>NC_058087.1:118539737-119165632 GCF_014858855.1 Bufo gargarizans | reverse complement strand
CCCCAACAACTTAACATCCATGATTCTAAGGCTAAGTATTTAAAACTGTGGATTTTTTGGTCTATAAGCCACATGTTTTGATAAAATAAAAAACATTGTTTCTAAAAAAAAATAAAAATAAAAAAAATAAAGTCCTGAAGACCTAACCAAAAATACGTATGCCAAGGGCGTTCGCTCATTCATACAGGCCAATTTTGGGGAACAAAGTGTTCCTATGAACACTTATGCCCAATAATTGGCCTAAAAATTGTGCAGTCTATTAGGGGCGTTATTTACCATACTATGCCTATGTCTTAGTGGGTATAAATATGTGACTTCAGACATTGTGTTACATGATGAAGAGACCTAGGTAGTCTAAAAAGTTGCTTTTTGTCATAATCTTTTAAATATAGAAACTAAAAGGGGTTGTCTGACCTAGAACAACCCCTTGAGAACCTTTAACAACTTAAATAGGACATTTAACCTCTTGTCTGTTTTAGCAACTACTTGCATCCACCTTGTAATAACAATCCTTGAGCATCTATTCCTAGGACTCTCTATTGTTCCATTCCTTTATTATTCCTTCTAGCAGTTGCCTTCAACTTGCAATAAAGGTCCAGCTGAGTGTTTCCAGTGTGCCACTGGCAGCATTGACTGGATAGCGTCAGACTGTGCAGAAACACAGCCAACTGGTTGCTCACTTGTCTGTGGTCGTGGCATTCCCAGCCGCTATGGGTTCCGGAAATGACTTTGTCTTGTGACAGCTGCCTCCAGTCACCAGCTTCGGCATTTACATGCTGAACAGCACGCCACTGTTAGTGATGTGTTGTTCTAGCAGATGTGACCATAGTAGTAGCGGTTACAAGACCAAGCCTCTTTCGGTCAGCAGAGACCCAAAGTGGCCGGAAAGGCAGTCGACCTGCTGGAATAATGGGACTGTGGACAGATAAGTGCATTTATTTAATTTGGCACACATTATGGGCAGGGTTAAGTTGGCTTCTAAGCCGGACAATCGTTTAAAAGGAATTATCTAAAGGACTCTGTCTTCTCTATTAGACCATATGCATTTTAAAAAGGTTTTCCAATTTTTTTAACCGTGGAGGTGATCACTGCATAAAACTGTAAGGAATGTTCCCTTCCCGATAATTGCCTGCACAGTCGGCACGTGTAAATACAACTAAAGTGAAGAAGAATATTTGATTATACAGTAACTACTTACTGTGAGAATATGTCACCATGGGAACTTTGATGGCCATCTTTAAGGCCTTCTTCACCATATGCATCGTACTGTTTTCTTTTTTCTTCATCAGAAAGTACCTAGATATGAAAGCCATGCTGAACAATCACCATTTATATTACTTTTTAAATACAATCCAATGGGATGCATGGAATACAACCTGATACAATAAAAAAAACTGAGTGTCTGATTACAAGGCATCACTAGAGTCCTTCAGACTTTATAATGAACCATTTTTATGTGAACATCTTGCCAACCACGGCCTGCATATGCTACAGTCAAAACTTGGCAAAGTAAGCCACAGTGAGTGGCTAGATTTCTGCTCTCCCATAGAGCCCGGTCAGGATAACCAACGGAAAAAGATCTGTGATACATACAGCTACAATGGCTGCACTCAACTTATCAGTCTGCTCTAATCCCTTAATGACCAGGTCCCCCCCCCCCTCCCCCCATTTCTTCTTGGGTCACATTTCTAGAGCTATAACTTTTTAAGGGTTCTATATATGCAGCGGTTTGAAGGTTTGTTTTTATTGTAGTACCATTTTAGGGTATAATTTAGGCTTAGTTCACATCTTCGTCTGGTATGCAGTTCTTCTGTTCAGTCATGGAATGCAGGCAAAAAGCTGATCTGCGTTGGAGGGTCCTGACAGAGCCTCCAACACATACATGAACTTGGGGTACTTTCAAACTAGGGTTATTCTTTTCAGGCATTGAGTTCCGTCTTAGGGGCTCAATACCGGAAAATAACTGATCAGTTTTATCCCCATACATTCTGAATGGAGAGCAGTCCGTTCAGGATGCATCGGGATGTCTTCAGTTAAGTCTTTTTGCCTTTTCAGGACAGAGATTCCGTCCAAAATTCCAGAACACTTGCCGGATCTGTAATTTGCCGGATCTGTAATTCGCGCGCATGCGCACTTCGCTCAACGAGGCAGAATCTAAGCGTCCGCACGGGCGCATCAGGCACAGGCCTGTGCGCACGCGCGAGATCTTTGAAAAGGAGGAGGGGGCACTGAGGAGAGCCGGAGGCGGATTGCATTACATCGAGGTGGCGCTGAAAGGATCATGGGAGGAGCTAGGCACCAACGGCGGCGGCGAAGAGCGGCAGATTCAGACCATCAGAAACGCCCTGGGCACCTTATCCTGAAGATTGACAGGTTAGATAAAAGCGATTTTTATGAAAACTACACGGCGGATTTAACTTATAACAACAGCTTTGTAATGAGAAGGGGACCATGGAGAGAACCATAGTTATAAAAGGGGGGGTTAGAAACTGGTGACAGAGTCCCTTTAAGGACCCTGGGATTTTCCATTTTTTTGCGGTTTCGTTTTTCACGCCCTGCCTTCCCATAGTCCTAACTTTTTATTTTTCCATTCACATAGCCTTATGAGGGCTTATTTTTTGCGGGACAAGTTGTACTTTCTAATGGCACCATGCATACCATGCAGTAGAAAGCGGGGGAAAAAAAAAATCCAAATGGGGTAGAATTTGTAAAAAAAAATGCAATTCTGATAAAAGGTTTTTATTTTTACACTGTACACTATGTGGTAAAATTTACCTGTTATCTTCATTTCTCCAGGTCAGTACGGTTACAACGATACCACACTTGTATAATTTTTCTTGCGTTTTAATACTAAAAATAAAAAAATTTAAACCTTTGGAGGAATTTTTTTTAATAACCATATTCAGACCCCTATAACTTCTTTGTAGTTGTGTACGGGGCTGTGTGATGATCTGTTCTTTTCAGTGATACTAATTTGAAGTGCGTTTCAATTATTGGGTAGTTGAAGTGGCAAAAAAATGACAAATTGGCTGTTTTGATTGTTTTCCCTTTACGCCATTAATATTGTTACATTTTAATAGCATGGGCATTTTCGCACGCGGCAATGCCCATGATGTTTAATTTTTTTTAGTTTTAGTATTTTAAGGAAAGGGAGGCGATTTGAGAATATATATATATATATATATATATATATATATATATATATATATATATATATATATAAAAAAAACAAAAAAACACAACCAGCAGCACAAGACCAAAAAAGGTGTGGGTGCAATGATATCCTCAAAGCCGCAGGCTCAAACGGCTATAGATGAATATAGATAGCAAAAGGATGAGGCAGCACTCCAACTTCAGGTGAAAAACCGTGGAGGGAATAAAGGATCCACGGTTTTTCACCTGAAGTTGGAGTGCTGCCTCATCCTTTTGCTATCTATTTATATATATATATATATATATATATATATATATATATATATATATACATACATACATACACACACACACATACATACATACATACACACACACACACACACACAGTTTTCTTTATTTTCATGACTATGAAAATTGTAGATTCACACTGAAGGCATCAAAACTATGAATTAACACATGTGGAATTATATACATAACAAAAAAGTGTGAAACAACTGAAAATATGTCATATTCTAGGTTCTTCAAAGTAGCCACCTTTTGCTTTGATTACTGCTTTGCACACTCTTAGCATTCTCTTGATGAGCTTCAACTGTCTTCACTATGTTCTATGGTATATCTAATGCCATGAAAATTATTTTGTACCCTTCTCCTGACTGATACATTTTAACAATAAGATCCCCCTGATGTTTTGGAAGATCTCTGTGGACCATGGCTTTTGCTGTGGGATGGGACTAAGAAAATTTCAGGAAAGACTAACTAGAGCAGCTGAACTTTATTTTGGATTAAATCAGAGGCACTTTAAATGATGGGAGATGTATGCTAACTCCTATATAACATGATTTTTAAGGTGATTGCTTAATTCTGAACACAGCTACATCCCAGGTTATAGAAACCTGACACGTTAACAGGGGTCTGTAGACATATATATATATATATATATATATATTTTTTTTTTTTTGTATGAAGGGAAGCAGGAGTACCCAGATAATCCAAGGTCCAGATGGAGTGCAGGCAGAAGAATCACGCCGGCCTTCCAGCCATCTCACTCCGTTTTAACTGCTCCTGACCCCATTTAGTGCGTCTGGAATGCAAATCTGGCCTCCTTAACTGGAAGTGCTTCATGTGGAACACACGTCTTACAGGAAGGGTTGATAAGACTTTGCACTCTGCCTGCTGCCCTGTGCATAATGAACACAGCAGCAGGGAGCTTACCATGGCAGCCAGGACTTCAGTAGCATCCTGGCTGCCATGGTAACCGATCAGAGCCCCAGGATTACATTGCTGGGGCTCCGATCAGAACTGCCACTGTACCACCAATGAGGTGGAGGGGATTTTAATACTTGGGGGGGGGTAAGGTGTTACACTGCGTCACCAATTATTTTAATGCTGGGGGGGGGGGGGCGCACACCGCACCACCAATGATAATTAGCCTTTAATACAGATACAGGAAGCGGGTACCGCCAGCACCTGCCTCTATTTGTATTAATGGTCAATTATCATTGGTGGCACAGTGTCCAGGCACCTGCTATGCTGGCTGCTTGACTCTGGGGAGGACACTGAAAAGGAGGAGGCTGCTGCCACTGCTGTTCGCCAAGCTCTGTCCCGCCTCCTGCTTTAATTAATAGCGGCACATTCATTGGTGGCAGTGGTGCGGGCAGCTTCAAAGCTCGCTCACTTCACTGGGATCAGCGCGGCCAAGTCATAGGAGGGAGGGATTCCCTCACTCCTCCTCAACTGTCTTTCTGGGACTTCCATGCTATTGGTATGAACCTGAAAGAAAAACTGCAGGTCTCCCAATCCAGGGACAGGAAACCACTGAGGTTGGAAAGCGGCTCCACCTTTTTATCCTGCAGGTTTCCTGTCCCTGGGGGTGGATCCTCTCTCTCTGTGGTGCTGTCGTGGGGGAAGGAATAAAAAAAAAATATATATAAAATTTTTTTTTTTTTTTTATCAACGTACAACACAAAAAGTGTAATACCAAGCTATCAAAAAGTAATATGTGCCCCAACATGGTACCAAACTGTCATCTCATCTCGCAAAAAACGAGACCCTACCTAAGACAATCGGCCCAGAAAACAACATTGCTTACCGGTAATTGTTTTTCTCGATACCCATGACGGCACCCCATGCGACCAGGGACCTCCCATCCGGGACAGGAAACCTGAGAAGATAAAAGGTTCACACCCCCACCATGCACCAGTGATAGTAATAAACAGTACTCCGGAGGTGGATACACATAAGAAAGAAAAGAGAGAGATCCAATATGGTACATTATATCTCTACAATACTCAAGAGAGAGGGCTCTCAGAAACCTATAGGCAGTAGCGGACTACTCCGCATATAACCTAATAAAGGGTACTAAGCCCATTAGCTCCCCCTCTTAATTTATCTATTTTTATTTATTACATATTTTTATTTTATTTTTATTTTTTTTTATATAGGGAAGGGAAAATTTTGGGGGTGCCGTCATGGGTATCGAGAAAAACAATTACCGGTAAGCAATGTTGTTTTCCCCTCACCCATGACGGCACCCCATGCGAGATAGACTATTAAAGTCAACTTAGGGGGGGACAACCGCCTGAAGTACCTTCCTACCAAAGGCGGAATCCGTATGAAGTTGGAGCCTGTAATGCTTCAAAAAAGTATGCTGCGAGCTCCAAGTTGCTGCTCTACAAATTTGAGCCAGGGAGGCATCCGCCTTCTCGGCCCAGGACGTAGCTACCGCTCGGGTGGAGTGGGCTCCGAACCCTGAAGGGGGCGAGAGACCCTGCGCTAAATAGGCTTCGGAAATGGCCCTTTTCACCCACCTAGCAATAACTGCCGTGGATACCTTCCGCCCCTTATTCCTACCCCAAAACTGAATAAGGAGGTTTTCTTCCAACCTCCAAGCCGAGGTAGACTCTAAATAGGCAAGCAGACATCTTATGATGTCCAGGCAATGAAACTCCCTTTCTAAACTATTAGAGGGATTAGGACAAAAGGATGGAAGGACAACATCCTGACTTCTATGGAAGTCCGAAACCACCTTGGGCTGGAAGGACGGGAGAGGCCTAATAATAACCTTGTCGTCCAGAACCTGGGTATAAGGAGGAAAGGCCGAAAAAGCTTGTATCTCTGAGATTCTCCTAGCTGAAGTAATGGCCAGTAAAAAGGACATCTTAAAGGAGAGCATGTCTATGGGTATGTCAGACAAGGGCTCAAAAGGTTTCTGTGACAGGGCAGTCAAGACCGTGTTTAGGTCCCAAGGAGGGGACAAGGGTCTTATCGAAGGGCGGATCCTGGAAGCTGCTGACAGAAACCTTTTAACCCAAGGGTGCAGGGCCAACTGGGAATCGAAAAAGTAACTCAAGGCTGCCACATGCACTCTTAGTGTGGAAGCCCTAAGCCCCTTATCCAAGCCAGCTTGCAGAAAGTCTAGGACCCTAGAGACATTGGGAGGGGAGAAGGGGTCAGGACTGATCCCTAAAAAGGAGGAAAAGACTTCCCAAATCTTATTATATTTTCTGGCTGTGGTGGCTTTCCTACTCCCCAACATTGTGGATACTACAGATTGGGACAGACCCCGGCCTAACCAAATCTCCCTTTCAGCCTCCATGCTGCCAGATGCAAAATCTCTGGATTGGGATGCAGGATTGGGCCCTGAAATAATAGATCCTCCCGAGGGGGCAGCATCCACGGGGGGGCCACTGCTAGGTCTAGGAGACACGAGAACCAGGACCTTTTCGGCCACGCTGGGGCCACCAGGGTAATTGTCGCTTTCTCTCTCTGGACTTTTTTCAGAACCTGCGGGATTAGGGAAAAAGGAGGGAAGGCGTAACCCTCCTCCTGAGACCAATTCTGTGCCAAACCGTCTAAAGCTGTTGGATCGTCCAGACGATTTATGGAGAAGAACCTTTCCACTTTCCTGTTCTTCCTGGAGGCAAATAGGTCGACCGTGGGGAGGCCGAATTTCTGTGTTAACTGGGAGAAGACCTCTGGGTTTAGGCACCAGTCTCCCTGTTTTAGCTGGGTGCGACTCAGAAAATCGGCTACTATGTTCTCCTTCCCTTTTATATGGACTGCCGACAGAGATAGATGTTTCTGTTCTGCTAACTGAAAGATCTGTTGACAAAGTGTTGCCAGAGGAGGTACCCTTGTTCCGCCTTGATGGTTGATGTATGCCACTGTAGTTAAGTTGTCTGAGTATAGGATTATGTTCCTGAAGGATATGTCCGGAGCTATTGCTCTTAGGGCCATCTCCACTGCTTTTAATTCTTTGAAGTTTGAGGTGGCCTTTCTGGTTTTCAAATCCCATCTCCCTTGCCAACCTTTGTTCTCCGAGTGGGCCCCCCAACCCCACGGGCTGGCATCCGTTGTTAATACTATCGGATCCTGAAAGGACCATGGTACTCCGGCTGAGAGATTCTCTGTCACAGTCCACCAAAGGAGAGACACTCTCGCCTCCGCGGATAAGTGGAAAATCCGGTCCAACGACTGCTTGCGGCCGTCCCACTGGCGCAGGATGCTTGATTGTAGCTTCCTTGTGTGGGCTTGTGCATATGGGACTGCTGGAAAGGTTGCTGTCAGGTGGCCCAGCACCGCCATTGCCCTCCTGAACGAGCAGAGGTAGGATCTGAAAAGATCCCAAACATGCTCCCTGATGGAGCATATCCTGGTGGACGGGAGGAAGGACTTTTCTACTCGGGAGTCTAACAGGATGCCTAAAAATACACAGCTCTGAGATGGCGTTAGGCAAGACTTTACCCAATTTATTTTCCAGCCCAAGTTCTTTAATAGGGCGCAGGAAACTTCGATGTTTCGGACCAGGCCTTCCCTGGTCTGGGAAATAAACAGGAAGTCGTCCAGATATGGCAGCAACGGAACCCCTGACAACCTTAGAAAGGAGGCAACTTCCGCAATCACTTTGGTGAAGATTCTTGGGGCCTGAGAAACCCCAAAAGGCAGGGCTCTGTATTGCAGGTGCAGACAATCCCCCTGAACCCAGACTGCTGTCCTCAAATACTTCTGGGAGGACACATGAATTGGCACGTGGTAGTACGCGTCCTCTAGGTCCAGAGTCGCCATCCAGCAATCCTTTGATAGGAGATCTATGGCCGATCTTATGGTCTCCATACGAAATCTTTTGTAGCTGAGGAATCTGTTTAATCTCTTCAGGTTTAGGATTACCCTGAAGGAGCCGTTGGGTTTTTTTACTAAAAAAAGAGGGGAGTAGAACCCCCTGCCCTTCTCTGCCTGCGGAACCGGGACAACCACCCCTTTTTGCAGAAGCAGCAGGACCTCTGACTCTAAGGCCTGTCTTTTGACTAGATCCTTGGGGTAATCTGTCAGAATGAACGAATCCCGGGGACGGGACAGGAGCTCCAGCCGGAATCCCTCTCCAATCCCCCCCAAGATCCAGCCATTCTTGGTTATGTCTTTCCAGGCCGGGAGAAACAGAGACAATCTTCCCCCTACCTGGGGTTCGGCGTCATTGCTTATCTTTGGGTCTAGGATCCTGGGATTTAAAAAGGAAACCTCCGGATTTCTTAGGAAATTTATCCTTTTCTCTTCTATCGTACTGCCTACCCCTTTGCCTTTTACCTTGGTATCTACGAAAGGGGGGGCGTTGAGGAGCTGGAAATCCCTTCTTTTTGTCTGAGGCTTTCTCAAGTATATCGTCGAGAGAGGATCCAAAGAGCCTGTCACCCTCACAGGGGATAGAACATAACCTAGCCTTAGAACCCTGATCAGCCTTCCAGGACTTCAACCAAATCGCTCTCCTGGCCGCATTGGACATAGCGGATGATCTGGCGGAAAACCTAACAATATCCGTGGAGGCATCGGCTAAAAAATCTACGGCCTTAAAAAAGGTGGGAAGGGAGGCCAACACCTCCTCTCTTGGCTTCTTCTCACTGAGATGCTGCTCTAACTGTTCCAGCCAGATATGCAGCGACCTAGAGACCCAAGACGCTGCCACCGCTGGTCTCAGGCAGGTAGAGGATGATTCCCAGGCCTTTTTCAAGTAAAAGTCCGCTTTCTTATCCAGAGGGTCAGACAGGCTACCTAAATCATCAAACGGCAGTGCAGACTTTTTAGCAATCTTCGCTACTGGAGCGTCAACCGTGGGGGCCTTGTCCCAACAGGCTGCTACCTTCTCATCGAAAGGATATTTTCTTTTAACGGAGCTTGGGATAAAAAACTTCCTATCGGGATTTTTCCATTCCTTTTTAATCAATGCTTGGACATTCTCATGAATGGTGAAAACCCTCTGTTTTCTGGGACCTAACCCCTGAAAGGCAATATCTGCTGTCGACTTAGCCTGTTTTTCCTCCTCTAACTGCATAGTTGCTCTGACTGCTTTAAGGAGGTTTTGGGTGTCTTCGGGTGAGAAATAGGAGCCCCCTGTTTCTTCCTCCGCTGACGAAGTAGCGTCATTAGAGAGTAACTGGCCCGCTTCTCTCTCTTCCACGTCAGACTGGTCTATATCCGAATCCCTAACATCTGGAGATTTTTCCGGAGACCGCGGGCGATTCTTACTCAAGGATTTTAAGGAGGCTTTCACCTCTGATCTTATTAAAGATCTCATATTCCTAGAGAGGCTCTGAGATTCCTCCGCCACCAACTTATCGATACATGGGGTGCATAACGGCTTAGAATATGAGGAAGCTAGGGGGGCCTTACATCCCGCACACTCCTTATGCTTCGTCTTAGAGGCCGCTTTTTTGGGGGGCTTTAACACCTACACAAATCAAGCAGATAACACCCCATTAGTAAGAAAAAGGTACGTCTCACCAAAGGTCTTTTTCTTTCAGCCCCCACTCCTCAGGACTAGTACCGGACTTGCAGGCCTTGAGGGTTCCAGGGGTTCGGCGCGTCCGTCCGCAGGCTCCGACATTCTTCAGGAATCAAGAGCTTCTTCAGCACCACACTGTGTGCCACATCAGCCGGCTGGGTTCCCCCCCTCTGCCCCATTTATATTTTAGGGACGCGCCGGGGCACACATCAGCGCTGAACCCAACTTCCGGGTTAAGCCCCGCCCCCCCGCGTCGGGGCGCGCGCATGCGCAGACGCCCCCTTGCGACGCCGCAGGAGACCGGCCCCCGGAAGTAAGGAGGGACGCCGCCTGAACACGGCCATAGCGGCTCCCTCAGGCCAGCGCCGGGATGTGGGGGAAGAAGGAGCCCAGACTTGTAGGCAGCAGCCCCGGAGAGCATAACGCCACCTGGGGGAGGCCACCCACCGGATAAGAACCTGGGCCTCCCCCCGGCTGCAGGTGAGAACGACGAGGAGTCTTCCCAGGGACTTCCTATCCGGAGGACAGGAAACCTGAACTGGTGCATGGTGGGGGTGTGAACCTTTTATCTTCTCAGGTTTCCTGTCCCGGATGGGAGGTCCCTGGTCGCATGGGGTGCCGTCATGGGTGAGGGGAAAATAAATAAAATATTATTCACTGTGTAAAACCAAAATAAAATAGACGTATTAGGTATTTCCGCGTCCGTAACGACCTGATCTATAAAAATATCACATGATCTACCCTGTCAGGTGAACATTGTAAAAGACAAAACATTTTTTGGGTTACCTTGCCTCACAAAAAGCGTAATGTGGTCACAACTAGGGATAAGCAAACTTGTGTTTCAAGTTCGGCGTAAAAGGATCAGATTATCTAAGAACTCCGTTATGGATTTCGCAACTACAGACCATAAGTTATGGTGCGTGGTAGCGGAATCCATAACGGAATTCTTAGGTAACCTGAACCTTGTACGTGAACTTGAAACATTAGTCGCAACATTTTGTAATGATGCATGATGTAAATGTAATGTACAAATTCAGCCCATCTGTGTTAACCCTAGGGAATGGCCTGCCTAATTATTACATCACAGCTTATAGCCTTTCAAAATTTTTACAAACCTCATAGGCAGCACCTAAATCTTGGAACTTTTCTTGTGCTTGTGGATCATCTGGATTTCGGTCCGGATGCAACTGTAATGCTAGTTTTCTATAAGCCTTTTTTATATCCTTTACAGAAGCGCCACGTGAAACCCCCAGGATTTTATAAAAGTCGCGTCTGAAATAAATAAATAAAAAATTACTGTGTGTTACTATTAGCAAACCAAAAATGAGAGAAAAGTCTAGTTATTGCAAAATTTTAAGGAGTTATTTAGACTCAGTCCCAGACTCCTCCAAGGAGAACGGAGCGGGGAGAGCTGTGGCTGGAGGACCCTGGTTTTCCCGGGGTCCATTCACCACCAAGTGCTGCTCACCGCTGCTCCCATACAAGTGAATGGGAGCACACCCATTCATTTCGATGGGGCAGACAGAAATAGCCAAGCCAAGCCAGTTTTTCGGCAACCCCATTGAAACTAATGGAGGGCAGCTGCGCATGCACAGTGCACCCTCCATTAATTTCTCCGCTCCGTTCTTGTTGTAGGTGCGGGTCCCAGAGGTGGGACCCGCGCCTATCAGATAATGAGGGCATATCATAGCAATATGCCCCCATTGTATGTGATGGCAAAACCCCTTTAATGCATAAATGGATAGATTTTAGATATGAATGTTTAAAATGCTAAACCCACTGCATAACAATGTGCTGGTGGATTAGTGGCCCCAAATGTAACTATGTTTTCTTGTTGGCATCATATAGTTATCAATATCAAAAGGGGTTGTTCACCCCCTGGTGACCTTTTCTATGGACTTCACAGCCTGGATGGACTCAAGGTGGGCTATCCAGGACCAGCAGAGCTGGAATTGCAGCGGCAGGAATCAGGTAAGTATAATTCCCAGCACGGGTCTAGCCACACTAGGGAGTCTGCAGAAAAGATCACTAGAGGTGAACAAGTCCTTTAATTTTGATAATCGGCCTGCATGATGCCAACAGGAAAACATGGCGTTACAATGACACTATACTGCCATAACAGCAGCTTCTATCATTACCTCAACCCTTGTAGATTGTAAACCCTCTATATCCTGTACCATTTTTGTAACTCATCTTATTCATGCTTATTGTGCTTCTTTCTGCATTACGTATGTACACACTTTTTATATGTACAGTGACCTTGAATAAACTGCTATAATAAATAATAATAATAATAATAATTTAGGACCACTAAACATTGCTATGCAGTGGGTTTAGCATTTTAAACTATGGATAGACTAGCCATAGACTCTATAGGGAAATTTCCAGGTGGGCCGATGCCCAGTGAGCCACCCAAGCCCTCCTCTTGGGTACCAGCCAGGTACAAAAAAGGAGATTTTTTTGGGAAACTCACCTGTAAAATCTTTTTCTCCTCTTTTCCATTGGGGGGGGGGGACACAGACCATGGGTATAGCTTAGAGGTATTAGTAGGAGGGACACTATGCAAATACAAAAGAGCTCCTCCTCGGGCTATACCCCCCGACTCTACCAGGAGGAACTCAGGCGTTGCACAAGCAGTAGGAGAAGGAGCAAAAAAATAAATAAATAAATAAATAAATTATGGAAACCATCGGAACAAGCCATAAAGGTCCAACCATAAACAGAAACTGAACTGAAGACCCCTCCTGCAACAGGCAGAATGGGTGGGAGCTGTGTCCCCCAATGGAAAAGACGAGAAAAAGATTTTACAGGCGAGTTTCACAAAGAAAAAGAAAAAATTCCTTTTCTCATACTTTTTTCCATTGGGGAACACAGACCATGGGACGTCCTAAAGCAGTCCATGGGGTGGGAAAAAATATCAGCACCGCCAGGAGGAACGTCCAACAGGAACCACAGCCTGCAAGACCCTGCGGCCAAAGACAGCATCAGCCGAAGCCAGTGAATGCAACTGATAAAACGTTGTAAAAGGTATGCAAGGACGACCAGGTGGCCGCCTTACACAGCTGAGACGCAGAGGCACGATTGCGTCTTGCCCAGGAAGCCCCCACCGCCCTAGTGGAGTGAGCGGTAATCCTAGCCGGGGGAACTCTACCACAGGCGTGATAAGCCGCGGAAATAGCCGAGCTGATCCAGCGCGCCACAGTGACCTTGGAGGCCGCCAGACACTTGCAAGGCCCCTCAGGAATCACAAATAGGGAATCTGAACGGCGGACAGAAGCAGTAGCCGCGAGATACACCTTCAGGGCCCGCACGACATCCAGGGAATGCTGAGTGTGTTCCTTGCGGTTAGCCGGAGAAGAGCAAAAGGAAGGCAGGACAAGATCCTCATTAAGGTGGAAGGGAGAGACCACCTTGGGCAAAAAGGAGGGGACCGGATGGAGCCCAACCTTATCCTGGTGGAAAACCAGAAAAGGCTCCTGACAGGAAAGAGCGGCCAGCTCCGACACCCGTCTGATGGAAGTTATGGCCACAAGGAAGACCACTTACCAGGTGAGAACAGTCAGAGAGACCTCCCTCAAAGGCTCGAAGGGGGCCGACTGCAGAGCGCGCAGGACCAAATTGAGATCCCAAGGAAGCAAAGTGGGAACATACGGAGGAACCGAATATGCCACCCCCTGAAGAAAGGTCTTCACAGGACCCATAAGAGCAAGGGATCTCTGAAAAAAAGACGGCCAGCGATGAAACCTGACCTTTCAGGGAACTAAGCGACAGTCCCTTCTCAAGCCCGGACTGAAGAAAAGACAGCACCATCGGGATGGAAAAGCGAAGGGGAGGAAACCCCAAACTCTCACAAAAGGACAGGAAGGCCTTCCAGGTACGATAGTAAATCCGGGAGGAAGAAGACTTCCTCGCTTTGATCATGGTTATAATCACTGAATCCGAGAACCCCCTCTTCTTCAGGATTGCGGTTTCAACAGCCACGCCGTTAAACAAAAAGACCGTCAATTCTGGTGGAAGAGTGAGCCCTGAGACAGTAGTAGGTTCTGTCTGTCGGGAAGAAGCCATGGGGCGTCCGCCAGCGTCCGAGCCATGTCCGAAAACCACACTCGGCGAGGCCACTCTGGGGACGATGAGAACAGTCGGGATCCCTTCCGCCTCGATCTTGCGTAGAACCTTTGGTAGAAGAGGAAATGGAGGGAAGACATAGAGGAGGCTGAAGTCCTGCCACGGAGACACCAGCACGTCCACTCCGTACGCTTTCGGATCTCGGGCGCGAGCCAAGAACACTGGGAGCTTGTTGTTGAGCCTGAACGCCATCAAGTCCACATCTGGACGGCCCCATCTGTGGCAGATTTCTTCGAACACTTTTGGATGCAGAGACCACTCACCTGGATCCACCTTGTTGCGGCTTAGAAAGTCCAACACAGAGGTGCAGCTTCATACTTATCTGCTCCTGCAGATCTTCTCCCTCGACTCCAGGACCAGCAGGGATGCACCTCTTCAAACATCTGACTCCTTGCTCAGGAGAGCAGTGCTCTGGTGCAGGGTGGCAGCAGGTGACCCAGGAGCTGGTGGGATACCGGAGCTGACAGGTCGAGCTCGGATCCACTTGCCATCTTGGGGGGATAATGGAGGCAGCCTGGCGACGTCCAACAGACGGCGGCGGGCACTCCATGGGGGACCAGGAAGGCGCAATGCCGACCTGCGTCCCCAGCTGGAAGAAAAATAACAAAAGGGAGACGAATGAAAAAGTGCAAACCTCCTTCACCAGACACTAAGCAAAGACTGAGTTCCTCCTGGTGGAGTCGGGGAGTATAGCCCGAGGAGGAGGAGCTCTTTTGTATTTGCATAGTGTCCCTCCTACTAATACCTCTCAGCTACACTATATGCTGAGGCAGTTCTCTGAGCTGCACTGCGGCCTCCGCTTCTGCTGAGGCAGTACTCTGAGCTGCACTGCGGCCTCCGCTTCTGCTGAGGCAGTACTCTGAGCTGCACTGCGGCCTCCGCTTCTGCTGAGGCAGTACTCTGAGCTGCACTGCGGCCTCCGCTTCTGCTGAGGCAGTACTCTGAGCTGCACTGCGGCCTCCGCTTCTGCTGAGGCAGTACTCTGAGCTGCACTGCGGCCTCCGCTTCTGCTGAGGCAGTACTCTGAGCTGCACTGCGGCCTCCGCTTCTGCTGAGGCAGTACTCTGAGCTGCACTGCGGCCTCCGCTTCTGCTGAGGCAGTACTCTGAGCTGCACTGCGGCCTCCGCTTCTGCTGAGGCAGTACTCTGAGCTGCACTGCGGCCTCCGCTTCTGCTGAGGCAGTACTCTGAGCTGCACTGCGGCCTCCGCTTCTGCTGAGGCAGTACTCTGAGCTGCACTGTGGTATTTGGTTCAGCTGGAAAAGTATTTTGTGCTGTGTGCTGCACTGTGGTATTTGATTCTGCTGGGGCAGTATTTTGTGCTGCAGTGTGGCATTGGTGGCCCCACCTACTTTTGTTGCCCCGGCTTCTTTCAATTTAGACCTGCCTACAACATGGGGTAACCTTTAGGTTTTTTCCAGGGACATTAAGTTCCCAGTCCAGCCCAGTTACTTACGATAGAGGAGTCTGGGACCCCTCTCCAGCAGCATCAGGCACCTGCATGTTGCACAGATAAGGCCGAGGACAACAAACCTGACTTCAGTGACACTAGATGTACTCTTCTCAGCCTCATCTGTGCAACGTGCCCGAGGCTGTAACTTAGAAGTTCAGGTTTGGAACCCCAGCTGCATAATCACATGCTGGTGCGTGCATTTCGAACCTGATGAAGGGGTTTTTTTGTCCAGAAAATGCATAGTCTCTGTCCATGACCTAGAATAAAAAAAAGTTGTCATCATGTCAAGCTGAAAGACCGGGCACCTCTCCTGAAAGCACCTAGGCTGCGGCTGCACACTGGGCAACTTTGCTTATGCTACATGCCTACAATAGAGGTGTGCCTTATTGAGCATAACTCCACAAGGTGAGCCTCCAATTTTGGGTCTTCCTAAGACATACTCGCCCCATATTGCATCTGCACCCAAGAAAAGCAAAGACCAGACATGGACAAACTTGGTCAACTGAGTCCTCCCTAGCAGAGGTCATAAAAGAGCACATGGAAAAGTGATGTTTTTTGGGAAACCCACTTTCAGATGCTTTGACACATTATGAGTTAGGTCAGTCTCACAGCACAGTAATACCGTCATGTAAGCGTCAGTGTTATGGCCACAATACATATACTAACATCTGCATAGAGAGTGTGTGTGTGTGTGTGTGTTCTCCAGTTTCCTTCCACACTCCAGAAACATACTGATAGGGAACTTGGAGACAGCTTGATGCTAATGTCTGTAAAGCGCTGCAGAATGTGTCAGCGATATGCAATACAGTAATCCAAGCTCTATTCAGTAGAATGAAATTGGATCTGGTATTGCAGCCGTAACCCGGCAATAAACCACTGCCGTACACCCCAAATGAATTGCTGCCAAGTGACATTTTTTACATTTCTCTAATCTGGGAGAGGCTTCGCTGTCACATGGCGGTGATCAGGCCCAGTGACTCCTGTGTAAGTCAATGACATATGCCTGACAGGTCCTGGCTTTGAAATATCTGTGGCAGACACAGAAATGCATGGAACTACCAGGCTGGCAACTTAAATTCATTTATTCTAAGTTTATTAATTCAAAGATTTCCATTTGGATTGCTGTCATTATGTAACTTTTGCCACAGGTTGTTTTAGGGATTAGCTTCTGAATATTACCCTGTGCTGGTGCAAATAAAAACTAGCTTTGTTGTCCACAGCAACCAATCAGATTGATCCTGTTATTTTCCAAAGGCCCTCTAAAACATAAAGGCGGAATCTGATTGGTTGGGTAACTGAGCTAAGTTTCCTCTGCATCACTTTTACTCTACACAGGAACATGTCTAAGGGTGGGTTTGCACTAGAATTATGCCATTCTGTGATAGGTTCTGTTTACAACGGAATGCAAAACGGAAGCCTTTAAGAGGCATTCCGTTTTGCTCCGTCCTATTAGAAGTCTATAGGTAAGCATAACGGATCCGTCTGGTTTCCGTTATGCAGGATGGAAAACAAAGTCCTATCAAAAGGACTTTGTTTCCGTCCTGCATAACGGAAACCAGACTGATCCATTATGCTTACCTATAGACTTCTATTAGGACGGAGCAAAACGGAATGCCTCTTAAAGGCTTCCGTTTTGCATTCCGTTGTAAACTGAACCTATCACAGAATGGCATAATTCTAGTGCAAACCCACCCTAACTTGATTGCTATGCACTTACTGGAGTACCCACATTCATGGAGGCCTGTGGGCAATTTTCCAGCACAGACAAGGGTTCCGCCCTGTGTCAGTAAAGAGCCTATGGTGTTCCTGCTGTTCTAAGTATGGCTGGCTGACGGCCAGCCTGTAGTGGCATCCAGAATGGCAACGGAGAGAAGGCTGGTGGCTGCATGGTACTTCTGGGTGGCACTATGCCCCCATGTAAAAAGACAGAACACATCCCTGACTGCACACTACAGCTGATAAGCGCTATTCACAAAGGGAAGGCAGCCCTCTTACATACTCACCCGGCAGCTACCACTCCCAGCACATAGACAAGCAGCAGGCACACGCTGCTCCACGATAAAGGGCCGAGCTTCATGACTCCTGTACGGACACGACTCTGGTTGTCACCTCCGCTGTTAGAACATAAGCGCCCCTCTCCAGAGAACCAGTTTCCTATTCACCTTGCACTGAACCAACTACAGCCAATCACACAGAACAACGTCAGCGCCAGTGCCGCAAAATCAGCCAATCAGCGTTTACCTGCTGTCACTTCCGGGTTCGCTCGTCCAATGACAGGTAAAGACATGGCACGTTGCCGTTCTCACTTGCCTGACCAATCGCCTAGCTGCTGCATAAGAAGGGGCGGTTCCTTTGCTGATTAGTCGGCTTCCGGACATTCTATCCAACGTCACCTCCCAACAGTGACGTGACAGCGACGGTCAGGGCAGAAGAGGGCGCCTGGTGCTGCATTCCTCCCAACTGTTTGTACAGTCGAAGATGGGCACTTTTGAGTTATTACGTGAAATATCCATGTTTACTGCATATGTATACACTTCCATGGTTTTCTTTTAAACTAAAGAACGAATTATCTGAATATAGAAATTTCTTAAACCCAAATCGCATCAAATAATGAAAGTTTATACAAGGCACTGATATACGGAGAAAAACCAAACACTTTCTGGAGGGTTGTGTCTCCATGCACCGTATGGACCTGGTCCTTAGCAAGTATGGAACACAGCCGACTCTACAGCAGCTGTCTAAACTCCATGCGAGGTACAGACCTCTTAGCCCCCTAGTGGGCATGTCCAGAACAGAATCGTTAATTTCTAACGATAATTTGTTTTCCCTTAGTCCTAACAGTGGCACAGATGGGGTATTCTGCCCCTGTGGACTGGTTAGGACAGGTTAAACAAACACATACACACACCCTCCCTCCCCAATAAAGAGGGGGGCGTGACTCCCAGGCCCTTGTGTAGTTAGTTACAAGTAGAAAAAATAACTTTAAAGTATAACTAATGGGGGAATATTTGTGTGCCACTGTTAGAACTAAGGGAAAACAAATTATCTTTAGAAATTAACGATTCCCTTACGTCCTAACCAGTGGCACAGATGGGGATTTAGCAAGAAAAAAAAACATGGGAGGGTCCTCATGCCTGACAGAAGTTAATACTGTCCGGCCAAATGAGGAATAGCTATGAATTCTAGAATCCACTCTATAGTGTGAGATAAAGGTGGAGTAAGAACTCCAAGAAGTCGACTTACAGATCACATCCAATGGAATCAAGCTTCTCTCTGCAAATGAAGTGGCCACTGCCCGAGTGGAGTGGGTCCTTACAAACTCAGGAGGCTCCGAGCCCTGAGACATATAGGACTCCCGAATTGCTTCTTTAATCCATCGACTGATGGAGGGCTTAGAGGCTTTCCTCCTCTTGTGGGTACCGGAAAACAGGATAAGGAGGTTTTCATCTCTCCTAAATACCTTGGAGCGTTCCAGGTAAATCCTAAGACATGTCGAGGGTATGAAGCCCTCTTTCCTCAGAGGAGGGAGGTGGAGCAAAAGTCAGCAGGGAAATCACCTGGTTAATGTTGTCAAAAGAAGGCACCTTTGGAATAAAGGTAGGCAGAAATCTAAGTAGTACCCGGTCTTGGAGGAACCTAGTATAAGGTTCAAACGCGGAAAAAGCTTGGAGTTCCCTAACTCGCTTTGCAGAGGTAATGGCCAACAAAAAGGTGATCTTCCAGGTAAGGAACTTGAATTCCAGCTCCTCTAGGGGCTCAAAGGGGGGAGATGATAACCCCCTGAGCACGACCGATAAATTCCAAACAGGGACCGGTCTAATCAGTGTAGGCTTTAATCTTGAAACTCCCTTCAGGAACCTCTTAATAAGGGGCTCTTGAGAAATAGACCTGTTGAGACAGGCTGAAATTGATGAAACCTGTACTTTGAGGGTAGAAGGGGACAGCCCCTTGTCCAGACCGTCTTGCAAAAACTGAAGAATTGCCAGAATGGAAGCTTCAGTGGATGACTGCTGACGCATAGAACACCATGATGAAAAAATCCTCCAAATTCTTAAGTAAGACTTATTAGTAGCTTCCGATCTGGAGTGCTCTAAGGTTCTCAAGACATACCTCGAAAGCCCTTCTATCTTTGGAAGGGACTGATCAACCTCCAGGCCATCAGGTTGAACATTTGAAGATTTGAGGAGATCTGAGTGTCCTCCGACACCAGTACTCTCTCTGGGGGAAGCCTCCAAAATTAACCCTGACTCATCTGGAAGAGTTGGGTAAACTAAGCTCTCTTTGGCCAGTATGGAATGATGGCGATGACTGACACTTGGTCCTGCATGATTTTCATCAAGACCCTTGGTATCAAGGAAATTGGAGGGATTGACAGTGCATCTATTGCCACCGGGTTGTCCTCCCTGTAAAGGGAGCAATACCTCTTCACCTTGGTGTTGAACCTCGTTGCCATGAGATCGAGCTCTGGCATGCCCCACCTGAGCATTATCTCCTTGAAGACCTCTGGATGAAGTGACCATTCTCCGGTTGGAAGACCTCGGCTCAGGCGATCCGCGATCACATTGTGAACTCTGCAAATGTGAATGGCTGATAAGTGGGTGAGGTTCAGTTCTGCCCAATCCAATATCACCCCTATCTCTCTTAGGAGACTTTGTGACCTTGTGCCTCCCTGCTTGTTGATATACAGCACAGCGGTCATGCTGTCTGACTGTACCTTCACTGCTTTTCCTCGAATGAAGGGAGCAAAATGAAAAAGAGCTAGTCTGATCGCTCTGATCTCCAGGAGATTCGATGACAATGATTTCTCCTGTGGTGTCCAAGTTCCTTGGACTGTCTTGTCCAGAAAATGAGCTCCCCAGCCTACTAGGGATGCATCTGAAGTAAGTATGATCCAAGAGGGCTGAATCAAGGACTTGCCGTTCTCGAGGTGAGACCACCATCTTAGAGCGGATCGGGCATGGTAAGACAGGGAGTGCACAGAATTGAGTCCCCCCGGACTGTGATTCCACTTGGCTAGTACCTCTGACTGAAGCGGACGCAGATGCCATAATGCCCAAGGAACCGCCTCTGTGGTTGATGACATTAGTCCCAACATCTTCATCAATGTTCGAATTGTTACCTCTCGTGGTACTGAGAGAGAACGGGCTGTTAGTTGAACGGATCGCCTTCTCTCGGGAGTGAGATGAATAGTCATCTTTACTGAATCCACCACGAACCCCAGGAACCATACCGAGGTGGCTGGCAGAAGTTGGGACTTGTCCCAGTTGATTATCCATCCTAGCTGATGAAGGAAGGCGACAGCCTGTTGAATGTGTTGGGACAGGATCGCTTGGGAAGGGGCTCTGAGGAGCCAATCGTCCAGGTAAGGAACTATGCTCAGACCCTGAAGCCTTAGAGCGGCCACCACGGACACCACCACCTTGGTAAAAGTGTGTGGGGCTGAAGAAATCCCAAACGGGAGGGCCACAAACTGGAAATGATTTAAGACCCCCCCCCCTCCGATCTGTACCGCGATCCTTAAGAATCTTCTGGACCCAGGGTGGATGGGAATATGGAGATAGGTATCCTTGAGGTCCAAGGTTGCCAGGAAATCCCCCGGCACAAGAAGATTGGTCACTGACTGGATAGTTTCAATACGGAATTTCTTTCGTTTGATAAAACAATTGAAGTACCTCAGATATATAATCATCCTCCATCCTCCGGTATTTTTGGGTACCAGAAACACTGGGGAATAGATACCTGCTCCCCTCTCTTGGGGGGGGGGCTCCTCTAGAGCCCCCTTCTGAAGATATTCTAGAACATAGCTCTCTAGAACTCTTTGCTTGCTGCAGGGAAGTAACCTTGTCTGGACGAACTTGTCCACGAGCGGACTGCTCAGTCCACAAGGTTACCTTGAGAAATGATACGAAGAACCCATTGATCCTGGATATGATCCTGCCAAAAATCTAGAAAATGTTGTAGGTGCCCGCCTACGGGAATGTGGGGAGCAGGGAGCATTGGACATCCAGTCAGACCGGCTAAATGCCAAGAGCCTCGAGGAGGCCCGCAATCAGAGCGTCAAGGACTTCTTGGGGGGTCTAGATCCCCTAGAGGATTTTCCTCCTCTACGGGAACCCCAATCTCTCTGGGTTCTAGGTTGAGGTTCCGGCCTGGAACCATACCTCTTGTCCCGAACACGAAAGGACTGCTGGGGAAGGGACTTGCCCTTCTTGTCCAACAGCCCCTCCATTATCTGGTCTAGCTCTGCTCCAAAAAGCTTGCCTGGTTCATAAGCCATAGCGCACAGGTTATGCTTAGAGGTAGTATCAGCCTTCCAAGGCTTCAACCAGAGCGGACACCTGCCCGCGGTTGAAAGCGCCATGGACTTGGACGCCAACTTCAATTGTTGTGGAGCAGCGTCACACAAGAAGTCGATGGCTAAACTGGCCGTCTTACAGGAGGCCAAGATGTCATCCCTGGAAACCCCCTGGTCCAGATCAGACTGTATCTGGACGAACCTTGATCTAAGAAAATTCTCCACTTCTGATGACGCAATAGCGACTGAGGCAGAGGTCGAAGAATAAACCCGCCTAAGGGCGCAATCCGCCTTCCGATCCATCGGATCTTAGAGGCTTGATACGTCGTCCGATGGGATTAAAGTCCTCCTTGACAGGTTGGAAATAGCCATGTCCACCTTTGGGATGATACCTGATCCTCCTTTAAAGGTGGTGTCAAATTCTTTGGGGTGCACTTGGTGTTGTAACATACTTTGCGGTACACTGGGGGGCGTCACATACTTTGCGGTACATTGGGGGGCGTATCATACTTTGTGGTGCACTTGATGTAACATACTTTGGGGTGCACTTGGTGTTGTCACATACTTTGGGGTGCACATGGTAACATCACAGGTCTACACATACCCATGCTCTTTCGCTGGATCTTGCTTGCTTTCTCTCACTCCTCAGGGTGCAGCTCCTCCCATGCCGCATATTTTTGGACACGGTCATGGTATAGTTCGGACCTGGTGTCCCATAATAGGGGCCATTCTTGTACAAAAATGATGAGCTTCTCAACATTGATGATGGCCATAATTCTCTTGCAGCCTCCTTTCTCTACTTCCTGGTCCTAGGTGCAGCCACATGTGACTGAAATGGGGTTTCCTAGAATGTTTTCAGTCCAGGGGTCCGCAATAAACATTACATACGGATGCATTTCCATGTGCTATTTGTTTTTTACAGACCCAATGACTTTCTATGGGGCCACGGACCGCAATTTGCGGCCAAGTATAGGACATGTTCTAAAATAAAAGGAACGGACACACGGAATGGAAAGCACAAGGATGACAATGAAAGGCATTCTGCAATTTTTGCGGACCCATAGAAATAAATGGGTCCGTGCATAGTCCACAGAATCTGCGGAACGGACGCGGAAGAAAAACACGGTCGTGTGAATGCTCCTTTAGCCAGCTCACACTGATTTGGTTAAACTCCATGCACCATACGGACCTGGTCCTTACCAAGGATAGAAAGAGCCGACACTATAGGAGCTGTCTAAACTCCATGCGAGGTACAGACCTCTTAGCCCCCTAGTGGACAGGTCCAGAACAGAACCAGTATTTAGCCAGGTGACACTGATTTGGCTAAACTCCATGCACCATACGGACCTGGTCCTTACCAAGTATGGGCAGGGCCGACTCTATAGAAGCTGTCTAAACTCCATGCATGGTACGGACCGCTAGGCCCCCTAGTGGACAGCTCCAGAACAGAACTAGTGTTTCGCCAGCTCACACTGATTTGGCTAAACTCCATGCACCGTACACACCTGGTCCTTACCAAGTGAAATCGCCGACTCTACAGCAGCTGTCTAAACTCCATGCGAGGTATGGACCTCTTATCCCCCTAGTGGACAGCTCCAGAACAGAACTAGTGTTTAGCTAGCTCACACTGATTTGGCTAAACTCCATGCACCATACGGACCTGGTCCTTACCAAGTATGGGAAATCGCTGACTCTACAGCAGCTGTCTAAACTCCATGTGAGGAACGGACCTCTTAGCTCCCTAGTGGACAGGTCCAGATCAGAACTAGTGTTTAGCCAGCTCACATTGATTTGGCTAAACTCCATGCACCATACGGAACTGGTCATTACGAGGCATGGGAAATAGCCAACTTAACAGCAGCTGTCTAAACTCCATGCATGGTACGGACCTCTTAGCCCCCTAGTGGACAGGTCCAGAACAGAACTAGTGTTTAGCCAGCTCACACTGATTTGGCTAAACTCCATGCACCATACGGACCTGGTCCTTACCAAGTATGGCAAATAGCCGACTCTACAGCAGCTTTCTAAACTCCATGAGTGGTATGGATCTCTTAGCCACCTAGTGGACAGGTCCAGAACATAACTAGTGTTTAGCCAGCTCACACTGATTTGGCTAAACTCCATGCACCATACGGACCTGGTCTTTACCAGGCATGGGAAATAGCCCACTCTACAGAAGCTGTCTAAACTCCAGGCGATGAACAGACCTCTTAGCCCCCCAATGGATAGGTCCAGAACAGAACTAGTGTTTAGCCAGCTCACACTGATTTGGCTAAACTCCAGGCACGGTACACACCTGGTCCTTACCAAGTAGGAAAAGAGCCAACTCTATAGGAGATGTCTAAACTCCATGTGAGATACGGACCTTTTAGCCTCCTAGAGGACAGGTCCAGAACAGAACTAGTGTTTAGCCAGCTCACACTGATTTGCGTAAACTCCATGCACCGTACACACCTGGTCCTTACCAAGTATGTAAAGAGCCAAGTCTATAGGAGTTGTCTAAACTCCGTGCGAGGTACAGACCTCTTATCACCCTAGTGGACAGGTCCAGAACAGAACTAGTGTTTAGCCAGCTCACACTTATTTGGCTAAACTCCAGGCATAATACGGATCTGGTCCTTACCAAGTATGGGAAATAGCCGACTCTACAGCAGCTGTCTAAACTCCATGCATGGTACAGACCTCTTAGCCACCTAGTGGACAGGTCCAGAACAGATTTAGTGTTTAGCCAGCTCACACTGAATTGTCTAAACTCCATGCACCATACGGACCAGGTCCTTACCAAGTATAAGAAATAGCCGACTCTACAGTAGCTGTCTAAACTCCATGCGTGGTATGGACCTCTTAGCCACCTAGTCGACAGGTCCAGAGCAGATTTATTGTTTAGCCAGCTCACACTGATTTGGCTAAACTCTATAACAAGTATAGAAAGAGCCGACACTATAAGGGCTGGCTAAACTCCATGCACCATACAGACCTGGTCCTCACCAAGTATGGGAAATAGCAGACTCTACAGCAGCTGTCTAAACTCCATGCGTGGTATGGACCTCATAGCCCCCTAGTGGACAGGTCCAGAACATAACTAGTGTTTAGCCAGCTCACAGTGATTTGGAAAAACTCCATGCAACGAACACACCTGGTCCTTACCAAGTATCGGTAATAGCCCACTCTACAGAAGCTGTTTAAACTCCAGGTGATGTACGGACCTCTTAGCCCCCTAGAGGACAGATCCAGAACAGAACTAGTGTTTAGCCAGCTCACACTGATTTGACTAAACTCCATGTACCATACGGACCTGGTCCTTATCTAGCATGGGAAATAGCTGACTCTACAGCAGCTGTCCACACTCCATGCGTAGTATGGACCTCTTAGCTCCTTAGTGGACAGGTCCAGATCAGAACTAGTGTTTAGCCAGCTCACACTTATTTGGCTAAACTTCATGCACTATACGGACCTGGTCTTTACCAGGCATGGGAAATAGCCCACTTTACAGCAGCTGTCTAAACTCCATGCAAGGTATGGGTCTTTAAGCCCATAGTGGACAGGTCCAGAACAGAACTAGTGTTTAGCCAGCTCACAATGATTTGGCTAAACTCCATGCACCGTACACACCTGGTTCTTACCAAGTATCGGAAATAGCCCACTCTACAGAAGCTGTCTAAACTCCAGGCGATGAACGGACCTCTTAGCCCCCTAGTGGACAGTTCCAGAACGCAATTCTATGATGGAATGCAGGACTGTATAACTGAAACGGGACAGATCCGTTTTGCAGGCTATAGACTTCTATTATAACGAAATGAATAACAGAATGCAATTTACCTTTTACCACCAAACGAAGTGTGAACAAAGTTCAAAATATGAAATTCGCTCATCTCTAGAAATCTCTAGAGCAGATTTCTAGAGCCCACTCTACAGCAGCTTTCTATTTCCCATGCCTGGTACGGACCTTTCAGCCCCCTAGTGGTCAGGTCCGGAACTATGATGGGTTCAGTGAATTGTCTGAACCATATTCTCATTAGGACCTCCTTATAAGGGCTCATGCACTTGACCGTATTTATGTTGCAGTCTGCAAAAAAAAACTGATGACCTCAGTTTGAATTCAGTATTTTGCGTAATGGAACAGCTGTCTCCTAATAAAACAGTACTATCCTTGTCCGTGATGCGGAACAGAAATATGGAAACGAAATGCACACGGAGTAACTTCCTTTTTTCCTTTTTTCTTTTTTTTTGTGAACCCATTGAAATGAATGGATCCACATACAGTCAGCAAAAAAAAACAAAAAACGTAACGGACACGGAAAGAAAATACAGTCGTGTGCATGAAGGCCCCTTTCACACGAGCGAGTATTCCGCTATTTTTTTCAAGCATCACTTGCGCGTTGCGTAAAAATAAGCAGCATGTTCTATATTCTGTGTTTTTTCATGCAACGCAGGCCGGATAGAATCGAATGGAGCTGCGTGAAAAACGCATAGCATCCGAATTTACTACATTTGCGTTGCATTGTAAACTCAAGCAACAGGAAATGGATTTCAAAGAAAGGAAGTGAAGTTATCAGTGTCTGCCTGCAGGCATTGCAGGGGAGAGCTATTATTTTAGAAAACATGCCAAAAGCCCCAAAAGACATAGATGTCCCCAATAGGATCTGCATGGTCAAGGAGCGGCCATATATTTGGAACATCAGGTCTGCCGAATACCAGGACCGTTCCAAGAAAAATCAAGCATGGGTAGAAATTGACAAATAAATATTTGCTACAGTTTGGGAGACTAGTCAAGCCCAATCTATACATGTTTGATTATCGCTGTCCTCCCTTATAGCATAGCACATGGCATACGTTATCCTCCCTTATAGCATAGCACATGGCAGACGTTATCCTCCCTTATAGCATAGCATATGGCATACATTATCCTCCCTTATAGCATAGCACATGGCATACGTTATCCTCCCTTATAGCACATGGCATACATTATCCTCCCTTGTAGCATAGCATATGGCATACATTATTCTCCCTTATAGCATAGCACATGGCATACGTTATCCTCCCTTATAGCATAGCACATGGCATACACTATCCTCCCTTATAGCATAGCACATGGCATACATTATCCTCCCTTATAGCATAGCACATGGCATACGTTATCCTCACTTATAGCATAGCACATGGCATACATTATCCTCCCTTATAGCATAGCACATGGTATACATTATCCTCCCTTATAGCATAGCACATGGCATACACTATCCTCCCTTATAGCATAGCACATGGCATACGTTATCCTCCCTTATAGCACATTGCATACATTATCCTCCCTTGTAGCATAGCATATGGCATACGTTATCCTCCCTTATAGCATAGCACATGGCATACGTTATCCTCCCTTATAGCACATGGCCTACATTATCCTCCCTTGTAGCATAGCATATGGCATACGTTATCCTCCCTTATAGCATAGCACATGGCATACATTATCCACCCTTATAGCACATGGCATACATTATCCTCCCTTATAGCATAGCACATGGCATACATTATCCTCACTTATAGCATAGCACATGGCATACGTTATCCTCCCTTATAGTATAGCACATGGCATACATTATCCTCCCTTATAGCATAGCACATGGCATACATTATCCTCCCTTATAGCATAGCACATGGCATACGTTATCCTCCCTTATAGCACATGGCATACATTATCCTCCCTTATAGCATAGCACATGGCATACGTTATCCTCCCTTATAGCATAGTACATGGCATACATTAGCCTTTGTAATTTTTTTTTTTAAAGTTTGTTTTTTGTATTTTTATTACAAGTTGCTGAAGTAAAGAGTTGCTGGAGGAGCTGCCGGGACCAATTCCGGAAGGAGATTTTCCAAGGGAGCAGTGGGTCCGGCACTTTGAGGAAAAGGCCATATCGTTATAAGGAAGAACTGATGTTCCTGCGGCCGTTAATAGAGCAGCATCCGTAAGTAAATTATAACCAATGACGACTACATGTTTATCAATACACACTGTATGTTTACTATGTGGGTAATGTCATTTGTACCAATGTGTAAATTAGAATTGGCATAGTTGCCGCTAGCAAGCAATCCGATTCCTCCTTGTATTTGCATAAGTAGTTGAAAAATATTTTAAGTGGAATGGGAATTTTTGCAAAGGCCAGCTATGCCACTTCTAATTTCCATAATGTTGCTACAAGACCACATATGTAATATGTTGGTTAGTTAAACATGACCTATCACCACTCCTGACCCAGCTTTTAAAATAGCTTTATGTATTCCCCATGTAATAAAAATTCTGGAGCATATATTCTTATGTCTCTTTATGTAGTGACGTTCCTTTATTATTCTTGCTAGAAGTTATAATTAAAGGGGTTCTGCAGTTATTTTAAACTGATGATCTATCCTTTGGATAGATCACCAGCATCTGATCGACAGGGGTCCCGGATGTCCCGGGGTCCCAAAAGATAGATCATCACTTTAAAATAACTGCAGAACCCATTTAAATTGCTATTACACTTCAATAATTAAAGGGTACAGAGAAGTGTTACCAACTTGTGGTGGTGTCTCTGCACACACTCATTCTATCCAATCAGTGCTGCCATGTCTAGGTGTGCAGGTACACACCCACAACATGTTTCTACCCCTCTGTACCTTTTAAAAATAAATGCTAATAGCAATTCATTCATAACTTCTATTTTTCACATAATAAAGGAATGGCACAACATTGAGCAATTAACAAAAGAAGTTCCAGATATGTTATTAAATGGGTAATACATGAAGTAGTGAAAGAACACATGCGCTGAGTGGTGATCGGTCTTATTTAAACTAGTATTATTTTCAAAAAGTATTTTGCCGATGATAGTAATATTATAATATTTATTTGGGTACATATTGGTATATTAATTGACGTTATTTTAATTTTATTCGAAAGGAGGCCAACCTTGAGAAGGAGACTGAAGACAGTGGTGCTGAAGGTGCTGAAGACTCCATGACATGCAATGAGGAGCCTCCTACATGTGAAGGTCCTGAACACAATTGTGAAGGGCCCACCACCTCACCGCCTCTCAGCCATTAACCGTGCCCCCCCCCCCCAAGTTTGGCATTACGCAGATGCCGCCGCCACAGAACAATGCTCCCTGCTGAGTAAGTTCAACATCCCAAGGAAGATCAATTAGATATTTATTCTAGAAGCCTAGCCCGTTTATTACAGAGTCTGCCTCCAGAACGTATACTAAGAACCCAAGCGGCTCTCGGGATTATTCTGGAGACACGCCACCTAATGATCCATCAGAAATGTTTGCAGCGCTAGAAAGTTGGCGCACCCATGGCCACGTGTCTGGCCCCCGCCACATTCAGGGTCCACAGGTGCCCCAACAATTAGAACATAGTAGACACATTCACGGGCCCCTACCTTGCTCATATGGTCAGCCTGGCCCATTATCCTCACAAGCTGGCCCCTCTCAGCTATCTATACTACCTGCCCAAATGACCTACCTTGGACAACAGTTTCTGCCTCCCCCTTTTTCACCTAGCCGTTTCCTCAATTTGTAATTGTTTTTATGTTTATCTGTATGTTATGTTTTAAAAAATACAATTAATCAGTGCTATAAATTATTTATTTTTTATTTTGACCAAATGTATTGTTTGCTTTCTTTATTAAACACATGAAAAATAAAAATTGAGGTATCACACACACATATAACACTTTAACAAGTACACGTTTACTATTAATTAATATAAACTACATACACGTAACTATATAAAAATGATTTATAAATCATTTACAGTTACATACAAATATTAATTTATGCAAACCAAAAATATATGTAATTTATTGTACATTTCGGATTTGATAATACATATCTTCACATAAAAATTCTACACAATTTTAGGTCCATATGCACACGATACTATAGACCAGTGATGGCGAACCTATGGCATGGGTGCCAGAGGCGCAACTCAGAGCCCTCTCTGTGGGCACCCGCACCCTGGAAAAAGTCTATGGTGTACCAATATGCGTAGACTTTTCTTGCCATTTATCAGCGCAGGGCACCCTACGAACAGCACAGGCAGCGCACTGAATGTAGGCAGGCTATTGTAGATAAAAGATACAGTACATGGAGGATATTCTATATTGGACTGTAGTATTAAAGGTAAATTGCTGGGTTGGCAGTTGGCGAGAATTAGGTTTATGTTGCAGTTCAGGCACTAGGTCTGTAAAAGGTAATAGAGATGGAGTTTAGTCACATGACACATGTCATGATAGTTTTCATCAGGGCCGATAACCCGGGCAAGTGCCGGGGCCCAATGCTCCTGGGGGGGCCCACTGAGCTGCTATGAGCACTTCCATCAATACAGATGGGAGCTCTCACTGCTGTCACTTCACTTACGCAGTACCCCCCTGGTGGGCCCTCTGAGCTGCAGAGACTCAGGACACGCCCCCTCTACACAGGACACGCCCCCTCTACACAGGACACATGCTGCCTGAGGAGAGAGACCGGAGGGCTGGAGCAGAGAAGTGTGTAGACAGTCTGTGAGTGAGTCTGCACTGTGACTGTCTCTTGTCTGTGGGACAGAAGGGGGGGGGACTCGTCGATCTGCTGCTGCTTCATTCTATTTAGTTGTGTTACTGTTTCATTAAGCAGTTTGCCTCCATGAATCCAGAGCTCCTGTCCCACCCTCCTATCTCCTATTGCTGCCCTGCACAGACCTCCTGCCCCTACTTCTTGTATGAATCCCCCTCAGAGCCCCTTCCACCTACTTGCTGTGTCCATCCCTCCTGTCCATCCAGGGCCCCTGTCTCACTCCTCTGCCTCTCATTATGGTGGCATCTGAACAGCATTCATCATAAGGACCTTCTAACGTCACAGGGTCATGTGACTGTTCCCCCCCACCCCGTACTGTGCCCCTTTATACCCTGCATTGTGCCCTCTTACCACACCCTGTGCAGGGCCCATAGTCATTCCCTGTACTGTGCCCTCTTATACCCTTTTATCCGGTCACTGTATGGTGGTTTTATCATTGACATACAATACTGTCAACTAGCGCTACACCACGTGGAGTTCGCAGCGGTGTATTGGCAGTCCCGTAACTTGCCAATAAAGTAATGTGCAGACCAGCTGTACACAACGCAGATAAATACCTGTAAATAATAGTGCAACACCGCGCGCTATAGTAAAACTAATACCGAAGAAGTTACACAGACCGCTCTCCTCTTTATCACGTACTATGCAAACTGCTATAGATAATATATCTGAGTCCGGGTCCTACCTTCACTCAGATGTATCTACCGCGTTGTAGTGTTCCGTGATGGTCCACGTGTCTGTTCCGTGTTTGATGCAGGGCAGGAGACGTGGATCCAGGGGAGGATGGCTGTGGCGTCGGTTTTGTATTAAGGCACTAGGATATAGTTCGCCCCGGCCGGTAGCAAACTACACCGGTTACCTGTTTTTGATTAAAGCTCACGTCTGAGCTGGTGACGTCACGTCTGAGCTGGTAGCAGTGGAGATCAATCCTACGCGTTTCAAGTGCAGCGGCACTCTTCCTCAGGGAATGTTACCTCCACTGCATTACTGCTTGTTATTTATAGTCCGTGCTGTCCATCCTTCCCACCCCTTTGTCTCTGTATTTATTCAAAACCAAATAGTTCAATTTCTGAGTTAAGGCCTTTGGGCAACATGGTATCTAGGTGAAATATCCATTCTGTTTCTTTTTTCGATTGTTTCTTAATGTAGTCTCCTCCTCGGGCATCTGATTCTACTTTGTCTAAGCCCATAAAGGACATACCTTCTAATTGTCCTCCATGTTCCTCCGTAAAATGCCTAGATAGGGGATGTCCTATAGATTTTTTCTTTATATTGTATATATGTTCGCTAATGCGTTTTTTCAATTTTCTCTTAGTGCGTCCAATATATAACTTATTACAGGGACATTTGATTGCATAAATAACCCCTTCTGTATTGCACGAGATGTGGTTTTATCATTGTATGGCGGTGTTATCACTATATGGCGGTGGTATCCAATAACTGCATGGCCATAACTGTATCCCTTTCCCTGCCCACACCCCTTTTTTTAGACCTGGCATGAGCAGGAAAAGATACAGATTGCGGTGCTAAGGACCTTTGTGCCACAATCTGTGTCAGAAATACTCCTAATATAGACATATTTCTATATAATAAATGACCCCCTAATTGTATTATTATTTGGGGTAGGGCTAATATCTTTATAGTATATAGATTCTAGTGTATTATACTGTGCCCTGTATTTCCCAGTAGAAAATGATCCTTGGGAAGCACAGTCCTCATCCCTGACCACCAGGACCAGGTAGCGCTCTGTCAGGACATGGTGGCCTCCCCTCTCCACCACACTGCTCCGCTGTGTACTGGGGCTTATTCTGACACTAGGGCTGGGTTCGCATCCCATTTGTGCCATCCATTTAATGTATACCAAAAATGTATGTGTTACCAGATGCCTCAGACTGATGCCGTACAGTGGCATCTGTTCACCATACAGTTCCATGGTAAAAAAACATATACGTTAACGTATGCATTTTTTTTACTTGACTCTGCAGGATACAAAAACGTGGAGTGCTGCACATTTGTATACATCAAACCGATAGGAAAAACGTGATGTGAACACACATTGGGGGGGAGGGGGGCGTACTAAAATTGGCTGTGGGGCCCAGTCAGTTCTAGCTACATCACTGCACATCTCCTTCTCTGCTGCAGGCTGGCTCACTGCTGCAGCACAGGGAGCTGCGGTTAGTGATGGACAGGACCACCAGCTCCCCTGCAATGATAGGTATGTGAGGGGGCCACTGGGGGGTCATTCATCACACTGTGAGGGCCCCTTACACAGTATAATGACTCCCAGTGCCCCCCATTTAGTATAATGATCCCCATTGACCCTCCATTTAGCATAATGACCACCAGAGCCCCCATTAAATATAATAACCCCTCGTGCCCCCTCCATACAGTATAACCCCCAGTGTGGGGGCGACTGGGGGTCATTATTCTGAATGGAGGGTCACTGTGGGGTCATTATACTGTGAGGGCCCTTTACATAGTATAATGACCCCCAGTGTCCCCCATTTAGTATAATGATCACCAATGACCCTCCATTCAGTATAATGACCCCCAGTGCCCCCTCCATACAGTATTCCCCCAGTGTGGGGGCTACTGGGGGTCATTATTCTGAATGGGGGCGACTGGGGGTTATTATACAGTGGGGGGGGGGGAATTGGGGGTTCATTATACTGTGTGAAGGGCCATTAGTAGTCATTATACTGTATAGGGGCCACTGGGGGTCATTATACCGTGTGGGAGCCACAGGGGGACATGTCAATGTAAAAAAATGCCTCATGGGGGCCCACTGGGATTTATCACCCAAGGGCCCACATGAACCTGGAGCCGGCCCTGGTTTTCATTATTTATAATTTGGACAAATACTACTTTATTAATTATGATATTGATACTGACATACTTTTAATATGCTTGCTTGAAGTATTTTAGCATATTTCACATACAGTGTATAAAAACATTAAATATTTAACCTAAAAATAAAATCAATAGAGCCGCACAAGCAATAATAAAAAAAGGATATTTAAATAAAATACAAAACTGACTGCACTCGCAAGCAAAAATCGCACAATTTCCCCTGAACGCACCCGCATCGCATCTGGCCCTCACCCGCGACGCTCGTGTGAAAAAGGCCTAACCCTTTGTGGTATAGCATCAGTTAAAATTTATTTTGCCCTATAAAGTGGAACAGATGAATCGTAGAAAATCTGGTTTTCTATGTTTGTTTCATTTTTAATTAAAACATTTTTAATCATTTTTTCTGTGATTTTTGCTTAGCTTGTAGTATACACCTGAGGGAGTGGCATCTTCAGGTGTAAATGCGTTTCTATTTTATCCTCGGAATAGCATTCATGTGCACTTTTGCCCTTCCTATCAAACAGACGGCATTGATTAAGGGTGCTGATCAGTTTTATCCTAATCCATTCTGAATTGAGAGCAATCCGTTCAGTATGCATCAGGATGTCTTCAGTTCAGTCACTGTATGGTTTTTGGATGAAGAAAATACAGTAGCATGCTGCGGTATTTTCGCCAACCAAAATTCTGGAACACTTGAAATGCATTAATGCCGGATCCGGCCCTAAGTGTTTCGGAAAAACGGATCCATTATTGCAATACATCTGTGAGATGGATCCGCATCTGGATCCATCTACAAATGGTATCCGTTTGCATACAGATTTCCAGATCTGGCAGCCAGTTCTGGCAACAGAACTGCCTGCCGGAATCCAGCGATGCTAGTGTGAAAGTACCCTAAGGTGGTACTCTCATTGGTTGCTGATGCACACAGAGGTGACTAGGAGCAGCACACTATATGTGCAGGGTTTGCTCTCCTGAACATAGATGCCCAACCGCATAGGTAGGTTTAGAGTAAGAACTGCCTGACTGAGACCACCTTGGCGGGGGTAGGTGGGCACAGATGTGTTTTGATCATACAAATATTGGCAAAGAGTTTTTATTATATCAAAAAGTGCATTATTATTAGTTTTGCATTTTTCTTCCCTATCTTCCTTGAGCCATAACATTTTTTTTTCCATTCACATAGCTGAGACAAGTTCTGCTTTATAGTGCCACCATTTAATATGGCATACAATTTAGTGGGAAGCGGTAAAAAAATCAAAATGGGGTGGAATTGAAAAAAAACACGCAATTCCTCCACCGTTTTATGGGATTTGTTCCCATTGCGTTCTGTTTACAGCAAAACTGACCTATGCCTTCATTCTCTGGGTCTGTACGGTTAGAACAATACCACATATGTATAGGGGATTTTTTTTATAAATAGTGTAAAAATTAATGTAAACTTTGAGATTTTTTTTTATTTTTTTATTCTGATCCCCACTCCTTTTTAGTTATATCTACTGATCTGTACGGGGGCTAATTTTTTGGCGGGACAATCTGTCGTTTTTATTGCTACCATTTTGGAGTGTGTGACTTTTTGATCATATTGGCCATTTTGACCCTTTTTTCCGTTATGTCATTCGCTGTATTGGAAAAATGTTTTTATATTTTAATAGTTTGGACTCACAAGACCAATGTTCAAAGGCAGGAACACCAAACCGTTCATCAAAAGTCCTCTTTAGGAGGGGTGTGCGAAGAAGTTGCTTGGGGAGCACCGTTCAAAAATTTGCTGGGATGCCTTCTAGCTACACCACTGCTTATAACTCTTTAATGTCACCATAAAACATGAGTCAGTATCATGGAAACAAATCATCCTCCTGAGTCCTATGTACAGTGTACAAGAAAATAAACTATGGGTGCAAAATTTTCATTTGTCAAGAGTTATAAGTGAATAGTTTGCACCAAAGTATACATTCAGATTGCAAGACTTTGGCAGTAACCTGTGATTTTACCATCATCATTGCTAAAGAAAAGCTCAACATTCACTAATAGGATCCATACCCCAGATAGACCTTTTCCATGTGTTAACTACAGAGGTTTTCTGCTTGTGAGGTCCTCTTTTAGGCATGGGATTTACCCTGCTCACAGTGTACTCTCTATTTCCCATACCCCAGATGGACCTTTTCCGTGTGTTAACTCCTGAGATGTTTTCCTGCTGGTGAGGTCCTTTTCAGACACTGGATTTAGCCTGCTCACAGTGTACTGGCTAAGGCTCCTTTCACACTAGCGTTCGCTGGTCCGCTCGTGAGCTCCGTTTGAAGGAGCTCACGAGCGGACCCGAACGCAGCCGTCCAGCCCTGATGCAGTCTGAATGGAGCGGATCCGCTCAGACTGCATCAGTCTGGCGGCGTTCAGCCTCCGCTCCGCTCGCCTCCGCACGGACAGCTGAACGCTGCTTGCAGCGTTCGGGTGTCCGCCTGGCCGTGCGGAGGCGTGCGGATCCGTGCGGATCCGTCCAGACTTACAATGTAAGTCAATGGGGACGGATCCGTTTGAAGATGCCACAATGTGGCTCAATCTTCAAGCGGATCCGTCCCCATTGACTTTACATTGAAAGTCTGGACGGATCCGTACGAGGCTATTTTCACACTAGCTGTTATATGCTAAAAATAATGCAGACGGATCCGTTCTGAACGGAGCCTCCGTCTGCATTATTATGAGCGGATCCGTTCAGAACGGATCCGCCCGAACGCTAGTGTGAAAGTAGCCTAAATCCCATGCCTGAAGAGGACCTCACCAGCAGGAAACCTTCTCTGTAGATAACACCTGGAAAAGGTCCATCTGGGGTATGGGAAATAGACATTTCCATGTGTTATCTACTGAAAAGTTTTCATGCTGGCAAGGTCCTCTTCAGTCATTTAATTTAGTTGATTTACTTAAAAGTGACCATTTCCCATGTTCCAGATGGACCTTTTCCATCTATTATCTATTATAAACGATTCATACTACTGAGGTCATTTTGAGAGATGGGACTTAGTCGTCTCATACTGAAGTGGCTATTGGCCTTACAGCGAAATGACTTTATTCATCTGTTAAGAACTAGGACGTTTTTGCTCAAACTTTATAAAAAGATTGGTGGCTGTGATCACAATTGTGGTTAAATTAAGCGGCTTTTTAAAAAGAATAATGGCCTTCCAAAATGTATCCCATTACAAGATGCAGATCCTTAATGGGTGTTGGAGAAGATATTTATTTTTTTAAGCCTACATTGCCAATGCAAAAGGGATCAGGTCGGACATGATGACGACAGATAACTGGCTGTGTGACGGTGACAGCGGCAGTGGCGAGTCATCGGCGACAATACAGTTTGGAAAATAATGTGGGCAAAGCACCAGATGTGTTGCTGTGTAGTGGTGGAAGCAACAGTGGCGTGTCAACTTAAATGGCTGTACAGTATGGAACATCATGGACAAAGCTGGATTTGAATATCAAATTATATCTGGCTGTATGGTGGGGATGATAGAGGCACTAGTGTTAGTAGTAACTGGTGGCAGCAGTGGCAGTACAGTATGAAAATGATGGACAAGGTGCAGGAGTTGCCTGCCTGTGCGGTGGTAGTAGCAATTGGTGGCGGCAGTGCAGTATGCAACATGACAGACAAGGTGCAGGAGATGATGTCTGGATGTGTTGGGTTTGCAGTGGCGGCAGGAGCTGACACGTTACTAGTGGACGGACCTAGAAATGACTGTCATTTTCTTTTGCCAAACATTTTCTAATTAAATATGCCTCTGTCTTCTACCACACACTGACTCGAAGTCTGTGATGCAAGAAATTCTGTGCTACAAGCAATATTCAAGAGTACATTTTTTATTTAAAGAGAAGAAAAGGCAGCTCTCACTTGCTCCTCCTTGCCCTGAGCACTGAAGCAGCTCCTGGAAGCGGCTGATTGGTATTCAGAAACAAAAACATGAAGTCCAGATCAGTCTTGTAGCAAAGAAAGATATACGGTACTTTATTGTAGCGATAAAAACTTCCTGTACTGGTCAGGTTCCTTGTCTTTAGGTCCTTACTCATGACACAAGAGACTATTGTGAAATGTGTGGCACATAAGGCACCTACTCTGGCTAATGTCCTCAGCCCAAGTTTATTTCAGGACAACAAAAAAATCTCTAGGCCAACTTGGATTGTAAATAAAAGCAGTTATAGTTGTGGACACGGCAAGTGCATTTGCTGTGATCACACAAAGATGGGCAGGTTTTTTGGATCCACCACATATAAAAAACAATATGAGATCAAATCCTATTTAAATTGCAACATTAAATTTGCGGTGTATCTTATTACTTGTGAACTATGTGAACTGCAATATGTCGGATGCACGACTAACCCTATCAAGACCAGACTCGGCAAACACATTTAGGATGTGCCACATTACAAAAACTGCAATGTGTCGGCTGCTAGTCTACACTTTGCGGTAGTACATGGCAGTGATACATCCAGGCTGTGGGCTCAGGGTATTGAGAGGGTTACTGTTCCCATTAGGGGAGGAGACCATAGAAGAAACTCCTGAATAGAGAAGCTTTATGGATATTACAGCTTAATACACACCATCCTAATGGTTTGAATTAAAGGCATGAGCTCATATTGCAGTACTGAGATAGGACCCCCACTCAAGACTATTGTGTGTATATTAATTATAATTTTTTGTCATTTTTTCCCTTTGATTTTATAGCACAAATAAGTGTCTGTTTTTACATATATGTATACACATGATATTCTTATCCTGGATTTAATTGGTGCTATTGTAACTTTTGTTAAGGTAGAACATGTGTTTTAGATAGCGCACTGTGCTCACCAATCACGGTTAACAATAGATCAGGTGTTTGGTGAGCATATAGTGCACAGTCATTTGAGAGTCTCTTGTGTCATGAGTAAGGACCTAAAGACAAGGGTCTGAAACACGTAGACGAGACTGCCCTGTACAGGACGTTTTTATCGCTACAATAAAGTATATCTCTCTTTGCTACTAGACTGAGCTGGACTTCACGTTTTTAGTTTTTATTTAAATACATACTGTAAGGGATCGCCTCGTATTTGGGGATCATTCTCACAGATACGACTTTAGGACACCAGGTTTCAGGTCCAAACCGTGCATTTATTGTGCACACTCCAACCAATATAGGTCATCATGAAGTCGCAGCTTCACATTACACATGTGACATCCACATAAAATAATAAACACTTGCCCGGCTAGGCTCTAACTAACACAGAGTTTCCTGACTCACCTAAGTCCTTGTTTACACCCTGTGAACACAAGCGGCTTTTCTCAGCCAATGTCCCACAGCCTCCTGGCTGTACAGAGCACAGTACGCCCACTGCCTCCAGTCCAGTGTCTCAGCACACATGGGGAATAGTGGTCTCTCAGCCCTCCTGGCTTGGACCACACAGAGCCTCCAGGCCTCTGTCCACAGGTAACACACTCCCCCCTTGCTGACACCCTGGGAGGTGCTTTGTGCCAGCCTGATTACTTCCAGCTGGTCTCACCTGTGGTGGAATAGGGGTGTGGACCGAACTACCCACCCCTTCCTTGCCTCTAACCTGCATGAGACCTGTCACTGTCTCACAACACATAAATGGTGTTTGTACACAACGTGATGCAGGAAATTCAGTTGCCACTGAAAATTTAATATTGAAATGTAAGTTTTCTCAAGTAGCCAGCAAAAGAGTATGTGGTGATCCTACTGTATAAAATGCAGGTTTGGCAAAAAAATAATAATTGAAATAGCTAATTTGGGCTGGCACTGCACTAAATACAGAATGCACAGTCACTAAATTGTCAGTTTTCTTTTGCATGGATAGACTTTTGAGAATTTGTGAATGTGATGTAGTCCATTCACACACAACCTGTGTAAATGGCTGGCACACTGTGCAGGAACTGCAGGAGTGACAGTGTAAATGGCTGAGACTGCCCTCCCTCCCTAAGCACACTATTTGTACTCCCTAAATCTATCTAGCTATTAATAACTACTGTATCTCTTCTCACACTATGGGCTCATGCCCACAGCAGTGCCCTTATTGCAGCCCGCAAACACAATTCACTTAGTCTGCATCCATCTGCGGCAGTTGCACGATGGTGCTCATGCATTGGTGTGCATGAGCCCTATGTCTGTCTGCTCTGTGGATGTTTTATAGTGATCATCATTAGTATTTTTATACTTTCTCTGCTGGCAAATTAGCTCAGATACATGATGCCGTCTGCTCTGTGGATGTTTTATAGTGATCATTAGTAGTTTTGACTGAAGCATACGCACTCTCTGGCCCGGTGCATATATATATATATATATATATATATATATATATATATATATAGTGGCAATGTGAACATTGAGGTGTTGTTTCCCCAAGTTCCAGTCCAGGACTTAGGGCATACTTATGTCCAGGGATCCTATTTAATCCTGCTACTGGATCTTGGGTGTTCCAGGGGTAATTCCAGGTGGCCACTCTACCCCTAGAACATACCTGAATGTGCCCATGCATGTTACCAGACCTCCATAAAATACTTAGGTATACTTAGGTATTCTGATTGGTAGGACACTGGGCACAATTTACTAACTGAACTATCCCCTTCTAAATAAAAAAGATCCTACATGAATTAGACAGTTGGATGCACTTCCCTTTGTCTGCGCTGGGCAAATGTCATCTTCTAAAGATGATTAGCTTCCCGTAGCCTTTTGTACCTCTTACAAACGGTGCCCTCAGATATTTAAATACAAGAAATAACCTTCAGGTCATTTATATGGGCCACTAAATGCCTGAGAATACCTTTAGCTACCATGCAATTACATAGAAAACATAGAGGCATTAACCTACCTAATTTACATATATATAACCTGTAAGGAATATTCTTTACGTTCCCCCTTATTTATACCCCTGGTATAAGACTTCAGTATTCAGCTTGATTTGATTCTATATCTGGCCAGAGAGAGTAACGATGACACAAGACACACTTCTGTGCAGTTCAAAGTCACTCTGCATCTTTATTGATCTCATGAGACATATATAGTCCTAAATGACATGATGTTTAAGGTAACCAGTAACACACGTCTTAGTCAGCTACACATTTCAGTTATCTTATCTTTTATTAGAGTCCAAGGCTATATGTGAGCAAAACCACTTCTTAGTAGTTTTCCAAGAACTTTGCCCCCTATGTGTTCCTGTGTGCGTGATCTATTAATGTATAGATAGTGATGGAATATAAGCTTGTATAAAAAATAGGCTTTGGACTGTAATAGAACCCTTCAACCCCTCTTAAAAACTACATGTACATGCATAATGTGTTTTTTTAATTTTGTTGCTTTCTTGTTTGCTTGTAAGCCTTTAGGTATTCCATATACCCGTCAGGAGTATAATCCTCAGGCTTTGTTGAGGTTGTGTTTGCCTCTTCTACCTCTACTGGAGTATAGAGGAATGTTGAGTGTACCCCTCTTTCGGACACATTTTGACATATGGCAAGAAGGGAGGGCACACACTGTAGACAACAGCAGAGACACACTATTGCAGCGACCACGGCGAGTACCACTCCTAAAACATACCTTATTTGACCAAAGTCAGGTATCCAGCCAAAAGCCAGTCCCACCATCCTTGGTCAACATCTTGTTTTACATGTTTGATCATCTCTTCTAGTTGGCCTATTTTATCTTTTATTCCACGGGAGTGATCTGATAAATTTAAACAACACATCCCTGCAAACGCTGAGCATCCTACACCATGTTGAAGAAATAAATGGTCAATAGTTGCCCTATTCTGCAAGATAGCTTTTTTATATGATTGTATATCCAGCAGCATATCTTGCAGAATTGCACTAGTGACATTTATCTGTTTTACCATAAAACAGGCAAGTTTTGATATTGTCCTGTGGTTATATATGGCCAACCCTGGTACCCCTATCAAAGACTTCCCTAAACTCATGTATTCTGATCTAGAGAGGAGATTCTCATTATAATCACAATTTTCTGGTAGCTGTAGAGAAGTGTCTCTCGTGTGTCGCGTCTGCATTGCTGGGACTAGTGGTATCATTGCTAATGTCAACCTAGCTTTTGTACAGGGTCCTGTGGAAAAGAGGGAGACTTGCAAGCAACTTTGTCCTCAGTTTTATTAAGTACCTGTATCAATTTGGTGACATAGTCCTCCCTTATTAAATCAAAGTCTCCTTCCTGCACTATCATTGGACCCAGGGGGTGGGGAAAGGCCTCCCCATGAGTATCTCAATGCTGTTTATATCCTATTCCGTGGAAATGTGCTATTAAGATGGAAGCACTGTGTTGGGGGAATGCATAACTTCCCCTCTTCGCAGACTAATCCTATCTTAGGATTTTTCAGCAATACTGGATAACACCAGTCTTACTGTTCATGTTCAGTGGCATACCACTGAAGATCAGTAAGTATTTGCAACATCTCAGGGGTTGGAGGTGCCAGACATGGCATCTCCCAATGGTTACACAAACCTGTGGGGTTGCATTTGGCCACTCATTTCGCTACCCTATCTGCCAGCGCATTGCCATGTGAGACATGATCCTTACCATCTGCTGCCGTGAATCCTCTCCTCTGCCTAATCATACCACGGCCCCACACTACCCCATGTGTGTACCTACTCTCAGTATAGACGGTGACAGGTCTATCAGTATGTAGAATACATGCCCTAGTGAGTGCAATGAGCTCAGCTGCCTGCTGTGTTGAGTGTGGATGTCCTTGAGTAGGCCCACAACATTACGAGTGGTGTGCAAAATGGTGTAATGTCACATTGTGAAAGGAGTTGCCAATTCTACCATCATAGCACAGGCTGCAAGAGAACACAGACATGCCGGCATCCCTTGAACAGGGGTGGGCATTACCTTTGAGAAAAATACACAAGGACGCAACTTGCCTCCGTTTTCTCATGTCAGTATACCCGTGTGGAAGGGCATATTATAGTCAGGGAGGCCCAGCCCTAGACTTGACATGAGTGAACATTTCAGATAATTAAATGCATTGTACATTTCAAAAGACCATTTAATCAAATCTGGATTTTCATCCAGAGTGGCTTGCCTCAAAACATTGTCATAATAGGAGCAATCAGGAATCCATTGTCTACAGTAGTTTATCATACCAAGAAAAGACAACATTTCTTTCTTGGTGTGCGGGGTGACCAGACCCGCAATAGACTGGACTCTTTCTGCGCTGATTCTCCTTTCACCTTTTGTGAGGACAAAGCCCAAGTATTCAACCTGTATTTTACACCATTGCATATTCACTTTGTGACCACATCCTGACAATCATTATACCAGTGATAAACCATCCTGAATGCTGGCCTCCGCTGACATGCTACACAGTAACATTATCATCGACATATTGCAGCAGCACAAAACCTTGGGGGGTTGCCATGTTTCTAACATCGCTTGGAGGACTATGCTGTACACTACAGGTGAATCAGCATATCACTGGGGCATTTCTGCACCAGGTCTGATGTCTGTCAAAGGAAAAAGCAAAAAGTAGTCTGGTTATCTTATCAACTGGGATAGAAAAGAATGCATTTTTCAGATCTATCACACTGAACCAAACAGCGTCTGCTGGAATGGCAGATAACACCAGGTACAACAGGGGCTATTAGGCACAATGATGTTGTTGATGGCCCTTAAATCCTGTACAAAGCGGGTAGTACCATCTGCCTTTGTCACTGGGTTCACAGGCGTGCTGTAGGGTGAAATCACCTCTTCCAGGATTCCCTTTTGTAGGAATTCTTCTATCATTGGCCTAAGTCCATCAAGTTTCTCTTTTGACAGCGGGTATTGTTTCTGATATACTGAGATGACACCTGGTTTCACAGTAGCTATGTAAAGTGTACAATCTATGAATGCAGAATTAATGTTGTTAAGTTCTGGGTGGTCCTGTATGTTTGCAAGAATCAGTGGCCCCGGTGTAGAGATTGGAATGAGACCTGAGTGTACTCTTATGCTCTGAATCTTTGCTGATACCTGCAAGTCAAGCTTAATGAACAAATCTCTCCCTAACAGGCTGACTGGGAAATCTAGTATAATGCTAAATCCATGGTCTCGAGTGGTAGTGAGTCAGTTTTGAAAGGTTTTATCAAAACCCCATTAATTCACATAGAAGGCTCAGATTCTCTTTCCTCCCACGCTTTAGTCATCTAAGTCCACCCCTTTTAGTCGGACGCTGTGGTCCTCCTTCTGTCTGTCATTAGTGTCCCAGCTGCCCATGAGAACAGAGCTCTGATGTTAAGCACAACACTTAACATGTAACACATAACTTCAAACATTGAAACAAACAGATCGGACAATACAGACATGAACACACAAAGGTCCCATAAAAACTTTTCATTGACTTCAATAAAAAAATGTACAGCTTGATCAATGCTGTTGGCACCAATAAAAACCAAAAACTTCCAAGAAAAATAAAATCAAATTCTCAATGCGCATATTATATGAAAACAAATATCGTACTCCATACACATTCACATTTTCATGTATTAATTTTCACAAACAGCTCATAACCTCGCCCTTATACATAAAAACTGAATTGCATACACAGCTCTGCTAAAAACATCTTAGTCTTCATACATTTTCAACTCCTCTACAACTCAAAGCCACACCCATTCACATTCCACTGAATCATATATTCCAACCTATTTACACAGTTTCTTTGTTTCATTTCAAAACTTTAAGCATAGACAAACACAGCTTTCCTGGAAACATATAACCACACCACACCCAGCTTATAAGAAGACAATATACATGTTATAATCATACAGTAATTTTGTTAAATCATCTTATATGCCAGGTGGTCTTAGTTAATGTTTGCAGATATATAATAATTGCTGCTATAAGCTGGATTGTTACACATATAACATTACTTATTCTGCATAATTCCATATCCCATGAAGGGTCAGGTTCAAAATACGGCCAGGCGGCAGTTTTGCCTAAGCATAGACCCTTGACCATGTCCATGTGATATATGCTATTGTCTCCTTCCCTGGGAAAGGGGTCTACTGCTTCCATTGCCTCTGTCCACCCTGCCAAATTATCTACCCATGGGTTAACAAGGTAATACTTTGTAGGACTCACTCGGGCAACATATTGTGTACATGTTTCTCCTGGTTCTGGTTTAGGGTATTCTGTCTTAAATTTTTATTTTATTTTGACTACCCATTATCAAAACTTATTTTCTTACTAAAAGAATTCAAAACAGTAATAGCAACAACAAAACAGAATGTTAATCTTGGGACAACAGCTGTACACTTCCCCTTATATAACTGTGTTAGACAAAACAACTTATCATGCAAAACTTCTACAATTATCAAACAACTTATCATGCAAAACTGCTACAATTATCTTATTAAGAATCAAATCAAGCTGTAAAACCTTCTGTTCCCTGAACAGATTTTTTACGGGACTCCCTGAGCCCTCTGAAGTGCACTTTTCCTTGTTACTGGACTTCCCTGAGTCCTTTCTGTTCCCGGAACAGATCTTTTACGGGGCTCCCTGAGCCCTCTGAAGTGCACGTTCCTTGTTACTGGACTTCCCTGAGTCCTAAAGCAAAACTCCCTGAGTTATGCTTACTGTATCCCTGACACAGTACTTTACTCGAAGTCTATCCAAGGGTCCCTTATGTACTTACTTGAATTGAGATGTGGTCAGTGCCCACGTATTGGCCAAAGGACAAAAATCGGTGTCTCTTTTAACCTACCCAAGGATGACCTTCTCGATCCCAGACGAAAAGCCCCCAAGTTGTAAGGAATATTCTTTACGTTCCCCCTTATTTATACCCCTGGTATAAGACTTCAGTATTCAGCTTGATTTGATTCTATATCTGGCCAGAGAGAGTAACAATGACACAAGACACACTTCTGTGCAGTTCAAAGTCACTCTGCATCTTTATTGATCTCATGAGACATATATAGTCCTAAATGACATGATGTTTAAGTTAACCAGTAACACACGTCTTAGTCAGCTACACATTTCATTTATCTTATCTTTTATTAGAGTCCAAGGCTATATGTGAGCAAAACCACTTCTTAGAAGTTTTCCAAGAACTTTGCCCCCTATGTGTTCCTGTGTGCGTGATCTATTAATGTATAGATAGTGATGGAATATAAGCTTATATAAAAAATAGGCTTTGGACTGTAATAGAACCCTTCATAACCTATCCAACCTGATGAGATATCATGCATAGACTGGCTGAAGGGTCAAAACTGCTTCACTAACTTGGCACTAGAAACTAGCCTCCTTCACCCATGGCCCTTGGTTAACTTATTAGACACTAAATATTCCAATCTCCATCCGGTAGCTAAATACAGTCACTTGTTTAAAGAAACATACTCAACATGGAAAGTAGTCAGACAAGATTTCAGTTTATCCTGGCAGTGCTCTAAATATCTGGACCCTTTAACGCTACATGCATAGGAAGTTAGGAAAATCAAGGGTTAGCGGGGACCTCACACCCTAACTGACTTTTGGAATATAGAGGAACAACAGTATTATACATTTCAGGAGTATAAAACTTGAACTGAGATGGGAGAATCTTCTTTTTTAACTTATTATCAAATTGTGGCTAGTCTCTGGGACAAGCTACAGGATTGTTTACTGGAGCTCCCTCAAAATAATTTTGATCTTCTAGTTGGGCAGACTAATTTAAGGACTTTTCCGCTTCGGTCTCCCAGAAACTGAGAGCATTTACCCCAATATGTCAAGATCTCTACGACAGGGCAATTTGATTCCAGCTGCTTCATCCGGCAAAATTACGAGTGCTGGAGAACATAGGCAACAAATTTTTGAAGATCCATGTGACGCCCGATGCCACTTCCGCCTCGATCCAGAGAACTGAAGCCTGTACCATCATAATGGGAGGGTACCATGTACCTTTCTATGCCCGTGTTCTCACCATCGTGGGTAACAAAAGGTTCTCACTGCCCAGCAGTACTAGTCTGCAGGACTCTGTTTCGTCTACAATTAGACCCGCGTTTGTTCGCACTAATGTGCAATTGCTTACATGTTTTTTGTATGTTTTGTTTCTATTATTGCCCACTCATCGCCTCGAGGAAATTGGCCGCGGCGCGCGGGCCCCTGAGCGCTCCACCTTGGTCTCGTCACTCTGTTCTCTGTCGCTGCTGGGACGACGAGGAATTGTTAGTTATGATGCAATCCTTGAATCTCTACACCATAGCCTTGAGATCAAATGACATCACACACATCACATGACACAGGGGACTATCACAACCCCTCTACACTTAAACTAATATCTTGGAACGTAGTGGGCCTCAATAACCCAGTCAAATGAAAAAAGGCCCTCTATTTAAAACGCATGAAACCGGGTGTAATATTCTTACAAGAAACACATTGGAAGCGAGGGTCCAATAGGGACCTACGGGCGACTTGGTTTGCTGGATGTTATTCATCGGACTATACGTCTAAAGCCAGGGGGGTAGCCATACTATTCAGAAGGTGCTTAGGGGTGTCACTAGAGGAGGAACTGGAAGACAAAGGGGGCAGATACATACTGCTCCAAATACAAATAGCGGGGAAGTCATACACTCTTTTAAACATATATGCCCCTAGTCAAACGAACACTGATTTTCTTGCCAGACTCCAGGCCCTTCTCCTACCTAGAGCAGATCTTAATCTAATTATTGGAGGCGATTTTAATACCCCACTCTAGACAATGCTTCACAAACATCACTTAGACAGTCCTCCAGAGACCTCACCAATTTAATGGAAGCAGTCTCTCCATGTGACCCGTGGAGAATTCATCACACCACCTCCCAAGAATATACTTTTTACTCGGCAGCACATGCTAGCTTTTCAAGACTTGACTATTAATCAACTTCCCTTTTCCACACCATTCATGACACCTCGATTATGGCGATTGCAATTTCAGATCAGGCGCCCATCACCATGACTATAACAAGACCTAGAATCACAAATTTCCCACGTGTCTATACAAGTCGGACGAATTCTAGGACTACCTTAAAATACAGTGGACTAATTTCGTAGATTATAACATTAAACACCTAGATAACCTCCCACTCCTATGGGCAACCTCCAAGGCAGTCCTTAGAGGACACATCATCAATTACATTCGATTGAAACGCAAAAAGGCAGCCGATATATTCTCTTCCCTACATAAAAATCTGCTTACATCCCAACAGTCATATATTCATTCCCCTTCCTCCCACACCAAACAAGTATATTAAGAAACTAAACAGATACTAGAATCATTTGTCCAGAGTCAGGCAATTTGGATCAGAACAAATACTATAGGCAGGCAAATAAACCGGGACGTCTCCTGGCCCCTCTAACCCAAAACCGCACTAAATATGCCTACATTCACTCCTTACATGATCCCGTCTCTATGGATATTACTACTGAGATGGGAAAGATCAGAGATATATTTCATAAATCCTACACCCCACACAAAGAGGTTTCATTAAATCTAGACAATCTGTCAAAAACATCAGGGCAGCTATAGATCACTCTTGAGATGCAAGATGGCATTTCCCTCCCCACACACACACTATTATTAAGTCTAGATGCCGAAAAGGCCTTTGATAAAGTGTCATGGCCCTTTTTCAATGCTGCTGTATCTCACAGGGGATTTGGCCCGGTGTTCTCTGATTTTGTCTGCCATCTCCAATCGGATGTTCGCACTGCGCTCACAGTAAATAGCTACAACATCCCCTATTTGGATATTTTTAGGGGCACTAAGCAGGGCTGCCCTCTTTCTCCTTTACTTTTTAATATCTCTTTGGACCCCCTCTTGAATCACTTGCAGTCACTCCACGCCTCCACACAACATAGTCATAATTCAGTCGCCCTGGCCGCATTTGGAGATGATATTCTGTTAATTATCAAATACCCTGAAATTACACTCCCACAAACGTTAAAGAATCTTACTGATATTGGACAACTCTCAAGATATAACCTAAACCTGGATAAATCTGAAGCCATGCTCCTTAAAGGCCAAAACGAGACCGAGGTGGACTGTGCATTAACCATTTCAATGGTGCTCGCACTCTATATCATACCTGGGGGTACAGATCACCAAGTCACCGAACAAACTATACAATGCAAACATCACTCCCTATATCCATGTGCTTGAGGACACATTTTCAGGCTTGCGACACCTTCCTTTGTCTTATATGGGGAAGACATACCTACTTAAGGCTTCTTTCACACTTGCGTTCAGAGCGGATCCGTCTGGTGTCTGCACAGACAAATCCGCTCCTATAATGCAGACGATGGGATCCATTCAGAACGGATCCGTCTGCATTATATTTTAGAAAAAATTCTAAGTGTGAAAGTTACTCAGACGGATCTGTCCAGACTTTACATTGAAAGTCAATGGGGGACGGATCTATATATTAACAAAAACACTGAAAATATGTCATATTCTAGGTTCTTCAAAGTAGCCACCTTTTGCTTTGATTACTGCTTTGCACACTCTTGGCATTCTCTTGATGAGCTTCAAGAGGTAGTCACCTGAAATGGTTTTCACTTCACAGGTGTGTCCTGTCAGGTTTAATAAGTGGGATTTCTTGCCTTATAAATGGGGTTGGGACCATCAGTTGCATTGTGGAGAAGTCAGGTGGATACACAGCTGATAGTCCTACTAAATAGACTGTTAGAATTTGTATTATGGCAAGAAAAAAGCAGCTAAGTAAAGAAAAACAAGTGGCCATCATTACTTTAAGAAATGAAGGTCAGTCAGTCCGAAAAATTGGGTAAACTTTAAAAGTGTCCCCAAGTGCAGTCACAAAAACCATCAAGCGCTACAAAGAAACTGGCTCACATGCGGACCGCCCCAGGAAAGGAAGACCGAGAGTCACCTCTGCTGCGGAGGATAAGTTCATCCGAGTCACCAGCCTCAGAAATCGCAGGTTAACAGCAGCTCAGATTAGAGACCAGGTCAATGCAACACAGAGTTCTAGCAGCAGACACATCTCTAGAACAACTGTTAAGAGGAGACTGTGTGAATCAGGTATTCATGGTAGAATATCTGCTAGGAAACCACTGCTAAGGACAGGCAGCAAGCAGAAGAGACTTGTTTGGCCTAAAGAACACAAGGAATGGACATTAGACCAGTGGAAATCTGTGCTTTGGTCTGATGAGTCCAATTTTGAGATCTTTGGTTCCAACCACCGTGTCTTTATGCGACGCAGAAAAGGTGAACGGATGGACTCTACATGCCTGGTTCCCACCGTGAAGCATGGAGGAGGTGTGATGGTGTGGGGGTGCTTTGCTGGTGACACTGTTGGGGATTTATTCAAAATTGAAGGCATACTGAACCAGCATGTCTACCACAGCATCTTGCAGCGTCATGCTATTCCATCCGGTTTGCGTTTAGTTGGACAATCATTTATTTTTCAACAGGACAACGACCCCAAACACACATCCAGGCTGTGTAAGGGCTATTTGACCATGAAGTAGAGTGATGGCCTTGATGACCTGGCCTCCACAGTCACCGGACCTGAACCCAATCGAGATGGTTCGTGGTGAGCTGGACCGCAGAGTGAAGGCAAAAGGGCCAACAAGTGCTAAGCATATCTGGGAACTCCTTCAAGACTGTTGGAAGACCATTTCAGGTGACTACCTCTTGAAGCTCATCAAGAGAATGCCAAGAGTGTGCAAAGCAGTAATCAAAGCAAAAGGTGGCTAATTTGAAGAACCTAGAATATGACATATTTTCAGTTGTTTCACACTGTTTTGTTATGTATATAATTCCACATGTGTTAATTCATAGTTTTGATGCCTTCAGTGTAAATCTACAATTTTCATAGTCATGAAAATAAAGAAAACTCTTTGAATGAGAAGGTGTGTCCAAACTTTTGGTCTGTACTGTATATCTCCGGTATGCGCCATCATATGGGCATCTTTGAATCGGATAGCTGCTTCCGTTGTAGAGAGGCACGAGTGGACATGTTTCCTTGCTTAAAACTATGCCCAGTGATACAATCCTTTTGGGGTAAAATACAGACATTTACCACAACCCATCCGACGTCAGCAGCACCTCTAGACCCTATATGGGCCATTTTTGGATTCATTGATTCGACCACAAAGTGGTGCATCCCTGACGGACCAGAAGTGACTATGTTTTATAGCAGCAGGGGTCAAGGACATCCTCCATACATGGATCGATCCTACACCCCGGCCATTTAAGTGATTTCTTGAGAAACTCTCCTTCTTAATGAAGATGTATTGGCTAGAGACGTCTTCAAAAAAGGAGACTCACGTGAAGCATTTTTTTGCGTGCTGGGAGAGTTTTATAGATATATTGCCCCTCCGAGTTAAGAGATGTATTCAGGAATGCTTCCAGCTCACTTCATGGTACCAGACATGAATCCTAAGAAATGACCTGCTTATATCAGGGATGTGATTTAATCTAAGTGCTCAATGAGTGTCCCTGCGTGCTTGTTTAGATTTTACATGTAATAAGTACGGAGAGGAGATGAATGAGTTGGACTAATGTTATGTTTTATTTGCTCTACGGTTTGTGGCGAATTCAGTTATGGTTCTTCCACCACTTTTTCCCCATTCCCATTCTTTCCCCCTCGCCTATCCTCCCCCTCCCTCATTTCCCTCCTAAAAAAAAACAAAAAACGACGGACGTCGGAAGGTTGACAAAATTAATTTAACCCCTTAAGGACTTAGGATGTACCGGTACGACATGTTTCCCGAGTCCTTAAGGACCCATGACATACTGGGCAGCGGTGATCGGAACCTGGTGCCTGCTCAAATTATTGAGCATGCACCTTGGCTAAATGTGCGGTGGGGTGCCATGGGCGGTGATTGGGCGTGCCATCGGGTCCCCATGCGGCTGTACGGGGGACCCGATGGCATGGAAGGCAGCGCGATGCCTAAGGAAGGCATTGCGCTGCCTTCCAGTGACGATCCTGTGAGATCCAGCCCCCTGGATCTCACAGGCCGAAAGCTGTATGAGTAATACACACAGTATTACTCATACAGCCAATGCATTCCAATACAGAAGTATTGGAATGCATTGTAAGGGATTAGACCCCCAAAAGTTCAAGTCCCAAAGTGGGACAAAAAATAAAGTGAAAAAAAGTTTAAAAAATAAAGTTCCCCCCACCCCAAAATTTTAAGTTTCAAGTAAAAATAAACAAAAACATAATTTTCCCCAAATAAAGTAAAAAAAATTGGTAAAAAATAGGGGGGGAAAAAAAGTATACATATTAGGTATCGCCGCGTCAGTATCAATATCACATGACCTAACCCCTCAGATGAACACTGTAAAAAATAAAAAATAAAAACTGCTAAATAAACCATTTTTTTTCACCTTACATTACAAAAAGTACAACAGCAAGCGATCAAAAAGGCGTTTGCGTACCAAAATAGTACCAATCTAACCGTCACCTCATCACGCAAAAATGAGCCCCTACCTTAGACAATCGCCCCAAAAAAAAAAATAATATGGCTCAGAATATGGAGACACTAAAACATAATTTTTTTTGTTTTAAAAAAGCTGTTATTGTGTAAAACTTACATAAATAAAAAAAATTATACATATTTGGTATCGCTGCGTTCGTATCGACCGGCTCTATAAAAATATCACATGACCTAACCCCTCAGATGAACACCGTAAATTTTTGTAAATAAAAATACATTTTTTTGTCACCTTACATCACAAAAAGTGTAATAGCAAGCAATAAAGCAAAATAGCAAGCAAAATATTGCCAATAAAGCCGTCATCTCATCGCCCAAAAACTGAAAAAATTATGGTTCTCAGACTATGGAAACACTAAAACGTTTTTTTTTTGCTTCAAAAAAGAAATCATTGTGTAAAACTTAACATAAATAAAAAAAATATATACATATTAGGTATCGCCGCATCCGTGATGACCTGGTCTATAAAAATATCACATGATCTAAACTGTCAGATGAATGGTGTAAATAACAAAAAATAAAAACGGTGCCAAAACAACTATTTCTTGTTATCTTGCCTCACAAAAACTGAAATATAGAGCAACCAAAAAGCATATGTACCCTAAAGTAGTACCAACAATACTGCCACCCTATCCCGTAGTTTATAAAATGGGGTCACTTTTTTGGAGTTTCTACTCTAGGGGTGCATCAGGGGGGCTTCAAATGGGACATGGTGCAAAAATAAATTGTCTAGCAAAATCTGCCTTCCAAAAACCGTATGGCATTCCTTTCCTTCTGCGCCCTGCCGTGTGCCCGTACAGCGATTTACGACCACATATGGGGTGTTTCTGTAAACTACAGAATCTGGACCATAAATATTGAGTTTGGTTTGGCTGTAAACCCTTGCTTTGTAACTGGAAAAAAATTATTAAAATGGAAAATCTGCCAAAAAAGTTACATTTTGAATTTGTATCTCTATTTTCCATTAATTCTTGTGGAACACCTAAAGGATTAACAACGTTTTTAAAATCAGTTTTGAATACTTTGAGGGGTGTAGTTTCTTAGATGGGGTCACTTTTTTCTGTAGTTTCTAGTCTAGGGGTGCATCGGGGGGCTTCAAATGGCACATGGTGTAAAAAAAAAAAAAAACAGTCCCGCAAAACCTGCCTTGCAAAAACAGTATGGCATTCCTTTCCTTCTGCCCCCTGCCGTGTGCCCGTACAGAAGTTTATGACCACATATGGGGTGTTTCTGTAAACTACAGAATCTGGGCCATAAATATTGAGTTTGGTTTGGCTGTTAACCCTTGCTTTGTAACTATAAAAAAATTCTTAAAATTGAAAATCTGCCAAAAAAGTGAAATTTTGAAATTGTATCTCTATTTTCAATTAATTCTTGTGGAACACCTAAAGAGTTAACAAAGTTGGTAAAATCAGTTTTGAATACCTTGAGGGGTGTAGTTTCTAGAATGGTGTCATTTTTGGGTGGTTTCTATTATGTAAGCCTCGCAAAGTGACTTCAGACCTGAACTGGTCCCTAAAAATTTGGTTTTTAAAAATTTCTGAAAATTTCAAGATTTGCTTCTAAACTTCCTGTTTCAGGAATATTGCATCCTGACTGTTGATGCGTCTACAGTCAGGATGCAATATTCCTGAAACAGGCGGATGAACTGAGGAACAGATTGATCCAGCGCGGATATCCACCAGAGCAGTTAGATACAGCCCTAGTGAGGGCTAAAACCCACACACAACAATCACTAATGAAACGCAGGAAAAGAAAAAGTGGGATGGACAGTGGTGCAGAGAAAAAGGATAGATTTGTGTTCGTGTTCAAGCAAAGTCCTATGGCAGACTATATAAAGAAAACAATATTAAATAACTGGGAAATCTTAAAGGCAGAGAATGATTTGCGTGAATTCACAGATCAGAAACCCATATTAGCTTTTAAACGATGTCGCACGTTTAGGGACATCCTGGTGCGTAGTCGTTACAGCAAGCAGAAACCGTGCGATTGGTTGTCACTCGGCAAGCCGGTTGGCAACCATCGCTGTGGTGACTGCTCCCTGTGCGGATACATGTTTAGAGGCCGTCATTTTTTCTTTGGAGGTTTGGAACACTGTGTGCATCAATTTATCAATTGCAGAACGACGCACGTAGTCTATGTGTTAATTTGTGTATACCAAGAGATCCTTAATGGAGCGGGTACGAGAACATCGTAACTCAATTAAAACAGGTAAGGGACGTACTCGCCTAATTGAGCATGTACGGTGCCAACATGGGGGAGACGCAAATGTCTTGCGATTTGCGGGTTTAGAACATGTCCCCCCACCAGTTCACGGAGGCGATAGACACCGTACCCTGCTCCAGAAAAAGGCTTGGTATATTATTAAAACGGATGCCACAGGTTGTTTAGGCTTAAACGAACACAATGATTTGGCAGCATTCATTGAATAGGACGCTATTTAACCCCTTAGGGACACAGCCTTTTTACACCTTAGGACCAGGCCATTTTTTGAAAATCTGACCAGTGTCACTTTAAGTGCTGATAACTTTAAAACGCTTTGACTTATCCAGGCCATTCTGAGATTGTTTTTTCGTCACATATTGTACTTCATGACACTGGTAAAATAAAGTTAAAAAAAATTTTTTTTTGCTTAAACAAAAGTCAAATTTACCAAAAATTGGGAAAAATTAGCAAATTTCAAAGTTTCAGTTTCTCTACTTCTGTAATACATAGTAATACCCCCAAAAATTGTGATGACTTAACATTCCCCATATGTCTACTTCATGTTTGAATTATTTTGGGAATGATATTTTATTTTTTGGGGATGTTACAAGGCTTAGAAGTTTAGAAGCAAATCTTGAAATTTTTCAGAAATTTACAAAAACCCAATTTTTAGGGACGAGTTCAGGTCTGAAGTCACTTTGCGAGGCTTACATAATAGAAACCACCCAAAAATGACCCCATTCTATAAACTACACCCCTCAAGGTATTCAAAACTGATTTTACAAACTTTGTTAACCCTTTAGGTGTTGCACAAGAGTTATTGGCAAATGGGGATGAAATTTGAGAATTTCCTTTTATTGCCTAATTTTCCATTTTAACCCATTTTTTCCACTAACAAAGCAAGGGTTAACAGTCAAACAAGACTGTATCTTTATTGCCCTGACTCTGCCGTTTACAGAAACACCCCATATGTGGCCGTAAACTACTGTACGGCCACACAGCGGGGCGTAGAGTGAAAGGTGCGCCGTATGGTTTTTGGAAGCCAGATTTTGCTGGACTGGTTTTTTGACACCATGTCCCATTTGAAGCCCCCTGATGCACCCCTAGAGTAGAAACTCCATAAAAGTGACCCCATCTAAGAAACTACACCCCTCAAGGTATTCAAAACTGATTTTACAAACTTTGTTAACCCTTTAGGTGTTGCACAAGAGTTATTGGCAAATGGGGATGAAATTTGAGAATTTCATTTTTTTGCCTAATTTTCCATTTTAACCCATTTTTTCCACTAACAAAGCAAGGGTTAACAGCCAAACAAGACTGTATCTTTATTGCCCTGACTCTGCCGTTTACAGAAACACGCCATATGTGGCCGTAAACTACTGTACGGCCACACAGCGGGGCGTAGAGTGAAAGGTGCGCCGTTTGGTTTTTGGAAGGCATGTTTTGCTGGACAGTTTTTTTGACACCATGTCCCATTTGAAGCCCCCCTGATGCACCCCTAGAGTAGAAACTCCATAAAAGTGACCCCATCTAAGAAACTACACCCCTCAAGGTATTCAAAACTGATTTGACAAACTTTGTTAACCCTTTAGGTGTTGCACAAGATTTAATAGAAAATAGAGATACAATTTCAAAATTTCACTTTTTTGGCAGATTTTCCATTTTAATATTTTTTTTCCAGTTACAAAGCAAGGGTTAACAGCCAAACAAAACTCATTATTTCTGGCCCTGATTCTGTAGTTTACAGAAACACCTCATATGTGGTTGTAAACTGCTGTACGGGCACACGGCAGGGCGCAGAAGGAAAGGAATGCCATACGGTTTTTGGAAGGCAGATTTTGCTGGACTGGTTTTTTTGACACCATGTCCCATTTGAAGCCCCCCTGATGCACCCCTAGAGTAGAAACTCCATAAAAGTGACCCCATCTAAGAAACTACACCCCTCAAGGTATTCAAAACTGATTTTACAAACTTTGTTAACCCTTTAGGTGTTGCACAAGATTTAATAGAAAATAGAGATACAATTTCAAAATTTCACTTTTTTGGCAGATTTTCCATTTTAATATTTTTTTTCCAGTTACAAAGCAAGGGTTAACAGCCAAACAAAACTCATTATTTCTGGCCCTGATTCTGTAGTTTACAGAAACACCCCATATGTGGTCGTAAACTGCTGTACGGGCACACGGCAGGGCGCAGAAGGAAAGGAATGCCATACGGTTTTTGGAAGGCAGATTTTGCTGGACTGGTTTTTTTGACACCATGTCCCATTTGAAGCCCCCCTGATGCACCCCTAGAGTAGAAACTCCAAAAAAGTGACCCCATTTTAGAAACTACGGGATACGGTGGCAGTTTTGTTGGTACAAGTTTAGGGTACATATGATTTTTGGTTGCTCTATATTACACTTTTTGTGCGGCAAGGTAACAAGAAATTGCTTTTTTGGCACAGTTTTTTTTTTTTTGTTATTTACACCATTCATCTGACAGGTTAGATCATGTGGTAATTTTATAGAGCAGGTTGTCACGGACGCGGTGATACCCAATATGTATACAATTTTTTTTATTTATGTACGTTTTACACAATAATTTCATTTTTAAAACAAAAAAAATGTTTTAGTGTCTCCATAGTCTAAGAGCCATAGTTTTTTAAATTTTTGGGCGATTATCTTAAGTAGGGTCTCATTTTTTGTGGGATGAGATGACGGTTTGATTGGCACTATTTTGGGGTGCACATGACTTTTTGATTGCTTGCTATTACACTTTTTGTGACGGAAGATGACAAAAAATGGCTTTTTTTTACACCGTTTTTATTTTTATTTTTTTACGGTGGTCATCTGAGGGGTTAGGTCATGTGATATTTTTATAGAGCCGGTGAATACGGACGCGGCGATACCTAATATGTATACTTTTTTTTATTTATGTAAGTTTTACACAATGATTTCATTTTTGAAACAAAAGAAATCATGTTTTAGTGTTTCCATAGTGTAAGAGCCATAACTTTTTCAGTTTTTGGGCGATTATCTTGGGTAGGGTATGATTTTTGCGGGATGAGATAACGGTTTGATTGTTACAATTTTGGCATAGATGCGACTTTTTTGATCACTTTTATTACCTTTTTTGGGAAGTAAGGTGGGCAAAATTCCAATTTCATCATAGTTTTTAATTTTTTATTTTTATGGCGTTCACCGTTCGGGTAAAGTAACATTACCGTTTTATAGATCAGGTCGTTACGGACGCGGCGATACCAAACATGTGTAGGGAATTTTATTTCTTTCATTTTTAATCAGTGATAAATGTGTTTTTTGATTTTTACTTTATTTTTCACTTTTTTCACTTTTTTTTTGACCCAGACCCACTTGGTTCTTGAAGATCCAGTGGGTCTGATGTCTACATAATACAGTACAGTACAATATATAGTACTATACTGTATTTTACACTTTGTCTGAACAGATCTATGCCTTTCAGCATAGATCTGTTCAGCACCATGGACAGCAGGACGCCTGAGCAGGCGTCCTGTTGTCATGGGAACCTTCCCCGTCTGCTCAGTAGTGGCCAGAGCTGCGCAGACGGGGAAGGGTAAGGACGGGGCTCTGGGGGGGCTGTCTGGGGGCTCTCTCCCTCTCCATTCGGGGGACTGCAAAGGCACAGCAGCCCCCCGATGGGAGAGGGAGGGAGCTCCCTCTTACTGTTAACCTTTTCCATACAGCGGTCCGTACGGACCGCTGTATGGAAAGGGTTAAACGGCTGACATCGCATCACCGATGTCAGCCGTTTATACCAGGGTGCCAGCAATGTGCTGGCACCCTGGTATACCCACTAGACGCCAACGATTACGCAATGGGAGGCGGGCGGGGGATCGCGATCCCGCCTACCGCACCGCCCGCCTCCCGCACCGCCCGCACCGCCCGCAACCCTCCCCCTGCACCTCCCACCGTGCCCAAATAACTCAGGGGTGCAGGGGGAGGAATACTGGACAACGTTTTGAAACCTAAAGTTTCTGATCCCCGCGGTCAGGGACCGCGGGGATCATAAACTGCAGATATCGCAGCAAACCGCAGGTCTGAATTGACCTGCGGTTTGCCGCGATCGCCGACATGGGCGGGTCACGGGACCCCCCCGCGCATTTAGCCTAGGTGCCTGCTCAATGATTTGAGCAGGCACCGGGTTCCGATCACTGCCAGCCGCACGGCAGTGATCGAAAATGCACAGGGCGTACATGTACGCCCTGTGTCCTTAAGTACCAGGGCACAAGGGCGTACCTGTACGCCCTGTGTCCTTAAGGGGTTAAATATGATTCTCCTATGTATACATCTTGGATTATCTTTAGTCACTGCACATATGTTTATACGTTTTTGTATTTGCACATTATTCCATTAACTTTTGCATCCCCTTCATTTATATTTATGTACCCCTCCATGTGTATAGATACTATTCGCAGACTATGTGTCACTTTTTGTAACTCTTGTTTCATTTGTGTCAGTATTGTTTTTAAACTTAAACTTGCACTTATGTATCAATGCACCTATGTTTCAGGTGTGTGCAGGGGGCGTAGCATCAAGGGTGTTTGAGTGATGGGTCAGCTGACCCTCCCCCATATGATGCTATAAACTAGCACACACTTGATTCCCAGAGTGGATCAAACAGCCGGAGGAAGCGGTCATACCGCGAAACGGCCGTCGCTGTGGATTGATACTCCATGTGAGTCTGCCCCTGCAACATGCCCTACAATAAAGAAGCGTGAACACGAATGGTGAGTGCGGCTTATCTCTGTATCTTGTTCTCCATTTTATTCTGTTCAAGCTCTGCACCCCGATTTCTTGGACGGTCGGATCAGGCCAGGATTGTGTTCCTTCAATTCCCAGGTGGGAGGACGGTGCCCTCAGTACTTCTTGTTATGTGGTGCTGTCATATATTTAAGCCCAGCACCCAGGCAGAGGAGAGAGGTCCCGTAACAGAGAATCTGGCTTCATGTCAGCAGAGAATCAGTCTGCATGTCATAGCAGAGAATCAGGCTTCACGTCAGCCACCACTGCAACAGTCCATTGTCATATATTTAGGCCCAGCACCCAGGCAGAGGAGAGAGTTTCCGTAACAGAGAATCTGACTTCATGTCAGCAGAGAATCAGTCTGCATGACATAGCAGAGAATCAGGCTTCACGTCACCCAACATTGGAACAGTCCATTGGCATATATTTAGGCCCAGGCACCCAGGCAGAGGAGAGAGGTCCCGTAACAGAGAATCTGGCTTCATGTCAGCAGAGAATCAGTCTGCATGTCATAGCAGAGAATCAGGCTTCACGTCAGGCACCACTGCAACAGTCCATTGTCATATATTTAGGCCCAGCACCCAGGCAGAGGAGAGAGGTCCCGTAACAGAGAATCTGGCTTCATGTCAGCAGAGAATCAGTCTGCATGTCATAGCAGAGAATCAGGCTTCACGTCAGCCACCACTGCAACAGTCCATTGTCATATATTTAGGCCCAGCACCCAGGCAGAGGAGAGAGGTCCCATAACAGAGAATCTGGCTTCATGTCAGCAGAGAATCAGTCTGCATGTCATAGCAGAGAATCAGGCTTCACGTCAGCCACCACTGCAACAGTCCATTGTCATATTTTTATTCCCAGCACCCAGGCAGAGGAGAGAGGTCCCGTAACAGAGAATCTGGCTTCATGTCAGCAGAGAATCAGTCTGCATGTCATAGCAGAGAATCAGGCTCCACGTCAGCCACCACTGCAACAGTCCATTGTCATATATTTAGGCCCAGCACCCATGCAGAGGAGAGAGGTCCCATAACAGAGAATCTGGCTTCATGTCAGCAGAGAATCAGTCTGCATGTCATAGCAGAGAATCAGGCTTCACGTCAGGCACCACTGCAACAGTCCATTTTCATATATTTAGGCCCAGCACCCAGGCAGAGGAGAGAGGTCCCGTAACAGAGAATCTGGCTTCATGTCAGCAGAGAATCAGTCTGCATGTCATAGCAGAGAATCAGGCTTCACGTCAGGCACCACTGCAACAGTCCATTGTCATATATTTAGGCCCAGCACCCAGGCAGAGGAGAGAGGTCCCGTAACAGAGAATCTGGCTTCATGTCAGCAGAGAATCAGTCTGCATGTCATAGCAGAGAATCAGGCTTCACGTCAGCCACCACTGCAACAGTCCATTGTCATATATTTAGGCCCAGCACCCAGGCAGAGGAGAGAGGTCCCATAACAGAGAATCTGGCTTCATGTCAGCAGAGAATCAGTCTGCATGTCATAGCAGAGAATCAGGCTTCACGTCAGCCACCACTGCAACAGTCCATTGTCATATTTTTATTCCCAGCACCCAGGCAGAGGAGAGAGGTCCCGTAACAGAGAATCTGGCTTCATGTCAGCAGAGAATCAGTCTGCATGTCATAGCAGAGAATCAGGCTCCACGTCAGCCACCACTGCAACAGTCCATTGTCATATATTTAGGCCCAGCACCCATGCAGAGGAGAGAGGTCCCATAACAGAGAATCTGGCTTCATGTCAGCAGAGAATCAGTCTGCATGTCATAGCAGAGAATCAGGCTTCACGTCAGGCACCACTGCAACAGTCCATTTTCATATATTTAGGCCCAGCACCCAGGCAGAGGAGAGAGGTCCCGTAACAGAGAATCTGGCTTCATGTCAGCAGAGAATCAGTCTGCATGTCATAGCAGAGAATCAGGCTTCACGTCAGGCACCACTGCAACAGTCCATTGTCATATATTTAGGCCCAGCACCCAGGCAGAGGAGAGAGGTCCCGTAACAGAGAATCTGGCTTCATGTCAGCAGAGAATCAGTCTGCATGTCATAGCAGAGAATCAGGCTTCACGTCAGCCACCACTGCAACAGTCCATTGTCATATATTTAGGCCCAGCACCCAGGCAGAGGAGAGAGGTCCCGTAACAGAGAATCTGGCTTCATGTCAGCAGAGAATCAGTCTGCATGTCATAGCAGAGAATCAGGCTTCACATCACCCAATATTGGAACAGTCCATTGGCATATATTTAGGCCCAGGCACCCAGGCAGAGGAGAGAGGTCCCGTAACAGAGAATCTGGCTTCATGTCAGCAGAGAATCAGTCTGCATGTCATAACAGAGAATCAGGCTTCACGTCACCCAACATTGGAACAGTCCATTGGCATATATTTAGGCCCCGGCACCCAGACAGAGGAGATGTTCATTCAACTTTGGGTTGCCCCGCAATATAATGGTAAAATGAAAATAAAAAGAGGATTGAATGAGGAAGTGCCCTGGAGTACAATAATATATAGTTAGGGGGAGGTAGTTAATGTCTAATCTGCACAAGGGATGGACAGGCCCTGTGGGATCCATGCCTGGTTCATTTTTATGAACGTCAACTTGTCCACATTGGCTGTAGACAGGCGGCTGCGTTTGTCTGTAATGACGCCTCCTGCCGTGCTGAATACACGTTCAGACAAAACGCTGGCCGCCGGGCAGGCCAGCACCTCCAAGGCATAAAAGGCTAGCTCTGGCCACGTGGACAATTTAGAGACCCAGAAGTTGAATGGGGCCGAACAATCAGTCAGTATGTGGAGGGGTGTGCACACGTACTGTTCCACCATGTTAGTGAAATGTTGCCTCCTGCTAACACGTTGCGTATCAGGTGGTGGTGCAGTTAGCTGTGGCGTGTTGACAAAACTTTTCCACATCTCTGCCATGCTAACCCTGCCCTCAGAGGAGCTGGCCGTGAAACAGCTGCCTTGGCGACCTCTTGCTCCTCCTCTGCCTTGCCCTTGTGCTTCCACTTGTTCCCCTGTGACATTTGGGAATGCTCTCAGTAGCGCGTCTACCAACGTGCGCTTGTACTCACGCATCTTCCTATCACGCTCCAGTGAAGGAAGTAAGGTGGGCACATTGTCTTTGTAGCGTGGATCCAGCAGGGTGGCAACCCAGTAGTCCGCACACGTTAAAATGTGGGCAACTCTGCTGTCGTTGCGCAGGCACTGCAGCATGTAGTCGCTCATGTGTGCCAGGCTGCCCAGAGGTAAGGACAAGCTGTCCTCTGTGGGAGGCGTATCGTCATCGTCCTGCCTTTCCCCCCAGCCACGCACCAGTGATGGGCCCGAGCTGTGACCATGCTTCATCCTCATCCTCCTTCACCTCCTCCTCATCCTCGTCCTCCTCGTCCTCCAGTAGTGGGCCCTGGCTGGCCACATCTGTACCTGGCCTCTGCTGTTGCAAAAAACCTCCCTCTGAGTCACTTCGAAGAGACTGGCCTGAAAGTGCTAAAAATGACCCCTCTTCCTCCTCCTCCTCCTCCTCCTGGGCCACCTCCTCTTCCATCATCGCCCTAAGTGTTTTCTCAAGGAGACATAGAAGTGGTATTGTAACGCTGATAACGGCATCATCGCCACTGGCCATGTTGGTGGAGTACTCGAAACAGCGCAACAGGGCACACAGGTCTCGCATGGAGGCCCAGTCATTAGTGGTGAACTGGTGCTGTTCCGTAGTGCGACTGACCCGTGCGTGCTGCAGCTGAAACTCCACTATGGCCTGCTGCTGCTTGCACAGTCTGTCCAGCATGAGCAAGGTGGAGTTCCACCTGGTGGGCACGTCGCATATGAGGCGGTGAGCGGGAAGGCCGAAGGTACGCTGTAGCGCAGACAGGCGAGCAGCGGCAGGATGTTAACGCCGGAAGCGCGAACAGACGGCCCGCACTTTATGCAGCAGCTCTGACATGTCGGGGTAGTTGTGAATGAACTTCTGCACCACCAAATTCAGCACATGCGCCAAGCAAGGGATGTGCGTCAAACCGGCTAGTCCCAGAGATTTCGCCCATTATCGCACACCACCAGGCCGGGCTTGAGGCTCACCGGCAGCAACCACTCGTCGGTCTGTTGTTCTATACCCCTCCACAACTCCTGTGCAGTGTGGGGCCTGTCCCCCAAACATATGAGTTTCAGAATGGCCTGCTGACGTTTACCCCGGGCTGTGCTAAAGTTGGTGGTGAAGGTGTGTGGCTGACTGGATGAGCAGGTGGAAGAAGAGGAGGAGGAAGCTAAGTAGGGGGAGGTGGCAATAGGAGGCAAAGAATGTTGCCCTGCGATCCTTGGCGGCGGAAGGACGTGCGTCAAACAGCTCTCCGCCTGGGGCCCAGCTGCCACTACATTTACCCAGTGTGCAGTTAGGCAGATATAGCGTCCCTGGCCGTGCTTACTGGTCCACGTATCTGTGGTTAGGTGGACCTTGCCACAGATGGCGTTGCGCAGTGCACACTTGATTTTATCGGATACTTGGTTGTGCAGGGAAGGCACGGCTCTCTTGGAGAAGTAGTGCCGGCTAGGAACAACATACTGTGGGACAGCAAGCGACATGAGCTGTTTGAAGCTGTCTGTGTCCACCAGCCTAAATGACAGCATTTCATAGGCCAGTAGTTTAGAAATGCTGGCATTCAGGGCCAGGGATCGAGGGTGGCTAGGTGGGAGGTAGCAGGGGGAGCCTGAGTGACTTCCTTGTTTTTAAGGTGTTTACTCCACTGCAGTTCATGCTTTGCATGCAGGTGCCTGGTCATGCAGGTTATGCTAAGGTTCAGAACGTTAATGCTTTGCTTCAGGCTCTGATGGCACAGCGTGCAAACCACTCGGGTCTTGTCGTCAGCACATTGTTTCAAGAAGTGCCATGCCAGGGAACTCCTTGAAGCTGCCTTTGGGGTGCTCGGTCAGTAGCAGGCGGAGTCTCTTGGCGGCGGGTGTTCTGCTTTTGCCCACTGCTCCCTCTTTTGCTACGCTGTTGGCTCGGTCTCACCACTGCCTCTTCCTCTGAACTGTGAAATTCAGTGGCACGACCTTCATTCCATGTGGGGTCTAGGACCTCATCGTCCCCTGCATCATCTTCCACCCAGTCTTGATCCCTGACCTCCTGTTCAGTCTGCACACTGCAGAAAGACGCAGCAGTTGGCACCTGTGTTTTGTCATCATCAGAGACATGCTGAGGTGGTATTCCCATGTCCTCATCATCAGGAAACATAAGTGGTTGTGCGTCAGTGCATTCTATGTCTTCCACCGCTGGGGAAGGGCTGGGTGGATGCCCTTGGAAAACCCTGCCAGCGGAGTCTTCAAACAGCATAAGAGACTGCTGCATAACTTGAGGCTCAGACAGTTTCCCTGGTATGCATGGGGGTGATGTGACAGACTGATGGGCTTGGTTTTCAGGCGCCATCTGTGCGCTTTCTGCAGAAGACTGGGTGGGAGATAATGTGAACGTGCTGGATCCACTGTCGGCCACCCAATTGACTAATGCCTGTACCTGCTCAGGCCTTACCATCCTTAAAACGGCATTGGGCCCCACCAAATATCACTGTAAATTATGGCGGCTACTGGGACCTGTGGTAGTTGGTACACTAGGACATGTGGCTGTGGCAGAACGGCCACTTCCTCTCCCAGCACCAGAGGGTCCACTAACACCACCACGACCATGTCTGTGTCCGTGTCCTTTACTAGGTGTTTTCCTCATTGTTATCGTTCACCACAACAACAAAAATATTATTTTTTTGACAAATCTCTTTTTATTGAGAAGTTTATGACAAAGAAAAATAAGCATACACTTATGTTATACAGAGAGCTCAATGAGTACAGCAATCGTAAACAGCAATGCAGTGCTCCAGGGAACCAGGTTCCTGCATGACAAAGGCAAAGATACGTACAGCATCAGAGGCAAACGCCTGACAACACAGGCGGCATGGAACACAAGTCCTGACGGCAAGACATCGAGTAGATTCATAGGACACTGTATACCCAGACTCAGTAGAGGATAGAGTAACAACAGAAACAAGGAAGGAGGGAACAGGGGGGGGGGAATAAGGGGGGGGGGTGCGACCAAAAGCATATTCTATTCTGAGGTAGCGTACTCCTAAAGAAAGTTAAAGGAGCTATAAGTGTCTGGATACCCCAAATTAGTGATTGGGTCAAACCCTCATGTCAATCTGACTCTTTTCTGGCATATGTGTTATCCACGGCTGCCATACTTTGAGGAAGGCGCCTCTGGTCTTATTTTCCCAACCGATCATCTCCTCCATACGGCATAGATACGCCATTTTCTCATACCACAACGCTATTGATGGGGGATTCTCATCCCTCCACTTCAGGGGGATCAAAAGTTTAGCTGCAGTTATCATATGGGTCGCTAGGCTCGTTTTTCTCGGTCTAAAACTCCCATCTGGCAGCCAAAGTAATACTAGCGGGGCCGACAACTTAATCTTCTCAGGGCAAACCACATTAATGATATCCTCTATTCTAGCCCAGAACTCCTTCATCTTGGGGCAAAACCACCAAATGTGTGAGATGCTCCCAACATCCGAGGAGCACCTCCAACATCTGTCTGAAGGGGATAGGTTAATTCTATGGAGAAACTCCGGGGTCCTATACCATCTTGATACCGTTTTGAATGAGTTCTCTTGAACTCTAATACACGTAGAGAAACCATGAGAATTGGTCAGAATACTTGCTCTATTTCTCTCATCCAATTTTATGCTTAACTCCCGCTCCCAATCATTTAGGTATGCAGGGTCCTGAGTGTTCTTGTTGTTAGATATCTGTTTATAAATCATGGACAAGCATTTACGTGGCAGGTTAGGAAGCATCACATAGTTCTCTAGCCATGTAGGGTCTGGCAGGGGGAGATGATTAGATTTCAGGAATTTAGCACAGGATTTCTCAAAGTCCCAAGATTGTAGAATGTCGCCAGGGGCCTCTAAAGTGCCCATGAAATCTTTGTAGAAATTATTACTAGCCTTGGATCTACCCAAGTCTCCCAATCTGAGATGTTTCACAGAAACCCATATCCTTGTGACTGCTAATGGCTGCTTAGCTAGAATCTGCGGTAAAACATACAGGGGCGTCAGAGGGGACAGCTTGCTTCTTCCCAAATTAAGTTCCTCCGAATTTTGGCAGGTACGGATAGTGCACCTGAGTAAATCATACGGTAGTTCTTGCTTACTCGGTAATGGGGTCCTATACCAAAGCAAGGATTCCCTATGTCTCCCCAGCAAAGATTTTTCCATATCAACATGCAAAGGAAGAGGATCATGGCGCGTCAATGACAGCCATCTCTCCAAGTGTATGGCTTGCAGGTATGAGGTGATGTCAGGCAAAGAAATGCCTCCCCGCCTCTTATTCCTGGTGAGGAGAGCATAGGAAAGCCTCGCCTTCCTCCTATCCCAAAGGAATCCACTAAGAATAGAGCGTAGCTTAGTCTGAAAGGTACCGGGAACTGATATCGGGAGAGATCTGAATAAATACAATAGCTGGGGGAGAATAAATGTGACCAGCGCGTTTTTTCTTCCCAACCAAGAGAGCATCTTCTTTGAGAAACCCGCCAGAGTAGACTGTATTTTAGACAGCAAGAGAATATGGTTTAATTGGTACAACAAGTTTGTGTTGGCCGGGATTAAGATCCCTAAGTATTTAATAGCCTTAGGTGGCCACTTAAAAGGGGTCATAGCCTTGATTCTTCTTAATTTGGGGGACGATATAGAGATGCCTAGCGCTTCCGACTTGTCGAAGTTTATTTTAAAATCAGATGCATCTCCAAATGCCCTGAAGATGTCCATGACGGATGGGATCGCCTCCTCTGGGTTTGAAATGAACAGCAACAAGTCATCAGCAAACGCGGCCATTTTGTGCTCAGTTTTGTTTATCTTCAAACCTCTAATATCTGGTGTCTGTCTAAATGTAAGCAGAAGCTTCTCCATAGCTAGGATGAAGAGCGAGGGAGACAGCGGGCATCCCTGTCTGGTACCATTTCCAATGCCAAAGGAGTCTGATAGTGTATTGTTCACCAATATACGTGCCGAGGGTGAGGAGTACATTGCAAATATCGCCTGTATAAACCTATCTGGGAACCCAAACGCTCCTAAAGTTTTCCGCATGAACATCCAGTTGACTCTGTCGAACGCTTTCTCCGCGTCTGTCCCTAGGAGAACTAGAGGTATCTTTTGTGAGCGAGCATGAGCGACTGCATTTATGACTCTACTAACATTATGTCTCCCCTCCCTGCCCAGCACAAATCCCACCTGTTCCTCACCTATCAGGCGCGGAAGTAAGGGGGCAATTTTGTTGCTTAATACCTTGGCCCACCATTTCAGATCGGTATTTAAGAGGGAAATGGGTCTATAGCTACCACACAATTCCTGATCTTTCCCCTCTTTATGGATAATGGTAATATGTGCTTCTTGTGTCTGGGCAGGGAGGGAGGAGCCCTGCAGCAGATCATTACAGAGTCTCGCAAAATAAGGGGACAGAATATGTTTAAACTTTTTGTAATAATAGATGGGGAATCCATCCGGGCCTGGACTCTTCCCAATAGGTATAGACCCAAGAACTTTCTCGATCTCCTCAAGCGTGACAGGACTCAACAGCACAGATCTATCTGCTTCCGACAAAGTGGGTATCTTGATAGCTTCAAGGAAGGAGTCAATATGCTTGTTCAAGAGGTTATGGTCATACCCTGTTTCTTGTTTCTCTCTCTCAATATTATATAGGGAGGTGTAAAACTCACAGAATGCCTTAGCAATGTCAGGGGTAGAGGTTACTCTCTTCCCATTTTTATTCTTAACAGCCTGGATGAAAGTCTTGCTCCTCTGGGCTCTTAAAAGGTTAGACATGACCTTAGTCCCCTTATCTCCGTGACAAAAATATTTAAACCGTAGCGATTGCAGTATTTTAGCAGATTTAATGTTAAGCAGGTCCTTGACCTGATGGCGTAGGGATCTAAGTGCCGAGTGCACTGTGTCACACTGCCTGGTCTTATGCAGGGCCTCTAGGGTGGAGATCTGCATCAGCAAAGAGTTTAACTGTTGTGACCTACTTTTCTTAACCTTGGAGCCCAAGCTAATCAGCTCCCCCCTGATAACCACTTTGTGAGCTTCCCACACTATGGACATGGGTGTTTGGGAGTCATCATTTATATTAAAATAGTCTATGATCTTCTGTTCAATCTGGGTTTTATTATCCTCATCCTCAAGAAGTGTGGTATTAAGTCGCCACGTCCATGCCTTCGGAGGTAGGTCTGCTAGATTCCATTTAACTATAACTAAGGCATGGTCAGAGATGGTGGAGGCACCAATATCTGCTTTCGTTACAGAAATAAGTGAGTTATTAGACATAAGGATGTAATCCAACCTTTGGTATGTACCGTGGACTGGAGAGAAAAACGTATAGTCCCTCCCTTCAGGGTTGAGAATCCTCCAAACGTCCGAGATCTGCAAGTTCGACAGAGCCAACTGGAGTCTACGTATTTGTTTCTTAGAGAGGGATGGAGATCTTGAGGTGGAATCTACGCTGTGATCTAAAGTCAAATTGAAATCACCTCCCAAGATCAACATGCCTTCTGCAAAGTTCCCCAGAGTGGCTAATATCTGCAAGAACCACGGGACTTGTTTAACATTAGGGGCATAAACATTGGCCAATGTGATGGTGCAGTTGAGGATTTTCCCTTTGACAAACAAATATCTCCCAAAAGGATCTTCCATTTTAGCTGTCAATATAAAAGGTAAGTTTTTACCCAAACCAATGGAGACTCCGCGCGCCGCCGAAGAGTATGTGGAATGGTACCAGACAGGGAAGCTTCTACTGTTCATGTTCGGAACATGCAAGTGCCGGAAGTGAGTCTCCTGCAAAAAGAGTATGTCGGCATGTTCTCTGTTAAGGGTGTGATAAACCTGGCTTCTTTTCTGGGGTATATTCATACCATTAACATTAAGCGTACATACAGTTATATCAGCCATAACATAAACATACCATCAATAGCTAACATATGCCCCACAGTAATATCATTCAGTAGATCGACAGGTGAGGGAAGGAAGGAGACAGGAATGAAAACAAAGGGAAAAAGAGAGCCTGCAGGCTCTAACGGCGCAACCTTGCGCAGAACTACAAGTGCCATCAAATAAGACTGGGCCGGGGGGGGGGGGACTCAAGTGGAAGAGCCCAGCAATACCAGGTACTCCACACATCTCCGGCCAGCAACATAGGCCATAGTTAGCCTGCTATAGTTTGACAAATATCAGAAAAACATCTGGAAAACATACAAGAACATAAATAGCTCTTGAAAAAACCCGTGAAAACACATGGTGCTACTTAATGTCATGGCTAATCACAGGGTGACAGGAACTGGGACCATTGCAGGTTCTGGAGGGGAGGCCAGCCACATGGTAAATAAAAAGAAAACTGTCCAGATGGACTATGCCGGCATAATAGCTCTCCTCCATAACCAGCACTAATAAGCCACAGAAGGTATTATGGTGAGATAACCATATCTGCGACCATAGCAAATCTGCATGTAACTATATGAACCAGGATTCAACATTTTGCAAATATCTGGGTTGTAAACCTAGGTAAGAGATCAGAACGACCCTTCTGACGTTTTGTGACCTCCGAAAAAGTACATTTCAGTCCGCTGAGGTCTGCTTCTTCCTCGCTGACTTGTGCTTAGATGCTAATGCCCATGGCTCCGATGGGGGCAGACGAGGAAGGTCTTCAGCTGCAGGTACGGGCAGCCACGACGGGATGTCCATAGGTGGAATCTCCAGGGCCTCCCAAATCTTAGGCAGGTCATCTGGGCTGCGAACCGTGAACTGTCGGCCCGAAATAGAGGCACTCAGGCCGAAGGGGAAGAGCCACCTCATAGGAATTTTCCTGGCTCTTAACTCCGTTGTCAACGGGCGCAGGGTCCGCCTCTTAGCGAGCGTGCTTGCTGCTAGGTCTTGGAAAATCTGTATTTTATGAGAGTCCAGCAAAATATCCTCTTTATCTCTCGCCTTCTTCAGTATCTCCGCAGTGTCAAGATAATTCAAAAGCGCGCAAACTATATCTCTCGGCGGGTCCCCTTCTGCTGGCTTAGGACTCAGGGCTCTATGTGCGCGCTCGATAATAATGGCGTCTGCATGTTCCTGCCCCACTAGGATAGAGAAGATACGGCGGACGCAATCTGAGAGTTCCTCCGCAGGAATTGATTCCGGGATTCCTCTGAGCCGTACATTCTTACGCCGTCCCCTGTTCTCCTGATCTTCCAGGCTAAGGTAGGCATTATTTAGCTGCGAGCGCAGCGATTTCATTTGTGTATGCAGGCCCCTGCTATGTTCAGCAATAGCTGATTGAGAGGATTCGAGCGAGTCTACTCGGGCCCCCATTTGGCGTACCTCCATCTTTATGTCCGTTAGTTCTTTCATCACTGGGGACAAGGCTTGCGACAGTGAGTGCTTTAGAAAGGACCGAGTGATCGGCAATGCGTTCACAGTTCCCTGTGCGTCAGAGAAGGTACACGAGCTGCCTCCATCCGAGTCGTCCTCCTGTGTTTCAGAGCGGGCAGCGGCCGTCGCCATTTTCTTCGCTCTGGCTGGGGAGTGCATCGGCTTATTTAGGAACTTCGACAAGTCCCCCTGCATCTTCTGGGGTCTCAAGGAACCCTCTGTGTCTTTGTTTCTGTCCTTGGACATTTTGCCCATGAGTCAAGCAGGCTAAGTGCTCTAAAAAGCTGTAATGCCGGGAGATGTGGTGAGGAGCTCGAGGTTAAGCGTCCACCACCATACTCGGCTAGCTCCGCCCCCAACAAAAATATTATTTGACCCAATGTATTGAATTCAAATTCAGGCCTTTTTTTAAAGACAACTAACACTATCTGGCCATCTATTTAGGTACCGTATTACACTAATACAGGCACAGCAGTAACCACAGATTTAGCTGACTATAAATTTGAGGCCTATTATTTAGGCGCTGGGTGACAGGTATAGGTTTACTGACAGAATTAGACTTGGAAATGCACAGTAGCGTGTGTGTGAAGTTATTCAGAATGACCCTATGTGCACATTGAATCTGATATACCCTTTTAGGGATAGATTTAAAATAGCTCTGATACAGCAGAAACCACTAAATTAGGAAATTGCTAAATTGGGAATTGTATTTCAACCCAGAACAAAAACTGTGCTTTGACGGACACTAAATAACTTGACCAGCCACAGCAGTAACGACAGATTTAGCTGGATATAAATTTGAGGCCTAGTATTTAGGCGCTGGGTGACAGGTATAGGTTTACTGACAGAATTAGACTGGGATATGCACAGTAGCGTGTGTGTGAAGTTATTCAGAATGACCCTATCTGCACCTTGAATCTAATATACCCTTTTAGGGATAAATTTAAAGTAGGCCTGATACAGCAGAAACCACTAAATTAGGAAATTGCTAAATTGGGAATTGTATTTCAACCCAGAACAAAAAATGTGCTTTGACGGACACTAAATAACTTGACCAGCCACAGCAGTAACGACAGATTTAGCTGGATATAAATTTGAGGCCTAGTATTTAGGCGCTGGGTGACAGGTATAGGTTTACTGACAGAATTAGACTTGGAAATGCACAGTAGCGTGTGTGTGAAATTATTCAGAATGACCCTATGCACACCTTGAATCTGATATACCCTTTTAGGGATAGATTTAAAATAGCTCTGATACAGCAGAAACCACTAAATTAGGAAATTGCTAAATTGGGAATTGTATTTCAACCCAGAACAAAAACTGTGCTTTGACGGACACTAAATAACTTGACCAGCCACAGCAGTAACGACAGATTTAGCTGGATATAAATTTGAGGCCTAGTATTTAGGCGCTGGGTGACAGGTATAGGTTTACTGACAGAATTAGACTGGGATATGCACAGTAGCGTGTGTGTGAAGTTATTCAGAATGACCCTATCTGCACCTTGAATCTAATATACCCTTTTAGGGATACATTTAAAGTAGGCCTGATACAGCAGAAACCACTAAATTAGGAAATTGCTAAATTGGGAATTGTATTTCAACCCAGAACAAAAACTGTGCTTTGACGGACACTAAATAACTTGACCAGCCACAGCAGTAACGACAGATTTAGCTGGATATAAATTTGAGGCCTAGTATTTAGGTACTGGGTGACAGGTATAGGTTTACTGACAGAATTAGACTGGGATATGCACAGTAGCGTGTGTGTGAAGTTATTCAGAATGACCCTATCTGCACCTTGAATCTAATATACCCTTTTAGGGATAAATTTAAAGTAGGCCTGATACAGCAGAAACCACTAAATTAGGAAATTGCTAAATTGGGAATTGTATTTCAACCCAGAACAAAAAATGTGCTTTGACGGACACTAAATAACTTGACCAGCCACAGCAGTAACGACAGATTTAACTGGATATAAATTTGAGGCCTAGTATTTAGGCGCTGGGTGACAGGTATAGGTTTACTGACAGAATTAGACTTGGAAATGCACAGTAGCGTGTGTGTGAAGTTATTCAGAATGACCCTATGTGCACCTTGAATCTGATATACCCTTTTAGGGATAGATTTAAAATAGCTCTGATACAGCAGAAACCACTAAATTAAGAAATTGCTAAATTGGGAATTGTATTTCAACCCAGAACAAAAAATGTGCTTTGACGGACACTAAATAACTTGACCAGCCACAGCAGTAACGACAGATTTAGCTGGATATAAATTTGAGGCCTAGTATTTAGGCGCTGGGTGACAGGTATAGGTTTACTGACAGAATTAGACTTGGAAATGCACCGTAGCGTGTGTGTGAAGTTATTCAGAATGACCCTATGTGCACCTTGAATCTGATATACCCTTTTAGGGATAGATTTAAAATAGCTCTGATACAGCAGAAACCACAAAATTAAGAAATTGCTAAATTGGGAATTGTATTTCAACCCAGAACAAAAACTGTGCTTTGACGGACACTAAATAACTTGACCAGCCACAGCAGTAACGACAGATTTAGCTGGATATAAATTTGAGGCCTAGTATTTAGGCGCTGGGTGACAGGTATAGGTTTACTGACAGAATTAGACTGGGATATGCACAGTAGCGTGTGTGTGAAGTTATTCAGAATGACCCTATCTGCACCTTGAATCTAATATACCCTTTTAGGGATACATTAAAAGTAGGCCTGATACAGCAGAAACCACTAAATTAGGAAATTGCTAAATTGGGAATTGTATTTCAACCCAGAACAAAAACTGTGCTTTGACGGACACTAAATAACTTGACCAGCCACAGCAGTAACGACAGATTTAGCTGGATATAAATTTGAGGCCTAGTATTTAGGCGCTGGGTGACAGGTATAGGTTTACTGACAGAATTAGACTGGGATATGCACAGTAGCGTGTGTGTGAAGTTATTCAGAATGACCCTATCTGCACCTTGAATCTAATATACCCTTTTAGGGATACATTTAAAGTAGGCCTGATACAGCAGAAACCACTAAATTAGGAAATTGCTAAATTGGGAATTGTATTTCAACCCAGAACAAAAACTGTGCTTTGACGGACACTAAATAACTTGACCAGCCACAGCAGTAACGACAGATTTAGCTGGATATAAATTTGAGGCCTAGTATTTAGGCGCTGGGTGACAGGTATAGGTTTACTGACAGAATTAGACTTGGAAATGCACAGTAGCGTGTGTGTGAAGTTATTCAGAATAACCCTATGTGCACCTTGAATCTGATATACCCTTTTAGGGATAGATTTAAAATAGCTCTGATACAGCAGAAACCACTAAATTAAGAAATTGCTAAATTGGGAATTGTATTTCAACCCAGAACAAAAAATGTGCTTTGACGGACACTAAATAACTTGACCAGCCACAGCAGTAACGACAGATTTAGCTGGATATAAATTTGAGGCCTAGTATTTAGGCGCTGGGTGACAGGTATAGGTTTACTGACAGAATTAGACTGGGATATGCACAGTAGCGTGTGTGTGAAGTTATTCAGAATGACCCTATCTGCACCTTGAATCTAATATACCCTTTTAGGGATAAATTTTAAGTAGGCCTGATACAGCAGAAACCACTAAATTAGGAAATTGCTAAATTGGGAATTGTATTTCAACCCAGAACAAAAAATGTGCTTTGACGGACACTAAATAACTTGACCAGCCACAGCAGTAACGACGACTATTGATGGTTAAATGCACTTGGTGTGACAGCTTGACCCTGATGTAGGATTTAGCCAAAAAACAACCACACCATTGAGGGTTAAATGCACTTGGTGACAGGCTCAGCTTGCCCCTGATGTAGTATATGGCCAAAAAATAACCAGACTATTGATGGTTAAATGCACTTGGTGTGACAGCTTGACCCTGATGTAGGATTTAGCCAAAAAACAACCACACCATTGAGGGTTAAATGCACTTGGTGACAGCTTGTGCTGGCGCACCACAAGACACAAAATGGCCGCCGATCACCCCAGAAAAAAGTGACTGAAAAACGCTCTGGGCAGCCTAAAAACAGTGAGCAATTCAATAGCAGCAGTTCAATCATCCACAGCTGCAGTTCGATCTCTGAATGAAATCTTTTGGAGGAGTTAATCACTACCTAATCTCGCCCTAACGTCGCGGCTGCAACCTCTCCCTATGCTGATCAGAGCAGAGTGACGTGCGGCGCTACGTGACTCCAGCTTAAATAGAGGCTGGGTCACATGGTGCTCTGGCCAATCACAGCCATGCCAATAGTAGGCATGGCTGTGACGGCCTCTTGGGGCAAGTAGTATGACGCTTGTTGATTGGCTGCTTTGCAGCCTTTCAAAAAGCGCCAAGAAAGCGACGAACACCGAACCCGAACTTTTACGAAAATGTCCGGGTTCGGGTTCGTGTCACGGACACCCCAAAATTCGGCACGAACCCGAACTATACAGTTCGGGTTCGCTCATCCCTAATCACCACATAAAGTGACACTGGTCAGATTTGCAAAAAATGGCCGGGTCTTTAAGGTGAAATAGGGCTGAGTCCTTAAGGGGTTAATATATTGCTCTATTTGCTTATATTGGGACCATCACCAGAGATGTGTCATAAATAATACTGATCAATATTACTGCTCATATTAAAATGTATGTTATTCTTTCTTATGTCAACCTCAAATAAAAACATTTGAATATATAAAGTAGAGAACACAAATTTATACCATGACCTCTGGACTTGCCCGAAGGTACAGGTATTTTGGGAGAGGATTAGGCGGGTCATAGCTGATAAATTGCATATATCTATTCCGGATACTCCTCAAGTGTTTCTGTTTCACTCTACTCCAGGATCCCACCATCTCCCAAAAATAGTCCATTTGATGATTCTAGCTGCCAAAAGATGTATACTGGTTAATTAGTTAAAAGCGGAATGCCCTACATCTACGGAGGTGGTTATACAGCTGAAACGTTGCCTATTTTTAGAACTAGTCTAGATGGAATGCTGTAAATTAACACAATTTTTTAAGAAACAAATCTTTTATTCATGTATTCCTTTCTGGTACAAAAATTAAAACAGTTGTGTCACTGTTTAGGGCGACTACTTGGTATTGCAGAGGACAATTGACTGGCTCGCTGGGACAACTGGAACAACTGAGGAGTTAGAAACTGATGGCAAACTAATTTTTTGACCAGGCGAAAGATAGGATGCTGTGCAACATGACATACAGGTTTTATTTTGTATTGCGACTGTCGCCCACACTTGCAGTAACACTACTTGATTGCTTGAATGGTGTCCTTCATGAGTTTAACAAACAAGGCGAACACTTTTCTCGAATTAAATAGGAAGATTTTCCATCGCCTGTGCTAGGAAGGATTAGCAAGGGAGGTGGGAGTGAGGGAGGAAAAACTGGAGATGATCATTGTTCTTGCAATGTCTGATATTTGTAAGGCCTCATGCACGCGGCCGTGTTCCGCGGCCGAGAGCGGACTGTGGAAACCCGGCTGGGATTCCTGCTGACAGCATGAGCGCATGGTGCCATTGGTTGCTATGACCCCGTGTGCTTCATGCAGCCGCTGCTGTACAGTGATACACTGTACTAGTGTATTACTGTACAGCAGCGGCTGCATGAAGCGCACGGCGTCATAGCAACCAATGACGCCATGCGCTCATGCTGTCAGCAGGAATCCCAGCCGGGTTTCCACGGTGTGCATGAGGCCTAAGTCTGTTGTACTTCACAAAACTCCAATAAAATGTGTTTAAAAAAACAGGATGTTCAAAATCTTTGCTGATTTATTGAAAAGGAAAAACTAAAATATTGCATTGACATAAGTATTCAGGCCTTTTACTAAGTACTTAGTTGATGCAACTTTTTCTATGATTATAGCCTCTTCTTTGACATGATGCAAGGTTTGCACGCCTGGAATTTAGGATTTTCTGCCATACTTTTTTGCAGATCATCTGAAGCTCTGTCAGGTTGGATGGGGAACATCTGTGGACAGCCATTTTCAGGTCTCTCCAGAGATATCAAGTCAGGACTCCTGTGTTGTCTTGGTTCTGTACTTAGGGTCAATGTCTTGTTGGAAGGTAAACCTTCAGCCCGGTCTGAGGTCCAGAGCACACTGGATCATGTTTTCAATAAGAATATCTCTGTACTTTTCTCCATTCACCTTTCACTATAGGGATTATATTAGATTCCTTCTGGCCACTCTTGAAAAAGGCAGATTGGTGGAATGCAGTGCTGTTGACCATCCGGATGTTTCTCCCATCTGCACAAAAGCTGAGCCAAAGCGACGACTGGGTTCTTGGTCACCTATCTTACTAAGGCCCCCCCACCCCCACCCCCACCCCCCAGATTACTTTTAGTTTTGTGGGGTGTCCAGGTCCAGCTCTAGGAAGAGTCCTGGTTGTTTCAAACTTCTTCCATTTAACAATTATAGAGGCCATTGTGCTCTTGGGAAGGTGCAGTGCAGCAGAGATCTGTGCCTCCACACAATCATCTGTATCGGAGTATTCTTCTTCCCAGTTTGATCCAACCAAGGAAAATCAAGATAGCACCTAATCCTGATCATTACAAATACAAGATTATATTTATGTTAGTGTCTTCTGATCAGTGTGATTACATTCCAACTGTGTCCCACACAGCACCTTCATTGGAGGTATATGTTAACAGTTCCCCTAAAGGTTCATCATCTTCAATCCGAAGTGCTGCAGCCAACAATGCTTTCTCCCTCTGACAAGCACCCCGCCCCAACATATCATCCTGTACTGGTTCTTCTGTCCTTACACCATTTCCCATCGACTGCACCACTCCCCTTCACCCCCAGTCCTCTCCTCCTTCCCTAAAATCCCTTACAGGTGCTCCCCAAAAAAGAAAGGAAAGAGGAGAGGATGAAGAGGAGATAGATCCAAACGTGCTAAACAACAAAGTGCTGAGGTTGACAGACCCCTGACCAACTCTATTCATGCTGACGTTAAAATTTTCAATCTGTCTTCTTACTCTTTGAATGCCTATAAAATCGCTGTACTACAGAAGGGTCTGTCATATTGTCCCAATTCTAAAGCCAACTCTTTTCATTTTGGGCCTATTTACACGTCCGCAGTGTTTTGCGGATGCGCAAATTGCAAAACACTGGGCTGGCACCCCAATAGAAATGCCTATTCTTGTCCACAGCTGCAGACAAGAATAGGACATGTTCTATTTTTTTGCAGATCCGCGGACCGGAAATGCGGTTGCGGACAGCACACTGTGTGCTGTCCACATCTTTTCCGTCCCCATTGAAAATGAATAAGCAATGCGAAACGGATACAGACCCAAAGTGCGGATGCGTGAATGGACCCTTATTCTTGGATATGAAAGGAAAGGAAATGAACTATTAAAATATATTTAGCTATTTTGGAGAAGTAAAGTTCCTTATCTAGACTTGCGACTATCCCCTTCAATGTAGATAACTATGTACATTATGCTCCTTCCAATTTTTATCCCATATAGCATAAAGGCAGTTTTTGGAGACCCTCACCTCCAATGATTTGAGGGCCCCCAACCAGATGCTCACATTAATCACAATCTCTCCTTTGAGGAAAAACAAGCTCTCATTAGCCCCCATATCAGCCCTTATGCCTCTCATTAGCCCCCATTATCAGCCCTTATGCCTCATTAGCTCCCATATGCCTCATTAGCCCCAATTATGCCTCTCATTAGCCCCCATAACAGCCCTTATGCCTCATTAACCCCCATATGCCTCATTAGCTCCCATATGCCTCATTAGCCCCCATTATGCCTCTCATTAGCCCCCATATGCCTCATTAGCCCCCTATATGCCTCATTAGCCTCCACATGCTTCATTAGCCCCAGTATGCATCTCATTAGCCCCATATGCCTCATTAGCCCCCATTATGCCTCTCATTAGCCCCCATTATGCCTCTCATTAGCCCCCATTATGCCTCTCATTAACCCCCATATGCCTCATTATCCCCCCATTATGCCTCATTAGCCCCCAGGAGCCTCATTTTTTATCAAATAAAAAAACACTTACCTCTCCTGCTCCTGGACATCGCTGCTCCTCGCCGCCCACGATTTTCTTCTTCCTCAGTTGGCTGTCCTCTGAACTGGCGCGCACAGCGTGAGGTCACATTAACCCCCATATGCCTCATTAGCTCCCATATGCCTTATTAGCCCTCATTATGCCTCTCATTAGCCCCCATATTCCTCATTAGCCCCATATGCCTCTCATTAGCCCCCATATGCCTCATTAGCCCCCTATATGCCTCATTAGCCTCCACATGCTTCATTAGCCCCAGTATGCATCTCATTAGCCCCATATGCCTCATTAGCCCCCATTATGCCTCTCATTAGCCCCCATTATGCCTCTCATTAGCCCCCATTATGCCTCTCATTAACCCCCATATGCCTCATTATCCCCCCATTATGCCTCATTAGCCCCCAGGAGCCTCATTTTTTATCAAATAAAAAAACACTTACCTCTCCTGCTCCTGGACGTCGCTGCTCCTCGCCGCCCACGATTTTCTTCTTCCTCAGTTGGCTGTCCTCTGAACTGGCGCGCACAGCGTGAGGTCACATTAACCCCCATATGCCTCATTAGCTCCCATATGCCTTATTAGCCCTCATTATGCCTCTCATTAGCCCCCATATTCCTCATTAGCCCCATATGCCTCTCATTAGCCCCCATATGACTCATTAGCCCCCATATGCCTTATTAGCCCCATTATGCCTCTCATTAGCCCCCAAATGCCTCATTAGCCCCATATGTCTCATTAGCCCCATGATGCCTCTCATTAGCCCCATTATGCCTCTCATTAGCCCCCATATGCCTCATTAGCCCCCATTATGCCTCTCATTAGCCCCCATATGCCTCTCTTTAGCCCCCATATGCCTCATTAGCCCCCATTATGCCTCTCATTAGCCCCCGGGAGCCTCATTTTTTATCAAATAAAAAAACACTTACCTCTCCTGCTCCTGGACACCGCCGCTCCTCGCCGCCCGTGATTTTCTTCCTCCTAAGTTGGCTGTGCTCTGAACTGGCGCGCACAGCGTGAGGTCACAGAGCGCCCTGCACAGCTGACAGCCGAGGACCAGGAAGCGGTAAGTACAGAGTGTTCACCGCTTCCTGGTCATTCGGTACTAATGAGCACTTCCATAATGGAAGCGCTCATTAGTATTCGCCGGCCATTGGGGCTCAAGAGGCAGCCTTGGGGAATCAGCGAATCAGCGGGGGGGGGGGGGGGGGGGGGGGGGGCAAGGAATAACCTAGGGGGGACGCAACTGCTTAGAACTCACTGGATTGGTCAGCATATGCGACAGAGGCACTTAGGATATTGTCAGGCTTGGAATAGAGGTTGAAGCAGTGGGGGAGTCGTGTTACCATTCTACAGCAGCAACATGGGTAGGTAACTTGGTAGCTGGATCAGGGTGGGACGAGAGGTTTGCAGTTCATTGTTATATGCCATCTTTATTAGTAGTACTGCACCGTCCATTGACACCTCACAGCATCCTCGGACAGAGGTTATTTTTAGTCAGTAGTTGTTTTATATTAGGGGATTAGCATTTGCACCCGCAACTACACTTTTTCTCACGGCCTCTGGTAAATTGTTGTTCTCTGCTGGGTATGGCCACATTATCCCCCATTGTGATTCTCCACATTGTATAGCCCTTTGTGGCTCAGTCTCCATGTCCTGTCCCATTTGAGCATTACCTGTAATGATCATGTGATTTATATTGAATAAAATGAGATTTTTTACCTTGTGAAAACCCTTGCTCTTTTTTTGTACAATTTGGAATATTATGTTGTGCTTAACTGAAATTCCATCTGCCACCATTTTGGAGGACTATACAGCTCTGAATAAATGGGCAGGAAGTAGGTTGATTTTCAATTAACAAGAAAAGGAGTTCTTGAAGGTATCTACCTTTTCTGCCCAAATAACACAAATCTTCTACCAACACCCCCATTATATCAGGGGTGGGATCTATTACATTCTGTCTATCCCATTTTGTGGACCTTTAGTTACAGGAATATGATTCACAACTGCCATCTCATTTGAGAGCCTCTTCACATTTAAAACAATGTCTACAGTTATTTTTATGGCCTTCTGATTATTCAATACTCATTCTAAATGTTTCTGTCCTATACTCCAAAATGGCTAATGGCTGTTAGGTAAACCTTAAAGGCAAGAGGGAATCTATAGGACCAAAATAATTACAATAGGTGCACTACTGTGGTGGATGCAAACAGTAACATCTGACTAAACACTCACACTGATGTTAAAAATGAGACTTTAGCCAGTATTTCCTTATATTAAGGACATATCTGAGCCCGCACACCACCCCAAGGTTTCCCAAGTGGCACGGGACCTAACGCTAAACCTATACCGTATGGGTAGTACCAGGAGCCAGTGGGCAAATTACAGCAGCGTAAGGTCCGACTCACAGCAAACAGCTCCTAGTTCCCTCCAGTGTGACTAACCACATATACAATGGGAGGAGGGAGGAGGCTTAGAGTCCCACCCATGGCTGGCTGATATGTTGTAGGCCCCACAGGTGTACATAAATGCTGCCTACGGATGGTAATCAAGGCACATTTAGTTTGGAGTTTATACACCTCCACATATAAATATACAATTTAAATGACAAGAATATGTGGTCTCAAAAGGCAGGAAAGGCTCAACCCCAAATGCAGTTGGGGAAGCAGATACTGCGCTTGTGGTATGTTGCTAAGGGTGACCCTACATTTCTGTAATTTGCCCACTGGCTCCTTGTACTACCCATACGGTACAGGTAGGTTTAGCATTAGGTCCCGTGCCACTTGAGAAACCTTGGCATGGTTTTTTATATGGTTGGGCACTGAGCAGGAGGCTATGGATTTTGTTGATCATCATAATAATGATTGCGGTCTTTTAGTCAATTTAAATGAGTGAGATGCAATTGCAACCCGGGTTTCCGTTTTCAGTGTGCAATCTGCTGTCATCGGGAAGTGATTTTTAGCTAAAGGATATCCCAAGAGTATCATTATGTCTGTGTTGAGAAGAACCAACTATCTATCACAGTCGGATAGTTTGGTATCTAATAAATAGATCATAGACAGGAAGAAGGCAGCACTCCAAATTAAATCCAAATTTTTATTCACCCAGTGTCAGCAACGTTTCAGCTGCTCCATGCAGCCATTTTCAAGCATACAGCAGTGGCAAATAACAGAGTATATATACTGTAAGTGAGGCTCAATAATCCACAATTGATCCAATAAAAGTATATACAACACAAAATGTAATAATTGAGTTCAGATTCCAATAAATGCACGATATAATAATACAGAAAATATAACCATTTTGTCATGATCAAATAAAAACATATAAAGTGCGAGTAGTGCATGTGTAAACATAATTACCCCATTATTAGACATTTAAAACAGCCGATGACGAGCTCACCATTTATGAATTTTCTTGCAATATATTAGGGACACGCCCATCTACCTGGGACTTCTGAGCAGAGTACGTTTGTAACTGGCTCCTACACTGCCCTGAATATTGTAGGCTTAAGTAAGGAATAGTACCTATCTTTAGGCAAGATAGACTATAAATAGACTACTGGCCAAGTCTAACAGAGGAATTCTTTAGGGAAGGATTTAAAAGAGGAATTCTTTTGGGAAGAATTCAAATAGTGTCTGCACCCTGTTTTTTTTTTTTTTTTCCCTCTTGTCAGCCAATTTCTATTGCTTCTTATCTGTCGCTCTCTTGCATGTTATGATGTTATAAAGCATTAAGTAATTTTATGCTGAAGGTAAGCAGCAAATGATACTTTGAAAACTGTACTAACTTTATTGTGTGTGTCCTGGATAACTGTAAGACGCCCCACTATTTTTGCGAGGGGAAACCCGCTAACCCAAAACTGGTGAACGCAAGTGACAGTTTGATCGGATAATACTAACAGTCTGTTGAGAAGGAAATTGAGCATAGACATAAGTCCTCTAACCCAGTTGACAGGAATTGTCATAGCCTTTACGGTTCAGTACAGCCAGTCCTGGGAAGAGTTCAGCTCTGCTTCCGTCTCAATTCAGTTATAAGAAATGGGTGCAAAACAAGGAAAAGTCTATCCACCCCCTCCTTATGTAGGAGAAACATGTAAGGATTATAGAGCCCAGGTCTGTGGTACTGATTATTATTTAGTTACTCCCTGGGTGGATAATATGGCAGGATGGACAGAGGGGATAAAGAGTATAAATTTGTTCCCTCAGGAAGGGGCTAATGACACCTTCCATATGGACATAGTAAAAGGGTTATGTTTGGGTGACACTGAAGTTTACCCATATTATGATCCAGACCCCCAGTGGGACCTGCAGTATATGAAGTTGGGAGGGGAAAATTGGCTTACTTATGCACGATATTGGTATGATAGACCAAATAAAAAGGTTAAGAAACAGAAGGCAGAGAACCAGGAGGGATATAAAAAGAAACATGAGTTAGAAAATGAATTGACTAGGGGTTCACTCCAGAAGCCCCCTCCTTCCTATTTAGGAAATATCCCACAGATATATCCATCCCTTCCAAAAGGGCAGTACTTTGAGGCCCAGGCATTATTTCATTGGCTCAAAAGGAAGAAGAGATAAGAGAAGAAGAGATAACACTCTAGCATCCTTTCACAGTGCACACGTCTTCTTCAAAGCATCTGTGGGAGATATAATTCAAACACTGCCCACAGCACAGCTCCCTGGCCCCTTCCTCTCCTCATAGTGGAGTAACAGCAGAAAGGGGAGGCGGGAGACTCCTGAGATAAGAAGAAGTTTGTAACAACTTAAGATTAACCAGTTACAGTCCTAGAGATGCAAAAAATATAGAATAACATTCACACATCTCTGACACTCGTATGTCATAGCTCCCATGCGCCTTAGATCACAAAAAGTATTTTCCCAAACCTGAACATCTACCTCATAATGATGAGGACAGTGACCTTGAGGAACAGTTCACTTTTATGACTGTAGGGGACACCTTGTTAGAGAAACCTATTTAAGTAGATGATATTAATAAGATTGTTATTATACCCATAGCCCCTGTGGTTCCAGACGTACCATCTCTGCTATCAGCTATTCCTGCCCATGCAGGAGTTTTTCTCTGTTATTGATTTTAAAAAAAAACATTTATTTTCTGTCCCAGTTCACAAGGAGACACGGACACTTTTTGCTTCTACATTTAAATTTCGCCAGTATACTTGGTGTAGAATGCCTCAGGGTTATGTAGACTCCCCAGTAGTCTACTCCATTGTCCTCCAAGTTACACTGCGCCCTTGGACTGCCCCTCATGGTTCTGTCCTTCTACAATATGTGGACGATCTCCTCATATGTAGTCCTACTCGGGAGGCCTGCCAGGCAGACTGTGTTAGTTTATTACTGTGGTTTATGTGAATGTAGTCACAAAGTTTCTAGGAAGAAATTACAATGGTGTATGGAAAGTGTTGAGTATTTGGGCTTTGTTCTCAGTAAAGGTGAGAGGAAAATCAGCCATGCCAGAATTTCCTCCGTACTGGGTTTGGGGGTCTGGTAATTGGTAATGGATCTGCAGACTGTGAAGATACTAATGTATGTAATCTATAGATCTTCCAGACAGGGCTCCAGCATTGGATTAGATCCAATGATGTTTGCACATACCCTTTCCAAATTGTATGTTTCACTAGTTAAGGAAGTGTCCGCAGTGATTGCTCCATGATGCCAATTGGAAGTGTCCAATCCTATCAATCTAAGGTTGCACCTTTTTTGATTCCTTATTCAGATATGAGTGAAAGTGTAGGGATATCTGCATCATTGTATGATGTATGACATTCTTCCACACATCTTCCACACCCAGTAGTAACATCCATTTTGCCCTGATGAATAGAATTCCCAATTCAGAGAACTTACTTATGCTGCTTTATATAAAATTAGTTAAAATATGGACAGTTTTCTCATATTATTGGTGAGATTTGGAAAATTTAGTCTAATGAAGAGCTGGGGATTTACTGCATAGTGAAGATCATTGCGTCTAGGAGGAAGCGTTTAGGTCATCAGTCAGTCACATTATCTAAATATGCATCAGGATAGAGAGTGTGGAGAAAGTTTTCACTAGACTCCAGGAAAGTTGGGTGGATTTTTGAGCTTTCTTTAGCTATACATGAGAAAATCCTAACTGCTGCCCTTGTGGATGATCTTAAGAATCATCTGGGAAGGTCTAGTGTTGGCTAGGCTTGAGTGAAGTTCATTTTGTCCCTCCATGTTGTTAAAGGTGTATTGAACAAAGACCTAAGGCAGGTGTGGCTGCCCATGGGAGGAGCTACAAATGTTCAGCCTTCAAATGCAACGCCCATAGTGAATTAACAACCCACAATCAAATTCTGGATCCCTATTATCTATACAATCCCTAGGATCTACTTCTATTGCCCCATAGCAAACATGTTCCATGATCTATCATGGCTAACGGTAGTATCACATGTGTAAGAGTAGATAGTAATGCAATTCCTACTCCTCTCACTAATTAATCACTGTCTTAAGGGTGTGCAAAATTAGATCCAACTACTTTGCTACATCGGGGGGGGGGTCTGGGAGTAGTGAATAAAAATACCTTTTCCCACCTCTGTAAATAAAAATACAATGTGCTTTTTGGGAGTAGTAAATAAAATTAACAAATTCAAATTTAATTTCTCAAATTTTACCCAATTTTTGAGTTTCTGGTAGATAATTTCGGGTTCTTGGAAGATGAATCATCTTGGACAGGATAAGCTGTTCCTACTTAATCTGATGTTTTAAAGAAAGAACCACTTCTTCCAACAATGTTAGTGCAGGAGACAGGGCTGAAGATCCATTGTAAGGCACATACTGGTCTCCAAACACACATAGCTAAAGGGAATGCCCTACCTAATCAGGTGGCAAAAGAGGTTGCTATTAGAACGGCAGCAACAATTCAAATGCCCTCCCTAGTTCCAGACTTTACCCTTACTGACAATCTATTGCTCAGTCTCCAGGATTTGGCTACCAGTTGTGACAAAATAGAATGTCAGTCGGTAGTTGCAGTACAAGACCCTAATACGGGTCTTATCTGCAAAGAGGGGTAACCATGTGTCCCAGTTACAAGTGCCCCGATTTTAATTACACAATATCATGGTCTTGGCCATAGGGGAGCACAGGCAAGCACTGACCTCATTCGGAGAGATTTTTTTATACCAGGTCTTAAATCAAAATCAACAAGATGTTGCTCATGCCTCTCCTTTCTCTCCTACGCATCCTTTCCAACCAGGAGACGTGGCGATAGTCCAGCGCCTGGCAAAAGGACGTAAGCAGACTGAGTTCCCGTTTGGACCACCCACCCGAGTGGTAGCAGTCACCAGAACAGCGATTCTCACAGAAGAGGCTCCAATCTGGATTCACGCTAGCAGAGTGAAAAGGGTGCCTAAGGCTTTTTCTCTGGTGACGGACAAAGACAAAGAGGGTGAAGCAGGTGTGAAATCCCTGAACAAAAAGGGGAGCTCAGAAGAAGTTTCCCTGAAAAGTGCCTTGCCATAGGCTGAAGCTGATGACCAGACAATATTCTGGGAGATTTGTTTGTCTACTGATAATTATTAATCTTTGTGTTTTCTTGCCAGTCTGGCTTATTACTACATGTATTTATCACCCAGAGGAGATGAGTTTCTTCTGCACTGCACCAAATAATCCGTCAGTAAATAAAATAGCTCAGGAGCAAGATCCCTTTGCTCCCGTCCCCTTTTATTCTGAACAGAATAGTATAGTCAGGATGGCAAATGCCCTAAATGTTAGTTCATTGTGCCGTAAAGACTTACAGAGCCCACGGGATCTTATACAAACATGTGTTATTGCTGTGCCTACACCCAATGAATCCCTCCTTGAAGTCTGGTTGATGGCTGACAATACACAATCTTTTATTCCCTTGTATGACTTCTGTGGGGAGTGTCAGAAATTAGGAAACAGCAGGGATAATATTAGAATAAATACTACAGTTGCAAGAAAAACTATGTGAATACTTTGGAATTATATGGATGTCTGCACAAATTGGTCATAACATGTGATCTGATCTTCATCTAAGTCACAACAGTAGGACCTTTCACCAGAAAAATACTTCTAAACTAACTATACAAACATGTGGAGCGGTGCCCAGAGACCCCCCTGCACTTACTGTTATACCTGGGCGCCGTGCCGTTCTCCTGTTATAGCCTCCGGTATCTTCATAGTTAGGCTCCACCCAGGGGAACCTGCCGGCACCTCCTTCTCCTATGCTGCAGTGCTGGCCAATCACAGCGCTCAGCTCATAGCCCGAGAGGCTTTTTTCTCTCTCAGGCTATGAGCTGAGCGCTTTGATTGGCAAGCGCTACAGCATGGGAGACTGAGCCGACGGCAGGTTCCCCTGGGTGGAGCCTAACTATGAAGATACCGGAGGCAATAACGGGAGAACGGAGCGGCGCCCAGGTATAACAGTAAGTGCAGGGGGGTCCCTGGGCGCCGCTCTACATGTCTGTATAGTTAGTTTAGAAGTTTTATTCTGGTGAAAGGTCCTCTTTAAACTAATAACACACAAAGAATTAAATGTTACCATGTTTTTATTGAACACACCATGTAAACATTTACAGTGCAGGTGGAAAAAGTATGTGAACCCTTGGATTTAATAACTGGTTGAACCTCCTTTGGCAGCAATAACTTCAACCAAACGTTTCCTGTAGTTGCAGATCAGACGTGCACAACGGTCAGGAGTAATTCTTGACCATTCCTCTTTACAGAACTGTTTCAGTTCAGCAATATTCTTGGGATGTCTGGTGTGAATCACTTTCTTGAGGTCATGCCACAGCATCTCAATCGAGTTGAGGTCAGGACTTTGACTGGCCCACTCCAGAAGGTGTATTTTCTTCTGTTTAAGCTATTCTGTTGTTGATTTACTTCTATGCTTTGGGTCGTTGTGCTGTTGCAACACCCATCTTCTGTTGAGCTTCAGCTGGTGGACAAATGGCCTTAAGTTCTCCTGCAAAATGTTTTGGGAATTGGGAATTCATTTTTACTTCGATAATTTCAATCCGTCCAGGCTCTGACGCAGCAATGCAGACACAAACCATGATGCCCCCACCACCACCATACTTCACAGTTGGGAAGAGGTTTTGATGTTGATGTGCTGCGCCTCTTTTTCTCCACACATAGTGTTGTGTGTTTCTTCCAAACAAAACAACTTTGGTTTCATCTGTCCACAGAATATTTTGCCAGTACTGCTGTGGAACATCCATGTGCTCTTGTGCAAACTGTAAATGTGCAGCAATGTTTTTTTTGGACAGCAGTGGCTGCCTTTGTGGTATCCTCCCATGAAATCCATTCGTGTTTTGTGTTTTACGTATCGTAGATTCGCTAACAGGGATGTTAGTATATGCCAGAGACTTTTGTAAGTCGTTAGCTGACACTCTAGGATTCTCCTTCACCTCAATGAGCAGTCTGCGCTGTGCTCTTGCAGTCATCTTTACAGGATGGCCACTCCTAGGGAGAGTAGCAGCAGTGCAGAACTTTCTCCATTTATAGACAATTTGTCTTACCGTGGACTGATGAACAGCAAGGCTTTTGGAGATACTTTTATAACCCTTTCCAGCTTTATGCAAGTCAACTATTCTTAATCGTAGGTCTTCTGAGAGCTCTTTTTTGTGAGGCATCATTCACATCAGGCAATGCTTCTTGTGAAAAGCAAACCCAGAACTGGTGTGTGTTTTTTATAGGGCAGGGCAGCTGTAACCAACACCTCCAATCTCATCTCATTGATTGGACTCCAGTTGGCTGACACCTCACTCCAATTAGCTTTTGAAGATGTCATTAGTCTAGGGGTTCACATAGTTTTTCCACCTACACTGTGAATGTTTACATGGTGTGTTCAAAAAAAACATGGTAACATTTAATTCTTTGTGTGTTATTATTTTAAGCACACTGTGATTGTCTATTGTTATGACTTAGATGAAGATCAGATCCCATTTTATGACCAATTTGTTCAGAAATCCATATCAGTCCAAAGGTTTCACATACTTTTCCTTGCAACTGTATTAATGTGACTTAGCTAAATCTCTGAATCATACCTCTATCGCTTTATCAGACATGCTTTTAGATATACAAGGCATAAGAGGAGCAGTGCTAGAAACTAGATTTGCTGTGGATTATTTGTTACTTAAACATAATATAGGATATCAAGATTTTAAAGGAATGTGTTGTTTTAATATATCTGATTCAAGATCAACCCAGTCCCATATTCAAGGGTTACATGAAATTGCTAATAATATCAAGAAATATGTTGATTCATCCTCTTGGTGGGACTGGTTATTGAGCTGGCTGCCGGATTTGAGTTGGTTGAGAACATTATTTATCAGTATTATAAGTATAATTGCTTCCTTGATTGTTATATGTTGTTGTATCCAATGTATCCCTTCCCTCATACAGATGTTTTGCGTAATGTGTACAAAACCCACAGACCCTGGACAATCATATGCTACTTACCTCTCTATAAGAGAAAGAAGATAAGTCATAATTCATGACTTAAGAGGGGATTGAAGGGTTAAATAGAATAAGCTATATGATCTGTATGCGGGACAGGATGCTGGGTGACATCATACTAGAGGGAGAATATGTTTACATTAGCCTTATGTCCATATAAGGAATGGATTCTGCCCAGCAACAAGTGAATATGTGAATCATATCTGTTTCCAATATGTGTGGAAGAATGTCTATAAAGATGCTGAATTCCTAGAAATAAAGCAGAATGGTTTCAGAAACACGTCTGTGTGTATCTTATTGAGACCAGTTCTCCGGGTGCCTGTCTGTGACAAAGAAGCAGATTTCTTTCAAGTCCAAAGTGAGGCAGTTTCTTTAGTGATAGGGACCCATCTGCAGAAGCCACCTTAAAGCCTGGTAGATGGGCCCAACACGTACAGTACAGACCAAAAGTTTGGACACACCTTCTCATTCAAAGAGTTTTCTTTATTTTCATGAATATGAAAATTGTAGCTTCACACTGAAGGCATCAAAACTATGAATTAACACATGTGGAATTATATACATAACAAAAAAGTGTGAAACAACTAAAAATATGTCATATTCTAGGTTCTTCAAAGTAGCCACCTTTTGCTTTAAAAACTGCTTTGCACACTCTTGGCATTCTCTTGATGAGCTTCAAGAGGTAGTCACCTGAAATGGTTTTCCAACAGTCTTGAAGGAGTTCCCAGAGATGCTTAGCACTTGCTGACCCTTTTGCCTTCACTCTGCGGTCCAGCTCACCCCAAACCATCTCGATTGGGTTCAGGTCGGGTGACTGTGGAGGCCAGGTCATCTTTCTGGTCAAATAGCCCTTACACAGCCTGGAGGTGTGTTTGGGGTCATTGTCCTGCTGAAAAATAACTGATGGTCTAACTAAACGCAAACCGGATGGAATAGCATGCCGCTGCAAGATGCTGTGGTAGCCATGCTGGTTCAGTATGCCTTCAATTTAGAATAAATCCCCAACACTGTCACCAGCAAAGCAGTCCATCTGTTCACCTTTTCTGTGTCGCACAAAGACACGGTGGTTGGAACCAAAGATCTCAAATTTGGACTCATCAGACCAAAGCACAGATTTCCACTGGTCTAATGTCCATCCCTTGTGTTCTTTAGCCCAAACAAGTCTCTTCTGCTTGCTGCCTGATCTTAGCAGTGGTTTCCTAGCAGATATTCTACCATGAAGGCCTGATTCACACAGTCTCCTCTTAAAAGTTGTTCTAGAGATGTGTCTGCTGCTAAAACTCTGTGTGGCATTGACCTGGTCTCTAATTTGAGCTGCTGTTAACCTGCGATTTCTGAGGCTGGTGACTCGGATTAACTTATCCTCCGCAGCAGAGGTGACTCTTGGTCTTCATTTCCTGGGGCGGTCCGCATGTGAGCCAGTTTCTTTGTAGTGCTTGATGGTTTTTGTGACTGCACTTGGGGACACTTTCAAAGTTTTCCCAATTTTTCGGACTGACTGACCATTTTTTAAAGTAATGATGGCCACTCGTTTTTCTTTACTTAGCTGCTTTTTTTCTTGCCATAATACAAATTCTAACAGTCTATTCAGTAGGACCATTAGCTGTGTATCCACCTGACTTCTCCACAACACAACTGATGGTCCCAACCCCATTTATAAGGCAAGAAATCCCACTTATTAAACCTGACAGGACACACCTGTGAAGTGAAAACCATTTCAGGTGACTACCTCTTGAAGCTCATCAAGAGAATGCCAAGAATGTGCAAAGCAGTAATCAAAGCAAAAGGTGGCTACTTTGAAGAACCTAGAATGACATATTTTCAGTTGTTTCACACTTTTTTGTTATGTATATAATTCCACATGTGTTAATTCATAGTTTTGATGCCTTCAGTGTGAATCTACAATTTTCATAGTCATGAAAATAAAGAAAACTCTCTGAATGAGAAGGTGTGTCCAAACTTTTGGTCTGTACTGTATATGCATTAAGAGCTTCCATCATTCATGTACCTATAGTCGGTATTGTACCACTTTTATCTAGAATGACCTCCATTTCTTAGCTCTATTGTTTATAGTTTGCTGTAGTTTTTCCATTGGGATTACACCCATGAGTTCTTAAAGAGCTCAGTTCAGTCATTGTTGTGCCCTTGTTTATAATTTTTTAAGATTCTCTTGGTACTGGTACAGTGCCATGTGATTGGTGCAAGGCAAATGTGGTGCCCATATTCCAAAAAGGATCTAGGTCCTCTACAGGTAATTAAAGACCAGTTATTTTAACTTCTGTTGTGGGAAAAATGTTTGAAGGAGTATGTAAATAATATCATAAGTGTTAACCCCCGTGGGTTTACCAAGGACAGAAGTTGTCAGACTAACCTGATTTGTTTTTATGAGGCGGTGAGTAGAAGCCTGGAGGGGTGGCTGTGGATGTAGTGTTTATGGATTTTGAAAAAGGCTTTTGATACTGTCCCTCATAGATGTTTAATAGGTAAAATAAGGTCTATAAGCTTGGAAAGTATAGTTTGTGATTGAATTTAAAACTGACAGAAGGACCACATCCAGAGAGTTGTGGTTAATGATTCCTATTCAGAATGGTCCCAGGTTATAAGTGGTATATCCCGAGTTTCAGTGCTGGGTCCTCTATTATTTAATTCATTCAATTTAATTAATTTATGAATGATAGAAGATGGGATTAATAGCACCATTTCTATTTTTGTAGATGCCACTAAGCTATTTAGTAATATGCAGTCTATAGAAGATGTCCATAAAATACAAGCTGAGTGATTGGGCATCAACTTGGCAAATGAGGTTCAATGTGGATAAATGTAAAGTTATGCATATTGTTAGTAATAATCTCTATGCATCATATGTCCTAGGTGATGTAACACTGGGAGAGTCACTTATAGAGAAGGATTTGGATGTCTTTGTAGAGCGTTGATTAAATAACAGCATACAATGTCAATCAGCTGCTTCTAAGGCTACCAGGATATTGTCGTGCATTAAACGAAGCATAGACTCACGGCATAGGGACTTAATATTACCAGTTTACAATGCGTTGGTGCAGCCTCATCTGGAATATGCAGTTCAGTTCTGGGCACCAGTCCAGAAAGGACGCTCTGCAGCTGGAAAAAGTACAGAGGAGAGTGACTAACTTGATAAGGGGCATGAGTTATGAAAAAATATTAAAATAATTAAATGTATTTAGTCTTGAGAAGAGATGTCTACGGGGGACATGATTAACCTATACAAATATATAAATGGGCCATGCAAAAAATACGGTGAAAAACTGTTCCATGTAAAATGACCTTAAAAGACAAGGGGGCACTGCCTCCGACTGGAGAAGATAAAGTTCAGTCTCCAGAAGCGTAAAAGCTTCTTTACTGTAAGAACTGTGAATCTATGGAAAAGACTACCTCTGGACGTGTTCACAGCAGGAACAGCGGACAGTTTTAAAAAGGGTTTAGATGAATTCATAAAATGACATTAATACTTATGAAAATCTGTAGAAATCTGAGTCTCACTTCCTTCTGGGATTCACGTCCCCACCTACCCTTGGTTGAACTTGATGGACTTATGTCTTTTTTCAACCATATTAACCACTACAGGACCACACACGCAGGATAACATCCTGGCGGCGGCCCTGTTATTCCTCCTGGACGCGCCGGCGTGTCCTCTCGCGAGAAGCGAGATTTCCTGTGAACGCGCGCACACAGGATCGGCAGGTAAACGAGTGAATCTACAGCCTGCCAGCGGTGATCATTCGCTTGCAGGATGTAGATGCAATTTGTTTAAACCCCTAAAAGTTATATTAGATGCTGTTTGATAACATCGTCTAATATACCTGCTACCTGATCCTCTGGCAGCTCTGTAAAGTAGCACCAAACACCACTACACTACCCCCCCCCCCTGTCACTTATTAACCCCTTATTAACCCCTGATTACCCCATATAGACTCCCTGATCACCCCCCTGTAAGGCTCCATTCAGACGTCCGTATGTGTTTTGCGGATCTGTGGATCCACGGATCCGCAAAACACAGACACAGCGGATCCGCAAAACACGGACACCGGCAATGTGCTTTCCGCATTTTTCGGACCCGCACATTGCCAGAACTATATAGAAAATGCCTTTTCTTGTCCGCAATTGACCGGACAAGAATAGGACATGTTCTATAGGCTCTACAAAAAACGCAGTGTTCGCCCGATCAGGCCTGATCTTGTGCGCACACTTGCGTTCAGTCCGCCCCGCCGCAGTGACAGAATTAATTTTTTTCTGATCACTGCAAAAACACTGTAAAATCACAGTGGCGCTATAAAAAGATCACTTTTGTGGGGCTTGACGAGATCATAAAGTCCCATTCTTTTTCTTCTGTTTCGATTTTGGACTTGTGATTATACAGTCTGACACGTGTTTTATAGGATGAACCTATGATAAGATGTAGATTGAACAGAGGGGCCTTTAGGATTATTCTTATATTTTTGAGCTGAATTCCCCTTTGTTAGTTCTCTCTTTGTATTATCACCATTCCAAGTATATACATGTCCCAGATGATAATCCTATTTATACCTATGCCACTTTATGTCCTCTTGTTTTTGTTTAAATTCAACATATCAACATTTCTTATTTTTTCTCCAACCCCTGGACCTTCATCTTAACAATCTCAAGTTCAAGTTTTTTCATAGATAGCTCATGTTTTCAGATGACTTTCAATGCAGGTTCATTACCACTTATAATTCTATCAAAAAAGTCAAAAATATTTTGTACAAACATTGGCCATTTCTTCTCAGTGACCCCATTTTGAAGAACCTCCTAACTGAGAGAGGAGAAATATGTAAATGTGGTGCAACAAAGAATCACAATATGCCCACCTGGGGTTCCCACAACTATAACAACCAGTGGGGTCCTTAGTGAGGGACAACTGGTCGACAAACCCTTAGCTAGGATAGTGCAGGGAAGACAAACAACACATAAACAGAAAGGTCAAACAAGCCGCGTCAAAACCAAGAGAGCAGAAAAGGTACTGGAGGAGCAAGCAGAGAATCTTCAGGACAAGCCGAAGTCAAACCAGGAGAGCACGCCAAGACCAGAGGATGAGACGGACGGTAAATTGGAACTAAGCAGGAACAAACAAACAAAGCCGTCCCCGCTTCCCAGAACATCGCATAGTAACAATAACTATAAAAAATGTATGGGGCTCAGAATATGGTGATTTAATAAAACATTGTTTTTCAAAGTTTTAATTTATTTGTACAGTATTTAGACATTAAAAACCTATACATATGTGGTATTGTTGTAATTGTACTGACCCAGAGAATGAAGGGCACAGTTCAATTTTGCCACAAAGGAAATTCCATAGGGAAGAAAAAAAACGTGAAACGGTGGAGGAATTGCTTGCGTTGTTTTCCAATTCCACGCCATTTTGAATTTTTTCCCCGCTTCCCACTACATTGTAATCCATATTAAATGGTGGCAAAATAAATAACAACTTGTACAGCAAAAAACAAGCCCTCATACGGCTATATGATTGAAAAAAATAAAAAGTTTTGGCTTAAGGAAGATGAAAAATGAACTCGCAACAAAGAAAAAAAGTAGTTTTAGACGCCAGTCTTAATAAAGCCCCATAGCTGATGGAGGATTCACAGAGGTTATGAAGAGGAGCAGGCCAATCGAGATGGTTTGGGGTGAGCTGGACCGCAGAGTGAAGGCAAAAGGGCCAGCAAGTGCTAAGCATCTCTGGGAACTCCTCCAAGACTGTTGGAAGACCATTTCAGGTGACTACCTCTTGAAGCTCATCAAGAGAATGCCAAGAGTGTGCAAAGCAGTAATCAAAGCAAAAGGTGGCTACTTTGAAGAACCTAGAATATGACATATTTTCAGTTGTTTCACACTTTTTTGTTATGTATATAATTCCACATGTGTTAATTCATAGTTTTGATGCCTTCAGTGTGAATCTACAATTTTCATAGTCATGAAAATAAAGAAAACTCTTTGAATGAGAAGGTGTGTCCAAACTTTTGGTCTGTACTGTATATAACATCATTCCCCACCATCAGCCACCTTTAACATACAGTACCATGTAAATAACAATGCTCCATCAACATTCAGTCCCATGAAAATAACATCACTCTCTCCTACAGCCGCCATCAACATACAGTCCCATGTAAATAACATCACTTTTAACAGTTATAAAATCAGGAAATACATACAAATTATGCAGGACATGAGATTAGATGTATAAAAATGACATAGGATGCACCATTAAAGATAGTGGGGGTCCCAAAAGAGGTGGTGATACCACTCCGGGGTATTACATTCCCCGGCACTTAAGAACTAAGCCGCCCTCAGCTTGTGCTTTAGAGATGTCCCGAGCCATTATATTCCCGGCAAACATAGCTTGTTCGCGTTCGCTGCGGCGGGCGAACATATGCGATGATCGGTCCGCCCCCTATTTGTCATCATTGTGTAAACTTTGACCCTGTACCTCACAGTCAGCAGACACATTCCAGCCAATCAGCAGCAGACCCTCCCTCCCAGACCCTCCCACCTCCTGGACAGCATCCATTTTAGATTCATTCGGAAGCTGCATTCTTAGTGAGAGGAGGGACAGTGTAGCTGCTGCTGATTTAATAGGGAAATCGATAGCTAGACTAGTGTATTCAGTGTCCACTACAGTCCTGAAAGACTCATCTGATCTCTGCTGTAAGGACAGCACCTCAAAAAGCCCTTTTTAGGGCTAGAACATGTCACGGACAGTGTTTCAGAAAACTAGAAGACAACAAATGAAGATTCAACTGACTTGATCCGAAACTAAGGAACATAAGGGTGAGCCCTGTAAAAGCCCTAGCACTCTCCCTGACTTCTCAGCCCATGCAAAGATCTTTATGATAGATAATTGCATGCCCTCGTGCCTCGACTGTATGACACCTGAACACCCTATAATAGTGAGGGGACACGACCACCGGCTCCCTTCACTTAATACGGAGGGAGTCAGGGTCACCTAGGACCAAGCCAACAGGAAAACACAAATAATGGAACAGACTTATCTGTAGAAGCATCAGTTGCAGCATCCAGCAGGCACACAATCCAGGAAGTTGTATAAACCGCAAAGTGATGCAGTATGGGAGGGGATTTAAAGGGATGCAATCAGTGCAACTAGATGACAGCTGAGAGAGGGAACCAAGATGACAAAACGAAAGCAAAACAAAAGAACCTCAAGCAAGAGGTTCTGAAGAACGTCTGTCAGAGCTTCTCAGATATCCGGTGTTGACAGAACATCAGTCTGCCTTTTTTTTTTTTCTGTGTAATCTAATTGCAGTTGCCTGCCTGCCATTGTGTGTGTCAGGCTCACAGTGTATACTGTGCCCACTTGCCCAGTGCCACCACTCATATCTGGTGTCACAGTAGCTTGCATTTAAAAAAATAAAATAATTTTTTTACTGTAATATAGTAGCAGTAAGTTGCTAGCACGCGCGTGTGTTTCATGCCCTGCAAGTGCATAGTGTCACCAGCGCAACTCATATCTGGTGTCACATTCGATTACATTTAAAGAAAAACAACAATTTTGACTGTGAATAAATAGCAGTCATTTGCACACACGTGTTGGTGTGTTTAAGGCCCAGCTGCAAGTCCAAAGTGTCACTTCAGCACCATTCATATCTGGTGTCACATTCGATTATATTTAAAGAAAATCAACAATTTTGACTGTGAATAACTAGCAGTTGTAGTGTCCCACTAGGTAAATGTGGGCACTACACAAGGGTCAATTGGGCCACGTTGTTCTCCACCTCCTGTGGAACAGTGGCAGTGTGTTTACCAGTCCATTTTAATGTGTATTGCTATGCTTTTATGTGTATTTTTCCCTGTATTTTGAGTGTCAGGCCTGTTAGGGTGTAGTTCCTCCTCCTAGACAGTAGAGGGAGCTAGGGAACCCCTAATATATATATATATATATATATATAGTCAGGTCCCGTTCAGGGAAAGGGAGTCTGTGTAGTCAGGAGTCTGTGTGGAGACAGAAGTGAGTGTGCACTTCAGCAGAGAGATGCTGAGGGCCACCTCATGACATGCAGCTAGACAGCCCAGGCTAGTTGCCACCAGGGGAAGAAGTTACCTCCTCAGAAACTCTATGAAGATCTCTATGATGGATAATTGCATGCCCTCGTGCCTCGACTGTATGACACCTGAACACCCTATAATAGTGAGGGGACACGACCACCGGCTCCCTTCACTTAATACGGAGGGAGTCAGGGTCACCTAGGACCAAGCCAACAGGAAAACACAAATAATGGAACAGACTTATCTGTAGAAGCATCAGTTGCAGCATCCAGCATGCACACAATCCAGGAAGTTGTATAAACCGCAAAGTGATGCAGTATGGGATGGGATTTAAAGGGATGCAATCAGTGCAACTAGATGACAGCTGAGAGAGGGAAGCAAGATGACAAAACGAAAGCAAAACAAAACAACCTCAAGCAAGAGGTTCTGAAGAACGTCTGTCAGAGCTTCTCAGAAATTCGGCGTTGACAGAACATCAGTCTGCCTTTTTTTTTTCTGTGTAATCTAATTGCAGTTGCCTGCCTGCCATCGTGTGTGTCAGGCTCACAGTGTATACTGTGCCCACTTGCCCAGTGCCACCACTTATATCTGGTGTCACAGTAGCTTGCATTTAAAAAAATAAAAACATTTTTTTACTGTAATATAATAGCAGTAAGTTGCTAGCACGCGCGTGTGTTTCATGCCCTGCAAGTGCATAGTGTCACCAGCGCAACTCATATCTGGTGTCACATTCGATTACATTTAAAGAAAAACAACAATTTTGACTGTGAATAAATAGCAGTCATTTGCACACACGTGTTTGTGTGTTTAAAACCCAGCTGCAAGTCCAAAGTGTCACTTCAGCACCATTCATATCTGGTGTCACATTCGATTATATTTAAAGAAAATCAACAATTTTGACTGTGAATAACTAGCAGTTGTAGTGTCCCACTAGGTAAATGTGGGCACTACACAAGGGTCAATTGGGCCACGTTGTTCTCCACCTCCTGTGGAACAGTGGCAGTGTGTTTAACAGTCCATTTTAATGTGTATTACTATGCTTTTATGTGTATTTTTCCCTGTATTTTGAGTGTCAGGCCTGTTAGGGTGTAGTTCCTCCTCCTAGACAGTAGAGGGAGCTAGGGAACCCCTAATATATATATAGTCAGGTGCCAGCCGCAAGGAGAGTTAGGGGTCACCACCTTTCCCTCTCCCTTGGGCAGGACTTTCCCTTTTTCCTCCCTGTGCGTGTTGCCGGTCATTACATTATATCTGGCCCTTATTTTCTACCTACTTAGAATCCAGTATGGATCAAATTGCTGCTCTGTCCGAACAATTTCATGGCCTGTCTTTGGAGGTGACAGGATTGAAGGCGTCGGTCCTCCAGCAACAGCAGCAATTACAACAGACCGCAAGCCCAGCGGTTGCTACTGGTAACCAGGTTGTTGCGGAACCCAAGGTCCCTCTCCCTGACAGATTTTCTGGGGGAAGGGACAAGTTTTTGACTTTCCGTGAGGCCTGTAAATTATACTTCAAACTGCGCCCTTACTCCTCTGGTAATGAAGAACAGCGGGTGGGTGTGGTTATTTCCCTGCTGCAGGGGGACCTGCAGTCCTGGGCGTTCTCTTTACCTACTGATTCTCAGGCGCTTCGGTCAGTGGATGAGTTTTTCGGGGCCTTGGGTCTCATATATGACGACCCTGACCGAGTCGCACTGGCTGAATCAAAATTACGGAGACTCCTACAAGAAGAGCGGCCGGTAGAGGAGTATTGCTCTGACTTCCGTAGGTGGGCTACGTAGGACCCAATGGAACGACTTGGCTCTCAGGAGTCAGTTCTGCTCTGGGTTATCCGAAAGGGTTAAGGATGCGCTTGCATTGTATGAGACCCCCTTTTCCCTTGATGCAGTTATGTCCCTTTCTATCCGTATAGATAGACGCCTTAGGGACAGGTTGAAAAAACCGGAGCCATTGGTAACCCCTCCCAAGCAGCAGTTAGTCTGTACGGACTTTGACGAGCCTATGCAGCTAGGAGGAACTACTCGTCAGGTCCGTCCTCCTATGGTTCGCCGTAGGCGTGGGGTTTGTTTTTTTTGTGGGGAGAGGGGTCATTTCATTCATGTCTGTCCTTCTTTCCTCAGAAACAAAAAAACGTCAGAAAACTACTAACCCCAGGCTGTGTGGAGGATGTCAGCCGGGGAGTATACGTTTCGTCCATACGTACATCACAATTTGTGTGGCCAGCGGTTATTGTTTTTGGTGATAAGACAGAGACTATTTCTTTCTTTCTAGACAGTGGAGCAGGGGTAAATTTGATAGATGCCCATTTTGCTCGCACTATGGGTTTGTCTCTCTGTACACTACAGAGACCTATTCCCATATTTGCTATTGATTCTGCTCCTCTGTCTCAGAGACATCTCACCCACATTGTTCATAATTTACACCTTCGGGTAGGGGATCACCATAACGAGATGCTCTCATGTTTTGTTCTGGAGGGGCTTCCCGCTCCGGTAGTGCTGGGTCTTCCCTGGTTGGTAGCGCACAATCCAGTGGTGGATTGGCAGGCCAGGGAGATATTGGAGTGGAGTGAGCCGTGCAGAGAAAATTGCTTAAATAGCAATTGCTTAGTCGCCTCCATAGCTACCCTACCTACATTTGTTTCGGACTTTGAGGACGTTTTTTCTGAAAAGGGTTGTCAGAAGTTACCACCTCACCGTCCTTATGATTGCCCGGTTAACCTTATTCCCGGCGCAAAATTACCCAAGACCAGGTTATATAATCTTTCAGGTCCAGAGAGACAAGCCATGAAGGATTATATCTCCGAGAGTTTGGCTAAGGGACACATCAGACCCTCTTCTTCACCCGTGGCTGCAGGGTTTTTCTTCGTTAAAAAAACAAGATGGGGGCCTGCGTCCTTGCCTAGATTTTCGTGAATTAAATCGGATAACTATCCGAGACCCATACCCTCTTCCTCTCATTCCTGACCTGTTTAACCAGATTGCGGGTGCTAAGTGGTTCTCCAAACTCGATCTTAGGGGGGCCTACAATCTGATTCGTATTAAAGAGGGGGATGAGTGGAAAACAGCTTTTAACACCCCTGAGGGGCATTATGAAAATCTAGTTATGCCTTTCGGCCTGACCAATGCTCCTGCCGTCTTTCAACATTTCGTTAATGAAATTTTTAGTCATCTAATCGGCAGGTTTGTGGTAATATACCTAGATGATATCTTAATTTATTCGTATGATCTGAGAACACATGAGGAGCATGTCAGACAAGTACTACAGGTCCTACGGACAAATGAATTATATGCTAAAATTGAAAAATGTGTTTTTGCCGTTCAGGAGATACAATTCCTAGGTTATTATTTATCTGCGTCAGGTTTCCGTATGGATCCTAGGAAGGTCCAGGCAATTTTGGATTGGGATCTTCCTGAGAACCTCAAAGCACTACAACGGTTCTTGGGCTTCGCGAATTTCCATAGGAAATTCATTAAAAATTATTCGTTGATCGTAAAACCCCTTACTGACATGACTAGGAAGGGGACTGATTTTTCTAAATGGTCTGACGCCACTAAAGTTGCTTTTTCCTCTCTAAAAGAGAGGTTTACCTCAGCACCTGTACTAGTCCAACCTGATGTCTCCCAGCCTTTTATTGTTAAAGTCGATGCATCAGAGGTGGGAGTGGGGGCTGTACTGTCTCAGGGTCCGTCTCCTGGCAAATGGCGTCCTTGTGCTTCCTTTTCTAAAAAACTATCTGCAGCAGAACAGAACTACAATATTGGCAATAGGGAACTGTTAGCTATTAAACTTGCGTTTGAGGAGTGGCGTCACTTCTTAGAGGGGGCAGTCCACCCCGTCACTGTGTTTACGGACCACAAAAATCTGCTGTACCTCGAATCAGCTAAGCGTCTCACCTCTAGACAGGCTAGGTGGTCGCTATTTTTTACCAGGTTTAACTTTGTGATTACCTATTGTCCTGGGGCAAAAAGTACCAAGGCTGATGCACTATCTCGTAGTTTCCCTGGAGGAGGTAATGTGAGTGATCCGGTGCCCATTCTTCAAAGAGGAGTGGTTGTCTCTGCGGTACACTCTGCTTTGGAGGGGAAGGTGTTAGAGGCCCAGGGGGACGCCCCGGTCTCTTGCCCCTCAGAGAAATTGTTTGTACCGTTGAACCTACGTCTCGAATTATTAAAGGAACATCATAATTCGGCACTTGCTGGGCACCCGGGTGGTAAAGCAACCTTGGAGCTATTGTCTCGTCGTTTTTGGTGGCCAAGGTTGCGTCAGGATGTATTGGATTTTGTGTCTTCTTGTTCTACCTGTGCGCGCGCAAAAGTTTCACATACACGTCCTGCAGGGTCTTTATTACCACTCGTCATTCCCAATAGACCATGGACACATCTGTCTATGGATTTTATCACTGACTTACCTTTGTCTGCGGGTAAAACAGTTATTTTGGTAGTAGTGGACAGGTTTAGCAAAATGGCACACTTTATTGCGTTACCCGCACTACCTAATGCTAAAACTCTTGCTCAGGTATTCGTCAGTGAGATCGTGAAGCTTTACGGGGTCCCCTCCGATGTTGTTTCGGATCGGGGAACCCAGTTTATTTCTAAATTTTGGAAAGCTTTTTGTTACCATTTGGGGGTTCACTTGTCCTTTTCCTCAGCTTTCCATCCTCAGTCGAATGGACAGACTGAGCGTACCAACCAAAACCTGGAGACATAGCTAAGATGTTTTGTGTCTGAAAACCAAGAGTTGTGGTCGTCATATTTACCCTTAGCTGAGTTTGCCATAAATAATCGCCGTCAGGAATCCACTGGCAAGTCACCATTTCTTGGTGCATATGGTTTTCATCCCCAATTCTGTACTTTCAAAGAGGGGGGGTCTTCTGGGGTTCCCGAAGAGGAACGGTTTTCATCATCTCTTTCATCGGTATGGCAGAAGGTGCAAGCTAACTTGAAAAATATGGAGGTAAACACAAATGCATGGCTGATAAGAGACGGTCGCCAGGTCCGGACCTAGGAGTGAATGACTATGTGTGGTTATCTACTAGGAATATCAAATTGAAGGTTCCCTCTTGGAAACTGGGTCCTAGGTTTATTGGTCCTTACAAGATTGTAGCCATCATCAACCCCGTGGCTTTTCGCCTGGAGTTACCTCAGACTTTTAAAATCCATAATGTCTTTCATAAGTCGTTACTCAAAAAATATGTTCCACCTCTAGAACCGTCACCGCTGCCACCCCCTCCTGTTGTCGTGGATGGTAATTTAGAATTTCAGATATTCAAAATTATTAATTCTCGTCGGGTCCGCCGCTCTCTCCAATATCTGGTGCACTGGAGAGGTTACGGTCCCGAGGAAAGAATGTGGGTTCCTGCGTCTGAGGTAAACGCCGACAGGCTAGTTCGGATTTTTCATGCCTCTCATCCTGAGAGACCTGGTCCTGAGTGTCCAGAGGCCCCTCGTAGAGAGGGGGGTACTGTCACGAGGGTGTCAAGAGCCACGCCTATGTAAGATAGGGATGTTTCCTTATTGTAGCTTTCTGGGTTTGCTTTGCAAACCCTTTTGGCTCACTCAGGGATCCGTAGCTCCTTCTCTCAGCTGTTCCTTGTCCAGCACTCCCAATCCTCCTTATATTCCCCTCTCACACTTCTCTGGTTGCCAGATATAGAGCTTCCTGCCTGGACATCTATTCTGACCCACTGGAGCTGTGTTGCTGCGTTCTCTGATTGTTGCTTTAGAACGCTACCCTCCAGATCCTTGTTGGACCTTTGTGGACAGTTGTTGTCGTCCACCTGGGTGTTTGTGTTTGTCTGTCCTCTCCCTGGTGTTTCCCTCTTAGTGCAGTGGTGAGGACTAGCGATCCCACCGGCCCGTTCATTATCTAGGGTTCATTTCAGGGAAAGCCAGGGTTTAGGCACGTGATCGCCGCACGGGTGAGGAACCCGTCTAGGGACGTCAGGGCAGTCAGGTGCCAGCCGCAAGGAGAGTTAGGGGTCAACACCTTTCCCTCTCCCTTGGGCAGGACTTTCCCTTTTTCCTCCCTGTGCGTGTTGCCGGTCATTACACTATATCTGGGTAGTTGAAGTCCCCCATAATAACCACCTCATTATGATTTGCCGCCTCGTCTATCTCGTTTAGTAGTAGGTTTTCTGTGGACTCTGGTATATTAGGTGGTTTATAGTAAACTCCTATTAGTAATTTATTATTGTTTTTAGCGCCATGTATCTCTACCCACAGTGACTCCACATGTTCATGTCCCTCACTTATATCTTCCCGGAGTGTGGGCTTTAGACAGGACTTTACATAAAGGCAGACCCCTCCCCCTCTCCGGTTTTGACGATCCTTTCTAAACAGGCTGTAACCCTGTACATTAACTGCCCAGTCATAGCTATCATCCAGCCATGTCTCAGTTATTCCCACTATGTCATAGTCCTCCTCACACATCACTAATTCCAGTTCACCAGTTTTATTAGTCAGGCTTCTGGCATTAGTATACATACATTTGAGAGGTTTATGTATATTTTTTACTCTACACCTTTCCTTCTGAACTGTTCTAGTCCCTCCTTCCATTCCTCCCCCAGTCTCACTACCTTGCCCCCGGTCTCTATCTGCACTATCTTCCCATTCTATAACATAATTACCCTCCCCCAGTCCCTAGTTTAAACACTCCTCCAACCTTCTAGCCATCTTCTTCCCCAACACAGCTGCCCCCAACCCAGCACTCCTGTCCGCCCTGAACACACAGGTGGATCAGTGGCTGACTCCGCACCAACTGGAGATCGGCAAAGTGGTGTGTGACAACGGAAGCAATTTGTTGCCGGCATTGAATTTGGGCAAGTTTACACATGTGCCGTGCATGGCCCATGTGTGTAATCTGATCGTACAACTCTTTGTGCATAAGTACCCAGGCTTACAGGACGTCCTCAAGCAGGCCAGGAAGGTGTGTGGCCATTTCAGGCGTTCCTACACAGCCATGGCGCACTTCTCAGACATTCAGCGCCAAAACAACATGTCAGTGAGGCGCTTGATTTGCGACAGCCCGACACGTTGGAATTCAACACTCCTAATGTTCGACCGCCTGCTCCAACAAGAAAAAGCCGTCAACGAGTATTTGTATGACCGGGGTGCTAGGACAGCCTCTGCGGAGCTGGGAATTTTTTTGCCACGTTACTGGATGCTCATGCGCAATGCCTGTAGGCTCATGCGTCCTTTTGAGGAGGTGACAAACCTAGTCAATCGCACCGAGGGCACCATCAGCGACATCATCCCATTTGTTTTCTTCCTGGAGCGTGCCCTGCGAAGAGTGCTGGATCAGGCCGTAGATGAGCGTGCCGGACCTGTGGCAATGCTGGAAGAGGAGTGTGAGGAAGAGGAGTCAGAGGAGGAATGTGGCTTTGAGGAGGAGGAGGAAGACCAACCACAACAGGCATCCCAGGGTGCTCGTTGTCACCTATCTGGTACCCGTGGTGTTGTACATGGCTGGGGGGAAGAACATACCTTCAGTGAGATCACTGAGGACGAGGAACGGGACATGAGTAGCTCGGCATCCAACCTTGTGCAAATGGGGTCTTTCATGCTGTTGTGCCTGGTGAGGGACCCTCGTATAAAAAGGCTGAAGGAGAACGACCTGTACTGGGTGGCCATGCTACTAGACCCCCGGTATAAGCAGAAAGTACCTGAAATGTTACAGAATTACCGGAAGTCGAAAAGGATGCAGCAGTTCCAAAATAAATTAAAAAGTTTGCTTTACACAGCGTATAAGGGTGATGTCACAGCACAAAGGGAATCTAACAGGGGAAGAGGTGAAAGTAAGCCTCCTCCTCCCACGACCACGCCGGCAATGACAGGACGCTTTACAGACGTGTTGTTGATGGAGGACATGCAGAGCTTTTTAAGTCCTATGCATCGCCACAGCCCTTCGGGGTCCACCCTCAGAGAACGACTCGACCGACAGGTAGCAGACTACTTGCCTTAACTGCAGATATCGACACTCTGAGGAGCGATGAACCCCTTGGCTACTGGGTGTGCAGGCTTGACCTGTGGCCTGAGCTATCCAAATTTGCAATAGAACTTCTGGCCTGCCCCGCTTCAAGTGTCCTGTCAGAAAGGACCTTCAGTGTAGCAGGAGGTATTGTCAGTGAGAAGAGAAGTCACCTAGGTCAAAAAAGTCTAGTTTACCTTACCTTTATTAAGATGAATGGATCCCGAAGGGACTGACAGTGGGCGATACATTCGACTAAAAAAGGCCTGATGAGATGAGCTGCCTTGGGCTAAAAATGGTCCATACGCTGCTGTATTTTATCTCTGAATGCCGGATGACTTGTGTGACTTATCCGCCACCAACTAGGCTTCAATCCGCAATGTTTTAGGGCACTTTCTGCCTGGGAAACACCAAATTTTTCATGCATGTGTACATGCCTAATTTTTCTGGCCTCTGGTGCTGCACTGTGGCTTCAAAAACCAAACAAAAAAAAGGCACATACATGTTTCAATTCCCCTTCGTGATTGTTACCTTGTTGTGGTGAAGGGGCTTGCGTATCACAATGAAGCGACCACCTCTATGAGTGTGTTGGCAATGGCAATGTTGGCACACCCTAGGTGAGAAGGTCGTTGCTTCATTGTGAACAGACCAAAAGCGATCGGCTGGATAATTTTGCATAGAAAAAAACATTAATTTTCTTTGTGATCATTTAAGGTGATCATTAAAGCCTACTAGGCCAACAATGGGCCCACACTGTAGAATCATTGTTTTCTGGGTCACTTAACTGTCACTGAACTACCTCAGCACGACCATAGGCTTTGAAAAAACCCCATCGCCTGCAATCTCTCAAATGTGTGCACGAGCACAGTCATCACTACACCAAGATTGACACATAGAGGTATAAAATTTATGTCATGAGTGTGTCAACTATTGACAACTCTTTGCGGTTGTCTAAAATCTATTCCATACATGTCCCCTGATAGGGGACGTAACAGGGATTAAACTGATAGGGATAGTACTACTTAACACACCACTCCTATCTAGTGGCACAGTAGATTGCACGCGCAGTGCCACAAATTTGAAGTAGGAGGACCGACCAAGCATCTTTTTCCATCTCCCGGTTCCTAAAATCGATTCCATACACGTCCCCCTATAGGGGATGTAACAAGTATTAAACTGATAGGAATAGTACTACTTAACACACCACTCCTATCTGGTGGCACATTAGATTGCACGCGCAGTGCCCCAAATTGGAAGTAGGAGGACCGATCAAGAATCTTTTTCCATCTCCTGGTTCCTAAAATCGATTACATATACACGTCCCCTGATAGTGGATGTAACAGGGATTAAACTGATAGGAATAGTACTACTTAACACACCACTCCTATCTGGTGGCACATTAGATTGCACGCGCAGTGCCCCAAATTGGAAGTAGGAGGACCGACCATGAATCTTTTTCCATTTCCCGGTTCCTAAAATCGATTCCATATACACGTCCCCTGATAGGGGATGTAACAGGGATTAAACTGATAGGAATAGTACTACTTAACACACCTTATAATAACGCAGAGAGAGGAGTCTGAAGAAGAGGAGTCAGAGGAGGAAGGTGGCTTTGAGGAGGTGGAAGACCAAACACAGCAGGCGTCCCAGGGGGCTTGTTGTCACCTTTCAGAGACCCTTGGTGTTGTATGTGGCTGGGTGGAGTAAGAGACCTTCAATGACATCAGTGAGGACAAGGAACGGGACATGGCTAGCTTGGTATCCAACCTTGTGCAAATGTGGAGTTTGCGGTTGTGCAAATGGACTGTTTGCGGTGCGTTAAACAGGGAGTTTGGTCTGTCATAGTTTGGTCTGTCACTGTGAAGCGGGCGTAACCCTTACACTACCTGATCGATACAACATCATACCTGATGTTTTAAAGCACGTTATTCCAAACAATTTAGGAATGTTAGGTGATTTATGCCCTTTATGTATTAAAACCCCACTCTGCGTCAACTACGTAATTTTCCATGGGAATTTTGCCATGGATCTCAATCCGGCATGCCACAGTCCAGGTGTTAGTCCCCTTGAAACAACCTTTCCATCACTATTGTGGCCAGTAAGAGTCCCTGTGGGTTTTCAAATTCGCCTGCCTATTGAAGTCTATGGTGGTTCGCCCGTTCGTGAACATTTGCGGAAATTCGCATTCGCCGTTCCGCGAACTGAAAATTTTATGTTTGCGACATCCCTAGTGCTTAGGGTATACATAGTAACATAGTACATAAGGCCGAAAAAATACATTTGTCCATCCAGTTCGGCCTGTCATCCTGCAAGTTAATCCAGAGGAAGGCAAAAAAAAACAAAAAAAAACTGTGAGGTAGAAGCCAATTTTCCTCACTTTACGGGAATAAAAAATTCCTTCCCGACTCCAATCAGGCAATCAGAATAACTCCCTGGATCAACGGCCAGGTAGCTATAGCCTGTAATGTTATTACATTATACATAAATATATATACCATAAATATGCTCTCAGGGTACCAAAATTGCAGACAAAAAGCTGCAGGAAAATACATACCAAGACTGACATTAAGACGGCTACCACAAGGTCTCTCTGCCCGTATGAGTAGGGTGTCCGAGAACAGTTTTGTCATGACCTTTGGTCATGGTCGTTACTCCTGTAACCGCAGGCAGTTGCCTGCGGTCTTGGTGTTGTTGTCAATCACAGGTGAGGGCTATAGTATGTTGCCTCACCTGTGGTTGCCGCTGGCAACATTGTGTATGTGGCAGCAGAGCAGCCTGAGCGGTGCTAGGGAGCTTGCTGTAATAGGCATGCGGTTGCACCTGGCAACCTTTCTTTATAGGTGTGCCTTTTATCGGTGTGCACGGGGTGTTACATGTGTTGTGTGCACTTCCCCTTTAAGTTGATGTCTTCCCTTCCCTGGTGTTGGAAGGGTTAACTTCCTTCCTAGTGTGTGTGTGCACTGGGTGTGTCTCACTGTGGGTGTGGCTAATTGGCCCTATAAAGCCTCAGTGAATAGCAGTAGTCAGTCTGGGTTCTTCAGCCATGCTTGCTGGAGACATCCTCCTGTTTACTTACCATCTGCCAGTGAGGGCCACCCTGGTGGTCATAAACGTTAAGTCTGGTGTTAGTTTATGGCTTATCTGTTATTGCAGCATATGGTTTACTGGGTTCCCGTGTGATGTCTGTTGTGTGCTGTGTCCTTTGTGTTGGTTGTGGATAGCAGCACTTGCACGTGGGTTCCAGGTTGTGTATGTGGCAGGTAAGTGTGGTACTAGTCTCACTTACCTGTCATTGCCATATGTCTGTTTATGTTCCCCTTTCTATGTAGCTTGGCCAGTGAGACTCCTGTTCCTCCGTGTCTAGGTATAACCATATAACCACACGATGTGCACAAAGTGCTCATTCCTGACTTTACTTTGAGTATTGGGTCACTAATACCAAATAAAGCGGTGGGGTGTCTTACTCTGTATTCCCACCACTATGCAAAGAAGCACCCGCAAAAAGAAGGGTGGCCTTATCCTGTATTCCCTTCCAACAACAAGGTCTAATTATGCTTTACACTTCGTCACCTCGATGAGTAAAACGGGTAGCTAAACACTTTTTCCTTAAGGTGTGCCTTAGGACACAAATAACCTTGGCTAAACACAAGGTCTAAATTAAGAGGATGAGTCACACTCAAAGCTCCCGTATGAAGACGGGAGGAGCCTTTTCTCCTACAGGGAGGGGGAGGGGCAATGCCAGTGTCACACAATAGCAGCGGGTTACCCTTAACGGTGTTACATCTGCTTGGCACATAACCACTTAGTTCCTTTTAGGCCTCATGCACACGACCGTTGTGTGCATCCGTGGCCGTTGTGCCGTTTTCCGTTTTTTTTCACTGACCCATTGACTTTCAATGGGTCCGTGGAAAAATCGGAAAATGCACCGTTTGGCAGCCGCATCCGTGAGCCGTGTTTCCTGGCCGTGAAAAAAATATGACCTGTCCTATTTTTTTCACGGCCAACGGTTCACGGGCCCATTCAAGTCAATGGGTCCGTGAAAGAACACGGATGCACACAAGATTGGCATCCGTGTCCGTGATCCGTGGCCGTAGGTTTTAGTTTCATACAGACGGATCCGAAGATCCGTCTGCATAAAAGCTTTTTCAGAGCTGAGTTTTCACTTCGTGAAAACTCAGATCCGACAGTATATTCTAACACAGAGGCGTTCCCATGGTGATGGGACGCTTCTAGTTAGAATACACTACAAACTGTGTACAAGACTGCCCCCTGCTGCCTGGCAGCACCCGATCTCTTACAGGGGGATATGATAGTACAATTAACCCCATCAGGTGCGGCACCTGAAGGGGTTAATTGTACTATCATATCCCCCTGTAAGAGATCAGGGCTGCCAGGCAGCAGGGGGCAGACCCCCCCCCCTTCCCAGTTTGAATATCATTGTGCGGCCCCCCCTCCCCTGTTGTTAACTCGTTGGTGGCCAGTGTGCGCACCCCCCTCCCTCCCTCCCTCTATTGTTTTAATACATTGGGGCCAGTGTGCGCGCGCCCCCCCAACCCCCCCCTCCCTCCCTCTATTGTTTTAATACATTGGGGCCAGTGTGCGCACCCCCCCAACCCCCCCCCCCTCCCTCCCTCCCTCTATTGTTTTAATACATTGGGGCCAGTGTGCGCGCGCCCCCCCAACCCCCCCTCCCTCCCTCTATTGTTTTAATACATTGGCACACCCCCCCCCCCCCGATCATCGGTGGCAGCGGAGTAGAAGATTTTCATACTTACCTGGCTGCTGGCTGCTGCGATGTCTGCGTCCGCCCGGGAGCTCCTCCTACTGGTAAGTGACAGCAATGCGCCGCACAGACCTGTCACTTACCAGTAGGAGGAGCTCCCGGCCGGACACAGAGATCGCAGCAGCCAGCAGCCAGGTAAGTATGAATCTTCTACTCCGCTGCCACCGATGATTGGGGGGGGGGGGGCGCGCACACTGGCCCCAATGCTATTATTACAATAGAGGGAGGGAGGGGGGGGGGGGTTGGGGGGGCGCGCACACTGGCCCCAATGCTATTATTACAATAGAGGGAGGGAGGGAGGGGGGTGCGCACACTGGCCACCAACGAGTTAACAACAGGGGAGGGGGGGCCCACTGGCCACCAATGAGTTAAAAACAGGGGGGGGGGGTCTGCCCCCTGCTGCCTGGCAGCACCTGCCAGGCAGCAGGGGACAGTCATGTACACAGTTTTTTTGTATATTCTAACCTGAAGCGTCTCCATCACCATGGGAACGCCTCTGTGTTAGAATATACTGTCGGAAATGAGTTTCACGATGTAGCTCATATCCGACAGTATATTCTAACATAGAGGCGTTCCCATGGTGATGGGGACGCTACAAGTTAAAATATACCATCGGATTGGAGAAAACTCCAATCCGATGGTATAACAGAACTCCAGACTTTACATTGAAAGTCAATGGGGACGGATCCGTTTGAAATGGCACCATATTGTGTCAACATCAAACGGATCCGTCCCCATTGACTTGCATTGTAATTCAGGACGGATCCGTTTGGCTCCGCACGGCCAGGCGGACACCAAAATGACTTTTTTTTCATGTCCGTGGATCCTCCAAAAATCAAGGAAGACCCACGGACGGAAAAACGGTCACGGATCACGGACCAACGGAACCCCGTTTTGCGGACCGTGAAAAAAAACGTCCGTGTGCATGAGGCCTAAAGATAAGGACCGTTAGTTTTTTTTTAATTGTATTCAGAGGTGATCCATAATGAGCAATTGCAATGTTAGATCTCATTGGAATGTATGTTAATGTACTCAGAGGCAGTCCATAGTAACTAAGCAATACATAAGGTGCTTACCATTTGGTGACCTGAAATAAGTGCAATCATCATAATCCATACAAATAGTGCATATAAGGGTACTTTCACACTAGCGTTAGAAAAATCCAGCAGGCAGTTCCGTTCCCGGCCGGATCCGGAAATCCGTATGTGAACGGTTAGCTTTTGTTCCTGGATTCGGATGCGGATCCGTCTGACGAATGCATTGCAATACCGGATCCATCTCTCCGGTGTCATCCTAAAAAACGGATCAGATATTTATCTTTTTCACAGATTTAAAGGTCTGCGTATTTCCTAAACACTTGGTACCGGATCCAGCATTAATACATTTTGATGGAAATTAATGCCGGATCCGGCAATCCGGCAAGTGTTCCGGAATTTAGGCCGGAGAAAATACCGTAAAAGGGACTGAACTGAAGACATCCTGATGCATACTGAACAGATTGCTTTCCATTCAGAAGGCATTGGGATAAAACTGATGCGTTTTTTTCCGGTATTGAGCCCTTATGATGAAACTCAATACTGGAACATATATTTGCCGTTCAGTGGCGCAGTTATATTTTCTAAAGCCCTTTTTGTCGTGTAATAGTGGCAAAATAAAAATATATTTGCCGTTCAGCGATGCAGTTATATGTTCTAAAGCCTTTTATGGCGTGTATTAGTGGCAAAAGTAAAATATATTTGTCGTTCAGCGGTGCAGTTATATGTCCTAAAGCCTTTTGTGGCGTGAATAAGTGGAAAAAAATAAGGGCCTATTTGCCTTTCAGCGGCGCAGTTATATGTTCTAAAGCCCTTTTTGCCATGTAATAGTGGCAAAAGTAAAATATATTTGCCGTTCAGCGGTGCAGTTATATGTTCTAAAGCCGTTTTTGTCGTGTATTAGTGGCAAAATAAAAATATATTTGACATTCAGCGGTGAAGTTATATGTTCTATAGCCTTTTGTGGTGTGTATAAGTGGAAAAAAATAAGGGCCTATTTGCCATTCAGCGGTGCAGTTATATGTTCTAAAGCCCTTTTTGCCATGTATTAGTGGCAAAAGTAAAATATATTTACCATTCAGCGGTGCAGTTATATGTTCTAAAGTTCTTTTTTGTGTGTATTAGTGGGGAATAAAAGAGAAAGAGGCTTATTAGCCGTTGTGTGGTGAAGTGAGAAATTTACAGACTTTTTTGGGGTGTTTTCATTTTCTTTTTATTTATTTATTGGATCTAACAGTATGTCAGACAGAGAAGTGTCAGGCCCTGCACAAGGGAGTGGCAGAGGCCTAAATGTTTCTGGCGCAGGCAGAGTTCGCAGCAGAGTAAGGGGCCGTGGCAGCAGGGGTCACTTGGAGAGGCTTGAGCTCGCAGTGTCAGCTAGCGGTCATGTCTTGACCAGCAACCCAGTGGTTCTTGAATGGTTGACTCGATCTTCGACTTCATAGCAAGTGACATCAGTCATGTCCAGCCAAGAGTCAGTGGGTTCGTTAGACACAACCCTTAGTTGGCATGGCCCGGGAGCAGGCCCTGTGCCTGCACCTCTCCTCAACCTGCCTTTGTCCTTTTCTGTTTCCTCAGCCAGAGAAGTATTGTATGATGTGGTCTCAGCTCCACTATACAGTGAGGACGAGCTACTACAAGACAGTCAGCAGCTACTGGCAAGCCAAGATGTGGAGGAGATATCCACTGCTTTTTCCACTAGACGGGCAAGTAGTGATGAGGAGAGTGGTGTGGGAGATGGTGTTTCGAGCAAGCAGTGAGGACTTGGACCCAGAGACAGTTGAGGAGGACATCAGTGATGTGCAGACAGTACTCGATGATGTACCTGATTGCACTTTGGAGCCGGGTGACGAAGGGCTTCATCATCGGGAGAAGAGGGTGGCAGCTTGCCTGTGAGGCAGTGGCGGAGCCAGCAAGTCGCTAGTGTGGCCGGGAGTCAGCAGGGTGGCAGCAGTGGGAGGTTGGTAGCCAAACGTGCCCGGGATAGACCACCCGCTTCGCAGGAGCCTACCTGCCTGGAAAGTAGCGGTGCACGGGTTCACGGAGGCAGCGGCAGTAGCAGTCAGTCTTGGGGGTGTTGGGGGTAAAATCACCTACTTGGCGGTGTGTCAGTTTTTTGTTAAGCCGCTGGAAGAGGTGAACATGGCCATATGTAGAATCTGTGGGCAGAAGGTGAAGCGTGGCCAGGGTGCCAATGCTGGCACCATGGCCCTACTTTAACATATGCAGTGTCACCATAAAGTGGACTGGGAGAACCGTGGCTCCGATTTGGTGGTCCAGCCTGCTGCAGCAACGCTACATCATCAAGTGGCACGCAGAGCCAATTTCAGGCAAGGGCTCCACCACCTCAGCCGAAGGGTGCTGTCTGTCCTTCTCATCATCTACCGGTCCTGATGCTCCTGATCCTCCTACTCCTCGTCACTCATTCCGTCAGCAATTGATCACCAAAGCGATTGCCAAGAGACAACAGTATGCGTGCACTCATTCAACGGCGCAGAAGCTGAACGTGCTCCTTTCCAAATTGCTGGTGCTGCAGTCCCTCCCTTTCCAAGTGGTGGACTCGAGGTGGAGAGTCCCATGCCGTCATTTCTTTGCTAAAGAGGCAGTACCAACCCTGCACACACATGTAGAACAGAAGGTGGGCCAGTCCTTGGGCCTGTCGGTGTCTGCCAAAGTGCATGGCAGCCCCGACGTGTGGAGCTGTAACTACAGTCAGGGACAAAACCTGTACTTTACGGCCCACTGGGCGATTGTGGTTTCTGCACAGCCACACCAGCAACTTGGCCAGGTGACACCGCATCCGCCTCCACGTTCTCACGCTGTTGGTCCTGCGACAATGTCCTGCCTCCTCATCCTTCATCGTGTCCTCCACTGCAGGGACAATTCACAGTGCCCCTCCAGCATACCACAGGTGCAGGGCACTGCAGTGTTACGCTGTTCTGCACCTCGTTTGCCTGGGCAAACAGAGTTACACAGGGGAGGAACTGCTTTGTGTCCTTCTTCAAGAAATCGAATTTTGGCTTTCTCCAGGACAACTCAAAATTGGAACCATGGTGACCGACAACGGTAAGAACATTGTGTCGTCTCTGCATCAAGGAGTGCTGAGCCATGCTCCCTGCATGGCACACGTGTTCAATCTGGTTGTCAAGTGGTTCCTGTAGTCTTCCACCAAGACATAAAAATAGCCAGAAAACTTTGCATGCACTTCAGCCACTAGTACTCCACAAAGCAGACCCTCCTTGAGCTGCAGCGGCAAAATGGCATCCCCCAACATAGGCTGATATGCGACATTTCCACCCTATGAAATTCCACCCTCCATATGTTTGACTGACTGTACGAACAGAGAAAGGCCATAAACGATTTCTTGATCATCGAAGCGGACAGGAGTACTCCCTATGTGTAACTTCGATGTCAGCCAGTGTCAGCTCATGCGTGACACCTGCCACTTGCTCAGGCCCTTTGAGGAGGCCACATTATTTGTCCATCGCCAGGACTACGGGATGAACAATGTCATTCGACTGCTTCATGTGCTGGAACAGATGCTGGTAAATCTGGCTGGTCCAGTGACTGGAGATGTGGCGCCTACATCTCATGGCCACATGAGCCCTGTGGGGGGTGAACTGGAGGAGGAGGAGGACAATGGAGCACAAGCTCAGATTGGAACAGTTTCAATGGAGTCCAGGAGAAATGGGACTACTAAAAGTGGCACTATTGAAGGCAACAGATAATTGCATTAGGCTTGTCAGTAAAAGCAAAAACAAAAGGAAGAGACCAAAATCATAAAAAACTAAAAGATCGCATTTAGTAATTATAAAAAATAAATAAAAGAGGATAACAAACAAATTTATAAGATTAGACAGAGAGAGGCTAAACAAGTTATAAGAGCTTCTAAAGCACAGGCAGAAGAGAAATTAGCTCAGTCAGTGAAAAAAGGCGATAAGACATTCTTCAGATACATAAATGAAAAAGGAAACTAAAACAAGGAATTAACAAATTAAAAACAAAACAAGGAAGGTATATGGAAGAAGATAAATAACTAGCTGACTGCTTCAATGAATACTTCTGTTCAGTTTTTACAAAGGAAAATGAAGGAAAAGGGCCTCAGGAAGGAAGACTAATGAATCTTTTGATGCATGTGTCTTTACAGAGGAAGAGGTCCTAAGTCAGCTGTCTACAATTAATACAAATAAGTCACAGGGGCCTGATGGGATACACCCAAAGCTATTAAAATAGCTTAACAGTGAACTAGCAAAACCAGTAACAGATTTATTTAACCAATTACTGGTAACAGGCGTCGTCCCAGAGATTGGAAATTAGCAAATGTTGTGCCCATTTACAAGAAATGTAGTAGGGAGGAATTGAGCAACTATAGGCCAGTAAGCCTGACATCAATAGTGGGGAAATTAATGGAAACCATACTTAACCCCTTAAGGACACAGCCTTTTTACACCTTAGGACCAGGCCATTTTTTGCAAATCTGACCAGTGTCACTTTAAGTGCTGATAACTTTAAAACGCTTTGACTTATCCAGGCCGTTCTGAGATTGTTTTTTCGTCACATATAATACATGACCCCTTGCCATGCTGAGAACCGTGACGTGGTGCTTGGGGCTCCGATATCTTCCTGACAGGAATATATTGGCAAAAGTCTCAGCTTTTAATATCTGCATTTATGACTAGCCAGTATAGTCAGTGGTATATCCGTGTGGTGCATTTTTTCTGTGATTTATGATTATATTTTCATCCGCACAATGCTCCGTTTTGTGTAGGATGCCTTTGTGGTGCATGTGGACCGCGCCGACATCCTCCACCGTATGCAAAATATTTTTTGCTGGGGATAGTCGTTTGCTGCGGTCCACATGCGGTGGGGCTGCTCCCCCAATGAAAAACACGCTACAGTGTTAGGGGTTGAGCAGCTCCTCCAGATTTGCCACTATATTTCTGTGTTTTTGTCTTACATAATAGAAACCACCCAAAAATGACCCCATCTAAGAAACTACACCCCTCAAGGTATTCAAAACTGATTTTACATACGTTGTTAACCCTTTAGGTGTTGCACAAGAGTTATTGGCAAATGGGGATGAAATTTGAGAATTTCTTTTTTTTGTCAAATTTTTTATTTTAACCCATTTTTTCCACTAACAAAGCAAGGGTTAACAGCCAAACAAGACTGTATCTTTATTACCCTGACTCTGCCGTTTACAGAAACACCCAATATGTGGCCGTAAACTACTGTACGGCCACACAGCGGGGCATAGAGTGAAAGGTGCGCCGTTTGGTTTTTGGAGGGCTGATTTTTATGGACTGGTTTATTTACACCATGTCCCATTTGAAGACCACTGATGCACCCCTAGAGTAGAAACTCCCTAAAAGTGACCCCATCTAAGAAAATACACCCCTCAAGGTATTCAAAACTGATTTTACATACGTCGTTAACCCTTTAGGTGTTGCACAAGAGTTATTGGCAAATGGGGATGAAATTAGCAAATTTCATTTTTTTGTCTAATTTTCCATTTTAACCCATTTTTTCCACTAACAAATCAAGGGTTAACAGCCAAACAAAACTGTATCTTTATTGCCCTGACTCTGCCGTTTACAGAAACACCCAATATGTGGCCGTAAACTACTGTACGGCCACACAGCGGGGCGTAGAGGGAAAGGTGTGCCGTTTGGTTTTTGGAGGGCTGATTTTTATGGACTGGATTATTTACACCATGTCCCATTTGAAGACCCCTGATGCACCCCTAGAGTAGAAACTCCCTAAAAGTGACCCCATCTAAGAAACTACACCCCTCAAGGTATTCAAAACTGATTTTACATTCGTCGTTAACCCTTTAGGTGTTGCGCAAGAGTTATTGGCAAATGGGGATGAAATTTGCAAATTTCATTTTTTTGTCTAATTTTCCATTTTAACCCATTTTTTCCACTAACAAATCAAGGGTTAACAGCCAAACAAGACTGTATCTTTATTGCCCTGACTCTGCCGTTTACAGAAACACCCAATATGTGGCCGTAAACTACTGTACGGCCACACAGCGGGGCATAGAGGGAAAGGTGCGCCGTTTGGTTTTTGGCGGGCTGATTTTTATGGACTGGTTTATTTACACCATGTCCCATTTGAAGACCCCTGATGCACCCCTAGAGTAGAAACTCCCTAAAAGTGACCCCATCTAAGAAACTACACCCCTCAAGGTATTCAAAACTGATTTTACATTCGTCGTTAACCCTTTAGGTGTTGCGCAAGAGTTATTGGCAAATGGGGATGAAATTTGCAAATTTCATTTTTTTGTCTAATTTTCCATTTTAACCCATTTTTTCCACTAACAAATCAAGGGTTAACAGCCAAACAAGACTGTATCTTTATTGCCCTGACTCTGCCGTTTACAGAAACACCCAATATGTGGCCGTAAACTACTGTACGGCCACACAGCGGGGCATAGAGGGAAAGGTGCGCCGTTTGGTTTTTGGCGGGCTGATTTTTATGGACTGGTTTATTTACACCATGTCCCATTTGAAGACCCCTGATGCACCCCTAGAGTAGAAACTCCCTAAAAGTGACCCCATCTAAGAAACTACACCCCTCAAGGTATTCAAAACTGATTTTACATTCGTCGTTAACCCTTTAGGTGTTGCGCAAGAGTTATTGGCAAATGGGGATGAAATTTGCAAATTTCATTTTTTTGTCTAATTTTCCATTTTAACCCATTTTTTCCACTAACAAATCAAGGGTTAACAGCCAAACAAGACTGTATCTTTATTGCCCTGACTCTGCCGTTTACAGAAACACCCAATATGTGGCCATAAACTACTGTACGGCCACACAGCGGGGCGTAGAGGGAAAGGTGCGCCGTTTGGTTTTTGGCGGGCTGATTTTTATGGACTGGTTTATTTACACCATGTCCCATTTGAAGACCACTGATGCACCCCTAGAGTAGAAACTCCCTAAAAGTGACCCCATCTAAGAAACTACACCCCTCAAGGTTTTCAAAACTGATTTTACATACGTCGTTAACCCTTTAGGTGTTGCGCAAGAGTTATTGGCAAATGGGGATGAAATTAGCAAATTTCATTTTTTTGTCTAATTTTCCATTTTAACCCATTTTTTCCACTAACAAATCAAGGGTTAACAGCCAAACAAGACTGTATCTTTATTGCCCTGACTCTGCCGTTTACAGAAACACCCAATATGTGGCCGTAAACTACTGTACGGCCACACAGCGGGGCGTAGAGGGAAAGGTGCGCCGTTTGGTTTTTGGAGGGCTGATTTTTATGGACTGGTTTATTTACACCATGTCCCATTTGAAGCCCCCTGATGCACCCCTAGAGTAGAAACTCCCTAAAAGTGACCCCATTTTGGAAACTACGGGATAAGGTGGCATTTTTTTGGGGACTATTTTTAGGGTAAATATGATTTTTGGTTGCTCTATATTACATTTTTGTGACGCAAGGTTACCAAAAATTGAAATTCTGAAATTTCATCTCCATTTGCCATTAACTGTTGAGGAACACCTAAAGGGTTAATGAAGTTTGTATAATCAGTTTTGAATACCTTGAGGGGTGTAGTTTCTTAGATGGGGTCAGTTTTGGGGAGTTTTTACTCTAGGGTACATCAGGGGGGCTTCAAAAGGGACATGGTGTCAATAAAAAAGGCCATCAAAATCGGCCTTCCAGAAACCATGTCGGTCCTTTCCTTTTGCGGCCTCCCTTTTACTGATACAGCAGTTTACGACCACAAATGTGGTGTTTCTGTGAACTGCAGTATCAGGGTAATAAATATTAAGTTTTGTTTGGTTGTTAACCCTTGTTTTATTACCGGAAAAAACTGATTGAAATGGAAAAGTGCCAAAAATAGCGGTTTTGGCACTGTTTTTTTTTTTTTTTTTTTACTGTGTTAATCTGGGGGGTTAGGTAATGGGATATTTTTATAGAGGAGATTTTTATGGACGCGGCAATACCTAATAAGGTATTTACAATTATTTAGGTTTTTGACTATATTATCTTTTTTGATACAAATCTTTTTTTGGGTATCTCTAAAGTCTAAGGGTCATTATTTTTTATTTTTTTTTATCCAATTATCTCATGTGGGGACTCATTTTTTGCGGAATGAGCGGACGGTTTTATTGGCACTATTTTGGGGGCTATATGACTTTTTTATCGCTTGCTATTAAACTTTTTGTTATGTAAGGTGACAAAAAAATTATTTTTTTGCACCTATTTATTTATTTTTTTGACCGTGTTAATCTGGGGGGTTGGGTCATGGGGTATTTTTATAGAGGAGATTCTTACGGACGCGGCAATACCTGATAAGTCAACTTTTTTTACAATTATTTTGGTTTTAGACTATATTATCTTTTTTGATTCAAATTTTTTTGGGGCTATCTCTAAAGTCTAAGGCCCCTTTCACACGGGCGAGTTTTCCGTGCGGGTGCGATGCGTGCGGTGAACGCATTGCACCCGCACTGAATCCTGACCCATTCATTTCTATGGGGCTGTGCACACGAGCGGTGATTTTTACGCATCACTTATGCGTTGCGTGAAAATCGCAGCATGCTCCTCTTTGTGCGTTTTTCACGTAACGCAGGCCCTATAGAAATGAATGGGGTTGCGTGAAAATCGCATGCATCCACAAGCAAGTGCGGATGCGGTGCGATTTTCACGCATGGGTTCTAGGTGACAGTCTATTCACTGTATTATTTTCCCTTATAACATGGTTATAAGGGAAAATAATAGCATTCTGAATACAGAATGCATAGTATAATAGTGCTGGAAGGGTTAAAAATAATAAAAAAGTTAACTCACCTTCTCCTCTTGTTAGCGTAGATCCCGGTCTGTTCTTTAGCTGTGGCTAAAGGACCTTTGATGACGTCAGATCACATGCTCCATCACCACGGTGATGGACCATGTGATTGGAGCATGTGATCTGACGTCACCTCAGGTCATTCAGTCCACAGCTAAAGAACAGACAGGCATCTACGCTAACAAGAGGAGAAGGTGAGTTAACTTTTTTTTATTATTTTTAACCCTTCCAGCACTATTATACTATGCATTCTGTATTCAGAATGCTATTATTTTCCCTTATAACCATGTTATAAGGGAAAATAATACAATCTTCAGAACATCAATCCCAAGCCCGAACTTCTGTGAAGAAGTTCGGGTTTGGGTACCAAACATGCGCGATTTTTCTCACGCGAGTGCAAAACGCATGACAATGTTTTGCACTCGCGCGGAAAAATAGCGCATTTTCCCGCAACGCACCCGCCTCTTATCCGGGCAAAAAACATGACGCCCGTGTGAAAGAGGCCTAAGGGTCATTTTTGTAAAAAAAAAATTATCCAATTATCTCATGTGGGGGCTCATTTTTTGTGGGATGAGCGGACGGCTTTATTGGCACTTTTTGGGGGGCTATATGACTTTTTGATCGCTTGCTATTAAACTTTTTATTATGTAAGGTGACAAAAAAAAACTTTTTTTGCACCTTTTTTTTTTTTTTTTTCCTTGACCGTGTTAATCTGGGGGGTTAGGTCATGGGGTAGTTTTATAGAGGAGATTATTACCGACGCGGCGATACCTAATATGTCTACTTTTAATAAATTATTTTAGTTTTTTTTGGGTGTCTCAAGTCTGAGAACCAGTTTTTTTTATCCGATGTCAGTGCTAAATTGGGATATAAATTTAGTACTCCATGGAAGTGTGATACTCCCTGAAGCAACCGTCAATGCAGAGGCCCGGATGATTGGAGCAAGTGTCGCACTGAGTAGTTGTGTCCTTCCGTATCCCCCTCCTGCGACACACTCTGCACTTTTTTTGGGTTCGTCCCTTCTTTCCAGTATGGGGGACCACACCTGGAAAGTGTTGGCCAGGGACGATCCGGGCACCTACAGTTCCCGAGGTACTCCGGCCTGCTCTTTCCCGGTCCGAAAAGATCAGGGCCTTGAGGACTGCCTCATAGAACTGGAGGAATGTCCCTGTGCTGCCAGCGCTTCGGGATAGTACAAAAGAGTTGTACATGGCAACCTGCACCAAGTAGACCGCAACTTTTTTGTACCATGCCCGGGTTTTGCGCATGGCGTTATATGGCTTGAGGACTTGATCAGAGAGATCAACTCCTCCCATATACCGATTGTAAGCGACGATACAATCGGGCTTGAGGACCGTTGCCGCGGTACCTCGCACAGGGACATGGGTGATGCCGTTACCATGAATTGTGGACAGCATAAGGACATCCCTCTTGTCCTTATACCTGACCAGCAACAGGTTTCCAGTGGTAAGGGCACGGGTCTCACCCCTGGGGATAGGTACCTGGAGGGGGTGGGCAGGGAGGCCGCGTTGATTTTTCCGCACGGTCCCACAAGCGGACGTGGATCTGGCGGCAAGGGACTGGAACAAGGGGATACTGGTATAAAAGTTATCCACGTAAAGGTGGTAACCCTTATCCAGCAGTGGGTACATAAGGTCCCACACAAGTTTCCTGGTAACACCCAGAGTGGGGGGACATTCTGGGGGTTGAATCCGGGAATCTCGCCCCTCGTACACACAAAATTTGTAAGTGTACCCTGAGGTACTCTCACAAATTTTGTATAGCTTCACGCCATACCTCGCCCGCTTGGAGGGCACATACTGGCGGAAAATGAGTCTCCCCTTGAACGCAATGAGAGACTCATCAACCGCGACCTCTCTTCCAGGTACATAGGCCTCCATGAATTTGGCCCCAAAGTGATCGATGACCGGCCGTATCTTGTACAGACGGTCATGGGCAGGATCACCTCGGGGGGGACATGCTGCATTATCGGAATAATGCAGACATTTCCGGATGGCCTCAAACCGGGAGCGTGTCATGGCTGTACTGTAAAGTGGGGCCTGGTATAGGACGTCCCCACTCCAGTACAGCCTGACACTGGGTTTTTTGACCAGGCCCATATGCAGCACGAGGCCCCAAAATGTCCTCATTTCGGCTGCACTGACCGGCGTCCAGCCACCGGGCCTGGCCAAAAAGGAGCCCGGGTGTTGAGCGACGAACTGTTGGGCGTACAGATTCGTCTGCTCCACCATCAGATTTACCAGTGGGTCACTGAAAAATAACAAAAAAAGTCATATTCAGTGTAGCCCACTGTGGAAATCTGGATTCCTGATTGGCCTACAAAATCAGGAATCACAGGCTCGTATCGCTCTGGGCTACACCAGACAAGTTCACCGGCAGGGGGCTCCGGTGGATTTAACTGGTGGGCCGGGAAACCAGTACGAGCCCCAGAGCTGCTCGTACTAGTGTGGGCCACAGGGTCCCTAACATGGCGGTCCCCTTGCTCCGCCTGGCGGCGTCTCCGCCGCCTTGGGGGCTCATCATCATCGCTAGATGATGAGGAGGATGCGGATGACAACAGGAATGTGGGGTCATCCTCATCCTCACTGGGACTCTCGGAGTCAGAGGCAATCTGGGCGTATGCCTCCTCAGCCGAGAACGTCCGGCGGGCCATAGGGGAGTGTGTGTCTGCGTGTATATGTGCGTGTGTGTAACTCTTTATTTTGTGTGCATGTGTGTGGGGGCACGGGTGTTCACGAACTCACCCTAAAACTAACAGAAAAAAAATAAAATAAACTAACTAAAAAAAAGGGCAAAAAATGTGGGGAAAAAAATTCAAAACCGCTGATCAACCGTCCGAAGTTGATCAGCGGTGGGGTGTGCGATGCGCTAACAGTGGCCGGACACTAAGTGCCGGCCACAGTCAGCGTACACGAAAAAAAAAAAATGCACCCCAAAAAAGTGGGGGGGGGGGGCGGGGGGGGGCAAGTGGCAGCACCCCTGGGGGGTCTAGGGTCACACGGCTGTGCTGTGGACCCCAGACACCCTAACTTAGGGTGATGCAATCAAAGTTCAAAAACTAACTTTCCCTTTTTTTTCCCTGCCTAAACCAAACTTTCCCTAGCTGTCCCTATGTACCTGATGGGGTCCTGGGGGGCACAGATCGGGTCCTGGGGGGCACAGATCGGGGTGCAGGCAGCGGTGGCAGACACGTGCAGGCAGCTCCTCTCTCCTCCGGCTCCGGAACACAAAAGGAGAAGGAGAGGAGCGCCTGCCTCTTTTGAATCTGCCGCTGGACCGCCCACAGACCAATCAGAAAGCGATCCTGAGTGGTGATGTCACCATCACCACTCAGGATCGCTGGATGGTGATTGGTGGGGTGAAATCACACCACCATCACCATCCTGTTCCGGGTTATCGGGACTTCAGAGACCCGAATAACCCGGAAACGCAGAAAACCGCAGGTCTGAATTGACCTGCGGTTTTCTGTGATCGCATACATGGGGGGGTCACCGGACCCCCCGGCGCATTTGCTCCAAGTGCCTGCTCAATGATTTGAGCAGGCACGGGGTTCCGATCACCGCCCGCCGTGCGGCGGTGATCGAAAATGCACAGGGCGTACATGTACGCCCTGTGTCCTTAAGTACCAGGGCACAAGGGCGTACCTGTACGCCCTATGTCCTTAAGAGGTTAAGGAGAGGACTGTGAAACATCTAAAATCCCATGGATTGAAAGATGAAAAACAGCATAGGTTTACTTCAGGGAGATCATATCAAACTAATCTTATTGATTTTTTTGATTGGGTGACTAAAATAATAGATGGCGGAGGTGCAGTAGACATTGCTTATCTAGACTTCAGTAAGGCTTTTGATACTGTCCCACATAGAAGGCTAATCAATAGATTAGAGTCTTTGGGATTGGACTGTGAAAGGATTTGGACCTTTCTGGACCTCTACGACAACCTTGGTTTGAGACACTGACGTCAGGAGAGATGTTTCTCAGTTGCTAATAACAGACACACACAAACACCACTGAGAAACATTCTACTTTATTATGCTATAGCTTGGCCTTATATAGGCAGTAGAAAAGTTTGCATAACAACAGCGTTAAACCAATCATAAAAGATAAACAGATACTACCGGAACATCCTGTAATGGTATGTAATACGTCACATATAAGAATGTACGCAGTTGTGCCAAATTACCCTGAATGAAACTAGAACATTTGTTCTAGTTCTAGGATATTCCCAGAATCTGTCCTGGGACAGATAAGGAAACCTAACTCACAGCGGGGGGATGTGAAACAGTATGTGGGTGAGATATTATAAAAATTCTGTACATGTAAGAGAAGACAAGATGGAGTCACATTTCTCTTCAATCTCCTCTTAGAACCAAATTTCTTAGATAATATGGTTCTCACCCTTGCCCTTTTCCCTGTATACCACCAGATATTTTCTATATCCTTCAGGTGAGTTATCTTCAGGATTAGGCAGCAGAGTCTCATAAAATGACATATTTGATACTCCTTTCATTTATCAGTTTGCAACATGTTGCAACTAATGCTATTACCATAATAATTATCAGGATAATAATTCCCAACTGTACAAGTGCCTGTTTCCAGGTAGTGAACCAGCCAAAATACTGATCCCAAGGGTTATCGATACCTGAGTTTCTTTTGAGCTTGATTGATTAATCCTCGAGTTTCTTTATTGCCAGTGTGACCATACCATTAGGGCCGGTATTGTTGTGTAGGAACGTGCAGCATGATGAGGGGCCCGTCAATACCTTACAGACACCACCTCTTTCTGCAAGTATCATATCGAGTACCATGCGGTTTTGAAATGTCATAATGGAATCTGTCTGTAACTGTTCTGCTACACCCTGTAACGCATCCATGGTGTCGTTTACAAACCTTTGTTGATTATAGTAAATATAGTTGATCCAGTCTACATTTTTGTTGATTGTTATGTGGGGAATTATGGATTCAAATCCTGCTGCCACCTGACCTCTGGCCTTGAATTCATCAGGGACCCCTCTTAGGACCCCGATTGCATCAATATACACGTGTGGGTCGAAGCTACCTTTTGGGAGGACACGACGGTTGTGTATATGTGTGTTGGAGTCTTTTTCAGAGATCTGTATGTTCATGATGGCTTTAGCAAGGGCACATTCAGCTTTCCAGGAACCCTCTAGTCTAGATCTTATCTTTCCATCCCCACAGATCCAATATACATCTCCAATCGAGTATACTTGATTCTGTGTGAGGGAGGTATCTGTTTTACTGTAAGTTGCACAGTATCCTTCAGGGAAATTACCCAGGGATCTTCCTTGATCTCCCCCTCTGAGGCAAGTATAGTTACCAGGATAGATATGTATACCTGCACCAGGGCGGGGAGTTTTTATGAGGAGTGAGTATTTTTGCTTCCATTCTTCACATGCAGACTGGTTACTAGATGAATTTGAGAATAATTGCAAAAAACATTCCTCAACACTAGAGGGCAATATTAAGGGCACAATACCTAGGTGAGGCTTAGCGGTCCCACATATATAACAATTACTTTTATTTACTGAAGCTGCACTGTACTTCATCCATTCTAACCATAGGTTGGTATCAGAGAACCCAGTTTCTGCTGCAAGAGCCTCCTCATATGTTGGGTCAAATATTGCTCTTATATTGTTTAAATTTAAGATACGGGGTTTGAGAGGGTTTGTTTGTTTCTCAGGGTATATCCATTCTAATAGTGGTTGCCGCATCTCGTGGAAGGACTGCACTTCATTATGCTACATAAACAGAAGGAGTAAGTTGCAACGTGAGCACTGGAGGAATTGTACCAGAAGGTAGTGATTCCACCTTTCTGAGTTATAGCAACTTCCGCTTTGTTATCCTCTGGCAGAGTCATTAGGATCGTCAGTAATCCCACACACAGTCCAAGTGGACCATCTGTGCCATCTTTCAGAATTGAGGGAGTACATTCTGGTGGAGGTCAGAGCTGTCTGCTCCTGTTAGTACCTCACTTTGTCCTTTTTCGAGGTCAGGACTGTCTGTCCCGTTATTACCTCCTTTTGGGGTGCCTCCTTTACCAGTTTCACTCTGGTGGCGTGGATCCAAGTAGGTGCTTCTTCCGTGAGTACTGCTGTGCGGGTCGCAGCTACCACTGTAGTCGGTGGTCCGTAGGTGAAGTCGCCTGCAAATTTTCCTTTCTTTAATTTCTTTATCAGCACGATATCTCCCACTTGGAATGGGTGAGTTGGTTCCTGTGGAAGACAAGGAGACTTACAAGCAAAGCAACTTTTTCCTCAATTTCAATTAGGGTTTTAATAAATCTGTTTAAATTCTTTTTTTATTCGAATTTTTCAGGTTCAAAGAACAAATTTGTTTTACAATAAAATGATAATGTAAATCAATATCGTAAACGTAAATCAGATTGGTGTACATATCATTAATGTCATGACATGTGTTACAATGAAAATATATAACAATCAAGTAACGAGATAAAAGTATTTAGTTTTCAAAAGCTATTGAACCTATGACTATTAACGCTGGGGCGACAGTCAAACAGATAGCAAATTAGGACCGCAGTCTTTATTAACTAAATAATAACATAGTTGCCATTTGTTATGCTACTATATCACTACAGTTTCCCAGTATTGTGGAATTTAGCCAATTTCTGAATTACTGAGTGTGACAATCTTGTCGGGTCATCCCAGCTACATCGCAAGAAGAACCGTAACTTGGGGGGGGGGAGGGAGAACAATTTAACATGGGGTACATGGGGGGGGGGGGAATCAGGCTTAATCTAACCTTATGGGTACAGGGTCGAGGTGTGGAAGCTAAATAGTCAAAGATGTTCAATTATGGCATTTTTTTCTAAAAATCTGATCCAAGGGTCCCATGTTTGGTGGTACCTGGGCTTATTATCATCTCTAATTAATCTCAGTTTCTCGTAGTTGTGTAAGATATGCATCTCCTTCAACCATTCTGAGAAGGATGGAGGTTCTTTTTCCTTCCATAGTTTAGGGATAAGTAGCTTGGCTACATTTAACATGTGTAGTGTTAAAGGATGTCTGATATTAGAAGTTTGTATATTTAATATACTGAATAGAATCAGGTTTGGTGAAATTTTTGCTGTCGTGTTAAAAGTTTTACTTATTATCGTTTCAATGGATTTCCAAAAGATTTCTAGTTTTTTGCAGTGAACCCAGATACGGGATATAGTACCCCTAACTGTCTCACACCTCCAGCATAACGGGGAAATGTCTGGGAGCATACGATTAAGTATAATAGGGGTTCTGTACCAACGTGAGACTATCTTGAAGTGAGTTTCCTGTATTTTGGGGCTAATTGATTTAGATCTTACATTTGAAATGAGCTATTGAACTCCCTACCTAGCTCTACTGTCCATTTTTCGAGGTATGAGGGGAAGGAGGTGGGATTGTTGAGTATGTTGTAAATAGAGGAGATAGCTTTTTTTACCGGGGTATTATTTTTGATGCATTTTTGTATTGCCGTTAGGGGGTTGGCAGGAGAATGATACATTTCTGACTTCATTACATGGTCCTTAAAGAGGACCTTTCACTACAGCATAAACTAAAAACTAACTAGATCAGTGGGCAGAGCGGCGCCCAGGGGTCCCCCTGCACTTACTAGTATGCCTGGGCGCCGCTTCGTTCGCCCGGTATAGGCTCCGGTGTCTGCGCTCCCTCTGACTGATTTCTTGTAGGAGGCGTGTCCCTTGCTGCAGTGCTGGCCAATCGCAGCGCACAGCTCATAGCCAGGCTATGAGCTGTGCGCTGCAATTGGCCAGTGCTGCAGCAAGGGACACGCCTCCTACAAAAAATCAGTCAGAGGGAGCGCAGACACCGGAGCCTATACCGGGCAAACGGAGCGGCGCCCAGGCATACTAGTAAGTGCAGGGGGACCCCTGGGCGCCGCTCTGCCCACTGATCTAGTTAGTTTTTAGTTTATGCTGTAGTGAAAGGTCCTCTTTAAGCAGCGAGTATTCCCCGAAGGAAATATCTAATTCCGGAAAGTAACTGTTAAGATCTATATATGAGATAAAGACATTATCATGTACTAAATTCCCTATTGGTGCAAGAAATAATTCTTCTGCATTCATTATCTTATTTTTTTAGATCTTTGAGATGGGGAGGGATCACTGTTCCGACTGGGGTCACTGCCATATCAGAAGTCAAAAATTGCGTTTTTTAATTAGTTTTATGCCAGATTTTTAAGGAAAAACTAGTCAGAGGATCTCCTGTTTTTTTTTTTGTTTTGTGAGAATAAAGGTTTTCTACTGATTTCCATAACAAGCGGTGTTCAGGGAGCAACGATTCTCTTTCTATATCTATCCATCTCTTTCTGGAAGGTTTAATAAACCACTCCATTAGTTTAGCTATGTGTATTGACTGGTGGTATTTTAGGAAATCAGGTACCCCCAGACCACCGCTCGCCCTAGGCATAGAAACAGTACTATATTGTATCCTATTACTATTTGATCTCCATATAAATTTTAAAATCATCTTCCTGAGAGTGTTGTAGAAATATTTAGGGATATCAATAGGCAAAGCCTGTAAAATATATAGAACTTTGGGAAGTATCATCATTTTAATGGCGTTTATGCGTCCGAACCAGGATACGTACAGTGTCTCCCAATCTTTGAAGGTTGATTCAACCTTAGTTAGAAGAGGGAGGAAGTTCAATGTATATAGCTCCCGGAAGTTCCTGCTTATGTTGATGCCTAAATATTTAAAGGAAGTGTTAGATGGTTTTAAGGGGGTGGTAGAAATGATCTCCTGCCATACTGATTGGGGCATGGTGACATTATATACTTCAGATTTATGTAAATTAATCTTGAAATAAGAAATAGAGCTGAAATCTTCCAATTCTTTTAAAAGCGTGGGGATCCCATGTAGGGGATTAGTTATCATGAACAAGGTGTCGTCGGCATATGCCGCTACTTTGTGTTGTTCCTTAGAAGTAGTGATACCTTGGATATGAGGGTTGGATCTTATCTTAATTAGTAATGGTTCTAGAGATAGAATAAAGAGAATGGGCGATAGAGGGCACCCCTGACGTGTGCCATTTGAAATTTGGAAGGCGGTTGACAATGAGTCGTTAACCCGAACTGCAGCTGATGGTAATGTATACATGGCTAAAATTTTGGATATAAATGTTTGGGGAAATTCAAAAGCGTTTAGGACCTCTTCTAAATAAGACCAGTTAAGCCTATCGAACGCTTTCTCTGCGTCCGTTGCTACAAACGTTAGGGGTATGTTCTTTGTCTGGGCTAATTGTATAGCATGGAGAATTCTGTATATGTTATCTTTAGATTCCCTACCTTCAGTAAAGCCGACTTGGTCATTATGGATGATATTTGGAATCATATTCTTTAGTCTGTTCGCCAGGGCTTTTGCATAAATTTTAATATCCACATTTAAAAGGGAAATTGGTCTGTAGTTTGAGCATAATGTTGTATCCTTGTCTTCTTTGCGTATTAATGTGATGTGAGCTTTGAGGGATTCTGGACGGAATGAGTCATTTACTGCTATATTATTAAAATAGGTGCACATGTAGGGGATTAAAGACGATTGGAATTTTTTATAATAACTAGCGGTCAGACCATCTGGGCCAGGGCTTTTACCGTTTTGAAGAGATTTTAGAACCGACTCTATCTCAGTTTGTGAGAAGGGTGCTAGTAGCTTAAATTGCTGGTCTGTGGTCAATTTGGGTATTTCTATTGAATTTAGAAACTCTCTAATTTTGGATTTCATGTCTACTTGGTCGGGGGCATATTTATTTATATTGTACAATTTTTCGTAAAAGGATCTGAACGCATTCGTAATATTCGTTGAGGTGGTACATAGAGAGTTGGTCTGATCTCTAATTCTAGTTATGTATGACCTATTTCTTTGTTTCTGTAGAATTCTGGCTAGTCTTTTGTTACAACCATTATCTTCTAAGTATTTTTTGTATCTAATAATATATAAGTATTTTTGGTTTTTCTGGTCCATTAACTCCAGGAGTTTGGACTGCAAAATTGTGAGATCTTTTATCACTTTTTTCTCCATAGATAGTTTGTGGACTGTTTCCAGTGGCTTTACTTGGGATAGGATGTCACTAATTTCTCTTTCTCTAAGTTTTTTTTTATATGATCCTAGCCTAATCACTCTACCCCTGATCACTGCCTTATGCGTTTCCCATTCAAGGGAAGTGCAAGTTCTCTCCTGTAGATTGTCAGCAAAGAATGATTGTCTATCTGACTCGATTGCTGCTAAGTCTTTGGGATCTGTCAGTAAGCTCTCATTGAGTGACCAATTAAATGAATTATTCTTAGGCTCTCCAGGAGAAAGCTGCACTAATAATGGGGCGTGGTCTGATAAGTGGAATGATTTGTATTCAGCTTTTTTCAGGATTTGGACATCTCTATTATGCATAAAGAAGTAATCTAATCTTGAGTATAGATTATAAGTTGGGGAGTAAAACGAGAAATCCTTACAGCTTGGATTCAACATTCTCCAGACATCAACTAACCCATGGAGGTGGAGTTTTTTCTTCAAAGTTTTAAGGTCACGGTACGCTATTCTAGCTTTGCCCACAGATGTGTGGTTGGTTGGTTCCAAAAGAGTATTCAAGTCACCTCCTAGGACCAAAACACCCTCAACAAATGAGTCTAGCTTGTTCAGGACATGTTCGAGAAAACGATGTTGTAGCGTGTTAGGTGAATAGAAATTAGCAAATGTATATACCTTTCCATATAATTGGCCTTTGACGAATATATATCTGCCTTCTCCATCACACAGCGTGTCCATGTGTTGGAAGCCCAATTTCCTGTGAAACACGATCGAGACTCCTTTTCTTTTAGATAGTGGTGTGGTTGAGTTATACCAGTGGCAGTACTGAAAAGTTTTGGAGAATGGGGTCAATGTTTTTTTTAAATGTGTTTCTTGGAAGATCACATCCACCTTTTCTCTTCTCATGTATGTTAGGATCTTGGACCTTTTCTTAGGATCATTGAGGCCGTTGACAGTATAAGAGGCGCAGATAATATCAGCCATAACTGTGTTGTATTCTCGTATATGCCATGACCTGGTATGTATCTGATTCCCTGGATGTTAACTTGGGGGGGGACTGGGAGGAGAAGAAAATTAGCAACAATTGGGTAGTACATATTCAAATTGAATATCAGTACTACAAGTATGTGAATAATACTGCCTGTTGTGGTGCCCAAGTTTTGAGCACCTAGGGATGGAACAGTATGTACTTTCACTCTAGATGTCAAACAGGGTGGAAGAGTTGGAGAAAATCTATTTCTCCAGTTAAATTTTGAGAACTTTTAAACGGTTGTGTGTGGTCGGGGAGGGGGGGTGGGTTACAACCAAGTTCGAAGGATGTGAACATTAAGGACTGCTCCTCAGTCCTAACATGGGTGTGTGTGTGTACAAAAACGTATATATATATATTAAACAAAGCAGGTACATTTGGACTTCAAAGATTCATATGTACCTAAATACAGACATAGGTTTTTCTGCAAGCCCCAAACCCTCAGGCCCTGCGTGTTCGCGGGAGACTATTAGGCAGGTGAGCATATACATCAAAACCCCTTCCTGCATGTAGTGTACACATAACACTATATAAGTGCACACAAAAAATAAATAAATAAAAAAATTAAATAAAGTGTAATAGCAGTGTGACAGACAGAATGAAATTTCTCTGCGGTGTGACCGTCGATGAATCTTACATCTTAGGCTACATCATAAAAGTCTCCACTATGGAGTTTATATAAAAGCTAAATACTATATAGAAACATATATATATATATACTAAACAGCATGAACCTAACTAGACCTTAAAGGTCCAAATACACCTGAATGTGGGCACGGGTCTCCTCTGCAGGCCCCGCGTTCACTGGCCCTACGTGTTCGCGGGAGACCAGAAGGCGCATGAACATACATCAGAACCCCATTTCCGCATTCAGTGTAAGCTTACTACAGTAAATGTAAATCAACAATAACAAGTGTCAACAAAAATGCTTTCGGAAAAGCATGTGGCTAAGACTTCAACATAAAAGTCTCCGCTTTGAAAATTTGGAGGTTGCGTCTCAGTTCCAGAGTGTATCTTGAAATGTCCTGGAAAATTAACACTTCTTTTTCCTCATATTCAATCTTTTTTGCAAATCTCGCCTTTTTGAAAATTTCTTCTTTAATACTGAAGTCCAAAAGGCAACATAGAATGTCTCTGGGTGAATCCATTTTTGCAGTTTTTGGTCTATATACCCTGTGGACTCTTTGGAATCCTAGGTCATAGGTTTCTTCTTTTCCCAGGAGCTCGCAAAATTTTGGTAAGGACTGGCGTTATCTCTTCATCCGTGACAGTTTCGGAGAGGCCTTTAATTCTCAGATTGTTTCGCCGCGATCTGTTTTCAAGATCATCCAGGTGGAGTTTAGGGGCGTATGACTCTTTCTTTTGTTCTTTTAATTTTTTTTATAGGTGGGTAGCTTGTGCAGATAGTGATTGGGCAGCATCTTCAACCTGAGACACTCTTGAAGAAATTTGTCTGATGTCTGATTTTATTTCAGATAAATCTTCTTTGATAGAGTCTGAAAACTCTCTAATCATATCTTTTATACAAGATACTGTGGGTAATGATTTGATAAGCGCCTGTAAATTTTCCGATTCTGAGGCTTGGTCTTCCTCTTCATCGCTCTCTGACCACTCATTAGCTTGAGAACTGTACTTAGTGGCGTCTCTATGTTTAGCGATTTTTTCTGCATCATTTTTTTGTAATTTTGAGAGTTTCTTCGGCCTATTTTGAGGTCTTGCACCTTTCTCTGGGTGATGGCTTTTGCTCATTTTGTTAGTTGACTGTCTCAGATTGAACAGAGCTCCGAACATGACTTTGCTGTACACACTTTGTCCTGGAGAATTAGCGGATTAAATACTGAGGAGCAATCGTGTCATGTCCACTTACTGAGTTACATTATTTGTGGTGTTATCCTTTAAATGTTTTGGGACATTACTAAGATGGTTTGTATAGTTGCACTAAGTGTAAAGAGCCGATTAAAATGAGTAGAAAACAATCAGAATTGAAGGATCTTCTCAGGGCTACACTAATGCTAGAGATCTCTCCTATTTGCAGGCAGCAGCTTGGAGTTTCTTATGTGGGCAGTCCAGCACTTAGGCACCTGAATCAAAGCCCAGCTCCCACCACAGTCCGGGTCCCAGAATAAGTATTAAAGTATTCAAGCTTACCGGCTGTTCGGGTATTTCATGTAGTGGGTCACAGGCTGAAGGTGAAAAAATTATCCTCTGGCTTGGTAACTTTCTCTGTAACAGATCGGCTGATTGCTTGTGCTGGTTCTCTGTTACCGATCTTCTTGAGAGGAGTCGCTCCTGCTTTCCTTCAATACAGTAAGATCGCAGTCCCTGATTTTGCAGGGCTTCTTAATAGTAGCAGGACAATCTTCTGCCGGCGCCTGTATGTCAGCGCAGTATGATCGCAGTATGATCACTCCAATCTGGGCACAAGAGAGTATCTAGTGCAGGTCTGTTATGTATCGGCGCCTGAGCCCTGCACCAACCCCCGCAGTCCCGGGTTTTAATAAATCTGGTTACATTGGTGTTTGGGTTGTTCCTCAAACATGTGATACACCTACCCACATATTCTGACACTATCTGTTTAATGCCTGTAATATAGAAAGTCTGTGCTAGCAGCATGTGTGTTGTTTGAATGCTGTTGTGTCCTACTCCATGAAAATGTGCAATGAACAGAGGGGAGCTGTGATGTGGTATACATGGTTCCCCCTCTTTGCAGATTAATCCTGTCCTAGGATTCTTCTGCAAGATTGGATAACACCAATCGGCCATTTCATCGTCAGTAGCTGAGGACTGGAGATCCACAAGCATCTGAGTTAACTCAAGTGAAGGAGGTACTAATTTCACCATTTGCAATGTAGCCGAGGCCATCAGTGCAGCCTGCTTGGCCTCTGCGCCTGCCAGGGCATTGCCTTGGGACACATGATCTTTACCACTAGTATGCGCCCTGCAGTGGACAATTGCAATCTGTGAGGGCAATCTTATGGCTTCTAAAAGTTGTATGACAAGTTGTGAATGTCAGATGTGCTTACCATCAGCTGCAATGAATTGTCTCCTTTGCCAAATGACCCCGTGGTCCCAGACCACTTCATGTGCGTGCCTGCTGTCAGTGTAAATGGTAAGTGCAATTAATTCTGCTTGTGCAGATCGGTATGTGATGGGTCTGGCTCTCAGGACAATATGTGTGTCATGTTGTATAGCTTGTATACAATCATGTGCCTAAAAAAATACCAAATTTACCAAAACTTTGTAAAAAAATTGCAAATTTCCAAGTTTCAATTTCTCTACTTCTATAACAAATAGTAATACCTCCAAACATATTTATTACGTTACATTCCCCATATGTCTACTTCATGTTTGCATCATTTTGGGAATGATATTTTATATTTTGGGGATGTTACAAGGCTTATAAGTTTGGAAGCAAATCTTGAAATTGTTCTGAACTTTTCAAAAACCCAATTTTTAGGGACCAGTTCAGGTCTGAAGTCACTTTGTGAGGCTTATATAATAGAAACCACCCAAAAATGACACCATTCCAGAAACTACACACCTCAAGGTATTCAAAACTGATTTTACAAACGTTTTTAACCCTTTAGGTTAAGAATTAATGGAAAATACAGATACCATTTCATAATTTCACTTTTTTAGCATATTTTCAATTTTAATAATTTTTTTCCAGTTACAAAGCAAGGGTTAACAGCCAAACAAAACACATTATTTATGGCCCTGATTCTGTAGTTTACATAAACGCCCCATATGTGGTCGCAAACCACTGTACGGGCACACGGTAGGACACAGAAGGAAAGGAATGCCATACGGTTTTGGAAAGGCAGATTTTGCTAGACAGTTTTTTTGGACACCATGTCCCATTTGAAGCCCCCCTGATGCACCCCTAGAGTAGAAACTCCATAAAAGTGACTCCATCTAAGAAACTACACCCCTCAAGGTATTCAAAACTGATTTTACAAACGTTGTTAACCCTTTAGGTGTTCCACAAGAGTTATTGGCAAATAGAGATGACATTTCAGAATTTCAATTTTTGGGCAGATTTTTCATTTTACAATTTTTTTTCCAGTTACAAAGCAAGGGTAACAGCCAAAAAAAACCTCATTATTTATGGCCCTGATTCGGTAGTTTACAGAAACACCCCATATGTGGTCGTAAACCACTGTACGGGCACACAGCAGGGCGCAGAAGGAAAGGAATGCCATACGGTTTTTGGAAGGCAGATTTTGCTAGACAGTTTTGTTGGACACCATGTCCCATTTAAAGCCCCCCTGTTGCACCCCTAGAGTAGAAACTCCAAAAAAGTGACCCTATTTTAGAAACTACGGGATAGGGTGGAAGTTTTGTTGGTACAAGTTTAGGGTACATATGATTTTTGGTTGCTCTATATTACACTTTTTGTGAGGCAAGGTAACAAAGAATAGCTTTTTTGGCACTGTTTTTTTTTGTTATTTACAACATTCATCTGACAGGTTAGATCATGTGGTATTTTTATAGAGCAGGTTGTCACGGACGCGGCGATACCTAATATGTATCCAGTTTTTTTTTTATTTATGTAAGTTTTACACAACGATTTCATTTTTGAAACAAAAAAAATATGTTTTAGTGTCTCCATAGTCTGAGAGCCACAGTTTTTTCAGTTTTTGGGCTAATATCTGTCTCATTTTTTGTGAGATGAGATGAGCAGAAAAAGATAAACATGCGATAAAAATCACACCTATCGACTACATACCTATAAATCCCTACAATAGGTTCAACAGCCTTCAGAGAAGGGAGGTCTTTTGGATATTCAAACTGGACACTTTAACCCCCTTTGGACTAAATGAGATCAGCGAAACCATCTTGTAAATCCTAAAATCCTAATACTTCACATATACCCCACATTATCTACAGACATACACGTGTGCACCCACACGTATAAAGCGTACAGTACGCTCCTTTTATATGTTGTACACATATAGTGGTGTGCATTAACATTGACCATTATAGTAAAACTTAACCAATAATAAAAAATAAAAAAATGTTTTTTTTTCACGGACCCCAAGTTTTCTGCTCGGGACCCCTAACCTCTCTCCTTTTAACGCAGGGCCTTTATGAGTGCCCTTACTCACTTGGAATCCCTACCAACATATATCTATGCCAAGACCCTTGTTAGACCCTTAGAATGGCACCCCTATATATGGCCTCTCTTTTACAACTCCTATATCTATATATGTCCTTTCATTTATTATATATTCATATTCATATTATTTTTTTATTTTAATTTTTTCTCTTTATTTTTTGCTTTCCTACTACTATTGTTTTTATTTTTATTTATTTTTATTATTATTTTTATTTTCATCTATTTTTATCAATATTTTATTTTTATCTTTATCATTTTTTATTATTTTATTATATATATATATATATATATATATATTTCATTTTATATATATATATATATATATATATATAAATATATATATATTTTTTTTTATTATATTATTTTAATATAACTTGTCTTCACTTATTAAAGTCCACTCTCATCTTCAGGGATATGTGGGATTCCCACCCCACACGTTTATATATACATATACACTTGCTTGTATCCCTCACTTTTATGTAGCCCCAAACATCCTAATATATATTTTATGTTATATAATTTTTATCCGAGTCTAGTACATCACTCAACCTCGGCCCTGAAACTAAACACGAGTGACATCATTTACTCTGGAAAAACGACCTGGTGTATATACCGCATGAACCCATACCAGATAACTGGATGCGATCGAGACCCGAGGTATCTAAAACTAACCCCGCCCAGGCCAGACCCACCACTATAACACACACAGTAACAGAGCGAGCGCCGCACACCGCCCACAAACATCGGAGTACAAGGGACATCACTCCGCCCATACAGTACGTCATCAAGGCCCGCCCACGATACATCAGCAAGGCCCGCCCACATAACATGAAGCAGGCACATGAAACATGCTGGCTGGGAGCGTCATAGCAGCAAGGCCCGCCCGCGATACATCAGCAAGGCCCACCCACATAACATCAGGCCGACACACGAAACACGCCTGCTGGGAGCGTCATAGCAACTAGAACACAACACGTGCGTACACGCCCCCGTCCCAGCCCTCACCACGCCCCCGCACACAGAAACCCAAATTATTGCGCCAAAAATACAGAATAAAAGGCACAGAAATCACACCCACAATGTACAGACCTATTGTCCTGATGAAGGGGGCAGTCCGCCCCAGAAATGCGTAGACTTATGCAAATAAAGACCCGCTTTATTTTAACTACTTGAGTCCTGTCTTCTGCAGCAGCGCCGCTTTATATAAGGTTCATTTTTTTACCTCTTTCTACTATTCCTTATACCCCGGATACCGTACTCTACGGCCACGGGTAAGAACCTGGGCAGCAGCAGCAGTCACCCCCGCAAGCTGGACGGGCATTTAACAGCACAAGTGATCCATAGGAGTTGTGAGTCATCACAACCCGATACGGTAAGCGCAATCAGTGCATTGTTCTTTCTATAATAGCATACGGTTTTACACACGAGGCGCTGCCTCCTGTCTCTTTCTTTTTATCGTGTCTCATTACATTGTCATAGTAGGAGCAATCAGGAATCCATTGTCTGCAGTAGTTTATCATACCAAGGAAAGATAACATTACTTTCTTGGTGTGCGGGGTGACCAGGCCCGCAACAGACTGGACTCTTTCTGTGCTGATTCTCCTTTCTCCCTTTGTGAGAACAAAGCCCAAGTATTCAACTTGCTTTTTACACCATTGCATTTTCTTGCGTGACACCTTGTGTCCACATTCAGACAACCATTTCAACAAAGATAAACCATCTGTTTCATTGGCATCCTGACATACTACACAATAACAAATAATCCACATATTGCAAGAGCACAGAACCCTGGGGGGGAGAGTGCCATGGTTTTAAACTGGCTTGGAGGACAATGCTGTACACTACAGGTGAATCAGCATTAGTGATGTCCCGAACTATTCGCCAGCTAACATAGCTTGTTTGCGCTCGCCGCGGCGGGCGAACATATGCGATGTTTGGTCCGCCCCCTATACATCATCATTGAGCAAACTTTGACCCTGTACCTCACAGTTAGCAGACACATTCCAGCCAATCAGCAGCAGACCCTCCCTCCTCCTGGACAGCATCCATTTTAGATTTATTCTGAAGCTGCTTTCTTAGTGAGAGGAGGGAGAGTGCTGCTGCTGATCTAATAGGGAAAGCGTTAGCTAGGGCAGTGTTCTGAACTTTTGTGTCCACAGACTCATCTGCTGTAAGGACAGTGTCCTGACAGCACCCCAAAAACCCCTTTTTATAGCTGGTACATCAGTCTGCTTATTTTTTATATATATATATGCATATGTATATTGCAGTTGCCTGGCTGCCCGTGTGTGAGAGGCTGCAGGCTCAGTCACAGACAGTACTGTGTGCACACCATTCATACAGGGTGTCACAGACAATAACTTGCAGATAAAAAAAAAATCTATTTATATTATTTATCTGTGATATAATCGCATTTGCAAGCCAGTGAGTGACTGTGTGGCCCGAGACAGTACTGTGTAAACACAATCCATACAGGGTGTAACAGACAATAACTTGCAGATAAAAAAAAGTCAATTTATATTATTTATCTGTGATATAATCACAGTTGCAAAGCAGTGAGTGACTGTGTGGCCCAGAGACAGTACTGTGTGCACACCATTCATACAGGGTGTCACAATACCTTGCAGATAAAAAAATATTTATTATTTTTCTGTGATATAATCCCAGTTGCAAACCAGTGTGTGTCTGGCCCACAGACTGTACTGTGGCCACTGGCTAGGCCACCACTCATACCGTTACAGGGTGTCACTCACAAATACCTTGCAGATAAAAAAATTATATTTATTATTTTTCTGTGATATAATCCCAGTTGCAAGCCAGTGTGTGTCTGGCCCACAGACTGTACTGTGGCCACTTGCTGCTAGGCCACCACTGATACCGTTACAGGGTGTCACTCAGAAATACCTTGCAGATAAAAAAAAAATTAATTTATTATTTTTCTGTGATATAATCGCAGTTGCAAGCCAGTGTGTGTCTGGCCCACAGACTGTACTGTAGCCACTGGCTAGGCCACCACTCATACCGCTAAATGGTGTCACTCAAAAATACCTTGCAGATAAAAATAAAAAAATTTATTATTTTTCTGTGATATAATCCCAGTTGCAAGCCAGTGTGTGTCTGGCCCACAGACTGTACTGTGGCCACTTGCTGCTAGGCCACTACTGATACCAATACAGGGTGTCACTCAGAAATTCCTTGCAGATAAAAAAATTGTTATTTATTATTTTTCTGTGATATAATCGCAGTTGCAAGCCAGTGTGTGTTTGGCCCACAGACTGTACTGTGGCCACTGGCTAGGCCACCACTCATACCATTACAGGGTGTCTCTCACAAATACCTTGCAGGAAAAAAGAAAATCTATTTATTATTTTTCTGTGATATAATCCCGGTTGCAAGCCAGTGTGTGTCAGGCACACACAGACTGTACTGTGCCCACTGCCCACCACTTATATAGGGTGGCACAGTACCTTGCACGCATAGTACCACTTATCAAAAAAAAAATGACAGGCAGAGGCAGGCCACCCCGCAGGGGCCGTTGTGGTCGTGGTGCTGCGATTTCCACTGGCCCTGGAATAATGCCCAGTGTTCAAAGGCCACGTACCCTGAACCCAAAAAATGCTGAGAAAATAGTTGACTGGCTTACACAGGACACCCAATCTTCAACAGCTTCCGCTAAGAACCTTGACGCACCATCCTCCTCCAGCTCAGCTTTGGTCACCTGCTCTCAAGTTACCACTCTCCCGCCCGCCGCCGCCACCACCACCACCACCACCACTACTACCACCACAGCCGCTTCACTTGATCCCTCAGAGGAGTTATTTACACATCAGTTGGATGAAATTAGTGATGCGCAACCATTATTGCCAGAGGATGTAGATAACAGGGATATGTCTCAGTCAGGCAGCATTACACACATGGACGTACAGTGTGATGATGATGATGATGTTGTACCCGCTGCTGCTTCCTTTGCTGAGGTGTCAGATACAAGTGAAACGGTTGATGATGACGATGTGTCCGTGGATGCCACGTGGGTGCCTGCTCGAAGAGAAGAAGAAGAGGGGAAAAGTTCTGAAGGGGAGACAGAGAGAAGGAGGAGACGAGTTGGAAGCAGGGGGAGGTCGTCGCAAGGAGCTAGTGGCACAGTCAGACAGCATGTATCGGCACCCGGGGTCAGCCAGACAGCACGCCAATCAACGCATGCTGTTGCCACCACCAGAATACCGTCATTGCAAAGCTCAGCAGAGTGGCATTTTTGTGTGTGTCTGCCTCTGATAACAGCAATGTAACCTGTGCCAAAAGAAACTGAGTCGTGGGAAGTCCAACACCCACCTCGGTACAACTGCTTTGCGAAGGCACATGATCTCACATCACAAACGCCAATGGGATCAACACATGAGTAAAAGCAGCACACAAACTCAAAGCCACCATCCTCCTCCTGGTCCAGCATCTTCAGCCACGTCAACCACTGCTGTCCTCCTTGCCCCCTCTCAACCACCCGCCACTCCGTCTCTCACCTTCAGCAGTTCCATCTCATCTGCCCACAGTCAGGTGTCTGTAAAGGAAATGTTTGAGCGTAAGAAGCCAATGTCACAGAGTCACCCCCTTGCCCGGCATCTGACAGCTGGCTTGACGGAACTCTTAGCCCGCCAACCTTTACCATACCAGCTGGTGGAGTCTGAGGCCTTCAAAAAATTGGTTGCTATTGGAACACCACAATGGAAGGTACCTGGACAAATTTTTTTTTTCAAAAAAGGCAATCTCAAACCTCTACTAAGTGATTGAACAGGAAGTCATGGCATGTCTGGCATACAGTGTTGGGGCAAGGGTCCATCTGACCACTGATACCTGGTCTGCAAAGCACGGTCAGGGCAGGTATATCACGTACACTGCGCATTGGGTCAACCTGCTGACGGCTGCCAACCATGGAATGCGGGGCTCTGCAACGGAGTTGGTGATACCGCCACGACTTGCAGGCAGGCCTAGTGCCACCTCCTCTACTCCATCCTCTTCGATAACCTCCTCGGCTGAGTCCTCTTCTGCGCCGGCGTCTGGCTGCACATCAACTGAATCCCCCCAGCTCCCCAGGGGCTGTTCCACATCCCGGATACGACAGTGTCACTCTGTCTTGGGGTTGACTTGCCCGAAAGCAGAGAGCCACACCGGACCAGCACTCCTGTCCGCCCTGAACGCACAGGTGGATCAGTGGCTGACCCCGCACCAACTGGAGATCGGCAAAGTAGTGTGTGACAATGGAAGCAATTTGTTGGCGGCATTGAATTTGGGCAAGTTGGCACATGTGTTAAATCTCATCGTACAATGCTTTGTGTCTAAGTACCCAGGCTTACAGGACGTCCTCAAGCAGGCCAGGAAGGTGTGTGGCCATTTCAGGCGTTCCTACGCGGCCATGGTGCACTTTTCAGACATTCAACGCCGAAACAACATGCCAGTGAGGAGCTTGATTTGCGACAGCCCGACACGTTGGAATTCAACACTCCTAATGTTCGACCGCCTGCTCTGACAAGAAAAAGCTGTCGAGTATTTTTATGACCGGGGTGCTAGGACAGCCTCTGTGGAGCTGGGAATTTTTTAGCCACGTTACTGGACGCTCATGCGCAATGCCTGTAGGCTCATGCGTCCTTTTGAGGAGGTGACAAACCTAGTCAGTCACACCGAAGGCACCATCAGCGACCTCATCCCATTTTTTTCTTCCTGGAGTGTGCCCTGCGAAGAGTGCTGGATCAGGCTGTAGATGAGCGTGAAGAGGAAGAGTTGTGGTCACCATCACCACCAGAAACAGCCTTGTCATCATCGCTTGCCGGACCTGCGGCAACGTTGCAAGAGGAGTATGAGGAAGAGGAGTCAGAGGAGGATTCTGGCTTTGAGGAGGAGGAAGACCAACCACAGCAGGCATCCCAGGGTGCTCGTTGTTGTCACCTATCTGGGACCCGTGGTGTTGTACGTGGCTGGGGGGGAAGAATAGACCGTCAATGACATCATTGAGGAGGAGGAACGGGAAATGAGTAGCTCAGCATCCAACCTTGTGCAAATGGGGTCTTTCATGCTCTCATGTCTGTTGAGGGACCCTCGTATAAAAAGGATGAAGGAGAACGACCTGTACTGGGTGGCCACGCTACTAGATCCCCGGTATAAGCAGAAAGTTGCGGAAATGTTACCAAATTACCGAAAGTCAGAAAGGATGCAGCAGTTCAAAACCAAACAAAAAAATATGCTTTACACAGCTTATAAGGGGGATGTCACATCACAACAGGAATCTAACTGGGGAAGAGGTGAAAGTAATCCTCCTCCTACCACGACCACGGTGGCAAGGACAGGACGCTTTACAGATGTGTTGTTGATGGAGGACATGCAGAGCTTTTTCAGTCCTACACATCGCCACGGCCCTTCGGGATCCAGCCTTAGAGAACGACTCAACCGACAGGTAGCAGACTACCTCGCCTTAACTGCAGATATCGACACTCTGAGGAGCGATGAACCCCTTGACTACTGGGTGTGCAGGCTTGACCTGTGGCCTGAGCTATCCCAGTTTGCAATAGAACTTCTGTCCTGCCCCGCTTCAAGTGTCCTGTCAGAAAGGACCTTCAGTGCAGCAGGAGGCATTGTCACTGACAAAAGAAGTCGCCTGGGTCAAAAAAGTGTTGATTACCTCACCTTCATTAAGATGAATGAGGCATGGATCCCGAAGGGACTGACAGTGGGGGATTCGTTTGACTAACAAAAGGCCTGATGACATGCCTTGGCCTCAAAATCGTCCCCACGCTGCTGTATTTAATGTCTGCATACCGGATGACTTTCGTGAATTCTCCGCCACCTACTAGGGTTCTAGCCGCACTATTTTAGTCACCTTTCTGCCTGGAAAACATAAAATTTTCCAGCCGCTGCTACAGCAGCAGCTGCAACAATACCAAATTTTTCAGGCATGTGTACATGCCTAATTTTTCTGGCCTCTGGTGCTGCACTGTGGCTGCAAAAACAAAACAAAAAAAAAGGCACATACATGTGTCAATTCCCCTTCGTGATCGGTACCATGTTGTGGTGAAGGGGCTTGCGTATCACAATGAAGCGATCATCACCTCTATGAGTGTGTTGGCAATGTTGCCACACCCCAGATGATAAGGTCGTTGCTTCAATATGATCAGACTAAAAGCGATCGGCTAGATAATTTTTCATAGAAAAAAAACTGAAATTATATTTTTTTAAAGTTGTATGGGTTTTTAATACATAAAATAAATAAATCATAATAAAGTCTCTTAATAGTTTATTAGAAATAATGCAGACAATTTAAAAAATCCCCATCAATTCCAATACAAAGCAAGTGCAGAGCTCAGAACTAAATTATTTCAGGATGTCGTAATGGTTCGTTAATTCGACAATGGTTAATCAATTCGACACACGTCCCCAGATAGGGGACGTAACAGGGATTAAACTGATAGGAATAGTGCTAGTTAAGATACCACTCATATAGGGTGTCATAGCACATTGCTCAGTGCACACGCAGTGCCCCAACTTGGCAGTAAGAGGACCGACCAAGCTGCCTTTTCCATCTCCCGGTTCCTAAAATCAATTCAGTATGGTGTATCAGAGTTTGGTCTGTGAACTGTGAAGGCAGTCGAAGGTACCCGGCCTAAATTTTTTTTCACAAAAGGCAATCCCTGATATGGGACGTAACAGGGATTAAACTGATGAGAAGAGAACTACAGAAAATACCACTCATATCGGGTGTGACAGTAAATTGCACGGAGCAGACGCAGTGACCAAGGATTCAAACAAAGGGGAGGGAGCCAGTGTTTTTTTAACCATCTCCCCGTTTGAAAAATCAATTTAATAAATGGACCCCAGATTGGGGATGTAACAGGGATTAAACTGATGAGAATAGAACTACAGAAAATACCACTCATATCGGGTGTGACAGTAAATTGCACGGCGCAGACGCAGTGACCGTGGATTCAAACAAAGGAGAGGAAGCCAGCGTTTTTTTAACCATCTCCCTGTAGGAAAAATCTATTCAATTCACCTTTCGGGGACACTTGGTGTTGTACGTGGCTGGGTGGAGGAAGAAACCTTCAATGACATCAACGGGACATGGCTAGCTTGGTATCCAACCTTGTGCAAATGGGGAGTTTGCGGTTGGGCAAATGGACTGTTTGCGGTTGTTTGCGGTGCATTAACACCTTAAGGACCCGGCTCATTTTCACCTTAAGGACCAGGCCATTTTTTGCAAATCTGACCAGTGTCACTTTATGTGGTGATAACTTTAAAACGCTTTAACTTATCCAGGCCATTCTGAGATTGTTTTTTCGGCACATATTGTACTTCATGACACTGGTAAAATGAAGTAAAAAAAATAATAATTTTTACTTATAAAAAAAATACCAAATTTACCAATTTTTTTTAAAAAAATTCAAATTTCCAAGTTTCAATTTCTCTTCTTCTGTAATACATAGTAATACCTCCATACATATTTATTACTTTACATTCCCCATATGTCTACTTCATGTTTGCATCATTTTGGGAATGATATTTTATATTTTGGGGATGTTACAAGGCTTAGAAGTTTGGAAGCAAATCTTGAAATTGTTCTGAACTTTTCAAAAACCCAATTTTTAGGGATCAGTTCAGGTCTGAAGTCAATTTGTGAGGCTTATAAAATAGAAACCACCCAAAAATGACACCATTCTAGAAACTACACCCCTCAAGGTATTCAAAACTGATTTTACAAACTTTGTTAACACTTTAGGTGTTCCACAAGAATTAATGGAAAACACAGATACAATTTCAAAATTTCACTTTTTTGGCATATTTTCCGTTTTAATATTTTTTTTCCAGTTACAAAGCAAGGGTTAACAGCCAAACAAGACTCAATATTTATGGCTCTGATGCTGTAGTTTACAGAAACACCCCATATGTGGTCATAAACCACTGCACGGGCACACAGCAGGGGGCAGAAGGAAAGGAATGCCATACGTTTTTGAAAAGCAGATTTTGCTAGACAGTTTTTTTTTCAACTCCATGTCGCATTTGAAGCCCCCCTGATGCACCCCTAGAGTAGAAACTCCATAAAAGTGACTCCATCTAAGAAACTACACCCCTCAAGGTATTCAAAACTGATTTTACAAACATCGTTAACCCTTTAGGTGTTCCACGAGAGTCATTGGTAAATAGAGATGACATTTCAGAATTTCAATTTTTGGGCAAATTTTCCATTTTACAATTTTTTTTCCAGTTACAAAGCAAGGGTTAACAGCCAAACAAAACCCATATTTATGGCCCTGATTCTGTAGTTTACAGAAACACCCCATATGTGGTCGTAAACCACTATACGGGCACACGGTAGGACACAGAAGGAAAGGAATGCCATACGGTTTTGGAAAGGCAGATTTTGCTAGACAGTTTTGTTGGACACCATGTCCCATTTAACCCCCCTGTTGCACCCCTAGAGTAGAAACTCTAAAAAGTGACCCCATTTTAGAAACTACGGGATAGGGTGGAAGTTTTCTTGGTACTAGTTTAGGGTACATATGATTTTTGGTTGCTCTATATTACACTTTTTGTGAGGCAAGGTAACAAAAAATAGCTTTTTTGGCACAGTTTTTTTTGTTATTTACAACATTCATCTGACAGGTTAGATCATGTGGTATTTTTATAGAGCAGGTTGTCACGGACGCAGCGATACCTAATATGTATACAATTTTTTTTATTTATGTAAGTTTTACACAATGATTTCATTTTTTAAACAAAAAACAATGTTTTAGTGTCTCCATAGTCTGAGAGCCATAGTTTTTTCAGTTTTTGGGCGATTATCTAAAGTAGGGTCTCATTTTTTGTGGGATGAGATAACGGTTTTATTGGCACTATTTTGGGGTGCATATGACTTTTTGATCGCTTGCTATTACACTTTTTGTGACATAAGATGACAAAAAATGGCTTTTTTTTAAACAGTTTATATATATTTTTTTTTACGGTGTTCACCTGAGGGGTTAGGTCATGTGATATTTTTATAGAGCCGGTCGATACAGACACGGCGATACCTAATATGTATACTTTTTTTTATTTATGTAAGTTTTACACAATGATTTCATTTTTGAAACAAAAAAAAATAATGTTTTTGTGTATCCATAGTCCAAGAGCCATAGTTTTTTCAGTTATAGGGCGATTATCTTGGGTAGGGTATGATTTTTGCCGGATGAGATGACGGTTTGATTGGCGCTATTTTGGGGTGCATATGACTTTTTGATCGCTTGCTATTACAGTTTTTGTGATGTAAAGTGACAAAAAATTGTTTGTTTAGCACAGTTTTTTATTTTTTACGGTGTTCATCTGAGGGGTAAGCTCATGTGATATTATTATAGAGCTGGTCGATACGAACGCGGTGATACCTAATATGTATACTTTTTTTTAATTTATATATACGTTTTACACCATAATATCATTTTTGAAACAACAAAAAAATAATGTTATAGTGTCCCCAATTTTTATTTTATTTTTTGGGCCATTGTCTCATGTAGGGGCTCATTTTTTGCGGGGTGAGGTAACGGTTTGATTGGTACTATTTCGGTGTACATGCGACTCTTTTGATCACTTTTATTACCTTTTTGGGGAAGTAAGGTGGGCAAAATTTCAATTTCCAGACAGTTTTTATTTTTTTATTTTTATGGCGTTCTCCGTGCGGGGAAAGTAACATGACAGTTTTATAGATCAGGTCATTACGGAGGCGGCGATACCTAATATGTGTGGTGTATTTTATTTTTTTAATTTTTATTCAGTGATGAATGTGTTTTTATTAACTTTACTTTTTTCACTTTTTTTTTTACTTTTTTTTTGGACCCAGACCCACTTGGTTCTTGAAGATCCAGTGGGTCTGATGTCTGTACAATATAGTACAGTACAATGTATATATTGTACTGTACTGTATTTTACTTACACTGAACAGATCTATGCTTTTAGCACCATGGACAGCAGGACTCCTGAGAAGGCGTCCTGTTGCCATGGGAACCTTCCCCGTCTGCCACAACTGAGCAGACGGGGAAGGGGAAGGAAGGGAGCTCCCTCCCTCTGTCCCCCCATCCATCTGGGGGCTGCAAAGGCACAGCAGCCCCCCGATGGCAGAGGGAGGGAGCTCCCTGACTTAACCCTTTCCATACCACGGTCCGTACGGATTGCGGTATGGAAAGGGTGAAACGGCTAAAAGGCTAAAATCGCAGCGATATCAGCCGTTTATACCAGAGTGTCAGCAATGTGCTAACACTCTGGTACCACTGACCACTGCCCGCACCGCCCGCAAAAGCCCAAAAAACCGCCCCCCCCTGCTCCCCGCCAACATAAATGCATGTATACTCGTCCTGGTGCGCTAAATACAGTTGCTCCAGGACGAGTATACTCGTCCAAGGTCCTGAAGGGGTTAAAAGGGGAGTTTGGTCTGTCAATGTCTGTGAAGTGGGCGTAACCCTTACACTACCTGATCGATACATCATACCTGATCGTCTACGCACCATGGATGTTTTAAACCACATTGTTAAAAAAAAAATTGGATTGTTAGGTGATTTATGCCCTTTATGGATTAAAACCCAACTCTGCGTCAACTATGTAATTTTCCATGGAAGTTTTGCCAAGGATCCCTCTCCGGCATGCCACAGTCCAGGTGTTAGTCCCCTTGAAACAACTTTTCCATCACTATTGTGGCTAGAAAGAGTCCCTGTGGGTTTTAAAATTCGCCTGCCTATTGCAGTCCATGGCGGTTCGCTCGTTCGCGAACATTTGCAGTAAATAGATCTCCCGGAGATCTTCTGGTGTGTCCCTGACACAAACCAACTTACGGATAGATCCTATGCCGTGCATGGCACTCCAAGTGCCGGCCTTATTCATGAAAGTACTCCAAGTACTTATTATAAACTCCCAGAGTCTATTTTTAAGGCTTAACAATGTATCCCGGATAAATAATAACAACTCAGGGGTAGAGATGTGGCCAGTGCCCTTGGACCGGGCAGTGGAAAAAAGGGATGTCTTTCTTACCGGACATGAGGATGGCCTTCTCTATCCCGGACGGAGCCCCCAAACTGAAAGGATTTGGACCTTTCTGGACCTCTACGACAACCTTGGTTTGAGACACTGACGTCAGGAGAGATGTTTCTCAGTTGCTAATAACAGACACACACAAACACCACTGTAAAACACTCTACTATATTATGCTATAGCTTGGCCTTATATAGGCAGTAGAAAAGTTTGCATAACAACAGCGTTAAACCAATCATAAAAGATAAACATTGGTGCTCATACAGATACTACCGGAACATCCTTTTATGGTATGTAATACGTCACATATAAGAATGTACGCAGTTGTGCCGAATGACCCTGAATGAAACTAGAACATTTGTTCTAGTTCTAGGATATTCCCAGAATCTGTCCTGAGACAGATAAGGAAACCTAACTCACAGCAGGGGGGTGTGAAACAGTGTGTGGGTGAGATATTATAACAATTCTGCACATGTAAGAGAAGACAAGATTGAGTCACATTTCTCTTCAGACTGCCATATTGTTGAATGGATTAGGCAGTGGCTGAGGGACAGACAACATAGGGTTGCAGTCAATGGAGTATATTCAGACCATGGTCTTGTTACCAGTGGGGTACTTCGGGGATCTGTTCTGGGAACCATATTGTTTAATATCTTTATCAGCGAAATTGCAGAAGGCCTTGATGGTAAGGTGTGTCTTTTTGCTGATGACACAAAGATTTGTAACAGGGTTGATGTTCCTGGAGGGATACACCAAATGGAAAAGGATTTAGGAAAACTAGAGGAATGGTCAAAAATCTGGCAACAAAAATTTAATGTTGATAAGTGCAAGATAATGCACCTGGGGTGTAAAAACCCAAGAGCAGAATATAAAATCAGTGATAGGGTCCTAACCTCAATATCTGAGGAAAGGGATTTAGGGGTCATTATTTCAGAAGACTTAAAGGTAGGCAGACAATATCATAGAGCAGCAGGAAATGCTAGCAGAATGCTTGGGTGTATAGGGAGAGGCATTACCAGTAGAAAGAGTGAGGGGCTCATGCCGCTCTACAGAGCACTAGTGAGACCTCATTTGGAGTATTGTGCGCAGTACTGGAGACCATATCTCCAGAAGGATATTAATACTTTGGAGAGAGTTCAGAGAAGAACTACTAAACTGGTACATGGATTGCAGGATAAAACTTACCAGGAAAGATTAATAGACCTTAACATGTATAGCTTGGAAGAAAGACGAGACAGAGGGGATATGATAGAAACTTTTAAATACACAAAGGGAATCAACAAGGTAAAAGAGGAGAGAATATTTAAAAGAAGAAAAACTGCTACAAGAGGACATAGTTTTAAATTAGAGGGGCAATGGTTTAAAAGTAATATCAGGAAGTATTACTTTACTGAGAGAGTAGTGGATGCATGGAATAGCCTTCCTGCAGAAGTGGTAGCTGCAAATGCAGTGAAGGAGTTTAAGCATGCATGGGATAGGCATAAGGCCATCCTTCATATAAGATAGGGCAAAGGGCTAGTCATAGTATTCAATATATTGGGCAGACTAGATGGGCAGACTAGATGGGCATCTGAGTTAACTCAAGTAAAGGAGGTACTAATTTCACCATTTGCAATGTGGCCGGGGCCATCAGTGCAGCCGTCTTGGCCTCCGCATCTGCCAGGACATTGCCTTGGGACACATGATCTTTACCACCAGTATGCGCCCTGCAGTGGACAATTGCAATCTGTGAGGGCAATCTTATGGCTTCTAAAAGTTGTATGACAAGTTGTGAATGTGAGATGTGCTTACCATCAGCTGCAATGAATCGTCTCCTTTGCCAAATGACCCCGTGGTCCCAGACCACTTCATGTGCGTGCCTGCTGTCAGTGTAAATGGTGAGTGCAATTAATTCTGCTTGTGCAGATTGGTATATGATTGGTCTGGCTTCCAGGACAATATGTGTGTCATGTTGTATAATTTGTATACAATCGTGTGCCTCTGTCAAGTGATCCTCAGGTCCTTTAAGTCCTAATAGGGCATTCAAGATAGGTGCTGGACCTGAGGTGTGTGTTGCGTATTTGATTTGGCTGGAGGAATTGCTGAGGAGTAGAATCTCACATCTAGACAGTCTTTGTGCGGACATGTGCTGTGTGTGTATGCCTTTGAGAAGGCCTAAGACTATCCTGTGTGGCGTACAGGATAGTCTAATGTCCCATTGTGAATGGCTTTGCAAGCTCAACCATCATAGCACAGGCTGCAAGAGATCTCAGACAGGCCGGCAATCCTTGGACGGATGCCAGAACCACCTTTGAGAAAAAGGCACAAGGACGTAACTTGCCTCCGTGATATTGTGTCAGCTTACCCGCCATGGTTTTACAATTTTCTCGACCATATACGTGAAATGTGAGCTTGTAGTCAGGGAGGCCCAAACCTGGACTTGTCATTAAAAAACATTTCAAATAATCAAATGCATTAAACATTTCCTAAGACCACCTGATGAAATCTGGCATGTCTGCCAGAGTGGCTTGTCTCATTACATTGTCATAGTAAGAGCAATCAGGAATCCATTGTCTGCAGTAGTTTATCATACCAAGGAAAGATAACATTTCTTTCTTGGTGTGTGGGGTGACCAGGCCAGCAACAGACTGGACTCTTTCTGTGCTGATTCTCCTTTATCCCTTTGTGAGAACAAAGCCCAAGTATTCAACTTGCTTTTTACACCATTGCATTTTCTTGCGTGACACCTTGTGTCCACATTCAGACAACCTTTTCAACAAAGATAAACCATCTGTTTAATTGGACTCCTCTGACGTACTACACAATAATAAATTATCCACGTATTGCAAGAGCACAGAACCCTGGGGAAGGGGGGGTGCCATGGTTTTAAACTGGCTTGGAGGACAATGCTTTACACTACAGGTGAATCAGTATATCCCTGGGGAATCCTGCACCAGGTGAGTTGACGACCCTCAAATAAAAAATAAAAAATAGGCTGGTCTGCTTGTCAACCGGGATAGAGAAGAAAGCATTTTTCAAGTGTATCACGCTGAAACAGACAACATCTGCAGTAAATGGCTGACAGCAACTGAGAAATGTCTCAGCTGTCTCTGTTTACTCATGATTTTGGCTCCTGAACTTTTGTAACTATGTGTGGGGGTCTGTATCTTCCTGATCTCAAAGCATACCACTGCCTCCTTCTCATATAAATGTTTCTCAAAGTCTTGTATTTTGTCTGAGGTCCGTGAGAAAATGTGCTGCTTTACAATCAACATGAGATTGGGAAGGAGAACTAGGCTGTCACTATTTGCAGCCTGCAGTCCCTGGTTGGGAGGGGGGAAACTCACACTTAGATTTTCCTCCACCCACTGTAAGAAAATTCCCCAAATGACAGAGTGATAATATTACAGTGAGATATGTTCTTACACTTACCACCAGAACAATAGCTCTCACACAAACAGATGAATCTTAACACTATGTATCTTATACTCTAAATATAGGTATGTGTCAAACCAAGGTAGGTCAGTCTCCCTGAGACTGTTCTCTTACATGTACCCCCGGTACAAAAACAAATCTCTGTCAACAGTTAGATAAAGTAAATAGATCTCCCGGAGATCCTTTGGTGTGTCCCTGACACAAACCAACTTACGGATAGATCTCCCTGAGACTCTATGCCAAGTGCCGGCCTTATTTATGAAAGTACTCCAAGTACTTATTATAAACTCTATTTTTAAGGCTTAACAATGTATCCCGGATACATAATAACAACTCACGGGTAGGGATGTGGCCAGTGCCCTCGGACCGGGCAGTGGACAAAAAGGATGTCTTTCTTACCGGACAGGAGGATGGCCTTCTCTATCCCGGATGGAACCCCCAAACTGAAAGGATTTGGACCTTTCTGGACCTCTACGACAACCTTGGTTTGAGACACTGACGTCAGGAGAGATGTTTCTCAGTTGCTAATAACAGACACACACAAGCACTACTGTGAAACACTCTACTTTATTATGCTATAGCTTGGCCTTATATAGGCAGTAGAACAGTTTGCATAACAACAGCGTTAAACCAATCATAAAAGATAAACATTGGTGCTCATACAGATACTACCGGAACATCCTTTTATGGTATGTAATATGTCACATATAAGAATGTACGCAGTTGTGCCGAATGACCCTGAATGAAACTAGAACATTTGTTCTAGTTCTAGGATATTCCCAGAATCTGTCCTGGGACAGATAAGGAAACCTAACTCATAGCGGGGGGATGTGAAACAGTGTGTGGGTGAGATATTATAACAATTCTGTACATGTAAGAGAAGACAAGATGGAGTCACATTTCTCTTCAGACTGCCATATTGTTGAATGGATTAGGCAGTGGCTGAGGGACAGACAACATAGGGTTGTAGTCAATGGAGTATATTCAGACCATGGTCTTGTTACCAGTGGGGTACCTCAGGGATCTGTTCTGGGAACCATATTGTTTTTATATCTTTATCAGCGAAATTGCAGAAGGCCTTGATGGTAAGGTGTGTCTTTTTGCTGATGACACAAAGATTTGTAACAGGGTTGATGTTCCTGGAGGGATACACCAAAAGGAAAACTAGAGGAATGGTAAAAAATATAGCAACAAAAATTTAATGTTGATAAGTGCAAGATAATGCACCTGGGGCATAAAAACACCAAGAGCAGAATATAAAATCAGTGATAGGGTCCTAACCTCCATATCTGAGGAAAGGGATTTAGGGGGTCATTATTTCAAAAGACTTAAAGGTAGGCAGACAATGTCATAGAGCAGCGGGAAATGCTAGCAGAATGCTTGGGTGTATAGGGAGAGGCATTACCAGTAGAAAGAGTGAGGGGCTCATGCCGCTCTACAGAGCACTAGTGAGACCTCATTTGGAGTATTGTGCGCAGTACTGGAGACCATATCTCCAGAAGGATATTGATACTTTGGAGAGAGTTCAGAGAAGAACTACTAAACTGGTACATGGATTGCAGGATAAAACTTACCAGGAAAGATTAATAGACCTTAACACGTATAACTTGGAAGAAAGACGAGACAGAGGGGATATGATAGAAACTTTTAAATACATAAAGGGAATCAACAAGGTAAAAGAGGAGAGAATATTTAAAAGAAGAAAAACTGCTACAAGAGGACATAGTTTTAAATTAGAGGATCAAAGGTTTAAAAGTAATATCAGAAAGTATTACTTTACTGAGAGAGTAGTGGATGCATGGAATAGCCTTTCTGCAGAAGTGGTAGCTGCAAATGCAGTGAAGGAGTTTAAGCATGCATGGGATAGGCATAAGGCCATCCTTCATATAAGATGGGGCAAAGGGCTAGTCATAGTATTCAGTATATTGGGCAGACTAGATGGGCCAAATGGTTCTTATCACACATTCTATGTTTCTATAAGCAATGAGTAAGGAAATGGGTGGTTTTTCTACACAGGTAACAGGAGAGGAGGAGCAGCTACAGGGCGATAAGGAAGACGAGGCAGAAGACCCAGGCACATCATGGAAGTATGCAGTGGAGATGGAGGCACTTGCACAAATGGCCCGATGCATGCTAACTTTCTTGTGTAGTGACAGCCGAATTGTCACCATTTGGCAAAGAGATGACTTCTTGCTCTCCACCTTGTTGGACCCTTGCTACCGAAATGGGGGCCTTTTTACACCCGCTGAGAGGGAGGACAAACTGAACTACTATAGAGACATCCTATGTAGTCAGTTGGCCGCTGCCTATCTGCGCCATCGTCCATCCTCTCGCAGGTCTGACGGGGGGGGGGGGGGGGGGGGCCCTCTGTGCTCACATTCCACTGCCATGGCTGCTGGGGAGGGGTGGGGTGGCAGGAGCAGTAACACCTCAATCACCAGCAACTTAAGTCTAGAGTTGCTGATGAGCAGCTTTCTTTACCCGCCTAGTGAAGAAACTACTCACCAGTATCTAGACCTGGAGCAGAACCTGAACCAACTACTTAGACAGCACACTGCCATCCCACATTGAAGATGGATTTGTGGCCGCAACTGGCAGAGTTTGCCCTGGAAAAGGTGTCCTGCCTGGCCAGTAGTGTGGCATCAGAGCAGGTGTTTAGTGCAGCGGGGGCCATAGTTACCCCAAGAAGAACTCGTCTGTCTGCCCAAAATGTGGAGAGACTGGCAAGATCAGTCAGGCGTGGATCAGCCAGGATTTCCATACACCAATGCCTGATGCATCAGACTAGATCATCCATGGCACACCAACACTTTGACAAAAGAGACCAGTTTCTTCTGGCTACCTGCCTCAGCTACTATACTGATGCTGCCACCCGACTGATGCCACACATCTGATGCCAAGTGCTCCTTCTTTCAACCACCATCTTCAGCTGGTACTGGTATTGCCACCGACCTCCCCACTTTGTCACTGGGTCAATCTGTGGTCTTCTGATGCCACCTTGCCACTCTGTGGTCTCCTCATGCTGCTGTTACCTGCACACTATGTCACCTTGCCACTCTGTGGTCTCCTCATGCTGCTGCCACCTCCACACTGTCATTGGGCCACCCCGTGGCCTCCTCATGCTGCTTCCACCTCAACACTATGTCTTAGGGCCACTCTGTGGACTTCTCATGCTGTTCCCACCCTCCCCACTTCATGAGTGGGCCACTATTTTGCCTTTCGGCCTGGCTGACATAATTATTTATTTGGCCCTTCTGACCTGTCATAAGGAAGGAAAAATGAGACGCACAACAGATCCTGTCTGTGTAGCAGCTGTTTGGTCCCTCAGAATTGGTTTATGGTTTGGTAGCCAAAAGCAGGGTTGGGTACAAAACACAGAAGACATGTAAATATTCCATTCACGTGTCATCTCTGTTTTGGATCCACTCCAGTTTTTTTGGGGGATTAGCAATACTGATGGATTACTGACCAAATGATGACCGAGTGAAGGCGGATGCTCAACAGACAGGATACGTTTTTTGTGGGTTATTGTTCTGACAGATCAGAAGAAGGGCAAAATAATCAGTGACGTCAACACAAACTTACTACTGACACCCTCTCCACTCTGTCGGAGGGCTCTACTTGTATAAGAGTTGAATAGAACAGGTTTTGTAGACATCTATGTGGAATCAGCTGCCGACAGTGTAAAAGGAGTGCACTTCTTCTTGGCGCTACCACTATAAAGGCTCTCTGTAGACAGGAAATAGTCGTTTTAACGCGATTCGCCATGAATACATTCGGACCAAAGCAAATTTTTTCAAAATTTCAAAATGTGATCATCTCTAAAAAGGACACCCTCCCCAGCCACCTGCAACACACAGTTCCCTGTAAATAACATCCCTCCCTTCAGCCCTAACATAGAGTCCCAGTTAATAGACTATAACTACCAGCATTGCGCTGCCTCTGTCTTCACTTACCTCTCCTCATGTAGCAGACATCACCACAGCTTCTTCTCCTCTTCACTGCTGTCCTCTCTTGCACTGGTTACATGATGGTGACATCATCGCAGGTTCTTCTGAACCACTACCTATTTTACTGGTCACATGACCTGTGATGTCATAACAGGTCCTTCAGATCTTCCAGTGCATTAGATTCAATTGTATTGCCGTCCTGAGGACGGCAATACAGTTGTATCTAGCTGGCAGGCAGGACATTCGGGCCTGGGACAAAACATCAGGGGCCCAGGCCCCGAATGTTTTAACCTAGCAATGTCCCTCTACCTCGCAGAGTTAAAATTTAGGATTGGTAACAATTTCTCAGGTGTCCCCCAACCTGCACGTCTGTTATTTTGTTAGGACTATTGGTTAGTACTAAGTCCAGTATGGCCGTCCCTCTAGTCAGATACTGAACCAGTTGGGAAAGGTAGTTGTCTTTGGTTCTTGCCAAGAACTTGTTTCTTTTATGAGATCCACAGGTTTCAGTTTCCCAGTATATATCTGGGAAGTTGAAGTACCCCATAGTAACAACCTCATTATGACTTGCCGCCTCATCTATCTCCTTTAGGGCTCATGCATACGACCTCTTGTATTTTGTGGTCCGCAAAACACGGATCCACCAAAAATATGAATGAGGTACATGTGCATTCTGTATTTTGCGGAACAGAACAGCTGGCCACTAATAGAACAGTCCTATCCTTGTCCATAATAAGGATAATAATAGGACATGTTCTATTTTTTGCAAAACAGACATTCAGAAACGGAATGCACATGGAGTAACTCAGTTTTTTTTTTTTTGCAGACTCATTGAAATCAATGGTTCTGCATATAGCCCACCAAAAAAACTAAACGGACAAAGAAAGAAAATACGTTCGCATGAGCGATTAGTAATAGATTTTCTGTGGAACCTGTTATAACAAACTCCTATCAGTACCTTATTATTGCTTTTGCCTCAATGTATTTCTACCCACAGTGAATCCACATGTTCATTTCCCTCACTTATATCTTCCTGGAGTGTAGGCTAAGGCTACTTTCACACTTGCGTTTGATCGGATCCGATCATATTAATGCAGACTGAGGCTCCTTTCAGTACGGATCCGTCTGCATTAATAACTTAGAAAAATTTCTAAGTGCGAAAGTAGCCTGAGCGGATCCGTTCAGACTTTCAATGTAAAGTCAATGGGGGACGGATCCGCTTAAAGATTGAGCCATATGGTGTCATCTTCAAGCGGATCCGTTCCCATTGACTTACATTGTAAGTCTGGACGGATCCGCACGGCGGAGGGGAGCGGAGCGGAGGCTGAACGCCGCCAGACTGATGCAGTCTGAGCGGATCCGCATCCATTCAGACTGCATCAGGGCTGGACGGAAGCGTTCTGCTCCGCTCGTGAGCTCCTTCAAACGGAGCTCACGAGCGGACAGCAGAACGCTAGTGTGAAAGTAGCCTTACACGTCGGCCATGCGCATTCCGCATTTTGCAGACCGCATATGGCCAGCACTATGATAGAAATGCTTATTCTTTTCCGTGGCTGCGGACAAAAATAGGACATGCTCTTTCTTTTTTGCGGGGCTGCGGAAAGGAACTACGGATGCAGACTGCACACAGTGTGCTATCCTCATCTTTTGCGGCCCCATTGAAATTAATGGGTCTGCACCAGTTCCGCAAAATTGCGGAACCGATGCGGACTCATTCATGCATACTACAGTCAGGTCCATAAATATTAGGACATTGACACATTTCTAAAATTTTTGGCTCTGTACACCACCACAATGGATTTGAAATGAAAATAACAAGATGTGCTTTAAAGGGAACCTGTCACCAGGATTTTGTGTATAGAGCTGAGGACTTGGGCTGCTAGATGGCCGCCAGCACATCCGCAATACCCAGTCCCCATAGCTCTGTGTGTTTTTATTTGGTAAAAAAAACGATTTGATACATATGCAAATTAACTTGAGATGAGTCCTGTCCCTGACTCATCTCACATACAGGACACATCTCAGGGTAATTTGCATATGTATCAAATCGTTTTTTTTTACACAATAAAAGCACACAGAGCTATGGGGACTGGGTATTGCGGATGTGCTAGCGGCCATCTAACAACCCATGTGCTCAGCTATATACCTAAAATCCTGGTGACGGGTTCCCTTTAACTGCAGACTGTCAGCTTTAATTTGAGGGCATTTACATCCAAATCACGTGAACAGTCTGGGAATTACAACAGTTTGCATATGTGCCTCCCACCTGTTATGGGACCAAAAGTAATGGGACAATTGGCTTCTCAGCTGTTCAATGGCCAGATGTGTGTTATTCCCTCATTATCCCAATTACAATGAGAAGATAAAAGGTCCAGAGTTCATTTCAAGTGTGCTATTTGCATTTGGAATCTGTTGCTGTCAACTCTCAATATGACATCCAAAAAGCTGTCACTATCAGTGAAGCAAGCCATCATTAGCCTGAAAAAAAAAAACAAATCCATCAGAGAGATCGCAAAAACATTAGGCGTGGCCAAAACAACTGTTTGGAACATTCTTTAAAAAAAAGGAATGCATCGGTGAGCTCAGCAAGACCCAGAAGACCACGGAAAACAACTGTGGTGGATGACCGAATAATTATTTCCCTGGTGAAGAAAACACCATTCACAACAGTTGGCCAGATCAAGATGACTCTCCAGGGAGGTAGGTGTATGTGTGTCAAAGTCAACAATCAAGAGAAGACTTCACCAGAGTGAACACAGAGGGTTCACCACAAGATGTAAACCATTGGTGAGCCTCAAAAACAGGAAGGCCAGATTAGAGTTTGCCAAACGACATCTAAAAAAGCCTTCACAGTTCTGGAACAACATCCTATGGACAGATTAGACCAAGATGAACTTGTACCAGAGTGATGGGAAGAGAAGAGTATAGAGAAGGAAAGGAACTGCTCATGATCCTAAGCATACCACCTCATCAGTGAAGCATGGTGGTGGTAGTGTCATGGCATGGGCATGTATGGCTGCCAATGGCACTGGTTCTCTTGTATTTATTGATGATGTGACTGCTGACAAAAGCAGCAAACTGTTGTAATTCCTACACCGTTCACCTGATTTGGATGTAAATACCCTCAAATTAAAGCTGAAAGTCTGCAGTTAAAGCACATCTTGTTCGTTTCATTTCAAATCCATTGTGGTGGTGTATAGAGCCGAAAGTGTTAAAAATGTGTTGATGTCCCAATATTTATGCACCTGACTGTAATTCCACTTCACCAGTTTTATTAGTCAGGCTTGTAGCATTAGTATACATACAACTAAGAGGTTTGGGGATATTTTTTAGCCTACACCTTTCCTTATAAGCAGTTCTAGTCCCTGCATCCTTTTAACCCCTAGTTCTATTACCTTTCCCCAGGTCACGATCCGCATTATCTTCCCCCGTAGGGGTGAGCGAATCGAGCTTCGGATCCGTTTTAATGCTGTATGGAGACCTGTCTTTGTACAGCATTAAAATTTCTGGGCTACGTGGAGGTAGTTAAGTCTCGCGAGACTTTGGTGAAGAACTTCGGCCTTCAATTCTACAACTTAAAAAATGTTTTAAAACAGGAATCCGAAGTTGGCTTCTGTATCAAGTACCAGCTGGTACCAAAGCCAACTTCAGGTTACTATTTTAAAATGTTTTTAAAGTTGAAAAATCAAAGTTATTCACAAACTTAACAAATTTGGCATCCGCATGTATATTTTAATGCTGTACATAGACAGGTCTCCATACTGCATTAAAACTAAGTTGGGTAAACTCCCCAGGTCCCAATTTTAATCACTCCTCCAACCTTCTAGCCATATTCTCCCCAAAAACAGCTGCGCCTTCCCCATTGAGGTTCAGCCCATCCCTACGATGGAGTCTGTAGCTGTCAGAGAAGTTGGCCCAGTTCTCCAGGAACTCAAACCCCTCCTTCCTACACCAGTTATTTAGCCACTTGTTAACCTCCCTAATCTTCTGCCTTCCTAGTGTTGCTCATGGTACAGATAGTATTTCAGAAGATACTACCTTTGATATCCCTGCCCTGAGCTTGCAACCTAAGTCCCTGAAATAACTTTTAAGGATGGGTTCTTCACCAGTACCTCCCAGTAATCTATTACCCAAACTCGAGCGCCAAGATAAAAACACACTATTCGGCATTCCTGGTCTTTGTGACAGATCGCCCTATCTGTACCCCTAATGATTGAGTCTTCCACTGCCAGCTCTGCTCTCCTAGTCCTTTGCTTACTGGAGCTGACATTCCCCAGGCTCGTAGAGGAAGTCTTGTTGCAGCAGCGCCATCCCTTAATTAACATTCCCCTCATCTGCCAATCTTGCAAACTTTTTGCAGTGCTCCAGACTAAAAAAACTACCTAGTAGCCATTGGCTCCTGAACTGAAAAATTTAGGAGCCAAATTAAATTTTTAGTCGCCAAATCGAAACCGAATCAAAATGTTGGTATCGTGACAACACTACGCCGACCAGATCGGCATAGGGTTGTTTTGATACCAAAATTTAGATTTGCTTTCGTCACCATAAAAAAAAGTATTGCAATATGAAACGTTCGGCCCATAATAGAACAGTCCTATCCTATTTTTTGGGGTGACAAGGTGACAAAAAAATGTCGAAACGCATGGTTTTTATTTATTTATTTCTGTTACGGCGCTCACCGCATAGGAGATATTTTTTTAATAATTTAATAGTTTTGACTTTTCGGACGCAGTGCTATGTAATATTATTTATCGTTTTATTGTTTATATATTTTATATGTAAAATTGGGAAAGGGGGGATTTAAACTTAATATTTTAGAGTTCCGTCACAGGGGCTCTATACTGGAAAAGAACTGATCAGGCATATCCCCATGCATTCTGAATGGAAGTAATCCGTTCAGGATGCATCAGGATGTCTTCAGTTCAGTCATTTTGACTGATCAGGCAAAAGATAAAACTGTAGCATGCTACGGTTTTATCTCCGGTGAAAAAAACTGAAGACTTGCCTGAATGCCGGATCCGACATTTTTCCTTATAGGAATGTATTAGTGCCAGATTCGGCATTCAAAATACCGTAATGCCGGATTCGTCCTTCTGGTCTGCGCATGTGCAGACCGGTAAAAATGTGTAAAAGGATACAAGACGGATCTGTCTGTCTGCATGACAAGCGGAGAGATGGATGCGTCTCACAAATGCTTTCAGTTACATCCAGATCGGTGGATCCAGCAGGCAGTTCAGACGACGGAACTGCTTGCCGGATCACACTGCCGCAAGTGTGAAAGTAGCCTTAGTGTTTTTTGTTACTTACTATTAGCCCCCTTATTGGCTGGAAACCTTGTCCTATTCACCCTTAGGCCCCTTTCACATGGGCGAGATTTCTGTGCGGGTGCAATGCGTGAGGTGAACGCATTGCACCCGCACTGAATCTGGACCCATTCACTTCTATGGGGCTGTGCACATGAGCGGTGATTTTCACACATCACTCGTGCGTTGCGTGAAAATCGCCGCATGCTCTATGTTGTGCGTTTTTCACGCAACGCAGGCCCCAAAGAAGTTAATGGGGCAGCATGAAAATCATGGTTATAAGGGAAAAAATTAGCATTCTTTAATACAGAATGCTTAGTAGATGGTCAATTAAGGGTTAAAAAAAATTAACTCACCTCCTCCAATTGATCGCGTAGCTGCCGTTCTCCTGTTCTTTCTTCAGGACCTGTCAAAGGAACTGTGGTGACATCACTGTGCTCATCACATGATCCATCACCATGGTAATGGACCATGTGATGAGCTCAGTGTCGTCACCACAGGTCCCACCAATGTTTATTATACTGGGGTGTTGGGGGGGCGCACTGTGCCACCAATGTTTATTATACTGGGGTGTTGGGGGGGGGGGGGCGCACTGTGCCACCAATGAAGATAACTGACCTATTAATACAAATACAGGAGGCGGGTGCCGGAATCAAATAGCTAGCACCCGACCTCTATGACAGGGAGCTGCTATCCACTGCAGTTAACCCCTCAGGTACCACACCTGAAAGGTTAACTGCCGCTGAATGCAGCTCCCTGTCAAAGAGGTCGGGTGCCGGCTATTTGATTTTGGCACCCGCCTCCTGTATTTGTATTAACAGGTCAGATATCTTCATTGGTGGCGCAGTGGCCACAGCCCCTCCCCTCCTCCTCCCGTCTCCCTTCTTATTTGCAGCGGTGGCAGCAGCACAGGGGGAGGGAGAGACGAAATTTTGAATACTGCATTGCTAGCGCATGGCCAGAGGTAGTGGATGGATTGTTGGCTGATATTGTAGCAGTGCCGCCGCATTCTGTTCTTATTTTATAACGACTTTTTATATTGTAGCACTGTTTCTATGTGTGCCATGCTTTAATTTTTTTATTTTACAGAGTATCAATAAAGTCAATTATATATTTTGTATATAGTATGTCCAGCACTTAAAATTTCTTGGATATAATTAGTTTCTATAATGACTAAAGGTGGCCATACACATGCTCATTTATCCACTCAATAAACAATTTTCATGATGCCAACCTTTCAGTCATTTCTCACAACTTTTCAATTAAGTAATTAATCATATTTATTTTTATGCAAGGCGGTATGAGGTGTGCTAAAGCTGTGATCTCTATAAAAAATGTATTAAAAAAAGCCTAGCACAGGAAGAAACACATACAACCAGGGAACACCACGTTCCCTGGTTGTATATGTTTCTTCTCTTCCTATGCCAGGCTTTTTTTTTTTTTTTTTTTTTTTTAAAGGATTAAGGTCCGTCACAGGTAATTATAGACCAGTTGGGAAAAATGTTTGAAGGACTCTTAAGGGACTATATACAGTAGTATGTGACTGTAAATATTATAAGTGATTACCAACATGGGTTTACCAAGTTGTCAGACTAACCTGATTTGTTTTTATGAGGAGGTGAGTAGTAGCCTGGACAGAGGGGCAGCTGTGGATGTAGTGCTTCTGGATTTTTCAAAGGCTTTTGATACTGTCCCTAATAGACGTTTTATAGGAAAAGTAAGGTCTATAAGCTTGGAAAGTATAGATTGCAATTGGATTGAAAACTGACTGAAGGACCATGTCCAGATAGTTGTGGTCAATGATTCCTATTCAAAATGGTCCCGGGTTATAAGTTGTGTACCCCAAGGTTCAGTGATGGGCCCCTTTATTATTTAAACGCCTCCGGACCGCCTAACGCAGGATCGCGGTCCAGGGGCGGCAGTGTGAGGCAGAGTCACGCATATACGCGTCATCTCGTGAGACGCGAGATGACGCTCACAGCCGGCCCGCGCATGCGCATCGCGGGCCGGCAAAAGTTCGAGGGGGGGTTACATCATCAGCCTGTCAGCCAATGATGATCGCTGGCAGGCTGATGATTTTTGAAAAAATCTAATCACAAGCCAGTTAACACTTTATATTTATAAATATAAGGTGTTAAATGGCTGCTGTGCTCCTCTGCTGGTCCTTTTCCTCGGTTGGTCTCAGCAGAGGAGCACAGTTCAGTGAGTACACCAAACAGCACACTTAGCCCCCAGATCACCCCCCATCACCCCAATTAACCCCTTGATCGCCCCTGTCAATCACCTAGTGAAAGGGAAAAAAGTGATCAGTGTAAACTGTCACTTTTTTTTCACTGGCATTGACTGACAGGTTTTAGGATAGTTTAGGCCCCTTGGTTACGTAGTTAGCAATTGGTTAGCGCCCAGCCCACCGCACCGCAGTCACTGATTAGCGTATCGCTAATCAGCATTTGTACTTTTATAGTATCTGTAAGTCATCAAAACTGATCACAGTCAGCTCTATAATAGTATTAGTGTCACGCAGTGTTTGCACTTTCAGGCCTGATCGGTCGCCCACACGTGCGTTCACCTACGCCCGCCCTGCCGCAGTGACAATTATTATTTTTTTTTTATCACTGCACAATCACTTTCCAAGCGCTGCGGCGATAAAAAAAATATCAAAACAGATTTTTTTTTTATCAATCGCAGCGGCCTCCGGAACTTTGCTAGCCTCCCATTTGTAAGACAGACTTGCTTTTTTTCTTGGGTAGTCTCAGGGAATACCCCCTAAATTTAGTAGTCCAAATGTCAAACAAGGGGTATTCTTCTGAAGAGGCCTACAGGCTTCTGACCCAGTCGGATGAGGAATGGAAACCCTCATCTGACAAATCCAGCGGGTCAGAATATGAACCTGTAGAAAGCAGTGGCAGTCTGACCCAAAGTTTGGACGAGGAGGTTGAGGTCCCTGATAGCAACCGGCGTACCCGGCCCAGTGTTGCTACCCCACAGGTTGCGCAGGATCCGCTTCAAGGGCAGTAGAGTGGGGCTGGCGCTGTCGGATTACGTGGTGAGGTATACACCAGCAGCGCAGCCCACCCTGGACCTAGTACCAGCACTGCCGTACAACATGGTGAAGTGGGGAGCACCAGAAGGGCAGTTGAAGCTGGTACAGTGGCACGTGCAATAGTTACCCCCTCGCAGCCACCACACAGACAGGCCCGTAGACCCCCTAGAGTCCCTGAGGTGCTGGCAAACCCTGATTGGCAGTCCCCAACTTCAGCCGCACCATTAGTTCCCCCTTTCACCGCCCATTCTGGAGTTCGGGTTGAGACAGCTCAGATCGTTTCGGCCCTGGGATTTTTTTTAGCTGTTCTTGACTGCGGAGCTCTTGGACATAGTCGTGGCAGAAACAAATCGGTATGCCACTCAATTTATAGCCGCCAACCCGGGAAGCTGTTATGCACAGCCTTTCCGGTGGAAACCCGTCCAAGTTTCCGAATTAAAACATTTTCTGGGCCTTCTCCTCAACATGGGTCTAACCAAAAAGCATGAATTGCGGTCATATTGATCCACGAACCCAATTCATCACATGCCCATGTTCTCTGCTGCCATGTTCAGGGCATGATTTGAGGCCATCCTGTGTTTCCTGCACTTTAGCGATAACACCACCTCCCGTTCCAGAGGCCACCCAGCTTTTGACCAGCTCCACACAATTCGGCCCCTCATAGACCACTTCAACAATAAATTTGCAGATTTGTATACCCCTGAGCAAAACATCTGCGTAGACGAGTCCCTTATACATTTTACTGGGCGCCTTGGCTTCAAACAATACATCCCAAGCAAGCGCGCCTGGTATGGGGTCAAATTGTATAAGCTCTGTGAAAGGGCCACAGGCTATACCCACAAATTTCGGATCTATGAGGGTAAAGATCAAACTCTGGAGCCGGTCGGTTGCCCTGATTACATGGGGAGCATTGGGAAGACAGTCTGGGACTTGGTGTCACCCTTATTTGGCAAGGGGTACCATCTTTATGTGGACAATTTCTACACAAGTGTGCCCCTCTTCAGGCATTTGTTCCTAGAACAGATAGGCTGCTGTGGCACTGCACGACCTAGTCCCCCAACGGCTCGTTACCACCCGTCTTGCAAGGGGGGAGAGGGCTGCCTTGTGTAATGAAGAACTGCTCGCGGTGAAATGGAGAGACAAGCGTGAAGTTTACATGCTCTCCTCCATTCACGCAGACACGACAATACAAATTGAATGAGCAACCAGTGTCATTGAAAAGCCCCTCTGTGTCCACGACTATAATTCGCTCATGGGAGGGGTAGACTTCAATGACCAGATGTTGGCTCCTTATTTAGTTTCCCGAGGGACCAGACGCTGGTATAAGAAGGTGTCTGTATATTTAATTCAATTGGCTGTACATAAAAGTTTTGTTCTCTACAGTAAGGCTGGGAGAACAGGATCCTTCCTCAAATTTCAGGAAGAGATTATCAAGAACCTCCTGTATCCTGTGTAGTGAGCCGTGGCCTAATGTCGTTGCTGGTACCTCAACCAAACCGTCACCCCGAAAAAGATGTCGTGTCTGTAGCAGGAATAAGGCGTGACACCCGCTATTTCTGTCCTGACTGCCCTGACCACCCTGCCCTATGCTTAGGGGAGTGTTTCCGGAAGTACCACACACAGGTACACTTAGCATAGGGATTGCATATCACAGGACAGGCACACAGGGCTATTAGGGCCATTTCACTCACAGCTGCTGCAAACCTCTCCTTTCACCTGGGACAAAGTGCATAATGTACTTCGCCACATATTTGGGAGCTTTGCACATTGTCCCATGGGGAAGGAGAGGTTTGTCCTATAAAGGTAAAAAAAATCAAAAAAAAAAATCACCAGTAAGCAAAAAAGTTAACGTTCTGTTCAAAAATGTAAATAAAGTTTATATGTTCCGTTCAAATGTTATTATAAAGTTAATACATTTATTGCGTTGCGGCCTGTTTTTTTTTTTTTTTTTTTTACCTTCCAGGTGGACCAGCCGATCGACTAGCTGCAGCACTGATGTGCATTCTGACAGAAGCATTGCGCTGCTGTCAGATTACACAAAAGTCGGTGTATGCGGCGCCTGCAGACGAGATTTCTCCCCTGCAGTAAAAGATAAGTTTGCCGAGGCATATGGCGGTGTTCATATGCTTTGGCAAACACTTTGTATATAAAAAAAAAATTATCCCGGCAATGATTTATTCATTCACATCAATTGATGTGAATGGAGAAATCGGGTTTGCCAAGGCATACGAGCTAAGTGGGTATGGATGTTGGGGCGGAGCTCCTATGTCCTGGCAGACGCCTTTCCCCTCTTTTTTTTTTTTTTGGCAGAGATTTTTTCATCCACATTGATCGATGCGAATGAAGAAATCTGTGCCGTTCATTTTTTCTTTCAGCCCTGTATGCTCAATATAGGGAGAATAGCAGAAACTCCTAATGCTGGCCATACATGTAATGATTGCGGAGACCCTCAAATGCCAGGGCAGTACAAACACCCCACAAATGACCCCATTTTGGAAAGAAGACACCGCAAGGTATTCGCTGAGGGGCATATTGAGTCCATGAAAGATTGAAATTTTTGTCCCAAGTTAGCGGAAAGGGAGACTTTGTGAGGAAAAAAAAAATATCAATTTCCGCTAACTTGTGCCCAAAAAATATAATTTCTATGAAGTCGCCATGCCCCTCATTGAATACTTTGGGGTGTCTTCTTTCCAAAATGGGGTCACATGAGGGGTATTTATACTGCCCTGGCATTTTCGGGGCCCTAATGCGCGAGAAGTAGTTTGAAATCAAAATCTGTAAAAAATGCCCTGTTAAATCCGAAAGGTGCTCTTTGTAATGTGGGCCCATTTGCCCACCTAGGCTGCAAAAAAGTGTCACACATGTGGTATCGCCGTACTCAGGAGAAGTTGGGGAATGTGTTTTGGGGTGTCATTTTACATATACCCATGCTGGGTGAGAGAAATATCTTGGTCAAATGCCAACTTTGTATAAAAAAATGGGAAAAGTTGTCTTTTGCCGAGATATTTCTCTCACCCAGCATGGGTATATGTAAAACACATTGCCCTACTTCTTCTGAGTACGGCGATACCACATGTGACACTTTTTTGCAACCTAGGTGGGCAAATGGGCCCACATTCCAAAGAGCACCTTTCGGATTTCACAGGGCATTTTTTTTACAGATTTTGATTTGAAACTACTTCTCACGCATTAGGGCCTCTAAAATGCCAGGGCAGTATAACTACCCCACAAGTGACCCCATTTTGGAAAGAAGACACCCTAAGGTATTCCGTGAGGGGCATGGCGAGTTCCTAGAATTTTTTATTTTTTGTCACAAGTTAGCGGAAAATTATGATTTTTTTTTCTTACAAAGTCTCATATTCCACTAACTTGTGACAAAAAATAAAAACTTCCATGAACTCACTATGCCCATCACGAAATACCTTGGGGTGTCTTCTTTCCAAAATAGGGTCACTTGTGGTGTAGTTATACTGCCCTGGCATTTTCGGGGCCCTAATGCGTGAGAAGTAGTTTGAAATCAAAATCTGTATAAAATGGCCTGTGAAATCTGAAAGGTGCTCTTTGGAATGTGGGCCCCTTTGCCCACCTAGGCTGCATAAAAAGTGTCACACATGTGGTATCGCCGTACTCAGGAGAAGTTGTGGAATGTGTTTTGGGGTGTCATTTTACATATACCCATGCTGGGTGAGATAAATATCTCGGCAAAAGACAACTTTTCCAATTTTTTTTATATAAAGTTGGCATTTGACCAAAATATTTATCTCACCCAGCATGGGTATATGTAAAATGACACCCCAAAACACATTTCCCAACTTCTCCTGAGTACGGCGATACCACATGTGTGGTAGAACAATAAATTTAGAGAAAAATGTATATATAGATGTTTTTTTTTTTTTAAATGACAACTGAAAGTGAAAAATGTCATTGTTTTGCAAAAAAAAGGTAAATTTCGATTAATTAAAAAAAAAAGGTAAAAATGTCAGCAGCAATGAAATACCACCAAATGAAAGCTCTATTAGTGAGAAGAAAAGCAGGCAAAATTCATTTGGGTGGTAAGTTGCATGACCGAGCAATAAACGGTGAAAGTAGTGTAGTGCAGAATTGTAAAAAGTGGTCTAGTCATTAAGGGTGTTTAAGCTAGGGGGGCTGTGGTGTTTTTTTTTATTAATGTTATCTAGGATGAGATAAATAGCCCCATTTCTATTTTTGCAGATGATACTAAACTATGTAGAAATGTACAGTCTATGGAAGATGTCCATATACTACAAGCTAACTTGAACACTCTGAGTGATTGGGCATCAACTTGGCAAATGAGGTTCAATCTGGACAAATGTAAAGTTATGCATCCTGTTAGTAATAATCTATGTGCTTAATATGTCCTAGTTACTTATAGAGAAAGATTTGGGTGTCCTTGTGGATGGTAGATTAAATTACAGCATACGATATCAATCAGCTGCTTCTAAGGCCACCAGGATATTGTCATGCATTAAACAAGGCATGGACTCACGGGGCAGGGATGTAATATTACCACTTTACAAAGCATTGGTGCGGCCTCATCTGGAATATGCAGTTCAGTTATGGGCACCAGTCCATAGAAAGGACGCACTACAGCTGGAAAAAGTACAGAGGAGAGCAACTAAAATGATAAGGGGCATGGAGGGTCTTAGGTATGAAGAAAAATTAAAATAATTGAATTTATTTAGTCTTAAGAAGAGATGTCTATGGGGGACATGATTAACCTATAAAAAAGGGAGAGGGCGAACGGGGGAAAGAAGGGAAGAGAATGGCCCCAAAGCGACGATCAGTGGACTCCTCGACAACTAAATTGGGGTCAAAAACACCAGAAAATAAGATCGATAAGTTTTTGAAATCACCATTCCCTATTGAAAAAAATCCACCTAAAGTTAAAACCTCTGCTAATGTGAAGAAAAATGTTAAAACGCCCCAGTTTGAGGAACCCTCTGAAGACGGATCAATGGAGGCAGACCAGGAGGCGGTAGAGGAGGGATCTTCAGCACAAACGCGAACAGAATATGATCCATCGGTATTAGATAAGATCCTTTCCGCCGTGGAAAACAACGGCTCCCTGGTGCAGGGGATGTCCACTCAATTGGGTTCAGTACAGAGCGATATCACCCTAATCAGGGAAGACTTAGTAAAGATCCGTGATCGAGTTCTCAATGTGGAAAAAACTGCTGCTTCACTGCAAATCGAGATTGCCACATTAAAATCCCAAACTCTGCTTCTCGCCTCAGAAAACCTAGTGATACAACATAAGCTGGAGGATCTTGAGAATAAGTCAAGGCGAAATAATGTCCGTATAATTGGCTTCCCAGAAGGGGCTGAGGGCCGGCAGTTAGAGGAGCAACTCAAAGATGTTGTTATACATAATCTAGGCAGCGAGAATTTTTCTCCCATGTTTCAAATAGAAAGAGCTCATCGAATTCCAGGAGGAAAATCTATTCCAGGGAGGCCACCGCGTACAATTTTAATGAAACTTTTATTGTCCGTTGATAGAGATATGATATTAAGAAGAGCTAGAGAATGTACTCCCATTGAATATCAGGGCTCTAGGTTGCTCTTTTTTCCTGACTTTGCTCGTCAGACTCAGGAAAAGAGACGCAATTTTATAGAGATAAAGAAGCGCTTGGCGCTAAAGGATATTAAATATTCTCTACAGTATCCAGCGAAATTAAGAGTGATCTATAATGGGACTTCCTTGTTTTTCGAGACTCCACAACAAGCGTTAGACTGGATTGATCAAACGGGCATCTGAAATTGCGTAATATTATGTTTGAAGGGACGCTGGGGGGTGGGGCTTGGCTGGGGGAGAGCGGCCGGAGGTTAGAGGTTCGCTGATTAGATCGGGCGGATCAATGGAGAAGGGGTTGGGGGGTGGGGGGGGGGTTGGGAACTCACCTTGCAGGCTGGGGTTTTTTTTTTTTTTTTTTTTTTTTTTTTTTTGGGTTTTTGTGTTTTTTGTTTTTCTTTATTTTTTTGATTGATGTCTATTAGAATTGTATCTTGGAATGTCAGAGGGCTCGGGGAAAGGGTTAAAAGGCAAGCTATTATGGATGCAGTAAAGAGATACCTTCCAGCAATTATATGCATAGTAGAAACTCATCTTACTAAAGAAACCCTGCGCCGTCTGACGACGGGATGGCACTCCCAGTCTTATCACTCCACTTTTAGCGGATCTTCTAGGGGCGTTTCAGTCCTGATTCATAATTCTGTAGATTTTATCCTCATAAAATCTCATATAGATGATCAGGGCAGATTCATTTTTCTACATGGTAAGCTGTATGGCCATAGTTACATTCTGGCCTTCTTCTACATTCCCCCTCCATTCTCAATGTATCCCTTGACTCAGCTATTGCTTTTTGCCGAAAATAGATCAGAATGCCGGTTAATCCTGATGGGGGACTTCAATGCGGTTATGGACCCCAATAAGGATAGACTTACGTTAGATGCAGACCGGGGGAGGAACCCCTGCAACTCCTTGCTGCCCCAGTTCTGTTTAGAGGTAGGAGTGGTAGATATATGGGAATACCTCGGCGGAGGAAAGAGAGTATACTCCTGTGTCAGCAGGGGGGGGAGAGCAATGTCTCGGATTGATTTAGCACTCACTAATGAGAGCAATTTGAGCAACATCAGCAAGATCCGATACGGAGTACGAACCGTTTCGGACCACTCACCCGTACTAATTGAGGTTCGCACTGGGGAGAATAAGGACATAAGGGGGCTAGGATTCAAGTTGAACCCATATTGGCTTGCCGTTATGGAGAATCCTCAGTCTATTACATTATTGATATCCTCCTTTTGGGAGGTAAATTTTCCCTCTGCCAACATCAATGTAGTATGGGACGCTTTGAAAGCGTATTTAAGAGGGGTCTTCATCAGTGAGATTGCTGCAGCAAGGCGAACATTTAGGGGTAAAGAGGAGGAACTGGCTAAGATCGCTATCCTTACCAATGAATGTTTTACCAGTCAACCCACGGAACACAACAGGGAAGAGATGCAGAAGGCTAGCTGTTGCTTGGAAAAGTATCTAGTAGAGAAAGCAAATCATAGAGTATTCTTTAAGGGGCTTAAATATTTCTCGGAGTCCGGACGTCCTGGTAAGCTCTTAGCAAGAATAATTTCTCAACAAGATAGGAAAAATCAATCCATCACTTTAATTCGAAATTTAGAGGGGGAAACTATAACAAATTTAGAGGGGATTAGGGATGCCTTCTTACAATATTTTGCTCAGATATATAGACCCCCTCTCGATACGACATCCGAACTGGCGATGCGACTCTTGGAGAAGATTCCACTTTCCACTTTGAATGAAGTTCAGGTGGAATTTTTGGAGGAGGATCTGTCTCTTTCTGAGTTGAAGGAGGCCTTGGGGTCTATCTCGGGGAGCTCATCGCCAGGGTTGGATGGCCTCCCATATGAAGTTTATCGTAGGTATGGTGAGACGCTCCTCCCCCAGCTACTTGAGGTGTTTTCCCAAGCGGCCCAGGGAGGGGGCTTGCCATGTTCTATGATGGAGGCTCTTATCGTTCTGGTTCCGAAAAAGGATAAAGACCCGGCAGAATTGAGCTCCTATAGACCAATTTCTTTATTAAATACCGATGTTAAGCTACTATCAAAAATTTTGGCTAGGAGGCTCTCGCGGGTTATTTCCACTATTATTCATCCAGATCAAAATGGTTTTATGCCAAGAAGGGGCACCCATCATAACTTGCATAGGTTATTTATGAATATTCAGTCCCCGGGGAGTGGCGCCCGCTCCATCCTGTCGTTGGATGCTACTAAAGCCTTCGACAGGGTGGAGTGGACCTTTCTCTGGGAGGTGATGAAAAAAATGGGCTTTGGCCCAAGATTCTTGGCGATGGTACAGCTCCTTTATAACTCCCCAGTCGCTAGGATAAGGATCAATGATATGATTACAGAGAGCTTTATATTAGGAAGAGGCACCCGTCAGGGTTGTCCTCTTTCCCCTCTGTTATTTAATATTTACATTGAACCCCTAGCGGCTAGTATTAGGCTGGATCCGAGGGTGGCCGGTTTTGGTACAATGGGGAATCAGGATCGAGTATCATTATATGCAGACGATATCTTGATTTTTATGCATCAGACAGATACGACTCTTCCTCGCATAATGGACCTGGTTGGTCTCTTTTCCGGTCCTTCCGGTCTCGAGATCAACTGGGATAAGACCGTTCTCCTCCCCATAGATGAACTGCGGGGCGAACGGTACAACCAGCTAACGATCTCAGATTCAATAAAGTACCTGGGTATAACAGTTTCTGCCAAACCACAGGAATATCTTCAACTCAATCTGCTCCCTCTGTTGATAAAGCTGAGGGTTAAAATAAAGATTTGGCAAAAAATTCTGTCGGCGAGAGCCGACAGAATTTCATTAATAAAAATGGTGGTGCTGCCCCAGGTTCTATACATCTTGCGCAACTCGCCTGTATGGATTGTAGATAAGTACTTTAGATTGATAGAGCGGATGCTTAATGACTTAATATGGGGGAGGAAGCGTGTGAGACTGAAGGTACTCTATTTTTCTATGCCCTATAATCGGGGAGGTCTTAACCTCCCCTACTTTAGGGGGTACTTTGTGGCCTCCCAACTCTGCTTGTTTAATGAATGGGAAAATAGCCAGTTCTGCAGCAGGGTGGTGAAAGACTCAGGCTTTGCAGATTTCTTTGCAGTACTTGAGTCTGACTATTTACTAAATGCAGTGAGTGGGTATACACTCTTCTGCAGAATGGCTATAAAGTCTTGGCGAATTATAAGGAACTGGTGTGGAGTTGGGGCATCACTTATTTGTACTCCATTGTGGCACAATCCAAAGCTTTTGAATTTAAATGACCTGAGTTGCAGCCAGTATTGGAGGACCAAGAATATTCAGTACCTGCATCAAGTGGTCAGTGGTGGACACATCTTGTCCCTTGCGGATTTAAAGCAAGGGGCAAATTTAGGTGAGGTGGCTTGGTATGCATATTTTCAATTAAGGTCAGCACTTTCTAGCACTGTGAATCGCTATCTTTTTATTATAGAAACTCCAGAATTTTTACACGATTTAATTTCCAAGAAAATAGTCACGAGAATTAAAGTATCTCACTGTTATAGACACTTAATGAAGAAGTTTTTTTCTGACGTTCTTTCACCAGGACAGAGAGCCTGGTCATCCTCGCTCTCAGCGACGGGCTCTCCGAACTGGGAGAATATAGGGGAAAGCTTAACATTGGTTTCGCACAATTTTAATCACATTGTGGTACAATTCAATATTTTGCACAAAATATATGTGACACCTATATGGTTATATAGGAGAGGACTTAGTACCTCCTCTGGCTGCCCACGCTGTGGTGAACCCGAGGCAGATCATCTACATCTGTTCTGGGATTGCCCAATGGTGAGCAGGTACTGGAGATCGGTTCAAACCAACCTGGCTCGTAAACTCAACATTGTGGTTCCCTTCACTCCCAGGATATGGGTTCTGGGAGATTTATCGGAGGTTAATTATCAACCCGCAAATGGTCGATTGTTGATTAAGGTGATGTTTCTGGCCAGGCTTCTCATTTCTAGAGCATGGTTTTGCCCCTCCGCTCCAGATTGTAATAACTGGTTGGGTCTGGTTGAGAAGGTGAAAAGTTACGAGAAGATCTTGCATAAACAACGAGGCTCCTACTTAAAGTGGGATAAATTGTGGAAAGACTGGGATATGATCAACTAATTTAAATATATATATATCTTTTTTTTTTTTTTTTTTTTTTTTTTTTTCTCTGCAAGGTGGGGGGAGGGGGGGGGTATGGTAGGGGATTTGCTGGGGGAAGATCCAATTTGTCCGGCTTTTTGTTTGTATGCAATGTATTAATGCAGAATGTGAAGCTATAATGGAGCATCTTTTGAAATGCCGGGGGCCGGCAGGACTTACCGGCATTGGATATTGGTTAATTCTTGATTAATCTAAATTATGGACTAATATTCTGGTGAGGGTTCGGGGCTCAGGACCTTGGGGGGTCCGGGCATCGGGTGTGACCCGGGATGCGGCTTTTTCTCTTGGACGTGAGTTTCTACCACGGGCAGTGAGCTGACTCGGGTGTGGTTTGGGTCCCGTCATTTGTCCCTTCTTAATGAACTGGAGTTTATGCTGGGCACGGTTCTCTTAATGAGACAGTGCTGGCTGGTTACGTTTTTTTCTTGTCTTCTCAAGTGCTGGAGATTGTTGAGTGACACTTTGATTGTGTCCTCTCTTCACGAGATACCGCGGTGAACCCATGCGAGTCATGCTTAAACAGGCTATTATCATTTAATCCAACTTTATGGGGATGAGGCAGGAAATCCTGGGAGTGGGTTTTATACCACTGGGATAGAAGACTGCTGGACCCCCTTTTGTTCTTCTCCGGTTCTATGGAAGGGTGCGATTAAAGATCGCTATGAGCCTGCCCCAGATGGGATAGGTGTGCATCAGAGGACTCGCCCCACGGGTCTTGGTCCTGTCCGTGGCGCTTGCTTACGTCTGAGAGAGGCCGTGGCAGGTGCGTGTTCGCTGCTTGGCGGGCCCCCCGGGCCTCGGGCCTATGCTCCCTCCCAGTATAGAGATAATTATAATAAATAAGATGTCTCCTTCTATCTGTAATTCTAAACCCTTCAATGCCGGGTGGGTCCTGCTTCCCCCTCAGGCAGAGAGACCTCTATCTGAGTTTGGTCAATATCTATTTAATTATGGGTATTTGCATGAAATCATATTTAACTATGCTTTATGGACTAGAACTGACGGACACTTGGATCTTATTGCATTGTAAATGGTATATTGTCATGTATCTTTTTGTATGATAACTAAAAAAAATAAAATAAAAGTTTATATAAAAAAAAAAAAAAAAAAAACCTATACAAATATATAAATGGGCCAAACAAAAAATACGGTGAAAAGCTGTTCCATGTAAAATGCCCTCAAAAGAACTGTGAGTCTGTGGAATAGACTTTCTCAGGATAATGGACACAGAAGGAACAGTGGACGGTTTCAAAAAGGGTTTAGATAAATTCTTAAAAGTAAATGACATTAATGCTTATGAAAACGTGTAGAAATCTGAGTCTCACTTCCTTCTGGGATTTGCATCCCCACCTATCTCTTGGTTGAACTTGATAGACTTGTGTATTTTTTGAACCGCATTAACTATGTAAAAACACATTTCTCACACTTTTATGCCTCATGCACACGGCCGTGTTCCGCAGCCAAGAGCGAACTGTTGAAACCCGGCCGGGATTCCTACTGAATGAGGCTCAACACAGCAGAAAAGATATGTTTTACGCTGCTGAATCAGAGACAAATTTTGCCCATGTGAATATAGCCTAAGGCCTCATGCACACGGCCGTGTTCCGCGGATCGTGGAAACCCGGCTGGGATTCCTCCTGACAGCATGATCGCACGGCGTCATTGGTTGCTATGACGCCGTGTGCTTCATGCAGCCGCTCCTGTACAGTAATGCTCTAGTATAGTGTATTACTGCACAGGAGCGGCTGCATGAAGCGCACGGCGTCATAGCAACCAATGACGCCGTGCGCTCATGCTGTCAGGAGGAATCCCAGCCGGGTTTCCACGGTCTGCGGAACACGGCCGTGTGCATGAGGCCTTAGGCTATATTCACATGGGCTAAATCTGCCTCTGATTCAGCAGCGTAAAACATATCTTTTCTGCTGTGTTGAGCCTCATTCACACGTTAGTGTTTTGGTCAGTGATTTCTATCAGTGTATGTGAACCAAAACCAGGATTGGAGCCCACAGAGATAAGGTATAAGGGAAAGATCTGCACCTGTTCAGTGTTTAGAGCTGCACCTGGTTTTGGCTCAAAAATGGAAATTATTGACCAAAACACTGACATGTGAATGAGGCATTATCTACATTCAAAGCATGTGTATGTTTTATGTAAACATAGCCTTTTTCACACCGCCAATTTTTCTGAAATTGATGTGCTCGACCAACTCTGAAATAATTTGTACTGGTTCCTTAGGGTATGTTCACACTGTTTAAATATCAAGCTCTGAATATGCTTGAAAATCAGCTTGTTTTGCAAGCAGAGTTTGGAGACAGATGTTTATATTACTAGCTGTTTTTGGAGCAGATTTTAATGCTGGCAACTTTTTTTTATAACTGCTTCTGATTGTATGGGATTTTCAGCACTGATGTTTTTAGCTCTTTTCATTGAATGGAACAGGAGAAGCAGCAACAAAAATATTTTTAAACAGCTGTGTGAGAAATATTCCCATTTGCACTAGGTTGTGTATTTCCCTTTAAAAACTATGCTTAATAGTGTTTTATATGTTAGAATACACATTTCTTTTAGTGTTAACATTGCCCAAATAATTTTCAATTGCAGACATTTCTCACACAAAATCGACCGTGTGTGAAGGCACCCTTAGAGGTTGTGTGAAAACAGGAAACACAAAAAAGCCATAACCATTGAGGAAAAAATGTGAAATTTTATTATTTAGCTCTAAAAGTACTGGTTTGGTTCTGGTATGGTTTTTGACTAAACAAACAGCACACCTTTCACTTCCCTTCATAAGAGCTTTCATAGTATAAATGTGCAGACAAGATATCAAAATGTGATAGATATTAGCTGAAATGTTTAAGCAACAAAAAACTGAATTATGATGACCATGTCAGTGTAATGAAAACAGACAATATACCTTTTTCAACTGGCATGTAACAAATTCAATATTTCACTTTTAAAGAAAAAAAAATCACGTCATAAGTTGTTATTCACAAATAAGTGTAACACAAGAGCTAGCAAACTTTAATGCAGCTTATAGGAAATATACTTTGCATAAAAAGTATATATATATAAATATATATATTGAGACACTCATAATATGTTTAAAGTAGATATGGTATTGACAGCTGTCATAAACAGTAATAAATGAAGCAGTCATAAACAGTAATACTTTTTAGCAGAAGTAATTTAGTATGCAGTTCACATGTAATGTTTTTCTGGTTTATAAGAAATATTTTCCATATCATGGTAGTTTTTTCCATTTGAATGCTCACTGTCGTGGGTATAGGTGGTACCTTGGGCCTCACTGATTGAAGATATAGTATATGAAGCAGATCGGAGACCTTCAGAATGTGCAAAGCTATTCCCAAACTGAATTCTGTACTGATTCCAGTGCCTTTTTAGAACAGCTTGCACCTAGAAATACATTACAGATATATATTATGGCAAATTGTTGCAATAAATAATGCAATCATAAATTACATAGCATATCCCAAAAGAAACACTTTAATAAAAAGGCCCTGAAAAACATTCCAAATGGCTGGGCACTCTGTGTGTGTGTGTACATGTGCATGCATATTTTTGATCTGCATTCAATCTGCATTTTTGGAATTTGGATGTGGACCCATTCATATGTGCATTCTGCAGTACCACAAAAAATATTGAATATGTCCTTTTCTTGTCTGTTTTGCAGACAAGAATAGGCATTGTTACAATAGGTCCTAAAAAAAACTGATTAACACAGACATGATACGGATGCCATCCATATTTTCAGATCCGCATTTTGCGTGAATGCACCATAATAGTGGAACTCTAAATTATTTATTTTTAGTCCAAGATCAAATATATGTTACTGGGAATTGCTAAAATCTATCATGTATACAGTCTGCCGTGACAACTCGAAACCAGAGCAGGAGAACGGGAGGGACAACATCTGGAAATGCTAGGGAGCAAAGGAGGATCACAGGTGAGTGATGCATACTATCAGACAGTGAGTTGCTAAAAATCGGATGTATTGAAGTCATCTCAGTAGACAGATAACTGTGACTTTGTTTCCAAATACTGTCAGTTACGAATATTACTTTGCTATTTATATTGCTACTGATCATTCTCCAAGAGAAAATCATCCTGCTATTCATCTGGCAACATACTATTACAGTTCACTAATGTAACAACCAAAACTACAAGCTTTCTGTTAAGATGGATTGTTTACAGTTTGCTGGATATTATATTAACTTATAGTGAAACTGGTCAATATATAGTTTGGGGAACTTTTTAAAGAAACAGATCTGATGATGAATTTACACCAAACTAATGAATTTACAGTTTATTAAGTATTAATCAGTGTTGCATGCAAGGGCCCTATGTATCCCTGAGCCAATATCCTTCTGGACCCCATTGATATACGTACCTATTGCATCGGTATATGATTATCATTTTATTATCCATGAACTCATGCTTTTATATATTATATCTTATGTTTCAATTTTACATTTTTGAACTATCTAGTCTAATCAATACCTTATAACTGGTGATTATGTGCTAGTCTTGAATGCCTGATTCCACTCCGATGAATGGACCTTGTTCAAGTACATATTTGCAGTCCACATAAAGCACAATCCAGTACCAGGACTGTTAAAGTCATGCTTTTTTAATTGTAGAAAATCCATGAAAACAGATGTTTCCATCATAAACACGATATTAGGCTAGTTTCACACCTGCGCCGCGAATTCCAGAAGGCTGTTCCGATAGCGAACAGCCTGCCAGACTTCTCCAGATCCGGCACGAAAATATAAACAGATTTCCCACCGTCTCCATTAACCCTTTGCTACCATTGCCGTATATGTAGGCGCTGGAGTGATAGGCAAACACAGTGCCTGGTCGCACGTGCGTCATGGCTGGCAGATATCTGCTGTTTCAAGCAGTAGAGACCTGCGGCTAATTAAAGGCTTTAAATGCTGTGTTCCCTGCGGCCAACGGGGATGCCGGTAATTGATTTGAATGGGCTCAACCTTGCCGAAGAGGCTGAGAACATTGAAAGAGCAATTCTTATTTTGGCCAACAGGTGGCAGGCCAACATAAGAAATGAGCAATTCTCAATAATAAGTCCAGTTTAAAAATACATGATTGTTTAAAAAAAAAAAAAAAGATTTTGTAGACTCCTATATGAGCTTCATACTGTTAATTATATAAAAAATATATAAAATCACTCCCCTTTCCATAGAATAAAAATATGAATACCTAAATAATCAAAAATATAAACATCATAGGTATCACTGTGACCAAAAACACCCGTACTATTAAAATATAAAAACTATTTCCAATATGCCAAATGGTATAATGTAAAAAAGGGTAAAAATGGACAATTTTTTATTTGCGTCTCTTACCCCCCAAAATTTTTTAAAATATGATCAAAAAGTCAAACACACTCCAAAATGGTGTTGATAAAAACTACAGATTGTCCCGCAACAAATGAGCTCAGACACAGCTCATTAGATATTATTATAAAAAAAGTTATGGGGGGGGGGGTCAGAATATGGTGATGCAAAAAAAAATATATTTTTGTTTTCAAAGTTTAAATTTATTTTACACTATTTAGACATAAAAAACCTATGCATATGTGGTATCGTTGTAATCATACTGATCCAGAGAATGAAGGGCATGTGAACAAAACCCGTGGAGGAAGAAAAAACGGTGGAGGAATTGCATTTATTTTCCAATTCCACCCTATTTGGCATTTCTTTAATGGTTCCCACTACACTGTATGCCATAATTAATGGTGGCATTAGAAAGTACAACTTGTCCCGCAAAAAATAAGCCCTCATACAGCTATGTGAATGGAAATATAAAAAAGGTATGGCTCAAGGAAGATGGGGAAGAAAAATGAAAACACAAAAAAGAAAAAAAAACTTTGGTATCATAAGGGTTAAGTATAAGTAGGTCTGACGGATACCCGGACGAATTCCAGCAGAAATGCTGAGAATCAGCTGTGGTTTGTGTTCAGCCGATTCCCGGCATTGTCTGCTGGATCAGGCGCACAGATCTATCTGCTGCAGATGTGAAACTAACCTTAGTCATGATGTGAATATTGTGCTAACAATGCATGCTATAAATACCTACCAACCTCATTCAGTCATGATTGTGAGTATTGTTATCAACTGTGCAAGGGAGCAGAAACCCTCCTCTTCCACTTACTGTATCAACCATTTCATGACTGAAGGAGAATTTAGGAACACAATCTCAGTCAGTGTGAACTCTGTGCTATCACGGCATGCTATAAATGCCTACCATCCCCATTTAGTCATGATAGTGGACAATAGTAACATCTGTCAAGGGAGTGAAAAACCTCCCTCACCACTCCATGACTAAAAGAATAGCCAATAGCAAAAAAAAAAAGTAAAACCTATTAATTTACAAAAAAAATTACAAAAAATTATAACAATACACAAATAACGGCCCAGTGAGACAACACTGTGGAAAAGATGAACACAAATGTATTGTCACTACAAAACAAATAGACATATACTATATGGCGGCCCAAAGGTTAGTTGTGCCACTGTCTGCGACATTTACTCGCTCATGCCAGGTCTAAAATTGTGGGTGTGGCACTGCAGGCCTGTCGCATTCATCATTTTGTACACCTGTTTTTGGAGTAGAAAATGGTCTAAATGTAACACAGCTAGGAAGCTGTATTACATTTAGAACTGGGGCTGGATGCGCCGACGTTATGGAGGTCTACACCTATTTATAACTTTGGCGGATCCACCACCAGCTATAGGGCTTGTTAAGACTGGCCTCCAAAACGTTGGTCTTAATAAATGTGCCCCCTTAGGTTTATCCTCAAACTGATGGCTAATTTAAACAGGAATCAAAAACAAGGATAATTTACATTATGTATTGAGAAAAAATTTATAATAATAAAATAACATGCTCTTGCATCAAATACTGAGACCACATGAAATGTCTTCCGGTGAATCATTCTTCACTCTCAATACCCATGACTTTAAAATGTTTTTTAGATCTATTGTTGTTGGAGATACAATGGACACATTTTATTACTTCCTTGATTAGCAATGTCAGTGAGGTGTTCGAAGACATATGTTTTCAATCGTCTCGAGTTGCAACCAATATATTTGTCAGACGCCTCACAAAAATAATATACACCTCATATTCCATGTTGCGATTTAATATTGAAACTACATGTGCCCTGTGCATCCTAAAAGGTATCACCCGTTTTAACAAACAAGCATGTTTTACATGGGTGTGTACCACATGACAGCCATGAACCAGAACACCATGTAATATCACATGATCCGTCAATACTGTACTGAAATTTATAATAAATACAGCTTCTTTTTCAAAGGATACTTTATCACGACAATTTATCAGTTCACGAACAGTTATGGCCTTAACTTTGTATTCAGGGTGGGCACTGGCTGCAAGTAATATTTTATTACCTGCTGTAACTTTTCTGCATGTAAATGACTAAAAAGGTGGTCCCTCCTGACAGCTTAATCCCAAATCCAAAGAATGTATAGTTTCCTGATAATGAAAAGCAGTACATTTGAAAATAAAGTGTTTTTTTATATAAGCGTGGAAATCTGGTGTGATAGAAATTATATTATTATTATGGATACTTGTATGATTCTATTCCTTGTGAGCTTTGATTGACTGAAAGTACACTGGAGATACTCTACAGATATTCTGCAGAACATTAAGTTATGTTTCTGGGATCATTGCTACTATGTCTGGGTGCTCAGACAGATGGCGTGGAGTTAGAAAAGGGAGAATCACAATAACATTTACTCCTCAACCTATTTATTTATTATACACACTTATATAGCGCTACTAATTCCGCAGCGCTTTATAGACATTATCATCCAACTGTCCCCAATGGGGCTCACAATCTAGGGTCCCTATCAGTATGTCTTTGGAGTGTGGGAGGAAACTGGAGTACCCGGAGGAAACCCACGCAAACACGGGGAGAACATACAAACTCCATGCAGATGTTGCCCTTGGTCGGATTCGAACCTAGGACCCCAGCGCTGCAAGGCACCAGTGCTAACCACTGAGCCACCGTGCTGCCCACCTATGAGTTTAATGTCAAATATGACAATGCGCGTTATATAATAATGCACGCTATGTAAAATTGGCCTGTCGTCACTCCCCTGTATATAAACTTAAACACAGTTTTAGGCTACTTTAACACTTGCTTTTCACACAGAGCCTTCAAACGGATCTCACAAGTGGCCCCGAACGGATCCGTACATCCCCAATGCATTCTGAATGGATGCGGATCCATTCAGAATGCATCAGTTTGGCTCCGTTCCGCCTCCATTCCGCTCAGGAGATGGACACCCAAATGCTGCTTGCAGCGTTTTGGTGTCCGCCTGGCCGTGCGGAGCCAAACAGATCCGTCCTGACTTACAATGCAAGTTAATGGGGACAGATCCGTGTGACGTTGACACAATATGTTATTAAATAAAGTCCCTTTTAGGAACCCTCGGGATATTATTAGTAATGACACATCTATGGTCTATTCAGACCCTAAATTCCCTGTAGGGGTACCTAACTGAAAATAAAAATATTTCTTTATTAGTTATTATTTTAAAATAAATTAACCAAACAACTATAAAAAACTATTAAAATTATCAGTGTCTGATGGAGGGTACAATTGGAGTGTATGAATGTATTTGCCTTTGTCACATGTAGCCACTGTGGAGTGCAGTGCCTCCCATTCATTTGAATGGGGTATAGCTGCACTTGCAAGCCTCTGCTAATACTTTGTTTGTGCATTCATACAATGTGATGGCAGATTGGGCGCTCCTATTAAGATCCTTTTATCGTTCGGCCTTTGTATTCAGGCTGGATAACAGTGAAACAATGTTGCTAGGTTTATGTGTACTTTTGAAGCTGCCACTAGTCTGCTCAATTCACTTGTCCCTAGGCTACACTACACTTTTGTGCTACTGACTGCTTTATTTCATCCATAGAAGTCACTGTTCGCGCTAAACCGCTCATGTGGCATGCTCAATTCCACTCCTCAATGTCTGGTGCTGTCTCTGCAGCGTACTCTTTTTATACTAGTCCCTAACATTTCAGGCACTGTTTAAAATACAGGACGTCATACCACCCCTCCCGACATGTTTCGCCACGCTCGGTGGCTTTGTCAGGGGATGTGGGGTATGTGGACGCCGCGCGCATGTCTCGACCCTCCTAAAAAAATATGGTGCAATTGTAAACGGATCCGTCCCCCATTGACTTTCAATGTAATGTCAGGAGTCCCTATTAATATACCATCTGATCTGAGTTTTCTCCAATCCGGTGGTATATTTTAACTTGAAGCGTCCCCATCACCATGGGAACGCCTCTATGTTAGAATATATCATTGGATTTGAGTTAGATAGTGAAAACTCAGATCCGACAGTATATTCTAACACAGAGGCGTTCCCATAGTGATGAGGACGCTTCAAGTTAGAAAATACTAAAAACTGAGTACATAACTGTCCCCTGCTGCCTGGCAGCACCCGATCTCTTACAGGGGGCTGTGATCCACAGTAGTCTCGTGCATGCGCTGTTTGTAGTGACACATGCAATGATATTACGAATCAGAGTTCGTTCATGATTGAGCCAATGAACCTCGGCTTGGATTTGTAATGTAAAATATTAATGCATGCACCTCTACTTACTGTAATGGCACAAGCACAAGACTACTATACTCTTGCGTTACCAGACACTATCAAGGAAAACGCTCAGGCCCTGATAGATTCACTCCATGCTTTTATAAAGTCTTGGAGGAAGCTCTATCACTTATGCTTTTGACCTCCTTCAATTCCACATTTACGGGTTGTCATCTCTTACTCCAATCTCTGCTAGCCCATATCACAGTCTTACCCAAACCAAGGAAAGACCCTTCTATCTGAGCTAACTATGGAGCGATTTCAATGCTCAATGTATAACTGAAAATATTTGCCAAAATGAAAGCTCCTAGACTCCAGCCTTTTATTCCAGGATGTATTCACAGGGACCTGGGTAGGATTAATTCCCAGAAGCAGGATAAGAGATAACGCCATTACATTTCAAGGGCATGCAAACTGAACCACCCCCTCTACCTACTAATGGTAAATGCCAAAAAAGCATTTGATTTTGTACACTGGAGTTTCTTGGAGTCATCCCTTGTTCATCTGGGTCTGGGAGGGTTAGCCCGTCAGTGCTCAGACCATACGCTGCACACTGCATCAAATTGGTCTTCATCCCAGAAGGAAGCCTCTTCTAAAGATGATGTACAAAAAAGTCTGAAAACAGTTTAATAAAGACAAGCAGACTAAGGACGTGGATTACTGGAACCATGTCCTGTGGTCTAATGAGACCAAGATAAACTTATTTGGTGTCAAGCATGTGTGGCGGCAACCAGGTGAGAAGAACAAAGAAAAGTGTGTCTAGCCTACAGTCAAGCATGGTGGTGGGAGTGTCATGGTTGCCGGCTGTGGGGAGCAAAGTTCATTGAGGGAACCATAAATGCCAACATGTACTGTGACATACTGAAGCAGAGCATGATCCCCTCCCTTCAGAAACTGGGCCGCAGGGCAGTATTCCAACATGATTAATGACCTCAAACACATCTCCAAGACGACCACTGCCTTGCTAAAGAAACTGATGGTAAAGGTGCTGGACTGGCCAAGCATGTCTCTAGAACTAAAACCCTATTGAGCATCTGTGGGGCTTCCTCAAACGAAAGGTGGAGGAGCGCAAGGTCTCTAACATCCACCAGCTCTGTGATGTCGTCATGTATTGTAGATATGGAAAAGGACTCCAGTGGCAACCTGTGAAGCTCTAGTGAACTCCATGTCCAAGAGAGTTAAGGAAAATAATAATCCTATCCTAACATTTGTCTAGCGCTTTTCTCCTGTCTGACTCAAAGTGCTCAAGATCTGCCGCCACTAAGGGCGCGCTCAAACCTGCAGTGTTGGGAAGTCTTCCCAAGGAGTTCCTACTGAATCGGTACTGACCCTACCTAGCCAGGATTCAAACCCTGGTCTCCCATGTCAAAGGCAGAGCCCTTAACCAGTACACTATCCAGCCACTGCATGGTGGCCACACAAAATATTAACAATTTGGGCACAATTTGCTCTGCTTTGGTTTTCGAGATATTGTACGCTTGATTTGCTGAAACCCCGCCCACTTTCCACCCCATGTTCTTAAATTTCAAAAAGAAATACACATTTATTTGTGCCGCACAAATGAACGTTTGTGCCGCTTTTGTTTCCGAGATATTGTGCGCTTGATTTGCTGTAACCCTGCCCACTTTCCACCCCATGTTCTTAAATTTCTAAAAGAAATACACCAGTCATTTATGCTAGGTTTGTGCTGCAAAAGTGAACATTTGTGCCGCTTTGGTTTTTGAGATATTGTGCGCTTGATTTGCTGAAACCCCGCCCCCTTTCCACCCCATGTTCTTAAATTTAAAAAAGAAATACACCATTTGTTTGTGCTGCAAAAATGAACAATTTGCACCGCTTTGGTTTCCAAGATACTGTGCGCTTGATTTGCTGAAACCCTGCCCACTTTTCACCCCATGTTCTTAAATTTCATAAAGAAATACACCATTTGTTTGTGCTGCAAAAATGAACGTTTGCGCAGCTTTGGTTTCCAAGATATTGTGCGCTTGATTTGCTGAAACCCCGCGCACTTTCCACCCCATGTTCTTAAATTTCAAAAAGAAATACACCATTCGTTTGTGCTGAGTTTGTTCTGCAAATCACTGTAACTGACGCATGGATAAAAGGAGAGAAAAAGAATTGAAAAACACTGCGTGCCATAGCAATTTTATAATAAGAAAAATTTATAAATTGCTCCTTACTAGACCCCATACTTCATTTCCTGCTTCTGATGCCCCTCCCCTATGCTGGGCACTTTCAGCACCACACACTGTACCTTGGGGAAAGGCATAAGCAAATCCATGCTTAACAAATTGACTTCTAGCTGAGAGACTCCAGAGAAAATCAAGTGTACCTACTTATTGTAACTAATAATGTGCTAAACTGTCTTGGTAGATATCTGTAACACTATTAACTGAGCAAAGAAACTTTACTTCAGTCATGTGCTGTGCTTTTAGCTGTCTACAAGGATTGTTACACAGTATGGGGTGAAAGTGCTGTATAGTCTTCTGTGAGATGTTGCAAAACTACAACTCCCAGCATGCCTAAACAGCCGTTGGTGGTCTGGGCATTGCAAAATCTGGAGGGTCAAGGTTTGGAGATCACTGTGGCCCTTAAGATCCCTGCAGCATACACCCACCGACGTCTACGCTGCATATTCCCCGCTCTGCCCGGACAGGGATGGGTGGACAGAGCAGGGGAAATTAATTTTTTATATCCCGCGGCCCCCCCTGTGTGATTGGTCGGTTGCTCCAATCGACCAATTGCAGGGGATAGGAGGAGGTGGCACAGGTAACAAGTGCAGTAATGACAACACAGTGTTCTTCTGTGTACTGCATTATAAATGTAACTTCTTCAAGGACAATCCCTCTTCTGCCAATCAATGGACATATTTTAGAAACTAATGGACTGAGTAAACTTCAACTAGCATTGGAAGATGGGCTAAACCTAAATGTGTCTAAATGTCTGAAGCCATTAAAGTCACCTCAAGAGTGTCCAGATGGCTTGAAAATTCAGAATCTTCATTGAAATTTCTTTGCAATGGTTCTGTCATGCACAGTTTCCAGTGCTCCAGACAAAAATACCTAGTAGCCATCGGCGTAGGGTTGTTTCGATACCAAAATTTTGATTCGCTTTTGTCACCATAAAAAAAGTATTGCAATACTCAATACCACACGGAAAAAAAGCAAAAAAAAATAAAAACCTGGGTGCATTTTGCATTTCATGAAACGTTCGGCCCATAATAGAAAAGTCCTATCCTATTTTTTGGGCTGACAAGGTGACAAAAAAAATGGCGAATTGCATGTTTGTTTTTTTGTTACGGCGCTCACCGCATAGGAGATATTTTTTTATAATTTAATCGTTTGGACTTTTTGAACGCAGCGCTATGTAATATGTTTATTTATTGTTTATATATTTTATATGTAAAATTGGGAAAGGGGGGATTTAATATTTTAGGGTACTTTCACACTTGCATTTTTCTTTTCCGGCATAGAGTTCCGTCACAGGGGCTCTATACCGGAAAAGAACTGATCAGGCATATCCCCATGCATTCTGAATGGAGAGCAATCCGTTCAGGATGCATCAGGATGTCTTCAGTTCAGTCTTTTTGACTGATCAGGCAAAAGATAAAACCGCAGCATGCTACGGTTTTTATCTCCGGCGAAAAAAACTGAAGACTTCCCGGGATGCCGGATACGGCATATTTCCCCATAGGAATGTATTAGTGCCGGATCCGACATTCAAAATACTGGAATGCCGTATCTATCCTTCCGGTCTGCGCATGACAAGCGGAGAGACGGATTTGTTCTTGCAATGCATTTGTGAGAAGGATCTGCATTCGGATGCGTCTCACAAATGCTTTCAGTCACATCCATATCGGCAGATCCGGCAGGCAGTTCCGACGACGGAACTGCTCGCCGGATCACACTGCCGCAAGTGTGAAAGTAGCCTTAGCACTCTTTCACACGGGCATCGCGTTTTGGCCCAGGATGCGTCCCGGGTGCATTGCGGAAAACCTGCGCAGGTAGGTACGCAATTGCAGTCAGTTTTGACTGCGATTGCGTTCTTCAGTTTTTATCGCGCGGGTGCAATGTGTTTTGCACGCGCATGATAAAAAACTGACTGTGGTACCCAGACCCGAACTTCTTCACTGAAGTTCAGGTTTGGGTTCAAGGTTGTGTAGATGTAACTATTTTCCCTTATAACATGGTTATAAGGGAAAATAATAGCATTCTTAAAGCAGAATGCTAAGTATAATAAGGCTGGAGGGGTTAAAAAAATAAAGAAATAATTTACTCACCTTAATCCACTTGTTTGCGCAGCCCGGCTTCTCCTCTGTCTTCCTCTGTGAGGAAAAGGACCTGGGTGACGTCACTGCGATAATCACATGGTCCATCACCATGGTAATGGACCATGTGATGAGCTCAGTGATATCACCACAGGTCCTTTGACAGGTCCTGAAGAAAGAACTGGAGACCGGCAGCTAGGCGATCAATTGGAGGTGAGTTAATTTATTTTTTATGGCACTGCGCTACCAATGTTTATTATACTGGGGTGTTGGGGGGGGGGCGCACTGCGCCACCAATGTTTATTATACTGGGGTGTTGGGGGGGCGCAGTTCACCACCAATGAAGATAACTGACCTGTTAATACAAATACAGGAGGCGGGTGCCGGAATCAAATAGCCAGCACCCGACCTCTATGACAGGGAGCTGCGATCCGCTGCAGTTAACCCCTCAGGTACCGCATCTGAGGGGATAACTGCAGCAGATCGCAGCTCCCTATCATAGAGGTCGGGTGCCGGCTATTTGATTCCGGCACCCGCCTCCTGTATTTGCGGTTCAATCAGTATTTTATTGAAGCACATAAGTAAGTGATATAGTAAGCACATCAAAATACACATACAAAGGGAATGTAATGGCCAACCACTGGCCTCACAGGTAATTCAAAGGTAGTACAATCCAGATACATCTAGATATAACATGGCTGACAAATGACAAACCATTAAAAACTATCAAAATTGAGAGTAAGAGATAGTATGGTATACATTCTCCAATTTCCAGATAAACAAACACATGGAACAAGAACAAACATGACAAGACTCGACAGACCAAGAAATGACACAAACAAAAGGAAGGGGGGGGGGGGGAGGGTAGAAAATGGGTTAGCCCTACTGTAAATAACACTTTAGAAACCGCTGCCCTGAATGGTACCAGTTGACAACCAGCTAGGAAAAGATGTGGAAGCACGGAATTGGTTCCATGGATCCCACACCAGAAAGCCGAAGTAGACTCATTGTCCGAAGCGCTCAGCTCCTCCATATGCACTAATGCATCTAAAGCGTTAGACCAGGTCACTCTCAAAAGACTCTCAGTAGACCTCCATTGGCAGGGGATTATCTGTCTCATAGCTAAAATAAACAGGCGCAACGCACCTTTCTTAGTCTGAGAGATCCGCCCTGAGAACATGGATAAGAAAGCTATCGCCGGTGAAGGCACCACGGTAGCTTTGTATAGGTGATTGTACAAAATAAAAACATCTCGCCACAGAGGGGCCACACCTGGACAATCCCACCAGATATGTGCCATTGTGCCCTTTGCAACAAAACACCTCCAGCACACATCAGATACCTGTGGGTAAAACTGGTGCAATCGTACTGGGGTCCTATACCATCTGGTTAGGACTTTATAGTTAAGCTCCTGTAAATTACAGGATACAGTTAACTTATGAGTAAAGAGGAGAGATCGAGACCATTCGTCAGCTGAGAAGGTGGATCCCAGTTCCGATTCCCAGTCAGACATGAATTTAGGCTTAGTTCCGTGAATACCTGTGGAGGGGTCCCCTTTCTCCCCAGAGTTCAACATGGCATATAACAGATATAGCATGGTCAGGAGCTGAGCTCGCTGTACACATCTTCTCAAATTCAGTTAAGGTGGGACATGACTGCAATCCAGGTATCAGGGAATTAATGAAGCTCCGTAGCTGAAAGTAAAGGAACCAGCGACCAGGACAAGAAGGTATGATATGGGAAAGGTCTTCAAGAGGAAGTAACTGTTTATATACGTCCATCAATTTAATTGGATGCCTGCTGCGGCATCCCAGGGCTGAAAGCTGATTCAAACCTACAGGAAGATCTGAGTGGCCCGAGATTACCGTGAGAGGACCAGGGGATTGCATAAGTTCAAGTTTGACAGCAAATTTAGTCCAGATTCTAGCTAAAGTGTGGAGAAGCAACGAAGATTGCGAGTCCGGCAATGCATTCAAGGAGGTAAGAGAAAGCCAATAAATACAGGTGGCCAAATGTGGAGCCATTTCATGCTCAATTTCCACCCAGAGTTTGGTAGAGTGGTTATGACACAGGTCGAGAACACAGTTCATGACTGTCGCTCTATAATACGAGACGAAATTCGGCAATCCCGTACCTCCTGAGGCTTTAGAGCGGGATATCAGACTGTAACTAAGTCTAGCCCTGGGTGCTTTCCACACAAAGACCGACACCATTCTCCTGAGCCTGGCAAAATAAGTCAAAGGAATTTTACACGGGATCGCCTGAAACAAATAAAGAAGGCACGGTAAAATGTCCATTTTCACCGCATTGATCCGCCCAAACCAGGATATCTGGAGCGGGGTCCATTTATGGATACTAGATTCAATGGATTTGAGTAGGGGTAAATAATTAAGCCTAAACACATGCGTCAGATTTGCGGAAATGTACACTCCTAAATATTTAATGTGTTTAGATGTCCATCTAAAGGAGAAATATCCCTTAAAGGGAGTCTGTCACCAGATTGTGACCTTATAGACCGCTTACATAGCGCTCTAGCATAGCAGTCTATGATTCTAATGGTACCTTTGATGTGTGCTTCTGAAGTTCCCCCAAGGCAAAAACTGACTTTTATTCAAGGGATCGCAAGTGCCCAGGGCGGGGTTCACCTTGTTGGAGCCCAGGCTGTTCTGCCTCTTTTCGCCATATCCCCGCCCAGCCTCTTCCTCTGCCCGCCCTGCTCTTCCTTTGCATCCTCTTTCTCTGCAGCCGGATCCCGCGCCTGCGCTATCCATTGCTTGACCGGGGCATGCGCACTGCGATGCCCATTGTGGGCACGGCATCGCAGTAGCTACTACGCATGCGCCGGCCAACGGCGAGAAACAGCGGCGAGGAGGCGGACCAGATACACCCACAATGGGCATCGCAGTGCGCATGCCCCGGCCAAGCAATGGATAGCGCAGGCGCGGGATTCGGCTGCAGAGAAGGAGGACGCAAAGGAAGAGCGGGGCGGGCAGAGGAAGAGGCTGGGCGGGGATATGGCGAAAAGAGGCAGAACAGCCTGGGCTCCAACAAGGTGAACCCCGCCCTGGGCACTTGCGATCCCTTGAATAAAAGTCCGTTTTTGCCTTGGGGGAACTTCAGAAGCACACATCAAAGGTACCATTAGAATCATAGACTGCTATGCTAGAGCGCTATGTAAGCGGTCTATAAGGTCACAATCTGGTGACAGACTCCCTTTAAGATAATCTGCTTCTCTTTGGGGAATGCTAACATTCAATATCTCGGATTTTTGCACATTGACTTTAAAGTTGCTAAGGTAACCAAAAAGGTCAAATTCACGTAGAATCGAGGGTAAGCCTATCCTGGGAGAGGTCAAATATATAAGCAGGTCATCCGCGAACAAAGACAGTTTGTGTTCCGTATTACCCAGTCTAAGACCTGAGATAGAGGGATTTGCACGGAGGGCATTCGCCAGGGATTCCATCATAAGGGTGTATAAAAAAGGTGACAGGGGGCACCCTTGACGTGTACCGTTCCGAATCTCAAAAGGGGCAGATAGCAGCCCATTAACACGAACACAGGCCGAGGGGGAGGAATAAAGAGCTAATATCCTATGAATCATTCTGTCTCCTAGGCCGATATGACGCAGAGTCTCCTTTAAAAATCGCCAGTTTACCCTGTCGAATGCCTTCTCTGCGTCTACAGTGAGAAGGCATAATGGTATTTTGAGTTGTTGTGATCTCGCTATCAGCCCCAACGTTTTAAGTGTATTATCGCGAGCTTCCCACCCCGGAACACTGCCTCCTGTATTTGTATTAAAAGGTTAGTTATCTTCATTGGTGTTGCAGTGGCCAAAAGCCCCTCCCCCTCCCGTCTCTCTTCTTATTGGCGGCAGCAGCACAGGGGGAGGGAGACTCCTTCTCCAATGCGCTGCTGTGAAGAACATCGGCGGCGGGGCAGAGAACTATCAGCTCCTGTGCCCCGCCGCTGTATTCTACTGCAACTAAAAAGTCTTGTCACCATTTGTAAATTCTAAGTCGCATTGGCAACCATTTTGGTCAACATCTGGAGCCCTGTGTTTGGGTGTGTCAGAACAGAGACTAGCCCTCCTGGCACTCTTCCCTCTACCCTGCTTTCTGTTATCCAGTTAGCTAACTCACTTTCCTGATCCTCCATGGTACCACTCCCCCTTCATCTACCCCATAGAGTGTCTGCTCAGTGGGCATCAAACTCTTTTCCATATTGCCATCTAATCTTAATGTTGAAATTCACTCATTTAGATACAGGATCTGGGATTCCAAACATGCAGCTCCTGTGCCCCGCCGCTGTACTCAACTGCAGAGCTGTGGCAGCGGGTCTAGTCGCAAATGGCGACAAGACTAAAAAGTCTTGTCGCCATTTGTAAAATTCTAAGTCGCATTGGCGACCATTTTGGTCGCCATCTGGAGCCCTGGTTGTACTACAATACAAGTACTTTGTATTGAAATAAGTGCGGAAACACAATATACACTTTTTGAAATACCTGTAAACATACACCGGGACAGTCATTCATTCATGTTACGAAGGGTTGTTCCCTTCATTCCAGGAACTGGCAATAAGTCTCTTGGTCATTATGTGGCCTATTGTCGAAAAAAATGTAATGGCTGGGAGAAATATGATGACTTGTGTGACTGTATTACAACAGCCTCAGCAAAGACCAAGATGCATCCACATGTTGTAATAGTTACAAAGGAGGAGTGAATATTTGCTTAAAAGGATACCCTAAGCCCAAAAAAACTTTTGCTTTAAAGGGGTACCCTGGTGGAAAACAATTTTTTTTTTAATTAGCTGGTGCCAGAAAGTTAAACAGATTTGTAAATTACGGTACTTCTATTTAAAAATCTGAATCCTGCTCCACAGGAAGTTCTTTTCTTTTTGAACTTCTTTTCTGTCTGACCATAGTGCACTCTGCTGACACCTCTGTCCATGTCAGGAACTGTCCGGAGCAGGAGAGGTTTGCTATGGGGATTTGTTTTGGCTTTGAGATGCACATACAGACATTACCACCTCTGCCAGGTATAACCTCACTGACCGGTCTCGGTATATAAAGTAATAACTGTGTGTATATCATAATAAATCATATATTGCTAGGTTAATCCCTTAAAGCTAAATTAACTTCTCTAATCTCAGAAACCGAACCAACACAAACGCTCATTTTTGCAGCACAAACGAATTGTGTATTTCTTTTTGAAAGTGGGCGGGTTTCAGCAAATCAAGCGCACAATATCTTGGAAACCAAAGCGGCGCAAACTTGCTGCACAAACCAGCATAAATGAATGGTGTATTTCTTTTTGAAATTTCAGAACATGGGGTGGAAAGTGAGCGGGGCTTCATAAAAATCAAACGTGCAACATCTCAGAAACCGAACCGGCACAAATGCTCATTTTTGCAGCACAAACGAATGGTGTATTTATTTTTATCTTTTGCAAACATGGGGTGCCAACTTTACACTCAATAAAACCATTTAGAGATATAGGACAGTTATATGGCGGACATGCTAGCCGCGATCTAGCCGTGTATGTCCGCATCTCTATAGGGTAAAAAGAGGTGACAGGATCCCTTTAAGGAACGGGTCGTCTTTGGGCCCTATCACTGTCTTAGGGCTTTACAGGGTAAGTCAGGCTTTCGGTTCCAGTGAATGTAAGGATCCCGGAAAGCATTATGGAGGGATCCTCATGGGATTATAATCATCCCAGAGATTTTACATTTAGGGTTTTTGGCAGGAATTTTTCCCGCCAAGGTGGTGAGGTATATGGGCTAAAAATAGTAAGGTTACTGGGCAGAGTGACAGAGGTCGGGGAGGGACCTATTAAATTTTGTTGCTGGGCAGAATGGAATAGGGATGCCCAGCAACAGGTATAGGATTGGGTGGGAGCTTTGGGTTGGGACCCGGCTAGGGTTATAAGAAGTGGTGTCTACCAGCCGTGTGCTGCCAGATGAGTATCTGTGGAAGGATTGCTGCCCCGCCTGCATTTCCCCCCTTTTTATTTTTGTCACGGCTGCTTTATTAGAAGGAGGGTAAAAGTCGCTCACTGATAAGGTGAGCTGACGAGTTGAGTCAGAAGTTTAGGCCGAGCATATGGCTGGTCTAATTATTGGTTTGTTAATAAGATATTGATGATGATTTAATTCATTGATGATTTAATTTTATTATGATTTATTGTTAAATGACTTTAAGATAATCTTTAATAAAGCTTATTTATTCCACCCATTTAAGGTGTCCATGTGTATTTTTATTGGGTTAAGCTGTTGGTTATTTGGTTATAGGGTTTGGGTATGATTTATAATCCCATGAACAGTTCTACCACTGAGGTCCATTCATTCGGTTAGCAGCCAGGGCTAGGTTTCATTAGGTGGTGACCTTTTCCTCTCCCTAGCTTCTAGGCCAGATACCTTTCCAGCCCACCCTCTTGTGTTTGGTGTGGTGTTCCCTCCCACACCTTGTCGTGACATTATACACCGCTGAAACCGACATTTTGTTTGTATCAGTGTGGCAATGGATCCAATCCCTGCACTGGTTGGACAACTACAAGAGTTGTCTTTGGAGGTAGCTCTGCAATACCGTCGCACAGATCCAGAGACCTCTGGCAGCTGGTTCCGACTGTGGGAATCAGGCCTGCCCTGAACCTAAGGTTGCTCTCCAAGACAGTTTTTTTCGGTGGCAGCGATAATTTCACTCTGTTTAGGGAGTCATGTAAATTATATTTTAAGCTGCATCCTCGCTCTTATGGCGATGAGAGTCAAATCATCATGTCGCTGCTTAAAGGAGATGCCCAGGCTTGGGCCTTTTCTTTTCCGACTGGATGACAGTCCCTCCAGTCAGTGGACGAGTTTTTCATAGCTCTGGGTTTGATTTACGATGACCCGGATCAGATTTCCCTGGCCGAGACTAAGTTGTGTGGCTTGCGGCAGGGAAAGCGGTCTGCGGATATCTACTGCTCTGAATTTAGGAGATGGGCTACAGATATGGAGTGGAATGATCCAGCTCTGCGTAGTCAATTCTGTCAAGGATTATCTGAGAGGCTGAAAGACGCGTTGGCCTTTCACGAGAATCCTGAGTCTTTGGAGGCAGCCATGTCACTTGCTGTACGTATAGACAGACGTCTGAGAGAGAGATCTAAAGTCCCTGATTCTCAGGAGGTACTATCATATGAGATGGCGGCTCCCTCTGACACTTTGGGTGGAGAGACTCTCAAGTTTATGCCTTGTGATGAGCCTATGCAGCTAGGGGGAGCTACTCCTGGGACTGCTGGAAAGAGCTTTGGTCATATGAAGGGGTCTGTTTTTGTTGTGGAAAGAAGGGACATTTTGTGAATAGTTGTCCGTTCTTGCAGCGTCAAGGTAAAAACAAGAAAAATACATTTAATTCACTATTGGTGGTGTGGGTGGGGAGCAAGAAAACGTACTTTTGTCTTTTACCGGTAGTACCAGATTTCCCTTGTCTGCCGAGGTGGCGCTAGAGTCCAAAACTGTGGAAATCAAAGTATTTATCGACAGTGGGGCAGGGGTTAACCTGATTGATGGACAGTTCGTTTGAATGCATGGTTTGACTACCAGTGCACTAGAGAAAAGTATTTCTGTCTTTGCAATTGATTCCGAACCTCTTACCCAAATATGCCTGTCACAGGTGGTGAATGACATTCATTTAGGAGTGGGTGATTTTCATCAGGAATCTATTATGTTATGTGTTGGAGGGTCTGCCTGCTCCATTCGTGTTAGGTCTACCGTGGTTAAGCAAACATAACCCTACCATCGATTGGCAAGCGAGACAGATTCTCGATTGGAGTGAATTTTGCATAGACAACTGTCTTCTTAATACATTGTTCTCTGTGGTCACCATTAAAGCTGTACCCTCGTTCATTTCCGAATTTTCTAAAGTATTTTCTGAAAGTGGTAACCAGGAGTTACCTTCGCATCGTCAATCTTATTCCCAGAGATAAACTGCACAATGCTCGGTTGTATAATCTTTCGGAACCCGAAAGAAAGGTTATGCGAGAATTTATACCCGAGAGTTTGGCGAAGGGACTGGAGCTTAGTGTGTCTGTGAGTCTGACTCACACACAGCCAGATTGTCGTAGCAGCAGGACAGGTGGGTAGGTGATCAATGATGAGCGCACTAGCACCGGAGTGCACAGCATAAATAAGTTTTAAAAAAATATTACACAAACAACAATCATAAATGGAGGTGGGAAAATGGTGACCGTGACATGATGGGAGGGGGGACAATGTCTGTATTCTGTGACATGGGGATGGGGCCAGGGCTGTCCGGGGGGGAGGGGCGGGGGTGATGCGCCACAATAGGGGGTAATGATGTGATCATGATGTGACACGAAGGGGGGAGGGGAGAAATGGGGACATGATCGCTGACATTTGCGGCTGATGTCTGACATGTGGGTCTGATCTGAGGTCTGATTAACAGTAATGTAGCTTCACTTGTGTTGGCAAAAATCCTTGCACCAGCGATCCTGATCGACCCGAAGATCTGAAGGCGCTTATGCGGTTTATGGGGTTTACCAACTACTACCATAAATTCATCCTGAACTATTCGACTGTGGTTAAACCTTTAACAGACATGACTAGGAAGGGTGCTGATTTCTCTGTTTGGTCTGATGCGGCATGTGACGGACTGAACCGTCACTGGGGCTGCTAGAGAAGCCTGAGGGCCAGCCTCCTTCCTACAGACTATGGACCGAGAAATTTGGAGACCCCCTCAGACATTTTGGGGTTGCAAGGAACTATGAACCCTTATTTATGTGTGTAATGTATATGCCACATATTTCCTATTGCCCATTAAAAAGGCATGGTGTGGATTCAGCAACACAAAAAGGGTTAACTCTGCACTGAGACTCCCACTGATTGTGTTAGTGATGGGATTAAGATAGTTTATTATAATAGCAGCCGACTCCTATGATACACTCAGGAGATGATCCCATCACATGTGTCTCCTCTTTCCATTCATTCATTAAGGAGGAGGGTGAAGATATCTGTTTGCATGTTCATTGTTGATTGCGTCAAAGACAATGCCATTGTGTTTGTTGAATAGGGTTAGTTTTGTGTTAAAACTGTACAGGATTGGCTGCTATGTCATGTCCTCAGTATGTCATGTGTATATAAGTCAATGCTGTGTGTTCAATAAAGAGTTCCTGTTTTACCCTTCATCATGTTGAGGCTGGTGTTTGGGTAACTGATCGACACTGGGGATTGCTATACGCTGAAGATTTGCTATACTCCCCTGGCTATACTATTAGCTCTTGTAAGAGCTGTTCCTGGTTCCTGTGGTGGTTTTGGGACCCCAAAAAAAGAAGAAAAAATGTTTTTTTTTTTTTTTTTAATTTTCAAGTAAAATAAAAAAAGCATCCTTTTCCCAGAATAAATGTTAAAAATTGTAAGAAAAAGGGAAAAAAGAGAAAAGTAGACATGTTAGGTATCGCCGCGTCCGTATCGACTGGCTATATAAAAATATCACATGATCCACCCCATCAGGTGAACGCCATAAAAAAATAAACATGGCCAAAACAGCTATTTTCTGGCCACCTTGCCTCACAAAAAGTGGTACACCAAGTGATCAAAAAGGTGTATTTAGCCCAAAATGGTACCAATCAAACAGTCATCTAATCCCGCAAAAAAATTATACCCTATCTAAGACAATCGGCCAAAAAAATAAAATAAAAAATATGGGTCAGAAAATGGCAACAAAAAAACTAAATTTTATTCTGTTCTAATTGCTTTCACTGTGTAAAACTTAACAAAAACAAAAATGATAGACATATTAGGTATCGCCACGTCCGTAACAACCTGCTCTATAAAATATCACATTATTTGCCCCCTCAGGTAAATGCTGTAAAAAAAAAAAAAAAAAAAAATATGCCAAAGTAGCAATTTTTTTCACCTTGCCTCACAAAAAGTGTGATACCAAGCAATCAAAAAGTCTTATGTACCCCAAAATGGTACCAAACTGTCATGTCATCCCACAAAAAATTAGCCCCCACATAAGACAATCCCTTAAAAATAAAAACCAATGCCACCCGCAAAACAATCTATCAAAATCTGCACTGCAAAAGCCATATGGCACTCCTTCCGTTCTGAGACCTACCATGTGCGCTCATAGCAGTTTACCACCAAATATGTGGTATTGCCGTATTCAGGACAAAATGGGTAACAAATTATGGGGTGCTTTTTCTCCTGTTAACCCTTATGAAAATGAAAAATATGGGGCTAAAGCATCATTTTATTGGAATTTCACAGCCAAGTGTTTCCAAATTCCGTAAACCGCTTAGGGGGTCAAAGTGCTCAGTACCCCCCGTGATCTTTTCTTTAAGGGGTGTAGTTTCCAAAATGGGGTAACTTTTTGAGGGATTCCACTGTAGGGGACGTCAGGGTCTCTTCAAATACAAAATGGTGCCTTAAAACCAATCTAGCAAAATTATGGAGATTTCTATCTTTATTCAGCAGGACCTGCGCTGACGTCACTGCGCTCACCACGTGGTGAGCACGATTATAACATCAAAAGGTCCTTTGGCAGGTCCAGAAAGAATTAGAAAGAAGATGATGCCGGCTGCGCGAACAACAGGATGAGGTGAGTTACTTTTTTAAATTGTTTAACCCCTAAAGCCACATTTTTAGTAAGTATTCTGTATTAGGAATGCTATTAATTTCCATTATAACCATGTAATAAGAGAAAATAATAAAATATACCGAACACCTACCCAAACCCAAACTTCAGTGAAGAAGTCCGGGTTCGGGTACCGTGGTCAGTTTTTTATCACGGGCGTGCAAAACGCATTGCACCCGAGCGATAAAAACTGAACATCGGAATGCAATCGTAGTCAAAACGGACTGCAATTGCGTACCTACTCGCACGATTTTCTGTGATTGCAGAAGCAACGCATCCGGACCGAATCCGGACATGCTCGTCCGCAAGGGGCCTGAGTTGGTGGACACCCTTCTCAGTGTAACTGATGGGTTCAACTTAACGAAGAATCGCTATGGCTGAACTGGTCAATTAGGCATTTGTTGATTTTTACGTTATTGGATCTCCCCACCCCATCATGCCTGCTAGATGATAGAAACAATTAAGGCCTGTATGCAATTTTGGTTTAGAAAACCCTATACTAAGCTCCTAAGTGTCCAGTTAAGTAAGTTTCAACTTTCTTTTTTCAAAATTGTGACAAGGGAGGGGAACTGCCTGGCTTGATTAATTCTTGGGAGTAGAACTTTACAGGCTGTATATGGTCAAAATGGGCACCCCTTGAATATAACAGTCATCCAATGGATTGGGGGGATTGATCTTCTTTCAGCAATGAGATTGTATAGCATGATGGCCAAATATAAGTTCCTGGATAAGCTTACCAGACCTGGCTGTCCTCACTTTAGAATAGCTAAATAGTACACAACACCAAGTGTGAAAAAGGGAGGATTTTCATTGATTTATAAGGAATTACATGAGTGTTATCTTCATCCTTCATTATATACAGCCAGGTGCATAAATATTTGGCCATCAACACAATTCTAAGATTTTTGGCTCTATACACCACCACAATGGATTTGAAATGAAACAAACTAGATGTGCTTTAACTGCAAACTGTCAGCTTTAATATGAGGGTATTGACACCCAAATCAAGTGAACGGTGTAGGAATTACATCAGTTTGCATATGCGCCTCCCACTTGTTAAGGGACAAAAAGTAATAGGACATAATAATCATAATAATCAAACTTTCACTTTTTAATACTTGGCTGCAAATCCTTTGCAGTCAATTACAGCCTGAAGTCTGGAAGGCATAGACATCACCAGACTCTGGGTTTCATCCCTGGCGATGCTCTGCCAGGCCTCTACTGCAACTGTCTTCAGTTCCTGCTTGTTCTTGGAGCATTTTCCCTTCAGTTTTGTCTTCAGCAAGTGAAATGCATGCTCAATCGGATTCAGGTCAGGTGATTGACTTGGCCATTGAATAACATTCTACATATTTCCCTTAAAAACTCTTTGGTTGCTTTTGCAGTATACTTTTCCTTTCCTTCTCCATACTCTGCTCTTCCCATCTCTTTGGTACAAGTTGATCTTGGTCTCATCTGTCCATAGGATATTGTTCCAGGACTGTGAAGGCTTTTTTAGATGTCTTTTGGCAAACTCTAATCTGGCCTTCCTGTTTTGAGGCTCACCCATGGATTACATCTTGTGGTGAACCCTCTGTATTCACTTTGGTGAAGTCTTCTCTTAAATGTTGACTTTGACACACATACACCTACCTCCTGGAGGGTGTTCTTCATCTGGTCAACTGTTGTGAAGTTTTCTTCACCAGGGAAATCATTTCTCTTCCACCAAAGTTGTTTTCTGTGGTCTGAGCTCACCGGTGCGTTCCTTCTTTTTAAGAATGTTCCAAACAGTTGTTTTTGCTATCTCTCTGATGGATTTGTTTTGTTTTTTTACAGCCTAATAATGGCTTGCTTCACTGATCGTGATAGCTCTTTGAATCTCATCTTGAGAGTTGACAGCAACAGATTCCAAATGCAAATAGCACACTTAAAATATACTCGGGACCTTCTATCTGCTCATTGTAATTGGGATAATGATGGAATAACACACCCCTGGCCATGGAATAGCTGATAAGCCAATTGTCCTATTACTTTTTGTCCCTTAACAAGTGGGAGGCACATATGCAACTGTTTTAATTCCTACACAGTTCACCTGATTTGGATGTAAATACCCTCAAATTAAAGATGCCAGTCTGCAGTTAAAGCACATCTTGTTTGTTTCATTTCAAATCCATTGTGGTGGTATATAGAGCCAAAAATCTTAGAATTGTGTCGATGTCCCAATATTTATCGACCTGACTGTATGATTGCATGGAAACAGCGATTTTTTAAAATACTATTTGTGCCAAAAATATTGCTATGGCTAAAAGATTCACATGCATGTTTACCGTTAGCACATTAACATTCACAATTAATTCAAGTACTATGGGTCTCTGCTGAAAGCAATGTAGGGAGGAGGCAGCTTTAGGTGGAGGTCTTCATTTTGATTTTACAAGTTAATAATCAAGATAGTGCTGAACTCAGAACTTGCCCTTTTAAAACCTGAGACTGGAGCAAATCTCAGGAGAAAGGTGTTGGGTTGCCGCTCATATTCTTGAGGCTACCCATAGTATAACTATTTGGAAATTCCCAGTACCTTTTCAAAATCCCTATCAGAGTTAACAACTTTCAATATGAAAAATGTTTATGCTTACAGGCTGGGGCAAAAGATATTTGTAATACAAAAGGGAAGAGGTGGGTAGGTAGGTATAATTGTGAGAAGATTTAGTGCTCTAGTGTTTAGCCACACAGTACATTACCAACTAAGTTGCATAAGAGCCTGGTTTCTAAAGCTGCTTGTCGCCATGTTTCCATGTATTTACCTGCCAAGTCCTTTCTTTTCCTTTTCTTATATGCTCCACTGTCCAAGGAAATTAATTGAATTGTATGAATTCTGTTTTTTTATATGTCTACTTTTCTATTTATGTTTTTTCGTTCTGTAGTATATTTTTCATGTTTATCTTTGTATTGTGTCATAAAAAAAAGCCATGGGGAGACTCAATTAGGGGAACAGATAGGGCAATCTGTCACAAAGACTGTGATTGCCGAACAGTGTGTTGTCTTCCTGGCGCTAGAATTCGACACATCACGTATCGTGTTGACAGATTACTGAGAGGGGCTGGAGAAGATCGAGCGGTCATGGTCCATATCGGAACCAATGACAAAGTTAGAGGAAGGTGGAGAGTCCTTAAAAAAGATTTTAGGTATTTAGGTCAAAAGCTTAGGGGCAAGGACCTCAAAGGTAGTGTTTTCCAAAATACTGCCTGTACCGCGAGCCACACAAGAAAGGCAGCAGGAGATTAGGGAGGTTAACAAGTGGCTTAAGAACTGGTGTAGGAAGGAGGGGTTTGGGTTCCTGGAGAACCGTGCTGACTTCTCTGTCAGCTACAGGCTCTATCGTAAGGATGGGCTGCACCTCAATGGGGAAGGGGCAGCTGTGTTGGGGGAAAGATGGCTAGAAGGTTGGAAGAGTGTTTAAACTAGGTATTGGGGGGAGGGTAATAACGTTATAGGATGGGAAGATAGTGCAGATAGAGACCGGGGGCAAGGTAGTGGGACTGGGGGAGAAATGGAAGGAGGGACTAGAACAGTTCAGAAGGAAAGGTGTAGGGTACAAAATATACATAAACCTATTAATTGTATGTATACTAATGCCAGAAACCTGACTAATAAAACTGGGGAACTGGAATTAGTGATGTGTGAGGAGGACTATGACATAGTGGGAATAACTGAGACATGGCTGGATGATCGCTATGACTGGGCAGTTAATGTACAAGGTTACAGTCTGTTCAGAAAGGATCGTCAAAACCGGAGGGACATGAACATGTGGAGTCACTATGGGTAGAACTACATGGAGGCAAAAATAATAATAAATTACTAATAGGAGTTTATTATAAACCACCTCAGTCCACAGAAAATCTACTACTAAACGAGATAGACGAGGCGGCAAATCATAATGAGGTGGTTATTATGGGGGACTTCAACTACCCAGATATAGAGTGGGAAACTGAAAGCTGTACATCTCATAAAGGAAACAGGGTCTTGGCAATAAGCAAAGACAATTACCTTTCCCAACTGGTTCAGAACCTGACTAGAGGGACGGCCACACTGGAACAAAAATACCAAACTTCAAAAAAGCTAAATTAAGCCAACCAAGTGAGGCCATAGGCATAACTAACTGGGACAAATTCCTTAAAAATAAAAATACAGCCACAAAATTAGATATTTTTAAAAGGATCCTAAAATCTAATTGTGAGAGGTACATACCTTAAAGGAATAATTAAGGAACAAGAAAGAAATTCATGTGGAAAAATAGAACTGTAAATAAAGCAATAAATGACAAAAAGAAAGCATTTAAATCACTAAAACAGGAGGGGGGCCAGGAAGCACTGAAAAACTATAAGGGCTATTTCACACGAGCGAGTCCATTGCGGGAATCACGCTCCGTGTGCGAGTGTGATCCTCCACTCTGGACTTGCTGGAGCGCACAGCATTATCATGATTTATAATGCTATGTGTCTCTGCATGGCCTTTTTCCCCACAGAATCATAGTGACATAAAGCTGTCAGTATGATTCTGTAGAAATAAGGTCAAGCAGAGACACATAGCATTATAAATCATGATAATGCCGTGCGCTCCAGCAAGTCCAGAGCGGAGGATCACACTCACACACAGAGCGTGATTCCTGCAATGGACTCGCTCGTGTGAAACAGCCCTAAGGGAAAAACTAGAATATGTAATAGCCAGGCCCTTATTTCTGATATTTACAGACTCTATACTGACAGGGAGTGTTTCCCAGGATTGGCGCATAGCAAATGTGGTGCCAATATTCAAAAAGGGTGCAAAAACAGAGCCCGGAAACTATAGGCCGGTAAGTTTAACATCTGTTGTAGGTAAACTGTTTGAAGGTTTTCTAAGGGATGCTATCTTGGAGGATCTCAATGAAAATAAGCAAATAACACCATATTAGCATGGCTTCATGAGGGATCAGTCATGTCAAACTAATTTAATCAGTTTCTATGAGGAGGTAAGTTCTAGACGTGACAGTGGTGAATCAATAGATGTCGTATATATGGACTTCTCTAAAGCATTTGACACTGTACCACATAAAAGGTTAGTATATAAAATGAGAATGCTTTGACTGGGAGAAAATGTCTGTATGCGGGTAAGTAACTGGCTCAGTGATGGAAAACAGAGGGTGGTTATTAAAGGTACACACTCAGATTGGGTCACTGTCACTAGTGGGGTACCTCAGGGGTCGGTATTGGGCCCTATTCTCTTCAATATATTTAATAATTATCTTGTAGAAGGCTTGCACAGTAAAATATCAATTTTTGCAGATGACACTAAACTGTGTAAAGTAATTAACACTGAAGAGGACAATATACTGCTACAGATAGATCTAGATAGATCTGGATAGATTGGAGGCTTGGGCAGAGAAGTGGCAGATGAGGTTTAACACAGACAAATTTAAGGGTATGCACATGGGAAGGAATAATGCAAATCACCCGTACATACTAAATAGTAAAACACTGGGTAACACTGACATGGAAAAGGACCTAGGAATTTTAATAAATAGCAAACTAAGCAGAAAAAACTGTGTTAGGCAGCTGCTGCCAAGGCCAATAAGATAATGGGTTGCATCAAAAGGGGCATAGATGCCCGTGATGAGAACATAGTCCTACCACTTTACAAATCACTAGTCAGACCACACATGGAGTACTGTGTACAGTTCTGGGCACCTGTGAACAAAGCAGACATAGCAGAGCTGGAGCGGGTCCAGACGAGGGCAACTAAAGTAATAACTGGAATGGGGCAGCCCAGTACCCTGAAAGATTAACAACATTAGGGTTATTCACTTTAGAAAAAAGATGACCGAGGGGAGATCTAATTAATATGTATAAATATATCAGGGGACAGTACAGAGATCTCTCCCATCATCTATTTATCCCCAGGACGGAGACTGTGACGAGGGGACACCCTCTGCGTCTGGAGGAAAGAAGGTTTGTACACAAACATAGCAAAAGGATTCTTTACGGTAAGAGCAGTGAGACTATGGAACTCTCTGCCTGAGGAGGTGGTGATGGTGAGTACAATAAAGGAATTCAAGAGGGGCCTGGATGAATTTCTGGAGTGTAATAATATTACAGGCTATAGTTACTAGAGAGAGATCATTGATCCAGGGAGTTATTCTGATTGCCTGATTGGAGTCGGGAAGGAATTTTTACCCCCTTAAGTGGGGAAAATTGGCTTCTACCTCAGTTTTTTTCCCCCTTCCTCTGGATCAACTTGCAGGATAACAGGCCGAACTGGATGGACAAATGTCTTTTTTCGGCCTTATATACTATGTTACATGCTGAAATCTTCCAAAAGAGAAATCTGAAATCTGTTGAGGTCTGGATACTGAGCTTATGCAATTAGGCAAGGTGTATCTGCATTGGCTTCATCAGCACACCGTGCATGTGTCGAAGCTCCCTTACTAGGGATGAGCAAATCAATTTGTCTCATCAACCACAGTTCTTCACCGGCAATGGACTGTTGCCTCTGCTGAAGAATCTGCCCCTGCTACTTGCTTGACAGGGCCAGACATCTCACCCAGCCTTGACAATCTAGCACCTGCCCCTTTACACTCTTCCGGGTAGCCCTACACGAACAGTCGCTGCATCTCTCAAGATGTCTGTTCCCGTCAATGAATCAGCACAGGGAGATTCTAAACAGTATAGTATGCAGATGAAGTGGGGCAAATACATCTGATTTCTCTGCGCATGACTTAGAACCCAAACTAAACAGATTTCAGCATGTCTTCTAATAATTTAGGACACCTAGTGGAACATTAATTAAGCTTTAACAGCTGAGACCCAGATGATTTTTCAGAGGCAATTAGCATATAGTCAAAAAGTGCAATGCAACAGCTCACTGCAAACCAAATAAAGTACAAAATTGCATCATAATTGCAAATGCTATACTAATAAGTTAGAGATGCTTGGCAAATCATTTTGTACAAAATTATTTGAGCCCGTCTGCCGCACGTCAAGGCGATCTCTAGTTAGATGGGCTCCTAACACAAAATTTTACCTGTCATGTGCCATGACGGCTATCACATGATTCAGAAAAGTGCAGGTTTCACATGCATGCTGGATCCGCCTGAATTTCTGTCATTTTTGGTGCCAAAATGGCCTCCATTATATCCACGGAAAGCAGTTACCAGCATGCATGCCGGGCCTACTCGACATCACCCCTGGCGCCAAAAGGTCACCAAGGACTGCAATGAGAGTCCACACACTATCTCTCTCCTGGTGCCAAATGGCTTCAGTGAGTGAGGGGGAGCAGGCCAAGCTATATACTAACACTAATTAAAATCAGCCTATGGGGCAGACGAGCTGGTCAGGAGTGCTTGACCTACTCCCCCTCACTCACTGAAGCCATTTGGCACCAGGAGAGAGATAGTGTGTGGACTCTCTTTGCAGTCCTTGGTGACCTTTTGGCGCCAGGGGTGATGTGGAGTAGGCCCGGCATGCATGCTGGTAACTGCTTTCCGTGGATATAATGGAGGCCATTTTGGCACCAAAAATTACAGAAATTCAGGCGGATCCTGCATGCATGTGGAACCTGCACTTTCTGAATCATGTGATAGCCGTCATGGCACATGACAGGTAAAATTTACTGTTAGGAACCCGTCTAACTAGAGATCGCCTTGACGTGTGGCAGACGGGCTCAAATAATTTTGTACAAAATGATTTGCCAAGCATCTCTAACTTATTAGTATAGCATTTGCAATTATGATGCAATTTTGTATTTGGTTTGCAGTGAGCTGTTGCATTGCACTTTTTGTCTAACAGTCTTGTTCTCAGCCATAGCAATGTGCCCCTGCGCTTTGGGATGTGCTGACTGACCCCCCATTTTTTTCTTTGTAGCAATTAGCATATAGCCTGCAGTATTTTAACATCATTTTATGCAGTTTATACAAGAGCATGTAACAGCAGTAAAAAGCTATAGTGGCAGTTTTGTTGAACACAGAGCTGCAGTAACCAGGCTCAGTCACCAGGGATCATCAACCTTCAGCACTGCATTTGCTGTGAAACTACAACTCCCATCATGTACACTTACCCCACTGTACTTCTAAGTCCCATAGATGTGAAAGGAGGATTCTGAGAGTTGTAGTTTCAGAACAGCTAGAGGTTGCTGATCCGAGCTCTAGACATTGTATGACACTATGTTGTGTCTGGTTCCAGCACACAGCAGATCCTGCAAACAGTATGAATATTACAGGCTATGCACAGCTTTGGGGCATTTACAAGTGCCTTGTATTAAACTAGTCTACATGATAAATTACATTTGGTGAAGCGAGATAACCAGTTTGAATAAGTGTTTATGAACTGTTACTAATTTAAAGATAAGGGTTATTAAATGACCGACACAAATTCAAAGTAGGATTCACAGAGCTAGACAAATAGTTCTTCTTTTACTGTACATTAGTCATGACAAAAAAAACTATTAATAGCCATTACAGCTCAACATAAAGTTCCCTTTTAAAGGGACTCTGTCACCACTTTCTAACCCCCACTTTTAAAACTATAGTTCTGTCCATGGAGCCCCTGTGATTTCAATGGTGTTGTTATATGTGAAATCCGCAGGCTCGTTTTGATAAAAAAAGCTTTTATCTAACCTGTCAGTCATGAGGATAAGGTGCCCAGGGCGTTTCTCCTGGTCTGAACATGCCGCCAGCCGCCGCCGCCGTTGGTGCCCAGCTCCTCCTCTGCCTTGAATTTGCGCCGCCTGAATGTCAAGAAATACGCCTCCGGCTCTCCCTCAGTCCCCCCTCCTTCTTTTCTAAGATCCCGCGCGTGCGGCAGTGTTCGCGTTATCGGGAGTTTGAGCGAAGTGCGCATGCGCATGCGCACTTCGCTCAATGAGGCTGAATCGTAAAGTCTGCACGGGCGCATCAGGCACAGGCCTGTGCGCACGCGCAAAATTTTGGAAAAGGAGGGGGGACTGAGGGAGAGCCGGAGGCGTATTTCTTGACATTCAGGCGGCGCAAATTCAAGGCAGAGGAGGAGCTGGGCACCAACGGCGGCGGCGGCATGTTCAGACCGGGAGAAACGCCCTGGGCACCTTATCCTCATGACTGACAGGTTAGATAAAAGCTTTTTTTATCAAAACGAGCCAGCAGATTTCACATATAACACCACCATTGAAATCACAGGGGCTCCATGGACAGAACTATAGTTTTAAAAGTGGGGGTTAGAAAGTGGTGACAGAGTCCCTTTAAAGGCTATGTACACTTTTGAAAGCAATTTTTGTTTCTGATTGCATTTTACAAATTTTTAGCTAAAAATTTTATTTTCAGTTGGCATTTATTAAAAATATTGAGCCATTCTGTCACAAAGCGTTAACTGTTTTTCTAGCTGTGTGACAGATACTTTCCAATCATCTAATAAACCTCATCTCTAAACTACTAAGAGGTCATAGACACTTGTTTAAGCCACATTCTTATCAGTAAGATAAGGATTGAGCTTTAAATAGGTTATCCAACCCCTATAATACCCCACCAAATCGTACTTACCTCGCACCCCAGGGTGTTTGGGGCAGCCAAAAGCAGGCGTCAACAGGGACGAGCCTCCTAGCATCGCTATCGGAAAATTGATTTTTAGTTCAAAATAAGTACAATGCAATAATAAAAAAAATGCCCCCAAAGGCGTATAGCCTTTAAGCTTTTAATTCTGTCTCCCTTTCACTTTTCATTTATGTGGCATGTGTACATACATTGTAGCTGGGTACAAAAAAATGTTGATAGGGAAAAAGCAGATGGGTTGTAATTGAAAAAATAGAGTATAAAGATTATGGGGGTAATTTATTATATGGAAATACGCTTATATTAGGCGTTTATCATGCGCTCATGGCGGCCGCTAACTGCGACTTCACCTGGCTCACGGCAGGTCTAAAATTGTTAACGGGGAAGGGGACGGGCCGGCAGGCCCATCTTATTTTATAATCTGCGTAGAAAATAGTCTAAATGCAAGACAGCTAGGAAGCTGTCTTACATTTAGAACAACGCTGGAGAGGGTTCAGAGGAACACTGCAGGAGAAATGTAGAAATGTTAGCACAGGCTTCCAGTATCCGTAGTTTCAGGTGCTGCACAGCATATGCTGTGAAGATACGAGATGGGCAGCACCTAAAACTACGGATACTGGAAGCCTGTGCTAGCATTTCTCCTGCGGTGTTGCTATCAGTGTGTGAAGAGTGGGAGAAGAGGGTTGCATTGACAATCCAACACAATAGGCAGCACAGTAAATAACTCATGAAAGAATAAAGCTACGTTAAAACTAAGCACACCGTTGTTTTTCTTGTGAAATTCCCAATAAGTTTGATGTTTCACATGACCCTCTTCCTATTGAAAAAACAAAAGTTGGATTCAAAATTGCAGACTTCAAAATGGCCGCCATGGTCACCACCCATCTTGAAAAGTCCCCCCCCCCCACATATACTAATGTGCCACAAACAGGAAGTTAATATCACCAACTATTCCCATTTTATCAAGGTGTATCCATATAAATGGCCCACCCTGTATTTGTATTTGCATATGAATTAACTATAAAAGCTACAATTTCTGGGGAAATTGTGTGAAATGTTCTTGTCTCCACCAGTAGTCTACAACTGGAGTGGGCGGAGTAACTGGGTGGAGTGGCTTGAGTAACTGTTGTGTGGCTGGAGTAACTGTGGAAAGGTTGGACTGGGCAGAGTAACTGTGAGGAGTGTTTGGAGTGAGTAAAGATAGTAAACATTACACTAACCAATTGTTTGATCAAATTTAAAAAGTGCACATGGCAAGCTGGATAGAGTGAGAAATGCATTTCAACTTTTACTTATATAGCACATTTAATTGCAATTTTGTTGGCCAAAGTGCTTCACCGTAACATTAAAACATACATTTATAAAAACATTAGCAGCATTATCAAGCCTAGCAGATAAAGGCATGACCACATGCATTTGAAGATGATAATCAGTGTTCACAACCACTGTTTCCTGGCAACGCTCATGCCCCGTTTATGCAGGCTCTAAGCGTGTGACATCACATGACTATGTACCTCCTGGACACATTCAATGTCACAAACCTCCATTTCCACTATGCTTTGAACATTCCGCCATTCATTCCTATGGGACCAATTTCGCCACAAAAACTCAGATATTTCGTGAACCATTCGGCGAAAGATTCCACAAAGTAATAGCACATCAATCGGGAACAATCTGCACGTTTCAGTATATTACTGTCTATGTAGTGCAAAAACTGTGGGAGGAGTTAGGGTGGTAAATTTGGCTATAATAAGAATATATATGTGAGCTAACAGTAAGTGTTCTTGCCATGCAAGAACACTTAATAATAAATTCACAAATTTTTATGAGAAAATTCTTCAAAGTATTAATTCCTTGTGTGAATATATTGTCATGGTAGCCTCATTCAAGGAATAGCGTGTGAAATTAAAAGTAATCAACCATCAAACTTCTGATTTACATCTACAGTAATTGTAGACTCAAAAGTTTAAAGGGGTCATGGAGAGATGGTCGTGCCTGCTTTCGGAACTTAGTTTCAAGTGAATATAGAGACCAGCACATGCCTCTCAATTCACACCGTCTGCGAGATGAGAAATGGTTCTCAAGCCCCGCAGCTATTTAGACATATATGGCATATCTTGTGGATACAGCATATATTGCAGGATAGGAATAACCCAATATAAATAAACTCAACTTACCTCTCCATTAAAGAAACAGAATATTGTTGCAACCAGCAGTCCCTGCAAAAGAAAGAAAATGAGACCACAAAAATGAAAGATTTACATAGCAAGGCTGAAACTGTTTACAACAGTTATAGTAAGTATAAGTGGTCTGTTGTGGGTTGGTTGACCAAGAATGAACACTGCAGAGTCACATGATAGAAGAAAACACAAAATTTTACACGTACAGATACCCAAAGGTGGTCATCTACCAACCTCATGTAAATCATACATGGTTGTCCAGTCTCAAAATAAAAAATATTTTGATATGCTCCTAACACTCCTCACCTTGCATACATATGCCCCCCCAATACCATTTATTTTTCATGTTGGTGCTTTCTTTCCCCCTGTCTGGGCATTAAGCTGTCTTGAGAGGTCTGTTTATATTCTCCACTTCCAGTTTACATGGCTGCTCTGCACAGTGATAAGTCACAGGTTGTCCCCACCCACCACACAGATCAGTCTGTAGGAGCGTTGCCCACTACACATCATGTGGCCATGTTACTACACCCAATACATGAATCCTGCTATTCTATTTCTTACTCATTTACTAAATTCCAATGCAATACTGCCCACTGAGCTGTCTATCTATTCCTGTCTTGTATGATACTGTCTGTTTAGTGTGTATCTAAGCTTATTATGTCAGATACTGCCTGCTGTGCCTCTGTATATAAATCCATCATCTGCGATACAGTATACCGTTTCTGTATCAGAGATTCTTATGTGTGATGCCTCCTGCTGAAGTTTGTATCTAAAGCCTCATAAACACAACCATATGTGTTTTGTGGTCTGCAAATTGTGGATTCACAAAATGAGGATACCATCTATGTGCGATCCCCATTTTTATGGGTTCAAGGTCTGCATTTTGAAGACCAGAATAGGGCATACTCTATCTTTTGCAGAACTGACACATGATGTTCATGTGTTTCCCACATCGGTATGTCAGTTCCGATTGCACACCAACAGTATCCTTATTTGGCAAATCTACAACTTGCAGACCACAAATGGATACGGCTGTGTGCAGTAGGCCTTATCCTATATTTTTTGGTACTGCCAGCTGAAGTATTTATTTTGGCCTATCGTGTGTGATACGTCGTGGGACCCTTGAGGAAGCCGGACTGCGCCATCTATACGCGTTGGGCGTTTCTCATGTTTCCAGGTCCACTGCACCAGCTGTTCATGTAGGTTCTGGCTCTTGATATTTGACTTCATTTTGGTCTGTTTTTACTTATTAGCGGCCTTACCTTATTCTACATTTTCTTTATGCTGTTTATAGGTATATTTTATATATAGCTGGTTTACATTGTATGTCCCCATTTAATGGACGCTCAGTGGACTCTGTATGTGTCGGTTACATATATTTCTTTGTATACCGACACTTTGTCTATTTTGTATACAATTTTCTATGTGTGTTTGTTGGTGTGTCTAAAACTTTATACATTTTATCATTGACTTATTATTGGATGTGCATTGATAGGGTGGTTCTTGTGACTCTTTCTTGGGTCAGGCGTTTCTTGTACCATTTTTTTACCACCCTTTTGCACTCCAGGGACTATTTGGTGTGCCCCCTGTTTCTTTAAATTGTTAAGTCGTGGGACATGACCATAATCAGCCCGGGAAATATGGTCCATGTGTAGGCTGCATCTCCCAGGCCAAAAACAGCTCTCCTGACCCGACCTGACTGTATGACAGTAATTTATGGTACAGCCAGTGTATCGGATAGTGTGGTATGTACACATGAAGAGGCACGACAACTGCCCCGCGGTCAGAGACTGGTTGTATCATAAATTACTGTCAGGTGGGTCATTTTCATCAGTCAATACAGTGGAGAAAAGTATAAAATTTTCCTTCTCGTCACCTCTCTCTACAACTCCTCCATTATCACTCCTTAAAGTGCATCTGTCAATCAGTGTGCAGAGGGCACAGCAGTTACAGAAAGAGCAGAGCTACTAGGTATAATGGCAGAGCCCCGTTGCTCCTAGAGGCTCATTAGCAAATATTAAAATTTAATTTTTTCCCCCAGCAATGTAGGCACATATCCTACAGTATGAACATGGGACCCACACAGATGCCTTCAACAGCCATGTGCACATGCATGAGGTCAGCCAGTTTCATAGATCAAAATCTGCTGACAGATGCCCTTTAACCCCTTCTACCCCAGGCCAGTTTTCACCCTCCAGCCCAGGCCATTTTTTTTTGTAAATCTGACGTGTCACTTTATGTGGTAATAACTTTGGAACACTTATTTATCCAAGCCATTCAGAGAATTTTTTTTCGTGACACATTATACTTCATGATAGTCATAAATTTGAGTCAATATATTTCACCTTTATTTATGAAATTGATCATTTTTATTAGCCATACATTAAAAAAGACAGAATTGGTAAGAAAACTCCTTACAATTTCATACAACTCTGAAACAAATTCCAAAGCATCCACAACTACTTAGATACAAAACACATTTTCTTCCTTATTTTTTCCCCTCCCCCTTTTTTCTTTTATCCCCCCCAATACCAAAAAAACAAAAACAAAAAAACAGCACAGTCTTTTCTCTTTCCATCCACTCTCCATTCCCTCCCTCCCTGTCGCCTTATGAGCCCAGTCCAATCCCCTCCAAATTCACCAACTATGTCTTACAAATTTCAATAAACAGCTTTTTTTTTTTCTCTGTGACTACGGTTAGTTTCTCACAAAACAAATCAAACTTCACAAAGTTCTCCCAAAGTTTTAAAGAGGGGGGGCTTTTTTGCATCCACAATTTAGCAATGCATCTTACCGCTAGGAACAGGAGTTTAGAGGCTATTGCTCGGTATGAGACAGACCTAAAGCCAGACATGTCTCCAAGGACACATATTTCAAACTCTACCGGTATGATTAACATGTAGCTCCAAAATCCTGCTTATAACTATAAATATAACTACAGGTCCAAAGAAGATGCACATCATCAGATCCCTCCTCCCCACACTTCAGGCAACTAAAGGATTTAGTTTTATAGAACTTTTCTAGTTTTGCTGGAGTATAATATAGCCTATGTACTACGAAAAATTGTATTAATTGGTGTGCTCGATTTTTTGAAACTTCAAACGGACTAGCTATAATTTCCGACCAATTATACTGTCTACCGGGGGGAATGATACCCTCCCACTTTTTAACAACCTCACGCACATTAAGTTTTGCATAAATACTATTTTGATAGTAGTTTATAGAATATTGAAATCCTTTTTTTCCCTTCACACATTCCTATAATGCTAGTCAACTGAGGGGGTAGTGTCTGCAGATCCTCCTTTCCCCTCAGGCACGTTTTCAGATTATGTTGTAATTGATCATAAAAAAAAATAAAAGATTCAGGAATATCATATGCCCTGCTAAGCTCCTGAAAATAAATCATCTTATTGTTGTTCCATACCTGACCCAGTTTATAAATCCCTCTCTTACTCCATACTGAGGTATGTAACCCGACCACTTTTATCATGGGATTATTCCATATTAACGTATCCTTATGCAAGTCTGGAGCTCCCCGCATCCTTTTCAAAGAAGTCTAAATTTTATACATCAGTAACATAGTTGGAGATTTATCTGTCCATTTTTGAAGGTGAAATCCTGCATCTAGAAGCTGGCATATACCCACCTCTCTCAACCTCGGGAGATAGGTAAGCAGGATAGAACAAAATAGTTGGGAATTCCCCCAATCTAAACAATTCTTCAGTTGGCCCACCAAGCTATATAACCCAAGATCCAGAATAGACAAACCTCCTTGCTTCTGGGGATCTCAGCTTTTGAAGTCACATTCTCGGTTTATGACCTCTCCAGATCAGGTCGGACAGCAACCCCTCCAATATCTTAAAAATGTTATCTAGGATTGCCACCGGAGCATTCCATAAGATGTAATTTATAAGAGGTAGTAGGCACATTCTAATCAAAGCTATCTGTCCTGACATGGAGAGCGGCAACTTTTTCCATATCCTAACTTTCTCTTTAATTTTCTTTATCATAGGAGTTACCTTCTGATTAATGAATTCTCCTGGTAGTGCAGACACCACTATCCCCAAAAATTTCACTCCTCCTTGCTGAATTTTTAACGGGGCAGGAACAAAGTTGCCTAGAGGGTCTATGGGGATACCTGCAAACTTATCCCAAATTATTTTCAGACCAGCTACGAGTCTATATTTTTCAAACACCTCCAAAATTCTTGCTAGAGATCTGTGGGAGCCAACGAAGAACATCAGGTCATCCGTGTATAACGCGATCTTTACTTCGTGCAAACCAAACTTAAAACCAGGTCTTTGTCCTGTCTTATTAAAGATGCTAAGCAGTGCTCCAGACAAAAAAAAATACCTAGTAGCCATTGGCTCCTGAACTGAAAAATGTAGGAGCCAAATCAAATTTTTAGTCGCCAAATCGAAACCGAATCAAAATTTTGGTATCGTGACAACGCTACACCGATCACCTCACAGTGCATTGGTGATACCACTATGGAGGCATGTAAGAGTCTGACTGTGAGTTGGTTTCTAGCACTGTTCAGACCTTGTTCACACACCACGGGCAGTTTAGTGGTAGGACCCTATGCTTGCTGAGACTCTGTGACGTGGTGCATGAGGGGCTCCGACATGTTCCTGACTGGGGTATACTGGCAAAATTCTCAGCTTTTAACACTGGCTTGAGGAATTAGCTAGTATTGTCAGTTGCGGATTTTTTGGGTGCATTTTTTGCAGTCATTTTTGTGCTTAGAATTTTAGAAGCAATTCTTAAAATTTTTATGAAAATTTCCAAAACCCACTTTTTAAGGACCAGTTTAGGTCTGAAGTCAATTTGTGGGGCTTACATAGTGGAAACCCCTCATAAATGAACCCATTGTAGAAACTACACCCCTCAAGTTACTCAAAACTGATTTTACAAACTTTGTTAACCCTTTAGGTGTTAACAAGAATTAAAGGAAAATTGAGATACAATTTCTAAATTTCACAGATTTTCCATTTTAATCCATTTTTCTTCTTTAACACATCGAGGGTTAACAGCCAAACAAAACGCAATATTTATTACCCTGATTCTCTGGTTACAGAAACACCCCACATGTGGTCATTAACTGATATAAGGGCACACAGCAGGGCGCACAAGAAAAGGAGAGCCATATGTTTTTTTGGAAGGTAGATTTTGCTGGAATGGTTTTTAGATGCCATGTCCCTGATGCACCCTTACAGTAGAAACTCCCAAAAAGTGACCCCATTTTGGAAACTAGGGGATATGGTGCCAGTTTCATTGGTACTATTTTGTGGTACATATGATTTTTAATTGCTCTATATTACATTTCTTTTGAGGCAAGGAAACCAAACAATGGCTGTTTTGGCACTGTTTTTATTTTTTACAACATTTATCTGACAGGGTAGATTATGTGCTATTTTTATAGAGCAGGTTGTTACAGACGCAATGGTATCAAATATGTCTACTTACTTTTTTGTTTCAGTTTTACATAATAAAGTATTTTTGAAAAACAATATATGTTTTTGTGTCTCCATTTTCTGACAGCCATATTTTTTTTATTTTTCTGCCTATCGTCTTGTGCAGGCGCTCGTTTTTTGCAGGAAAAGTTGATGTTTTTATTGGTTCCATTTTTAGGTATATATGATTTTTTTCTTCATTCATTATTACACTTTATGGCGCAAGGTGACCAATGAATTGGTTGTTCAGGCACTGTTTTTAATGTATTTATTTTTACAGAGTTCACATGAGGGGTTAGGTCATGTTTCATTTTCATAGCGCAGATCGTTAGGGACATGGCAATACCTAATATGTATACTTTTTCTTATTTAAGTTTTACACAGTAATGTTTTAGTGTCTCCATAGTCTGAGAGCCATAGCTTTTTATTTTGTGACCGATTGTCTTAGGTAGAGTCTCATTTTTTGTGGGATGAGGTAACGGTTTGATTGGTACTATATTGGGGTGGGGCATACGCCTTTTTGATTGCTTGGTGTTGCACTTTATGTGATGTTAGGTGACAAAAAATTAATTTTTTTGGCACAGTTTTTATTTTTTATGGTGTTCAGCTGAGGGGTTAGGTATGTGATATTTTTATAGAGATGGTTGTTACGGATGCGGCGATACCTAATATGTATACTTTTTTTATTTATTTCACTTTAACACAATAATAGAATTTTTGAAACAAAAAAATGATGTTTTAATGTCTCCATGTTCTGAGAGCTATATATTTTTTTTATTTTTTGAGCGGTTTTCTTATGTAGGGTCTTAATTTTTGAAGGATGAGGTGACAGTTTTATTGGTACTATTTTATGGGATATACGCCTTTTTGATCACTTGGTGTTGCACTTTTTGTATTGTAAGGTGACAAAAATAGCTTTTTTTTTTACACAGTTTTATTTATTTTTAACAGTGTTTATCGGACGGGTGAATCATGTGATATTTTTATAGAGCCGGTCGTTACGGACGCGGTGATTATTTTATTTTTTTTTACTTGAAACTTTATTTTTATTAAAAACACTTTTTTTTGGCTTTTTTTTTACATTTTATTTCTGCCCCCGTCTGGGGCTTCAACTTTTGAGGGTCTGATCTCCTCTGCAATGCATTATAATACATCTGTATTGTAAAACATTGCCTGCTAGTGTACACTAACAGGCTGCCTAGGAAACCCAGCCTGGGGCTGGATCTCCTCGGCCCCCGTAGAAGGCAGGTCCCGATGCCGCGAAAGGCACCTTGTCACCTATCGGGTCCCCGCCACAGGATCGCAGGGACCTGATGGGCTCCTTAACCCACCGCATGCACCTGCTATGCCGCGGTCCGTGCTGACAACGGCATAGAAGGGGTTAATCCGCTGGCATCGGCTTTTACAGCAATGCCGGCCGATACAGCAGGGGCCCGTCTATCAGCGACTGCCGGGCCCCTGCAGGGATCGGGCGCACACTGCTAGAGTGCCTGGCCGATCACTATGACTTAATAGTACGTCAAAATGCGACAAGTCACTTGCTGCAATGACATACTATTACGTCATATGTCAGGAAGGGGTTAAAAGTCCAACACTTTCAGGTTTAAAATTTTTACCATTTATATGATTCAAGAACATTTTACAGTTAGTTGTACTCTATTTGGCAATGAGCCTCTCTGTCTTCAGCTTGGTTGTATTTATCAGTCTTTTGCAAATCCGTTTTTTCTCTTTGTAGTTTTTAGCGCTTCGCTACATTCCTGTTTTAGTAATTTAAAGGCTTTCTTTTTGGCATTTATTGCCTCTTTACATTTCTATTTATCCACATTATTTTTTTTCTTCTTGACTCTTTTATTCTTATAAAGTATTACTTTGCTGGAATCCGGGCGTTAAATGTTGAACAAGAATATAGAGTGATGGGGAAGTTATTTTCCAGATCCTGGTCCATTATTAGAAGATGGTTGGGGATAAAGGGTTCCCTTGTATGTACCCCTCTTTGGCATATTTTTTTTCTTAAGGGGCTTGGATAAATTAGCTGGGGATAAGTTTTGGCAAACAAGTAATATCACTTATGTTTCACAGGTGGTGAGGAATGGGGAGGTTCTCTCCTTTTCCTCCTTAACACAAAGGGGCAATTTTACTTGGTTTAGGAACTTTCAGATATACTCAGCTCTTTCTAGTTTAAAATAATCTCCACTTCTGGATATAGACACTTTTTCACACTTAAACACTGTAATAGCGACTCCTGGTCACAAGGCTAAGATTTCTCAATTATATAAATTATTACTTAAAGAACTATTTAATAAGGTGGTCTCCCCGGGTCAAAGGGCTTGGGGAATTGATTGTCGAACAGTTACACGGGAAGATTGGGGTAATATGTTTGGCTCGCTAAGAACAGTTTGACATAATTTTAATCATATATTGGTTCAGTTTAATATTTTTCACAGAATTTATATTTACGCCGATTTGGCTTAAAAGATTTGGCGTTCGACAGTCGTCTAACTGTCCACGTTGTGAGTCACAACTTGCGGACTTTTTGCATATGATTTGGTTGTGTCCAGAGTTAAAAACTTATTGGGGTTTGATTCATAATTTTATTACCCATAAAATGAAGGTAACAATCCCATTCACATCTCAAAGTTGGACACTGAGCGACTTTTCTAGGGTTAATGGTCACAAATATAAAAAGATTCTTTTAGTAAGAATTATGCTTTTAGCTAGACTGCTCGTCCTATGGCTATCCTTGGTGAAGAGGTATGAGAAAGTTTTATATTACCAAAGAAACGCTGGGCAAAAATGGTCCCAAGTGTGGGAGGTTGGAACTGGTATTTTTTTTTGGGAAGCATCACACGGATTCGGTGGGCATGGGGGGTTGATTTGGGAGGGATTGTAAAGAAAGAGAGATAAGAATGTAATGATGGTATTGATTATTTATGTATTTGCTTTTAAGCTCTTTGCTCCTTAATAAAAAAAAATATAAATATATAAAAAAAAAAACTCCTCTTAATTTTTCTGGAATCTGAGGAATTGACCCTTTGGAGTAAGGGAGTGGGTGATGGCTCTCCCAGTGTAATAAACTATTAGTCACTGTGGGTTTTCTAGATACTGCAATCTCACATGCTGCTTTGTGATCATTACATCTAAAAAAGTCAGTTTGTAAGGATTTGCCTCACACGTGAATGTCAAGCCAATAGGGTTTACATTAAGATCTTCAACAAATTGTTTGAATGTCTCTACAGATCCATCCCAGAGCACTAGCACATCATCTATGCACCCCCCCCCCCCCCAAAAAAATAAAATGGTGTTGGTCCACAAATGTCATCTTTCTCTTTAAATACTAAGTTCTTATCCTACCAGCACAGGAGTAGGTTAGCATTGGTCGGCGCACATGGACTACCCATAGCTTTACCCCTGAGCTGGTGGTAGTATTTTGATTCCAAAACAAATTATAGTTTAAAATCAACCAATTGAAGAACAAACTGGTTATGATCACCATATTGTATACATCTTGTTTTCAGAAAATACTCTACAGCCCTTGATTCCCATAAATGAGGGATACTGCTACACAGGGCCTCCACATCTATAGAGGCTAGGATCTCTTCTCCTATAGGGATATCCTCAATTCTGGTCAATAAGTCTGTGGGGTCACATATACAGGTCCTTCTAAAAAAATTAGCATATTGTGATAAAGTTCATTATTTTCTGTAATGTACTGATAAACATTAGACTTTCATATATTTTAGATTCATTACACACCAACTGAAGTAGTTCAAGCCTTTTATTGTTTTAATATTGATGATTTTGGCATACAGCTCATGAAAACCCTAAATTCCTATCTAAAAAAATTAGCATATCATGAAAAGGTTCTCTAAACGAGCTATTAACCTAATCATCTAAATCAACTAATTAACTCTAAACACCTGCAAAAGATTCCTGATGCTTTTAAAAACTCCCAGCCTGGTTCATTACTCAAAACCACAATCATGGGTAAGACTGCCGACCTCAAGCAAGAGGGTAAGACACAGAAAGAAATTTCTGAACGAATAGGCTGTTCCCAGAGTGCTGTATCAAGTGCACCTCAGTGGGAAGTCTGTGGGAAGGAAAAAGTGTGGCAGAAAACGCTGCACAACGAGAAGAGGTGACCGGACCCTGAGGAAGATTGTGGAGAAGGACCGATTCCAGACCTTGGGGGACCTGCGGAAGCAGTGGACTGAGTCTGGAGTAGAAACATCCAGAGCCACCGTGTACAGGCGTGTGCAGGAAATGGGCTACAGGTGCCGCATTCCCCAGGTCAAGCCACTTTTGAACCAGAAACAGCGGCAGAAGCGCCTGACCTGGGCTACAGAGAAGCAGCACTGGACTGTTGCTCAGTGGTCCAAAGTGCTTTTTTCGGATGAAAGCTAATTTTGCATGTCATTCGGAAATCAAGGTGCTGGAGTCTGGAGGAAGACTGGGGAGAGGGAAATGCCAAAATGCCTGAAGTCCAGTGTCAAGTACCCACAGTCAGTGATGGTCTGGGGTGCCATGTCAGCTGCTGGTGTTGGTCCACTGTGTTTTATCAAGGGCAGGGTCAATGCAGCTAGCTATCAGGAGATTTTGGAGCACTTCATGCTTCCATCTGCTGAAAAGCTTTATGGAGATGAAGATTTAATTTTTCAGCACGGCCTGGCACATGCTCACAGTGCCAAAACCACTGGTAAATGGTTTAATGACCATGGTATTACTGTGCTCAATTGGCCTGCCAACTCTCCTGACCTGAACCCCATAGAGAATCTGTGGGATATTGGGAAGAGAAAGTTGAGAGACGCAAGACCCAACACTCTGGATGAGCTTAAGGCAACTATCGAAGCATCCTGGGCCTCCATAACACTTCAGCAGTGCCACAGGCTGATTGCCTCCATGCCACGCCGCATTGAAGCAGTCATTTCTGCAAAAGGATTCCCGACCAAGTATTGAGTGCATAACTGAACATAATTATTTGAAGGTTGACTTTTTTTGTATTAAAAACACTTTTCTTTTATTGGTCGGATGAAATATGCTAATTTTTTTAGATAGGAAATTTGGGTTTTCATGAGCTGTATGCCAAAATCATCAATATTAAAACAATAAAAGGCTTGAACTACTTCAGTTGGTGTGTAATGAATCTAAAATATATGAAAGTCTAATGTTTATCAGTACATTACAGAAAATAATGAACTTTATCACACTATGCAATTCTTTTTAGAAGGACCTGTATAGTATGGTAGAGATACCACAAATTGTCTCAACGTAGATACTCGAATTCTGAGAGATGGAATCTATCCCTGAGATAACTGGTCTCCCCTTTAGAGGATTAGTTCCTTTATGAATCTTAGGTAATACATAAAATGCAGGTATATGGTTTTTTGGGGGGGACATAAAACCCATCTCATTTCTGCAGATAAGACGCTTCTCAAAACCTTCCAACAAAATTTTGGCAAGTTGCTCTTTGAATTTTAAGTTTGGATCAGCTGGTCGGATCAGCTACACGTATACCATAGCAGTTTCTGTCATTCAGAATCGAGTGACACATCTTCCGATATGTGGGATGACTTAAGATTACTCTGTTCTCCCCTTTACCTGAGGGTTTACATAAAATCTGTTGGTCATTTTCCAAACACTTTAGGGTTTCCATTTCAGCAGCACTAAAGTTATTTACTGGAGTGTCATTCCAGGCTTTCAATAACTAGCCTAGAGAAAATATCTATCACCGATGTCTCTTGTGAAGGAGGCATTCTCGTGCTCTTGGGTTTTAGATCTGTAAAAGGGATCTGTCCCCGACTCTTCTCATTTTCTCTCAAGACGGCTTCTAAAACTTGATCTCAAGACGGCTTCTAAAACTATTCCTCCCGATAGTGATTTTTGAAAAATCTATGCCATTTCAGTTTCCTTATGAATAAGTGGATATATTTTACCCACTCGAAAATATAAAATTTATTGGTGGGTACAAATGACAAACCTATCGATAGCACCTCTAGCTCATTTGTTGTCAGGTTCCTTACACAGAGAGTGATGATCTGGTTTATATTGGCATTTATCGCTTGTTCCCTTTGTGGGACCCCGTTGTATCTCTGTCCCTCAAACAGTACTGGAGATAGGCTGTACCTGTTCCTCCCCCCGAAAAAGTTGATGAAGAGGAAGAGGCAAAAGACTACCTAGTATTTTTATGTGGTCTGGGACCGCATCCTGCCTTGATTTCTTTTGAGGCCCTGTTGCCATCTCTTGTCTCCTCCCCTTTTCCCTCTCCTATTGTCGCCCATAAACTTATAATTCACACTTCTTGCTTCCGCGTCAGAGGAGTCAATATCTGTTGAAGAAGGAGTTTTTATTCCAGTTGGGGGTACCTCTGTACCTCTCTTAGAAACTCAAAAGCCTTCTTGTTTCTAAATTCACTCAGGTCCCTGATAAATTGTTTATGCTTCCTCTCCTTGAGATTGGACTGAAACCGTTCCACAGAATTTTGTAATGATGCTTCCATTCTATGGAAATCAGGATCAGTTCTAAAACCCAATGCTTTTCCAATTAATTTGTTAAGATTCCCAGTAGCTTTCTCTAAGGTGACCCTTCCTCTTCTAATAAGAGACTCATGAACCGTAAGGAGCTATTCACTGATTCCTGCTCCCACTCTCAATTAGTTGGGGGAATGTGTTCTCAAAGCAGTAATAATATTGATCCTCAGAAACAATACTATTTTTAATATAATTTTACCACAATCTAAGATTATCCATATATCCCTCTAATAGGGGGTATAAGGTATCACTATCTGCATTAAAAGCAGAGAAATTTCGGATTTTTTTATAAATAAACATGATTTATATTGACTAAAATTGACCAATATTGTGAACTACAATGTGTCACAGGAAAACAATCTAAGAATGGCTTGGATAAGTGAAAGTGTTCCAAAGTTATTACCACATAAAGTGACACGTCAGATTTCCAAAATTTGGCCTGGTCCTTAAAAGGGGTTCTCCGGGAATTAAGAAAATGAAAATACTTAAAAATATTACTTTGTTATAAATCTATTCCCAAATACCTTTCATTAGTTGTAATGGCTTGTTTTGTCTCAGGAACAATCATTAGAAGAAAGAAAATGGCTGCCTTCCTATTAATACACACAAAACCTGTCCTAATCACAACAAGAACACTAAGCTAAAGAGCTTCCTCATCCTCCTCTCTGCTCTGCTTGTCAGGGATTATGACCCTGAATACAGTTTAATAAGCTCATCAGCTGAATCTGTGTAAGAATAGAGATCATGGACAGGACAGACCGTGGTAATGGAGACTGCATAAAAATGCTGCTGCTCATTACACACCCACACTCTCCTCTCTATACTTCATGTCTCCTCATGAACTCCATTCCTACACAGATTCAGCCGAAGATCTTATTAAACTGTAATCAGGGTCATAATCCCTGATAAGCAGAGCAGAGAGGAGGATGAGGAAGCTCTTTAGCTTAGTGTTGTGAAGTAATTTATCATCAAGTTTTGTGTGTACTAATAGGACGGCGGCCATTTTTTTCTCCTAATGATTGTTCCCCAGACAAAATCAGACATTATAACTAATTAAAGGTATTTGGGAATGTATTTATAATAAAGTAATATTTAAAGGGATATTCCCATCACAATGATCACAGTTTAATCTGTAAATAGGGTGCCAGTGATCATTTTTGTAAATATATTGTATAAGCAAATTCCCACCCTTCTTGATCAAATTCTTTCATTCCTACCTCATTGTTGTCCTTTGGTTTCACATAGTTACGGCCACAGCTGCCTGACGATTCCATGGGCCATGCCCGCGCAGATGAACCACATCCATCCAGTGGCCGGCCTCTCATTTCATTCATGAACGAGCATGCCGTCTGGAACAGAGCCGCGCATGCTCTGTTTGCAGGGCAGACTTCGGAGACTCTGTAAGGACATTCTGACGTCACAATATCACGTGACATCCCTAGGTGACGTGTGTCGGCAGCCGGAGTTCTCTGTTATCACAGGCACCGGCCGAATGTTTACAGAGTAGGAAGGTTTGCAGCACTGAGAGGGGAGAGAGTTTGACAGTGCTGGAGAGGTGGATGTCACTACTGGGGAGGGCCTTAGAATTGTATGTAGGTGGGATTCTGTGTGGGACTGTATGCTGGGGGGGGGGGATGTGGGAGATTATATACTGGGAGGGCTGCTGTATGAGATTATATACGGGGGGCTGCTGTGTGAGACTATATACTTGGGGGCTGCTGTGTGAGATTATATACTGAGAGGGGTGATTCTGTGTGGGATTGTATGCTGATGCTGGGGGGGGGGCTGCTGTGTGAGATTATATACTGGGGGGGTGATTCTGTGTGGGATTGTATGCTGATGCTGGGGGGGGGGCTGCTGTGTGAGATTATATACTGAGGGGGGTGATTCTGTGTGGGATTGTATGCTGATGCTGGGGAGGGGCTGCTGTGTGAGATTATAAACTGGGGGGCTTCTGTGTGATATTATTTACTGGGGGGGCTTATGTGTGAGATTATATACTGGGGGGGGGCTGCTGTATGAGATTATATACCGGGGGTAGGGCTGCTGTGTGAGATTATATACTGGGGGGGGGGGCTGCTGTGTGAGATTGTACGCTGGGTGGCTGCTGTGTGAGATTATATACTGGGGGCTGCTGTGTGGGATTGTATACTGGGGGACTGCTGTGTGTGATTGTATGCTGGGGGGGCTGCTGTGTGGGATTGTATGCAGGGGGGCTGCTATGTGAGATTATATACTGGGGGGCTGCTGTGTGGATGTCCTCTTACCCATAGTAAACTAACTACACAGATCGGATGCACAGAAATCCAGCATTTTATTAATATGCAAATAAGTCTCAGCATACAATCCCACACACAAATCCCCCCCCCCTGCATGATTCCACAAGACACCCCCCCCCCCCCTCATACAATCTCACACAGCAGTGCCCCCTCCATACAATACAACACATTTTAGCACCCCAGAAGCGGTTCAGGGAACACAGATGTAGCAGAGCTGTATTTAAAGTGATTCAAACTCAGTGCTGGTAGTAGAGAGGAAGACAAAGCAGCTGTATAAGAATCGGTTCAGGGAAGACAGATGTAGCAGAGCTGTATTTCAAGTGATTCAAACACAGTGCTGGTAGTGGAGAGGTAGACAGATGTAGCAGAGCTGTATAAGAAGCGGTTAAGGAAAGACAGATGTAGCAGAGCTGTATATGAAGCGTTTCAGGGAAGACAGATGTAGCAGAGCTGTATATGAAGCGGTTCAGGGAAGACAGATGTAGCAGAGCTGTATATGAAGCGGTTCAGGGTAGACAGATGTAGCAGAGCTGTATCAGAAGCAGTTTAGCCACAGTGCTGCTAGGGGACTGGGGAAGACAGATGTAGCAGTGCTGTATAAGAAGCGGTTCAGGAAAGACAGATGTAGCAGAGCTGTATATGAAGCGGTTTAGGGAAGACAGATGTAGCAGGGCTGTATATGAAGCGGTTCAGGGAAGATAGATGTAGCAGAGCTGTATTTGAAGTAATTCAAACTCAGTGCTGGTAGTGGAGAGGAAGATATATGTAGCAGAGCTGTATATGAAGCGGTTCAGGGAAGACAGATGTAGCAGAGCTGTATCAGAAGTGGTTTAGCCACAGTGCTGGTAGAGAACTGGGGAAGACAGATGTAGCAGAGCTGTATATGAAGCGGTTCAGGGAAGACAAATGTAGCAGAGCTGTATCAGAAGCGGTTCAGGAAAGACAGATGTAGCAGAGCTATATATGAAGCAGTTCAGGGAAGACAGATGTAGCAATGCTATACATGAAGCGGTTCAGGGAAGATAGATGTAGCAGAGCTGTATTTGAAGTAATTGAAACTCAGTGCAGGTAGTGGAGAGGAAGACAGATGTAGAAAAACTGTATATGAAGCGGTTCAGGGAAGATAGATGTAGCAGAGCTGTATTTGAAGTGATTGAAACTCAGTGCTGGTAGTGGAGAGGAAGATAGATGTAGCAGAGCTGTATATGAAGTGGTTTAGGGAAGACAGATGTAGCAGAGCTGTATCAAAAGCGGTTTAGCCACAGTGCTGGTAGGGGATGGGGGAAAATAGATGTAGCAGAACTGTATAAGAAGCGGTTCAGAAAAAGACAGATGTAGCAGCGCTGTATATGAAGCGGTTCAGCCACAGTGCTATTGGGGGAGGGGAAGATGGATGTAGCTAAGCTGTATATGAAGCGGTTCAGGGGAGACAGATGTAGCAGTGCTGTATCAGAAGCAGTTCAGCCACAGTGCTGGTAGGGGACTGGGGAAGACGGATGCTTTTGGGCTAAACTATATTAGTGAATTATTGTTTTTCTACACAGATTGGGTTTGTAAAAGATAAGACAGGTTCTGTGTGTAAAACTGTATTAGACTGCAGGACAGCCACATGTTACTGTCTACTGAGCTCACTTATCACAGCTCTGAGTGATGATTCCCCAGCAGGGGGGAGGGGCCTCACAGACACTGCAGGCTGCCAGACTGATGACTCAAACTATCCACATAAACGAGCACGCAAAGACTGAGTTCTCAGTGTGAAGTCATAAAGAGGCGTGGCCGGACTTCACTCAAACCAGGAGTGAACTCCAGAGCTTGGCTGAAGATGAAATAACAAGATGGGAATACCCCTTTAAGTATTTTCATTTTCTTAATTCCTGGAGAACCCCTTTAATGTGAAAAATGCAAGGACGGGAGGACAATGCCGAGGAGCAGTCATCCTACATCCATTTCACGTCACAGGCTCTTTCTCAAGGAAATATGGGAGCAACTGTGTGCTTCCTTTTATCGGCTACTCCCCCACCCACCTCATTACATACATGTAACAATATATACTAATAGAGATACAAATATATACAAACAAGATAATTCATTCAAAAATTTTAACCAAGAGGTCCCAAAGCATCTGCTTTTATAATCCAATTTGCTTCACATTTTAACAGGATACCATGTCTATCTACATTTATGCGATGAGAAAATCCACTGCAATCCTGCAAAGATTAAACAGTCCATATCAACACTCTACTCATATCACCACTCTGAACATCTCTAATATGATTTATTAAACGGGTACATCCCTTGCCTGTTTTTATGGAGTTTTTATAATCCCTTATTCTATGGAACAATGGTCTGATGGACTTCACTGTGTAGAAAAATCTGCATGGGCAGAACAACACAAAGACAACAAAATCAGACTTACATGTTATCAACTGCTGCACTAAGTGTGAAATAGCTCCTATTTGAAACACTTTACTCTGCTCCATCTGAGCACAAAGAGCACAATTCCTGCAACGAAAATTGCCCATTGGAATTAACCCCTGTAATAGAATATAGGAACATAAGGGTGGGGGAGCAGCCGATAAAAGGAAGCACACAGGTGCTCCACAATGCTTTGAGAAAGCGTCTGTGACAAGAAATGGCTGTAAGCTAACTGCTCTACTGCATTACCCTCCCGTCCTTGGTGTATGTGCACGCTGGATTAAATAAAGGAAGATTTTTTTGGTGAGTACCATGCTTTGGATCTCTTTTGTTCTGAACTTCAATATGTATTATATTGATTCTGTAGTTTACAGAAACATCCAATATGTGGTCATAAATCTCTTCATGGGCACATGGCAGGGCTCAGAAGGAAAGGAGAGCATTATTGTTTTTGGGGGGCAGATTTTGCTGAAATGGTTTTCGGGTGCCATGTTACATTTAAAGAGACCCTGATGTACCCCTAGAAAGGAAAGTGACCCCATTTTGGAAACTACACACCTCAATGATTTTATTGAAGAGTGCAGCGAATTCTTTGACCCAACAAGCATTTCATAGAATTTAGAAACACTTGGATGTAAAAATGAAAAATTACATTTTATTTAAAATAAAATTTTGCTTTAGCCCAAAATTTTTCATTTTCTTAAAGTTTAAACATGAGAAAATGCACCCCAAAACTTGTTATGAATTTATTCATGACTATGGCCACACCCCATATGCTGTTTTCCAACTGATGTTTGGGGATACGGCAGCGTTCAGTTTGGAAGTAGCGAAAGTTGGATTTTCTAACATGGAATTTGCTGAAATTGTTTCTAAGGGCCATAATATTTTTTACTTTTTTGTTCACTGAACAGTGATAGGGCTTGTTTTTTGTGGGACAGGCTGAAGTTTTTTCTACCATTTTGGGCATAAATAGAAATTTTGTCAGATTTTAGTAACATAGTTTGTAAGGCTAAAAATAGACATCTGTCCATCCAGTTCAGCCTGTTATCCTGCAAGCTGATCCAGAGGAAGGCAAAAAAAAAAAAAAAACTAACAACTGTGAGACAATTTTACTCATTTTAGGGGGAAAAAAATCCTTCCCAACTCCAATCAGAATATCTACCTGGATCAACAACCTCTCTAGAAATCTAATAACTATAACCTGTAATATTATTACTGTCACGCTTCGGTGTGGGAGGGAAACCCACACTGAACGTAGGAGGGAAAAGGGGTGAGGGGAAAAGGCCTGGAAACTAGGGAAAGGAGCAGGTCACCTCCTAGAGATAAAAAGTCACAAAAGTTCCAAACCGTGGTTTCACAATGATTTTACAGTGAAGTGAAGTGGGCTCAATTCACAATATCGTTTTTTTTTTCAAGTCCACGTGATTATTCACTACTTCCTCCTCTCTCAAAGATCCTCTAGTTATGCAAGCACTAGTGGGATGCAGTATACTCCAAATTTTCCTCTTTCCACTACAGCTCCTGTAGGAAAAGCGCACCAATAGTGTAGCACAGTATATGCTTTTCACCTGCACCTTTCCCTATTATACTCACAGGGGCAGGTGGAAATCAGGCAGCTCAGAAACAGTAAACACCACAAATCCTCCGATGTTCTTATTCCAATAGTGAAGAGCCGCTATTCAGTAGATAAAACCTTTTTTAATAATACTCACAAATGTAGGTGGACGCAAGCAATTATAAAAATAGCAGGCTATTGCTCCTGCCCGCCACGGGTTTCGCTCCAAAGCTTCATCAGGGGCGTAACTTAAAATCCCACATCCCGTCTTTAAATACCCCCTCCCTTCCCCCATTGTAATCTGAAACACTAAAACCAGTAATACTTTTCATAATTCTTCCTGTTCTTAAAACCACATATCCACATTAATATCTTGTCTATTTCTTTAGATGTTCCTTTCATTCATCCACACATTCTTTTATCCGCACCCATCCAGGTCACATGTTCTATTTCATTCATCTCCATATACTAGGTTTTCACACCTATACCAGCCGACACAGACACCCTCTCCCACTTACTCCAACATCCATTCTTCAGAGGTCAAACTCTCTTCTTAGCCTTAAGTGACGTAGGTCATACCTAACTGCAAGGTATGTGTTTTCAAAGTCCTCCCTGGTGTAGGGGAACTGTGCTTCCATGATGTCTCCACTCAATCTACAAGGCAGGTAGCGAGATCGAACTCCACGTTGAGCCCCTTTGGTTGAAGTGTATCTAATTCATAAATCCATTTAACTTCGCATAGATCTGTCTTTGCAACCAAATTCTCTCCTCTCCAATTACTTTTCACTACTTCCACCCCCGTAAACTTTAACCCTTTCGGGTTCTTCTGATGTTTGTTTTTGAAATGCAGGAGCAACCAATGCAATTCTAGACCCTTCTTTATATTTCTGATGTGCTCCTGCACCAGAACTTTGAGCTTCCTGGTTGTTCGGTCCACACACTGGAGGCCACACTGGCTCGCCAGCATGTAGACCACCCCTGAAGTTTCACAGGCAATCTCTCCCTTCACCTTAAAATCCTTGTTCCTTGCATTCGAATGTACTATTTGCACATACCTCTCTTTTTTTATTCTATTTTTACATGGGGGACAAAAACCGCACCATGTGAACTTCTCCTGACCTTTCGCCTTACATGGGATAGCGCTATGGACCAAGTGATTGCGAAAATTGGGGGCTTTTCTGAAGATAACATCCGGACAATCCGGTATTTCCTTGCCTAACACAGGGTCATTTATAAGTACTCCCCTGTTTTTTTTTTGTGTGCGTTCTTCACCAATCCAGCCTGTACAGCATATTGAGTAATAAAAGACTAGAATCCTTCTTTTTAATCCCCTCTTTTTTTTTTCTTTATAGCCTCCTATCTCTATTTCTTGGCTATACATACGAAGATCTTCCCTCTTATAGCCTTTTTCAAATAAACCTATCTTGTAACACCTTACTCTGTTCTCTGAAAGTAATTACATCTGTGCAATTTTGATGAATTGTTTTTATCTGGCCTTTTGGCATATTTCTCAACTAGGGCTGGTGATGGCAACTTGTTATATCTATGTACCCATTTACATCTGTTTCTTTGAAAAACGTTTTAGTCTTCAATCTTCCATCTTCCATGAATATCGTTAAATCCAGAAAATGTATTGCCTTATCACTTTTGTTGCCAGTAAATTTTAAATTCCAATCATTTCTATTGAGGTTACAGATAAGCATTTCCAGACTCTCTTTACTCCCCTCCCACACTAGCAGACAGTCATCGATATATCTTCACCATATTTTAAAAATCCCCCACTGTGTACATTTGGAGAGGATCGGGTCAATGTACCTTTTTTCCCATGCTGTCATGAAGATATTTGTGAAACTGGGCGCGAATTTCGCACCCATCGCTGTCCCGATCTTCTGCTAATAAAATTCTCCAGTAAACCAAAAATAATTGTGAGTGAGACAATACTCGATACATTCCATAATAAAATTCCCTTGTAGTGTAGACATATGTGGATCCCCCTCTAATTCTTCCTTGACTGGACTCAAACCCAAATCTTTGGGAATTAGTGTATAAAGAGGTGACGTCGGCTGTCGACAACCAAACATTGTCACCACATGGTCCCAACTCCTTTATTAACTCAATAGTGCTCCCTGTATCTTTTTAAATAAGACAGGGCCTTCACCACATACAGTTGCAAAAAATAAAAAAAAATTGCAATATATTCAGTTAGTCTGCTAGTGAGGGAGTTGATACCGGAGACTATGGGTCTCCCCAGAGGGTCTGTCAAGCTTTTGCGCATTTTGGGTAAATGATAGATGACAGGAGACACTGGCGATTTAATATCAAGATATTGATACTCTTTTTTTTATTTAATACTCCTCCTTTAAGGCCCTTTTGTAGCAGCACATCTAAGTCTGCTATATACTTCTGGACTGCATTACTCTTTAATAGAAAATAGGTGTCCCTGTCCCCCAATAGTCTCTTTAATTCAGCCTCATATTTAGCTTTGTCCATTAACACCACTCCTCCTCCCTTTTATTACCAGTTTTTTGTTTTTTTTAAGATTATCAAGTGCCGATTTTTCTTCCCTTGTTAAATTGTACGTCCTTGGTTTCACATCTATACTTTCTATTTCTCTTAATACCCCCCTCTTAAATGCTTCAATGCACTCGTTATTTTTGTTTTTCACACAATTATGTAATTACTTAGTCCTGCGCTTTTTAGTGCCGCGGTTTGGTTATTCACAAAATATTTTGCCAAATTAAGTTTCTAATATATCTATGGACATCCAAGAAGGACTCAAATTTATTCAAACCCTTCGTAGGGGCAAATTTCAGACCTCTCCCTAATACCCTTACTTCCAATTCTGAGAGAATGTGACTACTTAGGTTTAAGATACCTGTCTCTCCTCTTAGCTTTTTTTGGCATTCAGGCCTATGTTTAACTCCTCCCTTTTTTCCTATATATGTCGCCATTTCTGGGGCGTTCCCCTTATTAGTATATCTTCTCCCTTTCTATCTTTTCGTGTCTCTGTATCCCTTTCATTCCTTGGTGAGGAAAATTCAGTTTTTCGGGGGCTACCTCTCTTTGAGTGTGTTGCTGTACTTACTTGTCTCTCCTATCCTAATCTCCTCCATATTCCCTGAATCCCCTCTGCTGGTATTCCCCCTGTATTGTCCACATCTTGGTGGGCCCTGTTGGTATGTGTTCACATTCCCATATTGTGGATGATACTGTGAAAAATGCGGTCTCCATCCATAATGTGGAAAATAATTCCTATTCTGTTGGTAAAAACCTTCCTGTCTAAAACCACCATTGGGTCTAAAATTGGGCCGTCTGGGGTCCATATCTTTGCCCTTGATAATACTCTTTTTGTGGTACTAAGTTACTCTCATTCCTCCATGTGTCATGCGTTGGTCTGTGAATCTGGTTTCCAGCATCACCCCTACGGGCTCCTGTGTTTGCAGTACGATCCTCTAGTTCTACATTATTTATTTTTTCATTTTTCCCTTTCCATTTGTAAACCCTATTATTCTCATAGTCATCACATATTTTAATATATATTTTCAGCTTTTTACTTTTCACCTCCATTTTGATTTTTTCCTAGTTTGTTTTACACCCGACGCTTAGATCTATATAGTCTTTTTTACCTTTAAATGGTTCTAATAGTCGTTGCAATCTCTCTATATTTATATTAATGCTCTTCAGATTGTTTTTCCGTATACCTATAATAAATCTCACCACTCGAAGACTGCAATCATTCATCAGGTGTTCCCTCCATATATTAAATCGCCAGTGACTCCTGTCATCTATCATTTACCCAAAATCCACAAAAGCTTGACAGACCCTCTGGGGAGACCCATCATCTCCGGTATCAACTCCCTCACTAGCAGACTAACTGAATATATCTTATTTTATTTTTTTGCAAAGGTATGTGGTGAAGGCACCGTCTTATTTAAAAGATACAGGGAGCACTATTGAGTTAATAAAGGAGTTGGGACCAAGTGGTGACAATGTTTAGTTGGCGACAGCCGATGTCACCTCTTTATACACTATAATTCCCAAAGATTTGGGTTTGAGTGCAGTCAAGGAAGAATTAGAGGGGGATTCACATATGTCTACACTAAAAGTGAATTTTATTATGGAATGTATTGAGTATTGTCTGACTTAATTTCTTTTGTTTTAATGGAGATTTTTTTTTGCAGAGGATCGGGACAGTGATGGGGGCGAAATTCACGCCCAGTTTCGCAAATATCTTCATAACAGCATGGGAAAAAGGTACATTGACCCGATCCTCTCCAAATGTACACAGTGGGGGATTTTAAAAATATGGCGAAGATATATCGATGACTGTCTGCTAGGGTAGGACGGGAGTAAAGAGGGTCTGGAAATGCTTATCTGTAACCTCAATAGAAATGATTAGAATTTAAAATTTACTAGCAGCATAAGTGATAAGGCAATACACTTTCTTGATTTAACAATATTCATAAAGGATGGGAGATTGAAGACTAAAACCTTTTTTCAAAGAAACCGATGTAAATGGGTACATACAGTTGCAAGAAAAAGTATGTGAACCCTTTGGAATGATATGGATTTCTGCACAAATTGGTCATAAAATGTGATCTGATCTTCATCTAAGTCACAACAATAGACAATCACAGTGTGCTTAAACTAATAACACACAAAGAATTAAATGTTTCCATGTTTTTATTGAACACACCATGTAAACATTCACAGTGCAGGTGGAAAAAGTATATGAACACTTGGATTTAATAACTGGTTGAACCTCCTTTGGCAGCAATAATTTCAACCAAACATTTCTTGTAGTTGCAGATCAGACGTGCACAACGGTCAGGAGTAATTCTTGACCATTCCTCTTTACAGAACTGTTTCAGTTCAGCAATATTCTTGGGATGTCTGGTGTGAATCGCTTTCTTGAGATCATGCCACAGCATCTCAATCGTGTTGAGGTCAGGACTCTGACTGGGCCACTCCAGAAGGCGTATTTTCTTCTGTTTAAGCCATTCAGTTGTTGATTTACTTCTATGCTTTGGGTCGTTGTCTTGTTGCAACACCCATCTTCTGTTGAGCTTCAGCTGGTGGACAGATGGCCTTAAGTTCTCCTGCAAAATATCTTGATAAACTTGGGAATTCATTTTTCCTTCAATGATAGCAATCCATCCAGGCCCTGACGCAGCAAAGCAACTCCAAACCATGATGCCCCCACCACCATACTTCACTGTTGAGATGAGGTTTTGATGTTGGTGTGCGGTGCCTCTTTTTCTCCACACATAGTGTTGTGTGTTTCTTCCAAACAACTCAACTTTTATTTCATCTGTCCACAGAATATTTTGCCAGTACTGCTGTGGAACATCCAGGTGCTCTTGTACAAACTGAAAATCTACAGCAATGTTTTTTTGGGACAGCAATGGCTTCCTCTGTGGTATCCTCCCATGAAAACCATTCTTGCTTCGTCTTTTACGTATCGTAGATTTGCTAACAGGGATGTAAGCATATGCCAGAGACCTTTGTAAGTCTTCAGCTGACACTCTGGGATTCTTGTTCACCTGAGCAGTTTGTGCTGTGCTCTTGCAGTCATCTTTACAGGACGGCCACTCCTAGGGAGAGTAGCAGCAGTGCTGAACTTTCTCCATTTGTAGACAATTTGTCTTACCGTGGGACTGATGAACAGCAAGGCTTTTGGAGATACTTTTATAACCCTTTCCAGCTTTATGCAAGTCAACAATTCTTAATCGTAGGTCTTCTGAGAGCTCTTTTGTGCGAGGCATCATTCGCATCAGGCAATGCTTCTTGTGAAAAGCAAACCCAGAACTGGTGTGTGTTTTTTATAGGGCAGGGCAGCTATAACCAACACCTCCAATCTCACCTCATTGATAGGACTCCAGTTGGCTGACACTTCACTCCAATTAGCTCTTGGAGATGTCATTAGTCTAGGGGTTCACATACTTTTTCCACCTGCACTGGGAATGTTTACATGGTGTGCTCAATAAAAACATGGTAACATTTAATTATTTGTGTGTTTAGTTAGAGTTTAAGCAGACTGTGATTGTCTATTGTTGTGACTTAGATGAAGCTCAGATCACATTTTATGACCAATTTATGCAGAAATCCATATCATTCCAAAGGGTTCACATACTTTTTCTTACAACTGTAGATATAACAAGTTGCCATCACAAGCCCTGGTTGAGAAATATGCCAAAAGGCCAGATAAAAATAATTCATCGAAATTGCACAGATGTAATTACCTTCAGAGAACAGAGTAAGGTGTTACAAGATAGGTTTGTTGAAAAAGGCTATAAGAGGGAAGATCTTCGTATGTATAGCCAAGAAATAGAACTATAAAGAAAAAAAGATGGGGTTAAAAAGAAGGATTTTAGATACTCTTTTATTACTCAATATACTGTACAGGCTGGATTGGTGAAGAACGCAAAAAAAAACTAGGGAGTACTTAAAAATGACCCTGTGTTAGTCAAGGAAATACCGGATCGTCCGGATGTTATCTTCAGAAAAGTCCCCAATTTTCGCAATCACTTGGTCCATAGCGCTATCCCATTGGAAGGTAAGGAGAAAGGTCAGGAGAAGTTCACATGGTGCCTGTAAAAAATAGAATAAAAAAAGAGAGGTATGTGCAAATAGTACATACAAATGCAAGGAACAAGGATTTTAAGGTGAAGGGATGAAATTCTTCCTCATAGCCAATGCCTCTATTTCAAATTGGGAATCTTCGGTACAATTCCATTTTAATCTCCGGAACTGCCCGAACGGAACGTTGAGTAGCCAATTCGGCAAATGTGATGACGATGTGATTTTAATTTGGTAAGGAAAGGAAGAGGTTTTACGCTCGTTTATATCTATATTGAATGATAATGATTTTAACCTTTTGTTTACTGCCAAAATTGGTTTGGAGGCAACCAAGTTCCTGGATTTGTCAATAAGTAAGAGGGACAATAAATACATATGTAAAACATATAAAAAATTATCAGCTAGAAATGCTTTTATCCTACATTCCAGTTGTCATTTGCCGAATTGGCTACTCAACGTTCCGTTCGGGCAGTTCTGGAGATTAAAACGGAACTGTACCGAAGATTCCCAATTTGAAATAGAGGCATTGGCTATGAGGAAGAATTTCATTGCTAAGCAATATCCAAGTGCGATACTAGATGATGCACTGGAAAATGTGAGGAAACTACCCAGAAGTTCTCTATTCACAGACAAACCCCCTCAGAGAATACAACAAGATCTGCAATTTTGGATAATACTTCCATATACTGCACAATATAGGGGAATTAAAGAGATAATTAAAAAACACTGGCACCACCTATCGCAGGATAAAATTTTGGGCACAATCATCCCAGCGAGGCCCCAGATCACCTTTACAAGGGCACCAAATCTAGGAATAAAAGTAGCACCATCAGTCAAAAACAAATTGAAAAAATCCCCAAAAACTGCCAATTGGATGAGTCTAAAGGGCTTCTACAGATGCAGCCAATGTGCCGGCTGTAGAGTAACAAAAGCCCCAAGAAATACCAAAAAGATAGATTCGACCCAAAACAGTTTTTCATGGGAGATTAAGCATTTTTTGACTTGCAATTCTACTAGTGTGATATATCTTGCCCCTGTTCTAGACAGTATATTGGAAGAACCAAGAGGACTTTGAAAGTGAGGATATCCGAACATGTGTCGAATATCATAAAAGGATATCTGAAACACTCACTTTCAAAGCACTTTAAAGAAGCCCACAACCAAGACCCCAGGGGACTGATATTTATGGCCTTGGAGAAAATAGACACACATTGGAGAGGGGGAAAACATGTAGAGAGAATGTCCCGGGCGGAGTCCCGACGTATTTACGATTTTGGTAGTCCGATTCCAGCGGGCCTAAACGCCGAACTTGAAATTTTTGGCATCCTTTAGATTCTCGGTTGTGTGCCTCATCTAATGGGGGATCACATGTCTGGCCGTTTATCGGCGCTGCGACCCCCCCCTTGGAGAGAGGCCCACATACCCATTACCACATTAACAAATGAGAAAAGAATAAGCGAAAAATGGATTGGAGGATAATACAACATTTATTGAACAATCAGGGAACTATGTTTCCTTCGGATTATACTACACAGATAGTGGGCCGTTGGGATTTAGGTACCTAGTGATTGAGTAAACAAATTTGGAATAATGGTCACCTTTAATATATAACTTTTATTAATATTCTTGATAAAATAGATGCCCTAAGATGAGGTGCAGAAAAATTAAACGAGCACGATGGAAAACCACCCTGCTCTAGGTGAGTGTACTGAACCTCTAGGGAGGGAGGGAGGAAGGGGGGGGAGGGATGCTGGGTCTCAGCCCCTATTAGCGCCCTATTGAATAGAGCCCTATTCCCGTACTCCACGGCCTCCTACCAGAAACCCTCAGTTCTCCCTAAGCCGTGCTCTGACTGCCCAGCTTCGTCCTGACAAGGGGCAAGTGAGGGGGGAGGATTCCCTAGATGTAGTTGTAGTACATCACCTGCAGATACGCCACCAGGTCCCTGGAGGCGACCGCCAATGGTACACTTGACCAGTGAGGATAAGTGTCCTGAAGATAATGTATGAGTGGGTGTCAGAGTAGAACAACCCACTCACATATTATATTGATGATGCTGAGAAGCTCAATAACCATGAGTGGCCCGACGCGTTTCCCTGTTATTTTACAGTTCGTCAGGGGCCCAAAGAAATGGATGTCAGCAACAATGAGGGTGCTTTGTCCACCAGTTAGGACAATTCACCAAATCACAATTAAACTGTAGACAGCAACGGTTATTAACAGCTGATATGTAAGGAGGTACTTAGCTCGTCAGGAGTCACCGGTCAGTGGACCTGTCCCTGCGATGCAGACTGGTTCCTATTCTTACACAGTCTGTGTGCTGGATCCCGCGTGTGGCAGTGCAGCAAGAGACGCCGGCTCAGCTGCACCATTTGAGCCGTCGGCCTCATCTAAGCTCCGCCCATCTGCGCCGTCATGTGACCCATCACGTGACCGCAACGTCATGGTCACGTGGGGCATCACATGATCGCAGGTCCTGCGACGATAGTGAGATGGGGCGACATTTACAGCAGGTTATTAAAGTATGCAAGTGTGCTTACTGTATGTCAAGCACAAACGCTAAACCACTGTATTAGGACCTCGTGGGGTAACTAGAATGGAGTCCCCATGAGTCAGGGACGGAGAAAATATTAGGGGATGCCCTACAGGGATAGGGAAGTCCCCACCATAGTGAATGAAATTCCACATTCATTCAAATGACTAGTGCGCCGCTATGAACCACAAGCCAGTGGCGCAGCGTCACTTCTTAGAGTATTTTGGCCAGAAGAGATGTGATGAACATATGTACATAAATTTGGACCCCCATATACTCCAGTTACCCATCCAGTGGTTCAGAGTGACGTCCCTGAAGTATATGACATAATGTCCAGCGGGTCACGTAGTGACAGTAAATGACCCTAATAGTGAGCAAAGGCAATTAAGTAAGCAGAGATAAATAAATAAGGCTGCGCAGGAGGTAGGAGATAAATTCAGATGAAACAGCTGAATGAAAGCTGCTCATTCAAACCCTGTGGGTGAACAGTTTTTAATTGAAAGATCCACCAGGTCTCTCTTTGTAGGATCTTTTGGTCCCAATTGCCTCCCCTATTTGGGGGTGGGACAGCCTCAATACCCATAAAACGGACTTCAGAGTAGTCCCCGCCATGGACCGAGGTCACATGACGTGCCAGGGGGTATCCTTATGGTGACGTAGGTCCCCTAAGTGTTCTCCTATCCTCCTGCGCAGCTCCCGCCTAGTTTTGCCAATATATTCAAGGCCACATATGCATTGTGCACGATAAATCACACCTCTACTACGACAGTTAATAAACTGTTTGATGGTGTGGGTGTGATTGGTCACATAACCAGTGAAACTATGTCCCTGTTTGATGTAGGGGCAGGCCACACACCCACTGCAATGGTAGGAGCCAGTTGGGGCTCTCAACCATCCAATCGATGCGGTGCCAGCACCCGAGTAATGGCTACGTACCACATGATCTTTGATGTTGCGCCCCCTACGATACGTGACTTGGGCAAATGGGGCCACCATTTTTTCAATATCTGGGTCGAGCAGGAGAATACTCCAGTTTTTCTTGAGAATCTCCTTTACATCCTCCGCCCCCATGTCAAAAGTATCAACCGTATCATTTTGTCATCACTTCTGGATCTCTGTGGATGTAGCAGCCCTGTACGATCAGAGGCAAGTGCCCTCTGGTAGGCTTTTCTCAGGACATGGTCCGGAAACCCCTTGTCCAGAAATCTTTTGCGGAGGTCCGCCGCCTGTTTCCTGAACTGCCGGATGGAGGAACAGTTCCTTCGCATCCTCAGGTATTGACCTGTAGGGATACCTCGCTTCAAAGGGCCGGGGTGAAAGCTCTCCCACTCCAATAGGGAGTTTGTAGCTGTGGGTTTTCTGTAGGTCTGTGTGAGGAGTTCACCCTCCGGTCCCTTATCGATCCGAATGTCAAGGAAAGGCAGCGAGCCTGCGGACATCTCATATGTGAACCGTAATCCAAGGTGGTTAACATTGAGAGTGTCCACCAGATCTCGGAAGGTGCCCACCGACCCCCAAGATCTGGTGGGCACCTTCCAAGATCTGGTGGACACTCTCAATGTTAACCACCTTGGAATACGGTTCACATATGAGATGTCCGCAGGCTCGCTGCCTTTCCTTGACATTCGGATCGATAAGGGACCGGAGGGTGAACTCCTCACACAGACCTACCGAAAACCCACAGCTACAAACTCCCTATTGGAGTGGGAGAGCTTTCACCCCAGCCCTTTGAAGCGAGGTATCCCTACAGGTCAATACCTGAGGATGCGAAGGAACTGTTCCTCCATCCGGCAGTTCAGGGAACAGGCGGCGGAACTCCGCAAAAGATTTCTGGACAAGGGGTTTCCGGACCATGTCCTGAGAAAAGCCTACCAGAGGGCACTTGCCTCTGATCGTACAGGGCTGCTACATCCACAGAGATCCAGAAGTGATGACAAAATGATACGGTTGATAGGTACTTTTGACATGGGGGCGGAGGATGTAAAGGAGATTCTCAAGAAAAACTGGAGTATTCTCCTGCTCGACCCAGATATCGAAAAAATGGTGGCCCCATTTGCCCAAGTCACGTATCGTAGGGGGCGCAACATCAAAGATCATGTGGTACGTAGCCATTACTCGGGTGCTGGCACCGCATCGATTGGATGGTTGAGAGCCCCAACTGGCTCCTACCATTGCAGTGGGTGTGTGGCCTGCCCCTACATCAAACAGGGACATAGTTTCACTGGTTATGTGACCAATCACACCCACACCCACACCATCAAACAGTTTATTAACTGTCGTAGTAGAGGTGTGATTTATCGTGCACAATGCATATGTGGCCTCGAATATATTGGCAAAACTAGGCGGGAGCTGCGCAGGAGGATAGGAGAACACTTAGGGGACCTACGTCACCATAAGGATAGCCCCCTGGCACGTCATGTGACCTCGGTCCATGGCGGGGACTACTCTGAAGTCCGTTTTATGGGTATTGAGGCTGTCCCACCCCCAAATAGGGGAGGCAATTGGGACCAAAAATCCTACAAAGAGAGACCTGGTGGATCTTTCAATTAAAAACTGTTCACCCACAGGGTTTGAATGAGCAGCTTTCATTCAGCTGTTTCATCTGAATTTATCTCCTACCTCCTGCGCAGCCTTATTTATTTATCTCTGCTTACTTAATTGCCTTTGCTCACTATTAGGGTCATTTACTGTCACTACGTGACCCGCTGGACATTATGTCATATACTTCAGGGACGTCACTCTGAACCACTGGATGGGTAACTGGAGTATATGGGGGTCCAAATTTATGTACATATGTTCATCACATCTCTTCTGGCCAAAATACTCTAAGAAGTGACGCTGCGCCACTGGCTTGTGGTTCATAGCGGCGCACTAGTCATTTGAATGAATGTGGAATTTCATTCACTATGGTGGGGACTTCCCTATCCCTGTAGGGCATCCCCTAATATTTTCTCCGTCCCTGACTCATGGGGACTCCATTCTAGTTACCCCACGAGGTCCTAATACAGTGGTTTAGCGTTTGTGCTTGACATACAGTAAGCACACTTGCATACTTTAATAACCTGCTGTAAATGTCGCCCCATCTCACTATTGTCGCAGGACCTGCGATCATGTGATGCCCCACGTGACCATGACGTTGCGGTCACGTGATGGGTCACATGACGGCGCAGATGGGCGGAGCTTAGATGACGCCGACGGCTCAAATGGTGCAGCTGAGCCGGCGTCTCTTGCTGCACTGCCACACGCGGGATCCAGCACACAGACTGTGTAAGAATAGGAACCAGTCTGCATCACAGGGACAGGTCCACTGACCGGTGACTCCTGACGAGCTAAGTACCTCCTTTCACCCCCATTTGTGACTGCGGCTTGGTGTTATAATGCCACACTATGGGGGTTATGTGAAAGAAATATGATACATATCAGCTGTTAATAACCGTTGCTGTCTACAGTTTAATTGTGATTTGGTGAATTGTCCTAACTGGTGGACAAAGCACCCTCATTGTTGCTGACATCCATTTCTTTGGGCCCCTGACGAACTGTAAAATAACAGGGAAACGCGTCGGGCCACTCATGGTTATTGAGCTTCTCAGCATCATCAATATAATATGTGAGTGGGTTGTTCTACTCTGACACCCACTCATACATTATCTTCAGGACACTTATCCTCACTGGTCAAGTGTACCATTGGCGGTCGCCTCCAGGGACCTGGTGGCGTATCTGCAGGTGATGTACTACAACTACATCTAGGGAATCCTCCCCCCTCACTTGCCCCTTGTCAGGACGAAGCTGGGCAGTCAGAGCACGGCTTAGGGAGAACTGAGGGTTTCTGGTAGGAGGCCGTGGAGTACGGGAATAGGGCTCTATTCAATAGGGCGCTAATAGGGGCTGAGACCCAGCATCCCTCCCCCCCCTTCCTCCCTCCCTCCCTCCCTAGAGGTTCAGTACACTCACCTAGAGCAGGGTGGTTTTCCATCGTGCTCATTTAATTTTTCTGCACCTCATCTTAGGGCATCTATTTTATCAAGAATATTAATAAAAGTTATATATTAAAGGTGACCATTATTCCAAATTTGTTAACTATGTTTCCTTCCCATATGAAGGTTTCCTTTTACTGCTGACTCACTAAGAAGTAAATAGTTATCGTTTTAGATATTGTCTTACTATTCTCTTCAGATTTTTTTATACTTTTGTATATATCATATTCTATTTATCAATTTTATTATATGCTTGGGTAATAATATGTATAAGACCGTAGGATTGTCCAGTAATGAAAGTTGGCTACACCTATGTATACATTTTCTATGTTTTAAATATTTTTATGCTTTTTGTGCAAAATCAACGCTGCAGAAGTAATTCCTTTATCATATAGCTTTATCGCAATAAGAATGATATAATATAGAAAAAAACGCATATATACTAACAAAATCGCATCAAAAACGCATTGATGCCGCAAGGAGCCAAAATTGATCCTAATCCGGGATTTTGACCATACCGAATTGACTATGAAAGGAAATGATGCCATAATGGGGGGAGAGCCACTGAGGAAGGGGAGAGACGTCCCCGAAACGTGTCTGGCGTAGTTCACCCCCATAGAGAACGATCCGGAGCCATCAGGAAAGTTTGCAAACTTCTCAAATATTGGAGTGCTCCATTTGAATATCAACCTGAAATCGCCTTAAGGAGAGATAACATTGAACACACTAACGGGCAAATCCCGCGAGGCAACCATCACAGGGTACGGAAGTCTCGAACGAGGACGCCAAACAGTGAGAGAGGACGGCTGCACAGCGTTGTAAGTGGCGGTCAGAGAGAGAAAATTTCCCATCCACTGGCCCCGACACAGAAGGGTAAGAGAAACGGTTATACCTTACCACCTTACTCCCCCCCTGCAGCGTTACATTAATATTGTTTTGTGTCAACATCCATCGGAATCACACACTCTCTTCTTGGAACTATTATACGGCCATTGTGCCGACTCTGGACCATTGAATGTCCCTAACAGGGAACAGATTCTAAGGAGGACACAGTCATATGATACAAAGTGATTTTCTTCAAATAGTTCCTTTGTAGACCCAATTGAGAGATATATTTATCTTAAGTCATCCAAGGGACATTTCCAACATTTCCCTAGGTGGGAGAGACTTGGGAGGGAATTGTTATTCTGAGGTCATTTGCATCTTGCAGAAAAACTTGAAACAGGAATGGTTCCGGATTCAATAGAGATCCTCTTTAAAACTTCTTCTTTATTAAATATTCGTTAACAACAGACAGCCACATGGTATCTAAACTACTAATCAGCGAGTAGATATCCTTCACATTGTGCTGAAACTCTCAAACTCATTAACCCCGTGCGGGGTATGCCTGGATGTATTTGGCTAGACAATGAGAAGAAGAAAAAAAAAAAAACCCGCACAGTGTGAATGATGTACATCATTCACACTGTGCGTTTTTTTAACGTTTTTTTTATTTTCTTCTTCTCATTGTCTAGCCAAATACATCCAGGAATACCCGCACAGGGTTAATGAGTTTGAGAGTTTCAGCACAATGTGAAGGATATCTACTCGCTGATTAGTAGTTTAGATGATGGGTGTTTACTGCAATGAAACAACCAATGAAAAGATGCCCTCCCCAGAAATTTGGAGGGGTGGGCTCAATATCCATTTATTTTGGTGTTTCACTGTGCTGTATTGTTACGACTAAGGGTCCAGTACCCGAAACGCGTCAACATGTCTTGTGTACCATGTGGCTGTCTGCTGTTAACGAATATTTAATAAAGAAGAAGTTTTAAAGAGGATCTCTATTGAATCCGGAACCATTCCTGTTTCAAGTTTTTCTGCTGATTGCAAAGGGGACCCACCTCAAAGGTTTCAGGAGTCGGGTTAATGTATTTGATCAGGAAGGTGAGCTGGATGAAGTGTTTTACTATGCCATTTGCATCTTATTCATATTGGATCTCATTTTTATTGCATTTTATTTTTATTACATGTGATTGTATTTTATTATGTTTTTTTGAACCATATGTTGGTTTTTACTGAGCACCTTAATAAATAGCCATCTGTCAATTGAACCACATACTTGAGTGCCAGCCTTCCACTTATTTTATGGTGTTAGAAATAACACATATGAAAAGCTAAAGCCCTCCCAAATGATGTTTAATGCACTGAAATAAATTAGTTTCACTGAAAAAAGATTAATCATTCAATCAAGACAGAAAGGTCAAATTTTGGCAAGACAACAGTTTTGTTGCCTATACAGAAATTGAACAACTTTACTGCAAATCCAAAAATATGTCAGCCAATTAAGTAGTGGTGCTGTGAGATCCAAATTTAATATCTCGTATGACTTCCATGAGCTGGAAGGACAGCATCCATGCGGTTTGGGAAGGACTCATACAATTTATTGATGAAGTCATCAGGAATAGCAAAGAAAACTGCAAAGTCTTCCATGCCTCCCAGAGTATATCAATATTCTTTGGTTTCGTCTTCCATGTTTCCTCTTTCATCCTACACCACATATGCTCAATGATGTTTATGTCTGGTGACTGGGCTGGCCAATCCTGGAGCATCTTGATCTTCTTCGCCTTAAGGAACTTTGATGTGGAGATGGAAGTATGCGATGGATCACCATCCTGCTGCAGAATTTGGCCTTTTTTATGGTTGGGAATATAAGAGGTAGCTAAGATTTCTCGGTATTTTAGACTATTGATGTTGCCTTCCACACTGCAGATCCCTCGCACACCCCATACTGGATGTAACCCCAGAACATGATTTTGCCTCCACCTAACGTAACGGTTTTCTGGGTAAATCTTGGCTCAATGCCGGTTCCATTAGGTCTCCTGCAATATTTGTGGTGACTGTGGTGTAATTCAACAGCGTCCATCCTTTTAGCAAATGCCACACGGTTTCTCAATTGTCTTTTGTTTAGTGCTGGCTTATGGGCACTGATTCGACCATGGAGGCCATTTCGAGACAGAATCCGACAAACTGTTCTGGTTGATACAGGGACTTCAGGTGACCAGGTCTCGTGGAGCTCTGCTGCAGTGGAAAATGGGCTGGCCTTGGATTTTCGAGCCAACAAACGGTCCTCTCGAGCAGTTGTCTTGCAGGGTCGGCCTGACCTGGCCTTGTTCAAAACGTCTCCAGTCTCTTCAAATCTTTTTTTTATCCTCTGAACTTGCTGCTGAGACATTTGAAGGTGTCTGCCACATCAGCAGTGGATCTGGTCTTCAGCCTCTTGATAATCAACACTTTAGTCTCCGGGTGAATCTTAGGCATGTTTGCAGAGGTCTAGTTGCAGTTGATGTGAAGGTCTAGTGTGCTGGGGTTCTTTTTATACACACCTGAGACCTAATTGATCCATTATTAGTCGCAGGTGAAGCTCATATGACAAGGCGACAACACTTATGTCTTGGCCAAAATTGACTCAATGGGCTTTACCAAGCTGTGAATATTAGAATACTTTTTGTCAGTTTAGTTTTGCACTGAAACATTATTACAAAAGCTGTTGGGATTAAAATGACCCATTTCTTGTAACAAAATCTGGATTAGAAATATATTTTAGCGGCACTTCAGGTCAATTTGTACACAAGCGACAAGACTTTTGTCAGGGACTGTAGATTGAGTGGAGACATCATGGAAGCAGAGTTCCCCTACACCAGGGAGGACTTTGAAAACACATAGCTTGCAGTTAGGTATGAACTACGTCACTTAAGGCTAAAAAGAGAGTTTGACCTCTGAAGAATGGATGTTGGAGTAAGCGGGAGAGGGTGTCTGTGCCGGCTGGTATAGGTGTAAAAACCTAGTATATGGAGATGAATAAAATAGAACATGTGACCTGGATGGGTGTGGATAAAAGAATATGTGTGGATAAATGAAAGTAACATCTAAAGAAATTGCAGTTTATAGACAAGATATTAATGTGGATAGGTGGTTTTAAGAAGAGGAAGAATTATGAAAAGTATTACTGGTTTTTAGTGTTTCAGATTGAAATGGGGGAAGGGAGGGGGTATTTAAAGACGGGATGTGGGATTTTAGTTTACACCCCTTATGAAGCTTTGGAGCGAAACCCAGGACGGGCAGGAGCAATAGGCTGTTATTTAATCGCTTGTGTCCACCTACATTTGTGAGTATTATTAAAAAAGGTTTTATCTACTGAATAGCGGCCCTTCACTATTGGAGCTTTTATGTTATATAGAACTACTAAGGAATAAGAACATCAGAGGATTTGTGGTGTTTACTGTGTCTGAGCTGCCTGATTTCCACCTGCCCCTGCGAGTATAATAGGGAAAGATGCAGGTGAGAAGTATATACTGTGCTACACTATTGGTGCGCTTTTTCTACAGGAGCTGTAGTGGAAAGAGGAATATTTGGAGTATACAACATCCCACTAGTGCTTGCATAACTGGAGGGCCCGAAAAAAAACGCACACCTCCTAGATATACCCTAATCAAAGTCCTGACTGACTGCAAGTATGAACTGACCTCACAGGTAGGTGAGTTCATACACAGGATCCTAAAGTCCTAACTCACCCTGTATGGACCTAATGTCAGGACAAGAGACAATCTGTTCCTCCAAAAGGTAGGACGAACAGGAGTCTCCCTCAGGCCCAAACAGTGAACAAAAGGGGAAGAAGACACTTAACTTCAAATGGCTATGAAAGTACAGAAACTCTGCCAAGATCCAAACACTAGCAATCCACAACAAGACTGAAGCTATAAACTGCACAGCATAGTGGAAGAAGATACAATAAATAGGGAATGTTAAATGATCACATAAGCAACACCTGAGGCAAGGGGTGTGGCCATTACAAGAAACAACACAGACACAAATAGATCCACAAGGAACCTGTCAGATCAAACCACGTGTTGCCAGTCTCACTGATCTCCTGATACATCTGTGACAGTACCCCCCCTTTTTTCGTGTGACCTCCGGGCACCCAGGACTGTCCTTATCTGGGTGAGACCTGTGAAAAGCTTTCACCAAACGACTGGTACCCACATCCTCTCCTCTGGTCCATAACCCTTTAAGTGAGCAAGATACTGAAGAGATCTACAGAGAACTCGAGAGTCAATTATCTTGGTGATCTAAAATTTCAAACTACCGTCCACCATGACAGGAGAGGGTGGCAATGAAGACGGTTCCAAAGGTTCAACATATCTCTTCAGCAAAGATTTATGAAACACATTATGAATTTTAAGAGCCTGAGGAAGTTCAAGAGGAAAGGCTACTGGATTAATAATGGCAGTGATCTTATATGGACCCAACTTCCAAGAAGGTACCTTCAACTTAAAGGAGTTGTCCGGGACCAAATGTTTAAAAAAACAAAACAAAAAACACGTTTACTCATGTACAATGTACATCTAAATAAAGGTACCTCCATATATTTTTATATCTATGTGGCTCCAACGGTCCCCCACTCATTGTCCCCCAGCATCAGGTGGTTACAGCTGTCTCTCTGCTCCGAGGTAACTCCGCTCCCTCATCAATATTCACCTCCATTCAACCTAAAGCTCACCGGACTGGAGGGAGGAGGCTTAGCGGGATGTAAAGGGGCGGGTTTAGCGGGATGTCGGACAGCTTCTGTAACTCCGCCCCTCATCAATATTCACCTCTATTCATTCTAACGTTCCTTGCCCGGTGACATCACCGGACTGGAGGGGCGGGGCTTAGCGCAATGTCGGCCAGCCTAGTTACCACCCCTCCATCCACTCTGCACAAATTAATTATGCTGCCAGTGACATGACCGGGCTCCCTGAGCAGCGGAAGAGGAAGCTTTGCTTGCCTGCAAGGGACCCAGTACGTCAACGAGGAGAAGAAAACAGTAATTTTATAACATGACAGGAGGCTTCCTATTTTGCATTAACTCTCTTTACTAACTCCACAGCAGTAAAGAAAAAACGTAAAGAGTAACAAATAAATAACTGCGCAGCATAGTATATAAGGGTCATGCTGCGTGTACACTTCCTCTTTCTTTACTGCTCCATCGCAGACAGGTCAGACCTTTTGCTCCCCTGGAGCTTTACTTACTTATTGTACCTTATCTCAATTATTTTCTATTAATATCATTCCCTAACGGTTTCCCCGGTTTCTCCCACTGTCCCCTAACTTGGAATACCTTCTTGGCTTCCTCCTCGCGTCCGAAACTGTTTGTGGCCGGTTTTCGCGCCGGCCCGCCTCACAATCGCACAACCATTTTGGGTCGCGGACATCGCGGCCATCTTAATTTACCTCAGACAATTCATTTGGGGACTCAGTGTGACGGTACTAACCTGTGGTTACTCCCGCTTTACTGTTTTTTTCAGCCCTTTATGTCTGGCACCCCTGTTCCTGCCTCCATCTGTTTTTTTCAATTCTCTGTGCCTCATCTCTATCCTGTGGCTGGGTCAGTCAGGTCAGTGCTGTTGCCTGTCTATTATTGCGACCTGCACTTAAGGGTCCCAACCCTGTGCAATCGGGGTGAGCCCCAACTCATTGGGAGACTAGCTGTTGCAGTTCTCTCTAACTGGATGAGCCCCAGTTTATAAGATCACTACTATATCCTGTTGGGATTTGTACTGGGCTCCGTTCCCATACTATATAAAAAAACTGACCCCACGCCCGTTCTCAAGACCTGGGTGCCCGTTTATTTCGTGCCTTTCAGTGATATACTAGCCTACCCTTATCATGGAAGTTTCCCTGAACGTCCCTGTGGACTTCCAAGCCATGATTAACGCAGCTGTCGTCGCCTCTGTGGAGAAGGCACTCTCCAAGGCCCGAGCCTCGTCTCCTGACGTACCTAAAACCCACAGACGTCCACGTCACGAGTCCGACTCCGATCGATCCGACTATCAGACAGCAGATGAATCCCGCCCTACAAAACGCCATGACAAAGGCGAGCACAATACACCCAAACCACCCAAGGGTAAGGCACCTGCCAAGCGAAAATCTGCCAAGCCACATACCCCGGCCCCACGTCAGGAGTACTCTTCAGATGAAGAGCAGGGCTCTGCCCTGTCCATGGCAGTACTGGATAAGTGGCAAGCTGATGCCTCTGAGTGGGATTACGACGCATGGGGCTCGGACGAGAAGTCTGCCTCCACTTTCATGCGGGAGACATTCCTGGGTGCGGCCCAGGAAGAAGGTATCGAAGACACTGCGGACGCAGAGCCTCCTCTTGACACACCATTCTGGACCCCTCAGGTCATGCGATGTTCGATCCCCGCAATATATGGCACCCTAGATCAGGCGACTGGTCGCCTCCAGAACACCTTTCCAGATTCATGCACCTGTGGCTCCGCAAACCTCTGGAGAAAGAGGTCCGCAACCGACTCAGGTCTGAATGCCCACGCCCTTCCCTGCTGGATAAGGTCGTTCAGACCCCAGAATTTGACAAGGTTATGACGACATTTATGATGCGCAGTGGCAGAGACCATCTTAACAGAATAGTGTAATTGCAGTTTTATGCAGACTGGTTGCTAAGGGATGAATCTTTTTAACATTCTCCCGACCGCCTAATGCAGGATTGCGTTCTGGCAGCGGTCGGTTTGTTCCTCCTGAACGCATCTATGCGGCATCTCGCGAGACGCGAAATTTCCTGTGAACGAAGGTAAACGAGTGGATCTACAGCCTGCCAGCGGCGATCATTCGCTGGCAGTCTGTAGATGCGATTATTTTTAACCCTTGAAAGGTATATCAGACGCTGTTTTGTTAACAGCGTCTGATATACCTGCTACCTGGTCCTCTGGTGGTCCCTTTTGCTTGGATTGACCACCAAGGGGCACAGGCAGCTCTGTAATAAGTAGCACCAAGCACCACACTACACTACACCCCCCCGTTACTTATTAACCCCTGATCACCCCCCTTTCATTGATCACCCCCCTGTAAGGCTCCATTCAGACGTCCGTATGTGTTTTGTGGATCCACGGATCCGTAAAACACGGACACAGCGGATCCGCAAAACACGGACACTGGCAATGTGCTTTCCACATTTTGCGGATCTGCACATTGCCAGAACTATATAGAAAATGCCTTTTCTTGTCCGCAATTGTGGACAAGAAAAGGACATGTTCTATAGGCTCTACAAAAAACGCAGTGTTCGCCCGATCAGGCCTGATCTTGTGCGCACACTTGCGTTCAGTCCGCCCCACTGCAGTGACAGATTTTTTTTTTTCTGATCACTGCAAAAACATTGTAAAATCGCTGCGGCGCTATAAAGATCACTTTTGAGGGGCATAACGAGTTCATAGAAGATTTTTTTTGGGCACAAGTTAGCGGAAATTGTTATATTTTTTTTTTCTTACAAAGTCTCATATTCCACTAACTTGTGACAAAATATAAAATCTCTCATGAACTCATCATACCCCTCACGGAATCCAAATGCATAAACATTTTTAGACATTTATATTCCTAAAATGCCAGGGCAGTATAAATACCCCACAAGTGACACCATTTTGGAAAGAAGACACCCCAAGGTATTTCGTGAGGGGCAGGGCGAGTTCATGTAAAATTTAATTTTTTGTCACAAGTTATTGGAATATGAGACTTTGTAAGAGAAAAAAAAAAATTATAATTTTCCACTAACGTGTGCCAAAAAAAAATAATTCTAGGACCTCGTCATGACCCTCACGGAGTACCTTGGGGGTGTCTTCTTTCCAAAATGGGGTCACTTGTGGGGTATTTATACTGCCCTGGCATTTTAGGGGCCCTAAAGCGTGAGAAGTCTTGAATCCGAATGTCTAAAAATGCCCTCCTAAAAGGAATTTGGGCCCCTTTGTGCACCTACTGTAGGCTGCAAAAAAGTGTCACACATGTGGTATCGCCGTACTCAGGAGAAGTAGGGCAATGTGTTTTAGGGTGTATTTTTACATATACCCATGCTGGATGAGAGAAATATCTCTGTAAAATGACGACAACTTTGTATAAAAAAATGGGAAAAGTTGTCTTTTACAGAGATATTTATCTCACACAGTATGGGTATATGAAAAAATACATCCCAAAACACATTGCCCTACTTCTCCTGAGTACGGCGATACCAAATGTGTGACACTTTTTTGCAGCCTAGGTGGGCAAAGGGGCCCAAATTCCAATGAGTTTCTTTATGATTTCACAGGGCATTTTTTACGCATTTGGATTCCAAACTACTTCTCACGCTTTAGGTCCCCTAAAATGCCAGGGCAGTATAAATACCCCACAAGTGACCCCATTTTGTAAAGAAGACACCCCAAGGTATTCCGTGAGGGGTATGGTGAGTTCATGTAAAATTTTATTTTTTGTCACAAAACTTCCATGAACTTACTATGCCTATCAGCGAATACCTTAGGGTGTCTACTTTCCGAAATGGGGTCATTTGTGGGGTGTTTCTACTGTCTGGGCATTGTAGAACCTCAGGAAATATGACAGGTGCTCAGAAAGTCAAAGTGCGCAAATTCAATCAAATACATGTAGAACAATACATTTTGAGAAAATTTTATATAGAAATGTAGTTTTATTTTAAAAAGTTTACAACAGAAAGTGAAAAATTACATTTTTTTGCAAAAATTTCGGTCAATTTCAATTAATAACAAAAAAAGTAAAAATGTCAGCAGCAATGAAACACCACCAAATGAAAGCTCTATTAGTGAGAAGAAAAGGAGGTAAAATTCATTTGGGTGGTAAGTTGTATGACCGAGCAATAAACCGTGAAAGTAGTGTAGTGCAGAATTGTAAAAAGTGTTCTGGGCATTAAGGGGATTTAAGCTAGAGAGGCTGAAGTGGTATAATATGGGGTAAGTCAGTCTAATAGTAACTTATTCTGGAATATCATGTTGTTATTAGTAACTAGAGATATTAAAATTTAAATTGGGGTCTAAATGTGACAGTTATCCTTGCAAAATAGGTTACTAGAAGTTCCTGTGTTGCACTGAAAGAGGTAACAGGAACATCTCTTATCTGGAAAGGAAAGGGTTATCTAATACTTGCAGTATTTCTGTGATTCAGGGTGTGGGAGGAAAGCGGAGAACCCGGAGGAAACCCACGCAAACACGGGGAGAACATACAAACTCCATGCAGATATTGCCCTTGGTTGGATTTGAACCTAGGACCCCAGCGCTGCAAGGCACCAGTGCTAACTACTGAGCCACCGTGCTGCCCGATTCACTACCTTCTTTCCAGCAGTGGTTTCTCCCACTTTGGTGGCAGTTTCAGAGACCTCTGCTTCTTTAGTGGCTTTTTTCAACTTCTGTAGCCGTTCCTTCGGTCACTGCAGCACCCGAGGACTTCACGTCCTCCCACACCTCAGCCTTAACTTCTTCAGCTTTGGTTTTCTTGGACCCGGCGTCATATACTTGCCCTCTTAAGTCTTTTTCTTCTTTCTCACCGAGGTAGGAGGTATCGGGGACACCAGGGTCTTCACCAGACTCGTCGACTTCTGGATTTTCTACAGAGGCTCACTTAGGACATTGTTCTTCTTACGGGAAGAATTCAGGAGAGCCAACCCACAGTAGTAGACAGAATACGCATACTGGTCGTCCAACTCCTTGTATTCCTTCCCCAGCAGGCTGCTGGCTACTTGGGCTGCTTTGCTGGAGGAGGGGACGTCTTTCAGGACCAGGTCCAGACTACCCACTGCCGTGAATCTCTTGGCCTCTGCATCCACATCAGCCCCATCCACGGGTTTAGCATAAAGATCTTCCGTCTTCTCTGCCTCGGTTGGCACCGCAGCACCACCATCTCCAGATCCCTTCTAAACAGGCTCTGGCTTAGACTTCTCCAACTCATAGACGTTCTTCCCAACGTCATCCTTTGAGCTCACAAGATCCTCCATCTCTGCTCTGAGTTGCTTATTCAGCCTTTGAAACTCCTCTTGCAGCTCTTGCGCTTCTTCAAGGGCTATAGCAAAGGAGAGGGCATTGGTTTCTTTTTCCCGAGCAGCGGCCTTTGCTTGGTCATGTTCTTTGGCATATCGGGCCAAGATGTATTTCTCTTCAGCCCGGGGCCGGTTATACTTTTTCTGTTTTTTAATTCGTTTTTCGCACCAGTTTGTTGGAAGCACCCTGCTCTTGGGCCTTCCTTTCTAACTGCTCCTCGCTGGGTTCTGTGGCAGCAGATAAAGGAGTATTATCATTCTTTTTTGGAGACCCTGTGGGGGTTCCACCCAGAGTCCCTTCAAGCACTTTATCGGTGTCTACCACAGTTTTCTGCATTTCTTTGGCGCCTTTGCTCTTCACCTGGATATCAGGCCGTAGACCCTTCATCTCACTCATTTCTTTTGGGGTCTCCTCCCTTGACCCCTCTGCAGCCTTCTTCTGTGACTCTGTGAAGACAGCCAGTCAGGTCTAGGGACTGTATAGAGAGGAAGGAATCATCTTCCTGCTTGCAGCTGTACAGACATGTCAAGTCATTTACCATGGCCTGGGTATGGGTCTCAGACATTAGACTGAAGTCTCCCCACTTAACTATCGTAATATCAGATACAACTGTCATCTGGTCGCTACTAGCTTCCCTCTCGGAGTTGCTAATGGTCACAGCACATACATCCCCTATGCCACTCGTGTCACTGTTAACGCTGACCTCTAGGGGCACTGACAAGTTAATCCCTACCTGGGAAATTACTTTATTGATCATAGAACACTGTGGAGACTGCATATCCACCTCTGGTACGTGTGATACACCATCTAGGACTGCCACCCTTTCTTGCATGTTCACCAGAGTAGGATTGCTCCACTCTGTGCTCAAAAATATTTATCAACCCTTCTGCATTTTTATAACTTTTCCTCCAGGGGGCGCTATTCCCACCACCCCATCCTGCAACGGAAAAGGCATGTCATCATCATCACCTATTTCACAAGACGTCACATTTTCATTTTGCATTTCATCAGCACCATTGTTTCTAATGGTCACTTCATTTAAAGGGCCAGAAACCACTTCTGCAGGAGTTTCACCACTAGCTGCAGGAGTGTTTCCCCACAGTCCACATACCAGAAGGAAACCACGGCGCCACTTTACCTCATGTACGAGCACCTTAACATCAAGTTCACATCTTTTGCAAAAATCCACATTGTCATTATACTGTACAACTGTACATTATACAAGTAACTTGACACTTTCACTTTGCATCTTATCTGCACCCTTGTTCTCAATGTGCAGCTCCTTCACATTATCGTTTAAAGGTACAGGTACAGGTTCTGCAGGAGTTTTGTCGCTCTGCAGAAGTGTCTCCATTACTCAAAACCTCCACGCATAAGGGGAAATTACGGCCCAACATTCCCTCATGTATGAGCATATTTTTAACATCAGGTTCACAAGTCCCAGTTCTCACCAGAGACTCTCCCTCAGTGAGAACTACCTGATAGTCCTTATTAGCCACATAATTGTCCCGAACATGTAACACTATCAGTCTCTTGGGCTGCTATCATGCTACCTCTTATCCATGCTAGCATGGGATCTCTGACTTTCACCACCCCAAATCTAGCTTTGATCACAGGCTCTTTGGGCGACCCAGAAACCTTCTCCCCTGCAGGTTGCTGCGAGGGAGTAACCGCAACAGGCTTACCCGCCTTTTCAGACACTGTGTTTTTCCCAATGTCATACAATTCTGAGACAGTTTCTCGCCTCAGTGATTTTTCAGTCACTGACCCAGCCGCTTCACCGTGCCTGGGACTGGCCCAATGTCCATCAGCCTCCTGGCTGTACAGAGCACCGTTCAAAGTCCAGTACCTTTATGGGGGAGTGTGGCCCAGTATTCCTCCTGACTCTGGCCTTGTGACCCTTGTGCCCAGGCGTCACTGCGTCCCCCAATGTTATGGCTAGCACCTAGCCCGTGGCCCCTCAGCCAGCCTGGCTAAGACCACTTGTCCAGAGCCTCCAGCAGGTCTGTTTCACAAATACTCTCTCTCTCCTTGACTGACAGCCTGGGCTGAGATCTTATTCCAGACTGATTGTGCAACCTGGTGTTGCCTCAGACCTGATAACTGATGGGGAAGAGACAAACTCCTGCCATGAATCTCCCCTAGCAGCTATAAAGCCTGTCACTGCCTCACAATATGCAAGGGGTTAAAAATTGGTGGAAAGATAATTGATGATGTATAGAAAATAATATAATAAAGAAAAATAAAAACTGAAAAATAAAAAAATATTAATAAACAATAAAATCACAATTTTGTCCACTGTAAAATCCAAGGAATAGTTCTTATTAATGTCCAGTAGGGGGAGCAATCACATAAAAAATTATTAGTGGTTTCGGTTAATTTCGGATGGTAAAAGATGTGATGCTGGATTATATGAATCTCATCTGTGGTATGTAGGCGACTATCTATTAATACACCAGAGAACCTGGTTCTGGGTTTGAGTATTTCCTTTTGACTGGGTTCACTGTTGTGGGTAATATGTCGCTGCAAAGAAATAAGATATATAGTGTAGCAGATCAGAACGGGTGCCTTGTGCAGGTTGCAGGCCTGATGGGATAATGGAATTCTTGCCGGCCAGGTTCTACCTGCCCGTTACGTGGTGTCCCACGTGGGCGGGAGCAGTTAGCTTGCTTTTAGATTTTCAAAAGGAACCAATTGCGGTGCAGGTCCTCGGGTGGTGCTTGGGGAGATCGGCAATACTTTTTCGGTGTAGTTCCCAGGTTCGTTCAGCGGTATGGATGATAGTAATACTGCAGGGTAACCAAACGCGTTTTGACGCACAGTGGCTCTTCCTCAGTGGCCTACAGTATATGGCTTGTGTAGTCCTTATATAGGGAAGCTGTGTATTTCAGGTGAGGAGTTGTCCAAAAAAGGTTAAAGTGTCAATGAAAACCTGGGATGGATCGTCCATGGGACGTATGTAAAATAAGACAAATGAGTTATAATAAATTCATGTTTTTGTACTGACAATTGGGATGGTGTAGCTAATGAAAATATAAAAGTGTTGTGTATCTGATAAGTGGATATTGTATTAAAAAAAAAGAGACAGGGGAAGTGTGTCTAATAAAGAAAAAAGCCGGATAGAGGGAATAGTGAGGAATTCACAATTGTGTACACATGACCCAACTGTATTTGGAATGGGTTCAGAATGCTTGTATTGTACAATCCTTTGTGTGGATAAAGGTACGTGAGCAGTGGTGTATACGGTGGTGTACTGATTAGTGCTATATATGGTAATATACAGTGCTGCCCATAATTATTCATACCCCTGGCAAATTTTGACTTAAAGTTACTTTTAGTCAACCAGCAAGTAATTTTTTGACGGGAAATGACATAAGGTGTCTCCCAAAAGATAATAAGACGATGTACAAGAGTCATTATTGTGGGGACAAAAACATTTCTCAGGTTTTATTTACATTTGAGCAAAAAATACAAGATGTTCTGGACGTGGAGGACGTGGGTTAGAGGTGCAGAATCAATGGCAAAAACGGAAATGTTTTTCTCTAATGCACTCGGTGACAACCCGTGCATACGGATGAACTGACCATCAATCGGATTTACCCCTGCCCCACTGTCGATAAACACCTCAATCCCCACAGTCTTGGACTCTAGCGCCACTTCGGCAGTCAGGAGAAATCGGGTAATGCCAGTCAAAGACAAATGCACTCTCTCTGACTCCCCTCTTATCCCTCCAAGAATAAGATGGGAATTAGACATCCTCTTTTCGACGCTGAATGCATGGACATACATTGCTAAAATGTCCTTTTTGTCCACAGAAAAAACAAACACTCTTCCTACAACTAATACTCTTGAAAGCTGAACCAGGAGTAGCTCCCCCTAATTGCATGGGTTCGTCCCCAGACTTAAACTCAGGAGTATCTTCACCCAAATAGTCTGAGAAAGACGATATGTTATGCGATAGTACGTCCTGAGAGTGCGGGCCCCTAGATCTCTCTCTCAGCCGTCTATCAATGTGTACAGCAAGAGACATAGTGGCTTCCAAAGACTCAGGATTCTCATGAAAGGCAAAAATGCCCCGTTTCCCAAGTCCTTAAGGACCCAGGGCGTACCGCTACGTCCCAAGTTTAAATTTACATTGTGGCGCGGCGGGGGTTAATAGGAACAGGATGCCCGCTGAAATAAGGGGTTAAGCAACAAAATAACCACACCAACTCTCTGACTCTCATCCCCAGATGAGTGTGGATGTAACTTAAAATACAATTTGCATGCCTCTCTGAACAAGATGAAATTATCCCTTCCCCCTGAGACTCTGTCCGGGAGGGCCACTTTAGGCTCAGGACAGGCTTGGTAAGCACCATTAGGACCAGCAGCCTGTGGCCTCTGGATCTGCGAGACGGTCGTACGCTACCTCCAAAAGACAGCCCCTGCAGCTGTTCGGCCAGTGCAGCAATAGGATCCATGGCTGTACTGGAACAAGCAAAAAAATTACGGTTTTGGCGGTTTATAATGTTACGCTTCGGTGTAGGAGGGAAACCCACACTAAATGTAGGAGGGAAAAGGGGTGAGGGAAAAAGGCCTGGAAACTAGGGAAAAGTTACCACTTAGAGATACCCTAATCAAAGTCCTGACTGAATGCAAGTATGAACTGACCCCACAGGTAGGTGAGTTCATACACAGGAACCTAAAGTCCTAACTCACCCTGTTAGTACCCTAGGTAAAAATGTTAGAACAAGAGACAACCTGTTCCTCCAAAAGGTAGGACGAACACTCCCTCAGGCCCAAACAATAAACAAAATGGGATGAAAACACTTAACTTCAAATGGCTATGGAAGCACAGGAACTCCGCAGAGATCCAAACACCAGCATTCCACAACAAGACTGAAGCTATAAACCACACAGCATGGTGGGAAAAGCTACAATAAATAGGGAAGGTTAAATGACCACATAAGCAACACCTGAGGCAAGGGGTGTAGCCATTACCAGAAACAACACAGACACAAATAGATCCTCAAGGAACCTGTCAGATCAAACCATGTGTTGCCAGTCTCACTGATCTCCTGGCACGCGAACATCAGTAACAATTACACTCCAGAAATACATCCAGGCCCCTATTGAACTCATTTAGTGAGTTCCCCATCAAGAGTATTCTCAGTGCTCTTATAGTAAAGAAACCTCTTCTATATTTGTGTAGAAACTTGCTTTCCTGTAAACGCAGAGGATGTCCCCTTGTCACAGCCACAGTCCTTGGGTATAAATAGATGATGGGAGAGATCTTTGTACTGACCCTGGATATATTTATACATGGTTATTAGATCTCCCCTCAGTCATCTTTTTTTCTAAAATGAATAACCCTGATTTTGATCATCTTTCTGGGTACTGTAGTTCATCCATTCCAGTTATTACTTTGGTTGCCCTCCTCTAAACTCTCTCAAGCTCTGCTATGGCTGTCTTGTTCACAGGATCCCAGAACTGTACACAGTAATCCATGTGTGGTCTGACTAGTGATTTGTAAAGTGGCAGAATTATGTTCTCATCACGTGCATCTGTGCACCTATTGATGGACCCCATTATCTTATTGACCGTGGCAGCAGCTGCCTGGCACTGGTTTCTACAGTTTAGTTTGCAGTCCACTTTTTCCATGTCAGTGTTACCCAATTGGTTACCATTTAGTATGTACAGGTAACTTGCAGTATTCCTTCCCATGTGCATAACCTTACATTTGTCAATGTTAAACCCCTACCACTTCTCTGCCCAAGCCTCTAATCTATCCAGAGCCATCTGTAGCAGTATACTGTCCTCTTTCGTGTTAATTACTTTACACATTTTTGTGTCATCTGCAATTTTTTTTATTTTACTGGATCATTAATAAAAATATTGAAGACAATAGGCCCCCAATACTGACCACGTGGTACCTCACTAGTGACGGTGACCCAATCTGAGTGAGTACAATTAATAACCACCCTCTGTTTTCTATCACTGAGCCAGTTACTTACCCACATACACACATTTTCTCCCAGTCCAAGTGTTCTCATTTTATATACTAACCTTTTATGTGGCACAGTATCAAATGCTTTGGAGAAGTCAAGATATATGACATCCAGTGATTCACCCCTGTCAGGTCTAGAACTTACCTTCTCATAGAAACTGATTAAATTAGTTTGACATGACCGATCCCGCATAATGCCATGCTGATACAGTGTTATTTGCTTATTTTCATTGAGGTACTCCAAGACAGCATCACTTAGAAAGCCTTCAAACAGTTTACCCACAACAGATGTTAAAAACCTTACCGGTCTATAGTTTCCAGGCTCTGTTTTTGAACCCCTTTTGAATATTGGCACCACATTTGCTAAGCGGTAATCCTGTGGAACACTCCCTGTCATTATAGAGTCCTTAAATATCAGAAATAAGGGTCTTTCTATGAAATGACTTAATTATCTTAGGATCCGGGGGTATATGCCATCTGTTTCCAGCGATTTTTCATTTTCATCTTTTTAAGTTGCTTATTTTCCTCAGTAAATACAGTGGAGAAAAAATATTTTATTTTAGGGTTAGTTTTACTCTTTTTGGCAATGGATCTCTCTGTCTCCAGTTTGGCGGCTTGTATTTGTCTTTTATATATTCTATTTTTTTCCTTATAGTTTTTCAATGCTTCCTTGCTACCTTTCTGCTTAAGTGATTTAAATCAGTTTCACAGTCTATATCTAGGTAGTTGAAGTCCCCCATAAGAACGACCCCATTATGATTTGCCACCTCATCTATGTCCTTTAGTAGTATATTTTCTGTGGTCTCTGGTTTATTAAGTAGCTTATAACAAACTCCTATTAGTAATTTATTATTGTTTTTGCCTCCATGTATTTCTACCCACAGTGACTCCACATGTTAATTTCCCTGACTTACATCCTCCCATAGTGTGGGCTTTAAACAGGACTTTACATAAAGGCAAACTCCTAACCCTCTCCAGTTTTGACGATCCTTTCTAAAAGGACTGTAACCCTGTATGTTAACCGTCCAGTCACAACTATCATCCAGCCATGTCCCAGTTATTCCCACTATGTCATAGTTCAGACATTACTACTGCCAGTTCATCAGTTTTATTAGTCAGGCGTTTGGCATTAGTGTACATTCAATTGAGAGGTTTTTGTATATTTTTTATCCTACACCTTTCTTTATAAACAGTTCTAGTCCCTCCCGTCCACTACCAGGGCTCCAGATGGCCATTGCGACTTAGAATTTACAAATGGCGACAAGACTTTTTAGTTCTGTCGCCATTTGCAACTAGACCCGCCACCGCAGCTATGAATACAGCGGCAAGGCATAGGAGCTGATAGTTCTCTGCCCTGCCGCCGATGTTCTTATCAGCAGCGCAGAGTCTCTCCCTCCCCCTGTGCTGCTGCCGTTGCCTCCGCCAATAAGAAGAGGGACAGGAGGAGGAGGGGAGGGGCTGTGGCCACTGCACCACCAATGAAGATAACTGACCTGTTAATACAAATACAGGAGGCGGGTGCCGGAATCAAATAGCTGACACCTGACCTCTATGACAGGGAGCTGTGATCAGCGGCAATTAACCCTTCAGGTGCGGAACCTGAGGGGTTTACTGCAGCCGATCGCAACTCCCTGTCAGAGGTCGGGTGCCGGCTTTTTGATTCCGGCACCCGCCTCCTGTATTTGTATTAACAGGTCAGTTATCTTCATTGGTGGCGCAGTGCGCCCCCCCAGTATAATAAACATTGGTGGCGCAGTGCACCCCCCCCAACACCCTAGTATAATAAACATTGGTGGCGCAGTGAGCAGTGCCAATGAGGGTTAAAAACTAAAAAAATGATTAACTCACCTGCTCCAATTGATCGCGTAGCTGCCGGTCTCCTGTTCTTTCTTCAGGACCTGTGGTGACGTCACTGAGCTCATCACATGGTCCATTACCATGGTGATGGATCATGTGATGTACCATGTGATGAACTTAGTGATGTCACCACAGGTCCTTTGACAGGTCCTGAAGAAAGAACAGGAGACCGGCTGCTACGCGATCAATTGGAGGAGGTGAGTTAATAATTTTTTTTTATTTTTTAACCCTCATTGGCACTGCCCACTGCTCCACCAATTTTTCTTATACAGGGGTGTTGGGGGGAGCGCACTGCGCCACCAATGTTTATTATACTGGGGTGTTTGGGGGGGGCACTGCGCCACCAATGTTTATTATACTGGGGTGTTGGGGGGCACACTGCGCCACCAATGTTTATACTGGGGTGTTGGGGGGGGCGTACTGCACCACCAATGTTTATTATACTGGGGTGTTGGGGGGGGGCACTGCGCCACCAATGCTTATTATACTGGGGTGTTTGGGGGGGGCACTGTGCCACCAATGTTTATTATACCGGGGTGTTGGGGGGGGGGGCGCACTGCGCCACCAATGTTTATTATACCGGGGTGTTGAGGGGGGCCACTGCGCCACCAATGTTTATTATACTGGGGTGTATATAATGTTTATTATATTGACCTTCTACTAAGCATTCTGTATTAAAGAATTCTATTATTTTCCCTTATAACCATGGTATAAGGGAAAATAACAAAGTAAATAGACTTTCATCCTAGCAACCATGCATGAAAATCGCACCGCATCCGCACTTGCTTGCGGATGCTTGTGATTTTCACGCAGCCCTATTAAGCCCCACGCGGCTTTTTTTGTGCGGTATTGAGTATCGCAATACTTTTTTATGGTGACTAAAGCTAATCCAAATTTTGGTATCGAAACAACCCTACGCCGATCTGATCGGTGTAGCCTTGTCACAATACCAAAATTTTGATTCGGTTTCGATTTGGCGACTAAAAATGTAATTTGGCTCCTAAATTTTTCAGTTCAGGAGCCAATGGCTACTAGGTATTCTTTTTAGTCTGGAGCACTAACTACTCCCCCAGTTTTATTACCTTGCCCCAGGTCTCTATCTGCACTATCTTCACCTCCTATAATGTAATTATCCTCCCCCTCCCTGCCTAGTTTAAATACTCCTCCAACCTTCTAGCCATCTTCTCCCCCAAAACAGATGCACCTTTCCCACTGAGGTGCAGCCCATAACTACGATAGAGCCTGTAGCCGACAGAGAAGTCGGCCCAGTTCTCCAGGAACTCACACCTCTCCTTCCTACACCAGTTCTTGAGCCACTTGTTAACCTCCCTAATCCCCCACTGCCTTTCTGGTGTGGCTCATGGCACAGGTAGTATTTCGGAAAACACTACCTTTGGGGTCCTTGCTCTAAGCTTTTGACCTAAATCCCTAAAATAATTTTTAAGGGCGCTCCACCTACCTCTAACTTTGTCGTTGGTTCCAATGTGGACCATGACTGCAGAATCTTCGCCAGCCCCTCCCAGTAATCTGTCAACCTAATCCGCGATATGTCGAACTTCTTGAGCGCCAGGAAGACAACACACCTTGTGACAGATCGCCCTATCTGTACCCCTAATAATTGAGTCTTATTTTTTTACGGGGTTCCTTATGTGGTATATATGATATGATAATTTTATTCTGTGGATTGATGCGGTTATGGTGATATCACATTTAAATAGTTTTTTTTTATGTTTTTCTACTTTTGCAGCATAAAATCATTGTTTTTTATTACAAATAAATTATATTTTGCACCACCACATACTAACATCCAATGGGTGATATGAGTACTGGCTCTTGTCCCGGCCATTTAACCTCTTACATGCTGTGACCAGTAGCGACTGCTGATCTAAGGGGTTAACAGGGAAGGAAGCTCCCTCTATCCCCCATTTGGCCATCACACTGCAACAGCAGTGTCCCGATGGTTGCCATGGTAGCCGGAGGACATACAAAGGCCTCCAGGATTGCCATGTACAGAAGTCTGCCAGGCCCTTCCAGAGGCAGAGTCTGATCATTGCAGTGTACTGTACAGCCACCAGACCCCCTGAATCTTTTAGAGTCAAGAGGCTCTTGATAAAATAAAAAGAAAGTGTAAAAAAGAGTAAATAAAAAATGTTACGACAAAAAAAAAAATTCATCATTATTTCCCCATATCTGTTCATTTGTAATTGATTAAAATGTATTTTATTAAAACTAAAATAAAGTACACATAATTGGTATTGCCGCGTCTGTAACGACCATAACTATAAAAAGATCTTTTCCCGATTGGTGAATGCCATAAAATATTAAAGGGATTCTGTCACCAGATTTTACCGTATTAATGGTACTTTCACACTTGCGTTTTTCTTTTCCGGCATAGAGTTCCGTCACAGGGGCTCTATAACGGAAAAGAACTGATCAGTTTTATCCCCATGCATTCTGAATGGAGAGTAATCCGTTCAGTTTGCATCAGGCAAAAGAAAACCGCAGCATGCTACGGTTTTCTCTCCAGCGAAAAAAACTGAAGACTTGCCTGAATTGCCTGATCCGGCATTTTTTCTCATAGGAATGTATTAGCGCCAGATCCGACATTCAGAATACAGGAATGCCGGATCCGTCGTTCCGGCATGCGCATATCGGGAAAAATGTGAAGAAATTTACAAAACGGATCCGTCGGTCCGCATGACAAGCGGAGAGATGGATCCGTCCTTGCAATGCATTTGTGAGACGGATCTGCATCCGGATCAGTCTCACAAATGCTTTCAGTCAGCGGCAGATCGGCGGATGCGGCGGGTAGTTCTGACGACGGAACTGCCCGCTGGATCACACTGCCGCAAGTGTGAAAGTAGCCTAAGCTAGCTGACATTAGTGATGTGCTAATGTCAACTAAAGCTAACTAGCCTATTCCTACTTTTATCTATGCCCCCGTTACACTATAAATCAAACTTTTAAAATATGCTAATTAGCCTCTAGGAGCGGGGGGGGGGGGGGGGGTTGTTGTTAGCCTCTAGGAGCAGGGATTTTACCAGAGCAAAGGGATGGCAGACAGATGCGAGTGCTGCCTGGACCTGTCAATCAGGACTTGGAGGGAGGCGACAAAGGTGGGAGAACGGAGCCTCTAGAGGCTAATTAGGAGTAGTAGGAATAGGCGTTAAGTTTAGCTGACATTAGCACATCGCTAATGTTAGCTAGCTTAATAGGTTAAAATCTGGTGACAGAAACTCCTCAAAAAAACAACGACGGAATTGCTGTTTTTGTCACCTCACTTCCCAAAACAAAAATTTGAATAAAAAGTGATCAAAAAGTCATATGTATCCCAGCCTAGGGCAGTACTATAGGCTGTCCATAAGAGCCGGTAACGGTACGCCTAGCAGTGTAAAGATGTAAGCAAACAGCCCCTGCCCTGCATGATGCAGAGGGAGCAGTGGAGCATGTAATATTCCAATGCTCCACTCAGAGGGACTGGAGGGGTGAAGAACAGGTTATGTCCGGGTTCAGCTCTAAACCCAGATAACCCTTTTAACAGATTAAAATAAACAAGTGAGATTGGAAAATGTTCCTTTTTTAATTAGTTACATAATAATTCTGCATACTAATAGTTGCCAAAGAAACCCAAACCTCACTTTTAGTTTCTTAAATATGCAGGTTTGAGGTTTATTAACATTTTGGATTGATCAACAGCACTATAGTGACTTTATCTACATTTATTTTAAAGTTGGACCAGCTCCTCAATAGCCAGAAAAGCTTTCACTGGGTTGGTAATGATAATCAATAGGTCATCAGCAAAGGCCAACAGTTCCAATGTGGAGCCCTTCTAGTCTATTATCCTCTCGCAAAGCTTGAAAAATGGGTTCCAGATAGGGTTCCAACTAGGACTCTTGCCGTAGATGAAGAATACATAGAGAGGATAGCCTGAAGAAAATTGGTAGGGATAACATTTTGTTTCAGCACTAAGTCCATAAATTACCAGTCTACTCTATCAAAGGCATTCTCAGCGTCAGTGCCGAGAAGGACCATCAGGGTAGTGGTTTTTCTAGCAAATTGTGTAAGATGCCCCATGCGGGATGTATTTTCTTTTTCTTCTCTACCTGGCACAATCCCAACTTGTTAAAGGTGTACTAAGCCCAGTAGGAAGCCTTTGAGGCAGTTGCCATCAGTTTTATGGTCATTGTTTAACCCCCTTAATAACTATGACATAATGTGTACATCATGACGTACACACTACGTTGTGAAATCAAAGTGTCACCGCAAGTATACATGTAGTGACACCGGCATGCAAACAGGTGTCATGGACAGCTGATTTGTCTGGGCACCCGGCAGGTGCCCAATCAGATTGGTTCCTGCCTTTCGATAGCTGTGATTGGTCAGTCAGATTTGACTGACCAACCGCAGCAGGCTCAAATCCAACAGCGCAGCTCCGATCTTCTCAACCTGTCAGTGAGTGATAAGGAGAAAGGGGCTGTGCGGTTGTGGAGTCCCTGTAACCCCCCCCCACAGTCATAGATTCCCCCAATTCAGGATGGTTGAGCGGAACCCAAGCCTCCCCCAGGATGACCAAGCGGTAGCAGCAGAGTGCCCAAAAAGCCATTTTTTTTCACCTTACATCACAAAAAGTGTAATATCAAGCGATCAAAAAGTCCAATATAGTACCAAAATAGTACCAATCCTACTATCATCTCATCCCACTAAAACTGAGCCTCTACATGAGACAATTCCACCAAAAATAAAAAAAATATATGGCTAACAGGAAATGGACACACAAAAACACGATTTCTTTTCTTTTCAATTTATGATGGAAACTGAAACCCCCAATTTTTTTTTTTTTTTTTTTTACATAATTTGTATCAATGTGTCCGTAACAACCTGCTCTATGAAAATAGCACATAATCTAACCTGTCAGGTGAACATCATAAAAAACTGAAAATAATATCTGTGCCAGCACAGCCATTTTTTGGTTACCTTGCCTCACAAAAAACGTAAAAGTAAATAATTAAAAATCTTATGTATGTCATAGTGCCTAAAATTCAATCCAGCAAAATCTGCCCTCCAAAAACCATATGGCACTCCTTTCTTTCTAAGCCCTGCTGTGCGCCTATTCAGCAGTTCATGACCACACATGGGGTGCTTCTGCGAACTGCAGAATCAGGGTAACAGATAGAGTTAAGTTTGGCTTTTAACCCTTGCTGTTTTACAGGAAAAAATTGATTAACATGGAAAATCTGCCAAAAAAGTGAAATTTAAAAATGTAATCTCCATTTTCCTTTAATTCTTGAGGAATGTAATTTCTAAAATGGGGTCAATTATGGGTGGTTTGTAATATGCAAGCCTCTCAAAGTGACTTCATAACTGAACTGGTCCTTAAAAAAGTGGGTTTTGGAAATGTTATTAAAAAAATTTAAGAATTGCCTCTTCGTTCCTACAATTCTAAGCCTTCCAATGCCTTTTAAAAAATAAGATGACGTTTACAAAATGATGCCAACATAAAGTAGAAACATGGAAAATGTAAAGTAATAACTATTTTGTGAGGTATCACTATCTGTCTTAACCTTCTCCCGACCACCTAACGCAGGGATGCGTCCTGCGGGCGGTTTGTTCCTCCGTGACGCATCGGCGCGTCATCTCGCGAGACGCAAGATTTCCTGTGAGCGCGCATTCACAGGATCGCAAGGTAAGCAAGTTGATCTACAGCCTGCTAGCGTCTGTTAACAGCGTCTAATATACCTGCTACCTGGTCCTCTGGTGGTCCCTTTTGCTTGGATCGACCACCAGAGGACACAGGCAGCTCTGTAAGTACCACCAAGCACCACACTACACTACCCCCAAAACACGGACACTGGCAATGTGCTTTCCGCATTTTGCGGATCCGCACATTGCCAGAACTATATAGAAAATGCCTTTTCTTGTCCGCAATTGCTGACAAGAATAGGACATGTTCTATAGGCTCTAGAAAAAACGCAGTGTTCGCCTGATCAGGCCTGATCTTGTGCACACACTTGCGTTCAGTCCGCCACACCGCAGTGACAGATTTTTTTTTTGATGCAAAAACACCATAAAATCGCTGCAGCGCTATAAAGATCACTTTTGAAGGGCGTGGCGAGTTCATAGAAGATTTTTTTTTTGGCACAAGTTAGCGGAAATTTTTTTATTTTTTATTTTTTCTTAAGTCTCATATTCCACTAACTTGTGTCAAAAAATAAAATCTCACATGAACTCACCATACCCCCCCACGGAATCCAAATGTGTAAAATTTTTTAGACATTAATATTCCAGACTTCTTCTCACGCTTTAAGGCCCCTAAAATGCCAGGGCAGTATAAATACCCCACATGTGACCCCATTTTGGAAAGAAGACATCCCAATAAGGGGCATGGCGAGTTCATGTACAATTTTATTTTTTGTCACAAGTTGGTGGAATATGAGACTTTGTAAGAGAAAAAAAAAACTCCGCTAACGTGTGCCAAAAAATATAAAATATATTCTAGGAACTCGCCATGCCCCTCACGGAGTACCTTTGGGTGTTTTCTTTCCAAAATGGGGTCACTTGTGGGGTATTTATACTGCCCTGGCATTTTAGGGGCCCTAAAGCGTGAGAAGAAGTCTGGAATCCAAATGTCTAAAAATGCCCTCCTAAAAGGTACTCATTGGAATTTGGGCCCCTTTGCGCACCTAGGAAGCAAAAAAGTGTCACACATGTGGTATCGCCGTACTCAGGAGAAGTAGGGCAATGTGTTTTGGGGGGTGTATTTTTACATATACCCATTCTGAGTGAGAGAAACATCTCTGTACAATGACAACTTTGTATAAAATAAATGGGAAAAGTTGTCTTTTACAGAGATATTTCTCTCACCCAGCATGGGTATATGTAAAAATACACCCCAAAAAACATTGCCCTACTTCTCCTGAGTACGGCGATACCACATGTGTGACACTTTTTTGCAGCCTAAGAGCGCAAAGGGGCCAAAATTCCAATGAGTATCTTTACGATTTCACAGGTCATTTTTTACACATTTGGATTCCAAACTACTTCACGCTTTAGGTCCCCTAAAATGCCAGGGCAGTATAAATACCCCACAAGTGACCCCATTTTGGAAAGAAGACACCCCCAAGGTATTTCGTGAGGGGCATGGCGAGTTCATGTAAAATTTTATTTTTTGTCACAAGTTAGTGGAATATGAGACTTTGTAAGAAAAGAAAAAAAAATTTAATCATTTTCCACTAACTTGTGACAAAAAAAAAATAATCTAGGAACTCGCCATGCCCCTCACGGAGTACCTTTGGGTATCTTCTTTCCAAAATGGGGTCACTTGTGGGGATATTTTTACTGTCCTGGCATGAAAAAATAAAAAATAAATAAATAATATTCATTTTCCGCTAACTTGTGACAAAAAATAAAAAGTTCCATGAACTCACTATGCCCATCAGCGAATACCTTAGGGTGTCTACTTTCTGAAATGGGGTCATTTGTGGGGTGTTTCTACTGTCTGGGCATTGTAGAGCCTCAGGAAACATGACAGGTGCTCAATGGTAACCCGGCCTGGATTCCTGCTGAGAGCAGGAGTGCACAGCGTCATTGGTTGCTATGACGCCGTGCATTTCATGCTGCCGCTGCACTACAATAATACACTCTTATAGTTCATACCAGTGTATTACTGTAGTGCAGCGGCGGCATGAAGCACACGGCGTCATAGCAACCAATGACGCCGCGCGCTCCTGCTCTCAGCAGGAATCCAGGCCGGGTTACTACGGACGACTCTGGATCGTGCATTCGGCTTAAGAAGTAGATCTTTAAAAGAGGTATAATAGTAACCAGACAATCCATGTGATGCTGGACTTTTGTTTAAAAGTGGTTTGTTTCAGTGCCACTTCTGATTCCCCTAATGTAAATGGGAGTGACAGTGAATGTTTGTGTATCGTCCACCCTATCCTATGAAGATTCCCCCTAAAAAAGTAGATTATTATGTAACTGGGTATCACATTCACAGAACCTGGCCGCTTTATGTTTAGTGGAATATACAGAACATTGTACATTTTAAATTTTCAAAATGATCATGAAGCATCAATGAAATGTGAAAAGCAAACAGTCAATGGTACTATGATTGGTATATATTTTGCTATATATTACCTGATAATTCATGAGAATATGCATAATATAGTCAAATACTTCTTCTGCTATTCGTCCGCCTGGTCTCCATGGCAGCAATACAAACTGGATTCCGAGAAGAGGCACAAGGATGAGAGTTGCCCTCACAGCTTTCATGTAGAGATTGGATTCAGCTTGATGTGTAACTTTCAATTTTGTTATCAGAACACGTACAATGTTCAGCAGGAAAAAGAGGTTTACCTTTAAAAAAAAAAATGGAGGAAAAAAATAAAATAAAGGATAATCCATAATTATATAATTCATGTTTTCACAGAGTTTAAACCTCACTACAAATATAATGAATAAAGCAGTATTTACTGTACATGCATGCATAAAGATTGGTAGGTCCATAAACAAGGCAAAAAAAAAATCTAAATTCTGACGAAACTCATTGAATACTACAGTCCATTCTACAGGATTTTAACGAAAGACCAGACACTGCTACTACTGATTTGTCTTGTCCGATAACAACCAGATAAAGAAGCAGCATTTCTTCTCCATCCATTCTATCAACTTTATGTCACCATTGTAATCAGACTGTCCAGGTAATTGTGCAATGCAAAGCCTGTATTACACTACACTACACTTTGGCAGATAATTGCTAACGAGTATTCACATGAATGCTTGTTAGCGATCTTCTGGCAGTGTAACACTGCCGCCGAATGCCCCATGATCATCGGGCAATCCAAATCTTTTGACGTGTTACATTTTAGTTTGCAGGCAGCAGATCATGGTGTCTAATAACAATATATCGCTGGCAAAACACTATACAGCATGGGGACGAGCAATGGCATAGCAATCGCTCCTCCCCATGCTGCGGAGGAGATCACTGCATGTAATAGCAGACATCTCCTCTGCTAGTGAGCAAGCGATTGCCGGGAGGGAAGCATTCAATGTCAATTGTCAGCCACATCAGGCTGTATAATACTGTTAACTCTAATCACAGCAACACCCAGTGGCGTACCAAGGGGGGGGGGGGGGGGGCGGCCGCCCCGGGTGCCACTCACAAGGGAGGTGCTGACGCCGGAGTCACCCGTCCCCGGCTCCATCCACTGCTGCGACCGTGCGACGCGACTCGGCGCCAGGCACCGGCTTCGGTCCGGTGGAAGAAGGATTATTGCGGCGGCGGCGCGCAACATATCGACGTCACGACGCTGATGCCGCACCGCCGCCTTAACGGATCAGAAGGATCCCATCCATCTATTATACCAGCGCAGCGGTCGGACGGCGGGGGGCATCAGCAAAATAAATGTGAGACACACACAAGTAAAGTAAATAATTGTGTAATTAAGAGGGGGTCGGGGTGTACCGTGTAATTAAGGGGGGGTGTTATTAAGGGAGGGGGTGTAATTAAGGGGAGAAGAGAGGGTGTAATTAAGGGGGGGGGTGCAGGATTTGTTCATTTTATTGATGGGGATTTGGATTTTTTTTCTTTTTGGTGCAGATGGAAAGTGATTTTTTTTTAAGGGGGTGCAGGTTTTTATTTTATTAACCACCTCCGGACCGCCTAACGCAGATGTGCGGTACGGAGGTGGCAGCGCTGCGCACAGCGACGCATATACGCGTCATCTCGCGAGACGCGAGATTTCCTGTGAACGCGCGCACACAGGCGCGCGCGCTCACAGGAACGGAAGGTAAGCGTTAGCGAGCGGATCTCCAGCCTGCCAGCGGCGATCGCTCACTGGCAGGCTGGAGATGTGATTTTTTTTTAACCCCTAACAGGTATATTAAACGCTGTTTTGATAACAGCGTCTAATATACCTGCTACCTGGTCCTCTGGTGTCCCTTTTGTTTGGATCGACCACCAGAGGACACAGGTAGCTGTGTAAAGTACCACAAAACACCACTACACTACACTACACCCCCCCTGTCACTTATTAACCCCTTTTGAACCACTGACCTTCACCCCTGATCATCCCATATAGACTCCCTGATCACCCCCCTGTCATTGATCACCCCCCTGTAAGGCTCCATTCAGAGGTCCGTATGATTTTTACGGATCCACTGATACATGGATCGGATCCGCAAAACACATGCGGATGTCTGAATGGAGCCTTACAGGGGGGTGATCAATGACAGAGGTGATCAGGGAGTCTATATGGGTGATCACCCCTCTGTCATTGATCACCCCCCTGTAAGGCTCCATTCAGACGTCCGCATGTGTTTTGCGGATCCGAAAATTTGTAATAAATATTATTGAAAACATTGAAAAAAGTGTGTGCATGTTTTCTTAACTTTCTTGGGGGGGTGCGTGCCAAACAAAGGGTTCGCCCCGGGTGCCAAATGCTCTAGGTACGCCCCTGGCAACACCCATTATACAATTATAGTCAAAGAAAATTGTACATACCAACAGTGCAGCACAAATAGGTCCGTGAATGATATAGAGTAAATGTGTGTCAGAACTAATCCAGCAGCTGAAAGGAGATATTAATAATAATAGATATTACACAAAAAATAAATATATATATATATATATATATATATATATATATATAATATATCTCTCAAGAATATGCAAATAATATTTTATTTGAAGAGTACTTGATGCTTACTTGTCATTATAATACAAAGTTCTTGCAACAGCATGTATACAGGCAGGAATCAGTGGAAAACCTGTAAATTTAAATAATTTAATGTACAAAATATAAATATACACACTCAAAACACAAATACATGCAGATGGTTCATTTTAAGGGTTTTCCAGGAGTTTAATATTGATGGATTATTCTCAGAATAGTTCATCAGTTTCTGATCAGCCACTCTAGGCACCCCCTTCCAATCAGCTGTTTGAAGAGCATCGGCATTTTGGTGAGCACCGTTGCCTCTTTGTAGGCCAGTGACGTCACGTTCATCAGTAATGTGGCCTAGGCACAGCTCAGTCCTATTCAGGTGAAAGGGCTTGATATACAATACAAAGTACAGCCACTATACAATGAACAGCGTGTGGCCTGGTATGCTCGGAAGAGGCTACAGCACTCACTGGAGTGCTGCATCCTCTTGGCGCCAGGTGGAGGAACCCCACGGATTCAAAATTGATGACATATTCTGAGGAGAGATCATCAATATTTTACTCCCGCAGGACCCGTTTAACACCCTAGTGACCAGAACTCAAAAGACCTTTACGACCAGACACTTTCAAAAATAGAAGGATCAACAGTTTATGTTTTTAATTAACAAAATGCAAAGTGAATGAACAAAAGCAGAATGCTCCATTCACTTTTATAGGAGTCAAAGAACAGCTGAGCATGTTTGAAGCAGCTAGAGTGCTGAAGGTTGCTGATCCATGGCTCCGGACTGGCGATGACCTTCCCTTCGCACATTGTGGCATGATGAGAAGATCACAGTGGCATGATAATGAGATTGCAGCAGGGCTACCTAAAGACTGCAATGTGTATTGTACTGAGGTCGTCGGGCTGCCGCTGAACCTGTTGTAATCACGCCACATTGTGCCAACCCCTGCCCCTGATTAATGTGCTGCTGCACACGAATACTGCCTTTGATATAGGACAAGAAGATAGAAATCACACCAGACACTATTCTGCCCTTGGGGTCCCAAAGGACCTATGGTTCCTCCCATTCCAAGCATAGGAGGCAGTGGGGAGGGGGGATTACTATGGGCACTATAAGGATATTACTGGGGGCAGTGAGGGGGAGAATTACTGTAGGCACTAAAGGGATATTAGTGGAGACAGCAGGGAAAGGCATTACTGGGGGCAATTTGGGGCACTATTATTACTACTGGGGGCACAAAAGGAGCACTATTATCACTGGAGGCACATAATTTTTACTGGAGGCAGAATATGGGGGCATTATTATTATTGAGGGCACAATAGAGGGCATATTTATTTCTGGAGGCACAATATGGGGCATTGTTAATACTGGGGGCATTTTTATTACTGGGGGAACTGTGGGGGCATTATCATTACTGGAGGCACAATATGGAACATTATTATTACTTGGGAACTAAGCAGGGTATGTTATTGCTGGGGCATATTTGTTATTGAGGACACTATGGGGGGCATAATTATTACTAAGGGACATTTTTTTTCCTGCAGTAGAGTATTTGTGGGCATTGGAGAGCCCAGTGGGAAAAATACTGGTGGTAGGGTGGGGAGGATGATGGAAATGTGAGGACTATAAAATGTCTGTGTGGCAAACTCTGCTGAGATGAGACATGGCTGAAAGATGCCCCGTACCTCCTGCAAGCCCCCTGCTTCTCCCCAGAAATGACCAGGGCTGTGCAGACGCACATGTCGTTTCATAGAAGGAGCAGGGGGCCTGTAGAGGGAACGGGGCCCCCGTTCTCATGATCGGTGGGTGTCCCCTTCAGTAGGGTCCCCACTGATCTGATAGTTATCCCCTATTCGGTGGGTAGGGGATAACTTTTACCTACCAGAATACCCCTTTAAGCAAGCCTAAATTTACAGAAGATCTGTGGTTAGGTGTTTGGAACAAACCCCCTTGCTGAGTTCCTTCAAAAACTGTGTGCAAGTGTACCCAGAAGATTTGATGTTGTTTTGAAGGCAAAGGCTGGTGACAGCAAATATTGATTTGATGTAGATTTCTCTTTTGTTCATTCACTTAGTATTTTGATAATTGATAAAAATAAACTATTAACACTTCTCTTTTTAAAGCATTCTTACATTAAAAAAGCGCCCTTAAGATTGTGCAGAAGGCAATTTCATTTGGAGCTGGGGGTGGCGCCAAGTAGGATATGGGGTCCATCACCATCTTATCAAGAGAACATAGCTGTAAAAATCCAGAAGAAAAGTTGGCACCTCATTAAACAACTTGCTACTAGAAATGATCTCTCACTCTTTGCAGTCTAGGCCCAAAGAACTTCAGTTCCACGCTGACCAGAGTATACTCATCTACAAATCCAGGAAGGCTCAATTCAGCTACAATTCTCAAATGAGCCCAATTCTCAGATGAATTTGTCTCATCCTTAAACCTAACACTTTTGTATACAAAAGCTACTCCAGTTTTCCTCCCCCACCCTCCTACAAAGTGGATTTTTGTACGACTCTCGCGTCGCAGTCGCAGTGCGACACCTAGCATTGTCGCAAAGTAGTTGTACTCTTTTTGTCACATTTGCCTTAGACTGTTTTCTCATGACACACTGTACTTCTTGCTAGTGGTAAATTACAGTTAAAGGGGTTGGCCACTTTTTGGCTACTGCTAACCAATGTGTTTGTAAGAAGCGTATATGGCACTTACTAATATAGTCTTTGTTAACCCCATAGGGACACAGCCTTATTTCACCTTAAAGGGTTCCTAATACCTTGTTCTGACATAATTAGCTCTCAGACACTAGCGATTCGTGCCGATTACGTCTGAGTGCTCAGAGGAACAGATGGCGCATTGGAGATGCCGGCGGAGAGAGCGTTCAGACAGTCACTGCGCCTGCGCCGAATACAGACGCGCATGGCGCAGGCGCGAGAATTCGGCCGCTGGCTCAGAGGGAGGATCGCATTCCAGAGGAGATGGGCGGGCTGGAGGGACACGCTGGGCGGCATTTTGTGTGAGTAGACCGAGCCTCTAGGTGCTGAAAAGACGCTCCCATAGCATCTAGAGGCTCATTAGCATATCACGGAAAAAAATTAGGCAAACGGCTGCACATAAAGGTATTATAATAGCATTGTTTGGTAGAGCAGACACTAGCGGATTGTTAGTGTCTGATAGCTAATTATGTCAAAACGAGGTGATAGGAACCCCTTATGGACCAGGCCATTTTTTGCAAAGGTGATAGGAACCCCTTATGGACCAGGCCATTTTTTGCAAATCTGACCAGTGTCACTTTAAGTGCTGATAACTTTAAAATGCTTTGACTTATCCAGGCCATTCTGAGATTGTCTTTTCGTCACATATTGTACTTCATGACACTGGTAAAATGAAGTCAAACAAAAAAATTTTTTCCACAAAAAATTACCTAATTTACCAAAAATGTGGAAAAAATTTCAAATTTGAAAGTTTCAGTTTCTCTACTTCTGTAATACATAGTAATACCCCCAAAAATTGTGATGACTTTACATTCCCCATATGTCTACTTCATGTTTGTAGAATTTTGGGAATTATATTTTATTTTTTGGGGATGTTACAAGGCTTAGAAGTTTAGAATCAAATCTTGAAATTTTTCTGAAATTTACAAAAACTCAATTTTTAGGGACCAGTTCAGGTCTGAAGTCACTTTGTGAGGCTTACATAATAGAAACCACCCAAAAATTACCCCATCTAAGAAACTACACCCCTCAAGGTATTCAAATTTTTACATACGTCGTTAACCCTTTAGGTGTTGCACAAGAGTTATTGGCAAATGGGAATGAAATTTGAGAATTTCATTTTTTTGCCTAATTTTCCATTTTAACCCATTTTTTCCACTAACAAAGCAAGGGTTAACAGCCAAACAAGACTGTATCTTTATTGCCTTGACTCTGCCGTTTACAGAAACACCCAATATGTGGCCGTAAACTACTGTACGGCCACACAGCGGGGCGTAGAGTGAAAGGTGTGCCGTTTGGTTTTTGGAGGGCTGATTTTTATGGACTGGTTTATTTACACCGTGTCCTGTTTCAACACCACTGATGCACCCCTGGAGTAGAAACTCCCTAAAAATGACCCCATCTAAGAAACTACACCCCTCCTTCAAAGGCCAGATATAGTCCTTACTTCCAGTGCTATTCTGACCTTTGAAGGAGATCGTTTGATGGTATTGCCGTGGAGCTCTGGTCTGGTGTGGAGCGCCACATGGCCAAAGGAGGTGCGGCAGCTGGCAGAAGACTTCTTAAAGGACTATGTTCACATAAACATTGGTGCCCTGGAACTGAGTGCCAACCACAACATCCTGCAGATAGTGGACGTGTGCAACGAGGGCGAGAAGGACGACAAGCTTGTCCGTCTGATGGAGGAAATCATGAGCGAGAAGGAGAACAAGACCATAGAATTTACTGACAAAGGTTTTATGACCAGAAGGATGGTCCTCACCAGGCAGATGGAGGAGACAGGAGGCTGCTCCAGCCAGCATGGCTGAGAGCAACCTACTGAAGCCTGCAAGAGACTCAGGCTATATAGGCCAAAAGGCCACACCCACCAGTCAACCACACCCAGTGACATCACACACACTGGGAAGGAAGTTAACCCTTCCAGCACACAGAAGGGAAAACACACATATAAGGGGAAGTGCACATAATACATAACCCACACCAACCCACTCACCTGTTACCGCCAGCAACGGCATGCGTGGCCACCATGTACTGGGGAAAAGCCCGCAGGCCGAGACCCTGCCACCACATGCATACAACAACAGACGTTGCCGCGGACAACCACAGGTGAAGGGAGGTGTCTACGTGCATACAACACATAACCTCGTGCACCACAAAACGACAAAGGGAGTGCACATAAAACACGTTGCCAAGGGCAACCGCACGCATGCCTATTGTCCGCGGCAACCGCACCTGAGGCAAACAACTAAGTGCTCCCAGCTGCGGTTGACAACGGCAAACCGCGGGCAACAGCATGCGGCTCCCAAGGAGTCACGACCATGGCCAAGGGTCGTGACACCTGGCCAAAAAGCAGCCCGGGTGTTGAGCAATGAACTGTTGGGCGTACAGATTCGTCTGCTTCACCATCAGATTTACCAATGGGTCACTGAAATAATGAAAAAAAAAAGTCATATTCAGTGTAGCCCACTGTGGAAATCTGGATTCCTGATTGACCTACAAAATCAGGAATCACGGGCTCATATCGCTCTGGGCTACACCAGACTAGTTCACCGGCAGGGTACTCCGGTGGATTTAACTGGTGGGCCGGAAAAGCAGTACGAGCCCCAGAGCTGCTCGTACCAGGCTGGGCCACAGGGTCGCTAACATGGCGATCCCCTTGCTCTGCCTGGCGGCGTCTCCGCCGCCTTGGGGGCTCATCATCATCGCTGGATGATGAGGAGGACGCGGATGACAACAGGAATGTGGGGTCATCCTCGTTCTCAATGGGACTCTTCGAGTCATAGGCAAGCTGGGCGTATGCCTCCTCAGCCGAGAACGTCCGGCGGGCCATAGGGGAGTGTGTGTCTGCGTGTGTATGTGCGTGTGTGGAAATCTTTATTTTGTGTGCGTGTGTGTGGGGGCACGGGTGTTCGCGGACTTAACCCTAAAACTAACAGAAAAAAATAAAAAAAATAACAAAAAAAGGCCAAAAAATGTAAAAAAACAAACAAAAAAACAAAACAAAAAATGCTGCACCCCAAAAAAGTGTGTGTGGGGTGTGGGGGGGGGGGGGGCAAGCGGCAGCACCCCTGGGGGGGTCTAGGGTCACACAGCTGTGCTGTGGGTGATGCAATCAAAGTTGAATAAACTAACTTTCCCTTTTTTTCCCTGCCTAACCCAAACTTTCCCTATGTACTTGCTGTTCAGATGGGGGGTGCTGGGGCACAGATCGGGTCCTGGGTAGCACAGATGGGGCGATGCTGGCACAGACTGACGACACGTGCAGGCAGCTCCTCTCTCCTCCGAAACATAAAAGGGGGAGGAGAGGAGCGCCTGAATCTTTTGAATCTGCCGCCGTCCCGCCCACAGACCAATCAGAGGCGATCCTTAGTGGTGATGGCAGTGGCGTAGCTATAGGGGTCGCAGCGGTCGCAATTGCACAGGGCTCCCCAGGAAATAATGAGTAAAGCCCTGGAGGGGTAGTTTACAATACTTGTGCACTGCAGGCGGCGGCGGTGTTCCGTTAAAAGTTGGTTCCCTCGTCACTTCCGGTACTGACGTCAGTTTGAAACGAAGGGCTGAGCTGAGAGCTCGGCTCCTCATTGGCTGACGCAAAGGCGTGTTGGCGCTTGCGCAGACGCAACATGGGTACCATGATTTCACATGTAGCGGCTGTGAACGCGCAGAGGGAGGGAACCTTGGATTTACGGCCCACCACGCATGCGCGAATAGATTTGGCCGCAATGTAAAATTTTGGTTTATATGACCTGAGGAAGGGGAGGGACGCGAGAAAGGGGGGGGGGGGGGTTTGGCCGCTCTGTGATTGGTCATTGGGGGTAACATAATTTAATGGTGCACATCATGCCTAGGAGCCGAGGGAGGGAGGGGAGGGACGCAGGCAGGGGGCGGGGTTTGGCCTCTGTGAATGGTTAAACCCCGCCCCCCCTCCCTGCGTCCCTCCCCTCCCTCGGCTCCTAGACATGATGTGCACCGTTAAATTATGATACCCCTAATGACCAATCACAGAGCGGCCAAACCCCTCCCCCCTCTCTGCGTCCCTCTCCCCTCCGTCCCTCGGCTCCTAGGCATGATGTGCACCGTTATATTATGGTACCCCAATGACCAATCACAGACCGGCCAAACCCCGCCCCCCCTCTATTCGCGCATGCGCGGTTGGCCGTAAATCCAAGGTTCCCTCCCTCCCTCTGCGCGTTCACAGCCGCTACATGTGAAATCATGGTACCAATGTTGCGTCTGCGCAAGCGCCAACACGCCTTTGCGTCAGCCAATGAGGAGCCGAGCTCTCAGCTCAGACCTTCGTTTCAACCTGACGTCAGTACCGGAAGTGACGAGGGTACCAACTTTTAACATGTACCAACTTTTAACGGAACACCTGAGCTAAGACAAAGTAAGATATCCAAATAATCCAAGCAAAGAGCTCAGCAATGAGCAATGATTAAAGTTAAAGTAGTTACTGATTAGTTTATAAATATACTGCTGTGAGCGTCGGGGAGGGGGATCTGTGGATGGCACTGTAGGGGGATCTGTGGATGGCAGTGCCATCCACAGATCCCCCCTAAACAGTGCCATCCACAGATACCCCCTCCCCTAAACAGTGCCATCCACAGATCTCCCCCCTAAACAGTGCCATCCACAGATCCCCTAAACAGTGCCATCCACAGATCCCCCCCTAAACAGTGCCATCCACAGATCTCCCCCCTAAACAGTCCCATCCACAGATCCCCCTCCCCTAAACAGTGCAATCCACAGATCCCCCTCCCCTAAACAGTGCCATCCACAGATCCCCCTCCCCTAAACAGTGCCATCCACAGATCCCCCTCCCCTAAACAGTGCCATCCACAGATCCCCCTCCCCTAAACAGTGCCATCCACAGATCCCCCTCCCCTAAACAGTGCCATCCACAGATCCCCCTCCCCTAAACAGTGCCATCCACAGATCCCCCTCCCCTAAACAGTGCCATCATGGCACTGTTTAGGGGAGGGGGGGGGGATCTGTGGATGGCACTCTTTAGGGGGGATCTGTGGATGGCACTGTTTAGGGGGGGATCTGTGGATGGCACTGTTTAGGGGGTTTGGCCTCTCTGTGAATGGTCAAACCCCGCCCCCCCCCTCCCTGCGTCCCTCCCCTCCCTCGGCTCCTAGATGACCAATCACAGAGCGGCCAAACCCCTCCCCCCTCTCTGCGTCCACAGATCCCCCTACAGTGCCATCCACAGATCCCCCCTAAACAGTGCCATCCACAGATCCCCCTCCCCTAAACAGTGCCATCCACAGATCCCCCTAAACAGTGCCATCCACAGATCTCCCCCTAAACAGTGCCATCCACAGATCCCCTAAACAGTGCCATCCACAGATCTCCCCCCTAAACAGTCCCATCCACAGATCCCCCTCCCCTAAACAGTGCCATCCACAGATCCCCCTCCCCTAAACAGTGCCATCATGGCACTGTTTACGGGAGGGGTGGGATCTGTGGATGGCACTCTTTAGGGGGGATCTGTGGATGGCACTGTTTAGGGGGACCCCCGGCGCATTTAGCATAGGTGCCTGCTCAATGAATTGAGCAGGCACCGGGTTCCGATCACCGCCCGCCCGGCGGCAGTGATCGGAACCATACATGACGCACCGGTACGTCATGTGTCCTTAAGAGGTTAAGCCTTCTTTTTACTTCTCCTTGGAAATCGTGTTGCTTCCCTCCCTCTCCCTTCACCACTTATGCTTCTTTTTTCCCTTAGTCTTTTTCCTATGTTGTTACAATATCCAAGTGATAATTATGTAAGACAAGTAATGTCCTCAGCAGTCTAGCACTGAAAACAGAGATTGGTCATGTGTCATAAAGATGCAGTGGCAGGAGGACCAGACCAGCACCACAGAGAATGGTCAGTATAATATGAAAGGTAAAAATAATATGAGTTTTATTTTAGACTACCCCTTTAAATGCTATGTGACCTGAGACTGACCAACCTAAAAGCCATATTATCACCAGGAAGGAATCACTGTACTGTATATACCAATAGTTCATCAATTGGTTGATACTATATAAATTACAATAATACCAGGGTACTGAAATTGTGTATACGGTGCCTTGCAAAAGTATCCCCCCCTTTGACTTTTTTCATATTTTGGTGCCTCACAACCTGGAATTAACATGGATTGTTTGAGGATTTGCATCATTTAATTTACAGAACATGCCTGGACACGGACTGGGAGAAAACGTCTGTATGTGGATAAGTAACTGGCTCAATGATAGAAAACAGGGTGGTTATTAACGGTACACACTCAGATTGGGTCACTGTCACTAGTGAGGTACCTCAGAAGTCAGTATCGGGCCCTATTCTCTTCAATATATTTATTAATGATCTTGTAGAAGGCTTGCATAGTAAAGTATCAATTTTCGCAGATGACACTAAACTGTGTAAAGTAATTAACACTGAAGAGGACAGTATACTACTACAGAGGGAACTGGATAGATTGGAGGCTTGGGCAGATAAGTGGCAGATGAGGTTTAACACTGACAAATGTAAGGTTATGCACATGGGAAGGAATAATGCAAGTCACCCGTACATACTAAATGGTCAAACACTCGGTAACACTGACATGGAAAAAGAGCTAGGAATTTTAATAAACAGGAAACTAAGCTGCAAAAACCAGTGTCAGGCAGCTGCTGCCAAGGCCAATAAGATAATGGATTGCATCAAAAGGGGCATAGATGCCCGTGATGAGAACATAGTCCCACCACTTTACAAATCGCTAGTCAGACCACACATTGAGTACTGTGTACAGTTCTGGTCTCCTGTAAACTAAAGTAATAACTGAAATGGGTGAACTACAGTACCCTGAAAGATTACCAAAATTAGGGTTTTTCACTTTAGAAATAAGACGACTGAGCGGAGATCTAACTACTATGTATAAATATATCAGGGGTCAGTACAGAGATCTATCCCATCATCTATTTATCCCCAGGACTGTGACGAGGGGACATCCTCTGCATCTGGAGGAAAGAAGGTTTGTACACAAACATAGAAGAGGATTCTTTACGGTAAGAGCAGTGAGACTATGGAACTCTCTGCCTGAGGAGGTGGTGATGGTGAGTACAATAAAGGAATTCAAGAGGGGCCTGGATGTATTTCTGGAGTGTAATAATATTACAGGCTATAGCTACTAGAGAGGGGTCATTGATCCAGGGAGTTATTCTGATTGCCTGATTGGAGGCGGGAAGGAATTTTTTATTCCCCTAAAGTGGGGAAAATTGGCTTCTACTTTACAGTTGTTTTATTTTGCCTTCCTCGGGAATAACTTGTAGGATGAACTGGATGGACAAATGTCTTTTTTCGGCCTTATGTACTATGTTACTATGCCTACAACTTTAAAGATGTTTGTTTATTTTTATTGTGAAGCAAACAACAAATATGACAAAATAACAGAAAAGGTCAATGTGCATAACTATTCACACCCCTAAAGTCAATACTTTGTAGAGCCACCTTTTGGGGCAATCACAGCTCCAAGTCGCTTTGGATAAGTCTCTATGAGTTTGCCATATCTTACCACTGGGATTATTGCCCATTCCTCCTTGGAAAACTGCTCCAGCTCCTTCAAGTTGGATGGTTTGCGCTTGTGAACAGCAATCTTTATGTCTGACCACAGATTTTCTATTGGATTGAGATCTGGACTTTGACTAGGCCATTCCAACACATTTACATGTTTCCCGTTAAACCACTCAAGTGTTGATTTAGCAGTCTGTTTGGGGTCATTGTCCTGCTGGAAGTTGAACCTCTGTCCTAGCCTCAAATCACGCACAGAGTGTTACAGGTTTTACTCAAGAATATCCCTGTAATTAGCACCATCCATCTTTCCCTCAACTCTGACCAGTTTCCCAGTCCTGGCTGCTAAAAAACATCCGCACAGCATGATGCTGCCACCACCATGTTTCACTGTGGGGATGGTGTTCTTTGGGTGAAGTGATGTGTTGGGTTTGCACCGGACAGAGTTTTGGTGGGCGGCAGTCTCCTGGCAGGTTTGTTGTTGTGCCATGTTCTTTCCATTTGGTTATGATAGATTTGATGGTGCCCCTGGGGATCATCAAAGATTTTGATATTTTTTTTATAACCTAACCCTGACTTGTACTTCTCAACAACATTGTCCCTTACTTGTTTGGAGAGTTCCTTGGTCTTCATGGCAGTGTTTGGTTAGTGATGCCTCTTGCTTAGGCGTTGCAGCCTCTGGGGCCTTTAAAAAAAGGTGTGTATATGTAATGACAGATCATGTGACACTTAGATTGCACACAGGTGGACATCATTTCACTAATTATGTGACTTCTGAAGGTAACTGGTTGCACCAGAGCTTTTTATGGGCTGCCTAACAAAGGGGGTGAATACAAACGCACATGCCAATTTTCTGTTTTCTATTTCTAAAAAATAGTTTTATTTATATATTTTTCTCATTTCACTTCACCAACTTAGACTATTGTGTTCTGATCCATCACATAAAATTCATATTATAAAACATTGAACTTAAGGCTGTAATGTAACAAAATATGAAAAAAGTCAGGGGGGTTGAATACTTTTGCAGCAAGTCACTGCACTTCTTTATTATTTGTGACTAAACACTGTACTAGGTTATCAGTATAATATATTCTATTCCACCGAATACATCATTAGAAATCCACCCTGCTTCTACTGACAACATATTCTACAACACTACTGAAAGATTGTAAACACTTGCATCTGTCCCTGGCCTAAAAAGATATAATTATGCATTTTACTGAAACCCAAACAAGGGACCATATCAGAGGAAGCAAGTTTTTATTATTATATTATTAGTAAAGTTCTGTAGTGTAGGGGGACTGTGAGGCTACCTGCATATGGTGCAGATTTGTATGCAGAAAATCTGCATGAAAACAGCATTAAAAATGTGATAAAAACACACACACACAAACTGGCACTATAGCCCATTTTGTGCAGTTTCTGGTGCATATTTTCTGTGTACTTTAATAATCCTATTAAAGTCTATGGGGAAACTACATAACATCAGTCGCAGAAAAGCACAAACAATTGAAATGCTGCGGATTTTAAAAGTCACACCACAGGTAATGAGATTAGTAAAACCTTATTAAAAACCTTAGTTTTTTTTAGATTAGTAAAAGCTTTGTTGGTACTGAATTACACTGCAGATTTTGCATGGAAAAACTGCATTGTGTGTCATTACCCTGAAGGTTTCAAACCTAGTTCTGCCCTACAATGTTTACCATGGTAAAAGGAAATGCTTTACTCTATAGCGGGGATAAGTGAATTGATTTATATAAACTGATTAGTCTCAACGTCAAGAGTTTCTCACCTGTGAGGGGCTGTCACCACTGCTAAAGAAGCTTCCCCCTGCTGCTTGATTGATGGGGCTTGAGATCCCACCCAGCCCTGATATTCTCGCGCTTGCGCTGCTGCTTTCACTACTGACTGTTCATGAGCCACTAATCTATAGTATAGTAATTATAGTCAAAACTAATATGATTTAGCACTGGGTATGAGCAAAGTGAATGTATAGCAAGTACAAATAGCTGATAATTAAAGTTACAATTACATACCCCATCCAAGTAAGTAGTACCAAATCAAGTGCTGTTTTTCTGCAAATACAGCAACTACTATAAGAGTATGTAAATATATTCCTTCACAAAGCATCCAAAAATAATTGCATCCCATCAGATAAAAGTGGATGAACTGCGATATTTTACAGCTGACCTGTAGGGAAAAAAACAAAATGATAAAGTACTCATATTTGTAAGCAGGCATGATAATGATTTTTTCAAAAAGGTTAAAAAAACAGTATTAACACTGTAAATATTTCTACTGCTCATGAGGTAAAGATTATATACATTTTTTTATTTCCTTGGATGCTTTTACGTGAACTTAAAGCGATTGTCTCACCTCCCTAGTTGCTGGCTGCTTCACTGCTCTCAGGGCCTCTCTTCCCTGCTTGCTGGGGGTGGAGCTGAGGTCTATGATGAAAAGCACAGCAAGCCTGGCAGGGAGGAAGTAACCCCTCCCCTTGTCTGTACGTGCTCGCTCCCGAGGCTGTCGGAGGAGATTCAGCCTCAGGGAGAGCTGCACAGCAGATCGTGAAATCCAATGGTAAGTTGCTTGACATGATCTGTTCTGTGTGCTGTATAAAAGTTCCGCCTCCTGTCATCAACACATAGTTTACTAGGAGATTATGTTTCAGCCTCTGGAAGAGCAGCAGAACCGCAGAGCAGACCGTGACATCCAATGGTAAGTTGCTTGTCACGATCTATTGTAAAAGTTATAGTGTAAAAGTTCCCCCTCCTGTCATCAACACACGGTTTACTAGGAGGTTATGTTTCAGCCTCTGGAAGAGCAGCAGAACAGCAGAGCAGATCGTGACATCCAATGGTAAGTGGCTTGTCACAATCTATTCTGTGTGTTCTGTAAAAGTTCCCCCTCCTGTCATCAACACATAGTTTACTCTGACTATTTGCTATTTTCCCTGTCACTGCCTCCCTGCAATATAGTTTTATGTCCTATCTGCTCAAATGTATTGGCCCCCCTCCTCCATTATTCATGTCTGTATTATGCTTCCCCCCCTCCACCACTGATCATCTCATTATTATGCTCTCCCATCCCCTTTCATTATTCATGTCTGTATTATGATCTCCCCCCTCCACACACTGATCATGTCATTATTATGCTCTCCCATCCCCCTCTATTATTCATGTCTGTATTATGCTCTCCTCCCCCCACTGATCATGTCATTATGCTCTCCCATCCATAGCGAACGCCCTGTAACTGTGATAATCATCCTCGGCAGCCGGAGATGAGAAGAAGAAGTAGGCTTCCCCTACTAACATAGTAGAGGTGGTTGTAACCCCTAGAGACGAGCATGTAAAATCGGGGTATAAATATGTCAATAACAGGATTTACATCCTGTTTAAATACTATAAATATATTGAAGAAATGCTTCTTGGAGGTGAAGGAATAGACTGAAAGGAGTACTATGAAGGTGAGACAACCCCTTTAAAGGTGACCTATGGTAGATTCACACATACAGGATAAAATCTGTGGAGTTCAACACTAATGTGTCATATCAGTAGCAAAATCCACTTATTAAAGATCATACAGTAACCGCACTGAGACTTCTATGGAATGCAATATATATATTCACAGTACAGACCAAAAGTTTGGACACACCTTCTCATTCAAAGAGTTTTCTTTATTTTCATGACTATGAAGGCATCAAAACTATGAATTAACACATGTGGAATTATATACATAACAAAAAAGTGTGAAACAACTGAAAATATGTCATATTCTAGGTTCTTCAAAGTAGCCACCTTTTGCTTTGATCACTGCTTTGCACACTCTTGGCATTCTCTTGATGAGCTTCAAGAGGTAGTCACCTGAAATGGTCTTCCAACAGTCTTGAAGGAGTTCCCAGAGATGCTTAGCACTTGTTGGCCCTTTTGCCTTCACTCTGCGGTCACCCCAAACCATCTCGACTGGGTTCAGGTCCGGTCACTGTGGAGGCCAGGTCATCTGGCGCAGCATCCCATCACTCTCCTTCATGGTCAAATAGCCCTTACTTTCAAAGTTTTCCCAATTTTTCGGACTGACTGACCTTCATTTCTTAAAGTAATGATGGCCACTTGTTTTTCTTTACTTAGAATTTGTATTATGGCAAGAAAAAGCAGCTAACAGTCTATTCAGTAGGACTATCAGCTGTGTATCCACCTGACTTCTCCTTAACGCAACTGATGGTCCCAACCCCATTTATAAGGCAAGAAATCCCACTTATTAAACCTGACAGGGCACACCTGTGAAGTGAAAACCATTTCAGGTGACTACCTCTTGAAGCTCATCAAGAGAATGCCAAGAGTGTGCAAAGCTGTAATCAAAACAAAAGGTGGCTACTTTGAAGAACCTAGAATATGACATTTTCAGTTGTTTCACACTTTTTTGTTATGTATATAATTCCACATGTGTTAATTCATAGTTTTGATGCCTTCAGTGTGAATCTACAATTTTCATAGTCCTGAAAATAAAGAAAACTCTTTGAATGAGAAGGTGTGTCCAAACTTTTGGTCTGTACTGTATATATAATATTAGTAATGATTTATGGAAAACATTATGTACCCTGAGCAAGGATGGTAATTGAAGGTGGAAAATACTGGGTTTATTATTGATATGATCTTATAAGTGCCAATAAACTTAGGAGCAAGTTTACCATGTGGTAACCTGAGAAGCAAATTATTTGTGGAAAGCCAGACAAGTTCTCCAAACACAAAGTTTTCGGACTTGAGAAACTTTTAATGGCTTGCATTGACTGATGAATTGAGCTTTCTCCGGGTTCTTGCGAACCTGGGCCCAAACTGTGCACAGATCATTCATGATGGCATCCACCGCCGGACCAACAAAACGTAACCCAGATACTGATAAAAAAACATTAGGTAAACCCATAATTACAAATAAAAGGTGAGGAACTGACATGAGCAAACTCTGCAAGCGACAGAATCCTTTTCTATGTTTTAACAGTCAGAAACCAAGCATCTCAGAAATTGTTCTAACATCTGGTTGAGCCTTTCAGTTTGTCCATTTGTCTCTGGATTGAACACCGAAGAGAAGAACAGTTTGGTCCCCAACTTTTTGCGTAATTTTCTACAGAATTTTGTGACAAACTGTGCCCCTCTATCAGAGACAATGGACTCGGGTATCCCATGAAATGTAAGAATATTATCAATAAATAACATTTCTAATTTCTTAGCATCAGGGAGCCTCTTTGACCCAACCAGATGGAAAATTTTAGAAAATCTGTCAATGACTACTCAGATGATCGTCTTCCCCTGAAAGGAAGGAAAGTCTGGTATGAAATCAATAGAGATGTAAGTCCAAGGTCTCTGTAGGATGGGCAAGGGACAAAGTAAGCCCGCAGCAGGACGTCTCCTGGGTACCTTGGCCCTCATGCAGACCTAACAGGCAGAGACAAAGGCAGTCACATCTCGGGACCAAGTAGGCCACCAGTAGGATCTGGAAACCAGATGTCTAGTACCAGCAATCCCAGGATGACCTGCAAGCACAGAACCATGAGACTTTTCCAAAACCTTAAGATGAAGACTTGGAGGAACAAACAACTTACTAGAAGAAGGATTATGGGGAGCAAAATCCTGACAACAGTGTATTTCGGTAGCAAGATCAGGATTAAAAGCAGCAATGACAATGCCAAGAGGAAGGATGTTAACAGGTTTAGTTTCAACGGAATCCCTAGCACTGAAATTAATGATAAAGCAACGCTTTCACATTACCAGACCCAGGACGATATGTTACGACAAAATTAAAGATGGTGAAAAACAAGGCTCACCATGCTTGTCTTGGAATAAAATGCTTAGCACTGTCTAGATACATCAGGTTTTAAGTACAATAATATGACGACGGGCCCGTACCAGAAAATGTCGCCACACTTCAAAAGTCCATTTAAAGGGGTTGTCCAAGTTATTTTTTTGTTCTTTGTATGTTTCTAACTAATGAACTGTAGGGGGTTTACAATTCACTTACTTCATCTAAAGTGGCTCCTTTCTCAGATTCATATGAGCTGTGATGTCAGCTTATCTCCCTGTTCTGATAATGTCTTGTAAACAAGCCTAGTATGTGTCTATGTGCACGAGTCATTACTGAGCTGGCCATGCCCCCGACCCCCGCACTGCTGCTGCTCTCTTGCTTGTGTCTCCGCTCCCACTGGATTCTTCAGGAAATATTAAACACTTCAGAAACACAGAGTCTGGTCTGGAGGCTTTGCTGAGGAGACACAGGATCTGCCCTCCTCATCCTGCAGACACAGAGCTGACAGACTGGAGGAAATCTGCAGAGCATTGCACAAGAACAGGTAAAGGGAAGATCCTGTGTGTATCAGCAGTGTCACTGTACAGCTGAGATTTGTAGTCCTACACATACAACATGCTGTTGAGTAACCAAGCATTCAGACCTTTTACTCAGGGCAGCACTTTTATTCACTCCCTTTGCAGAGTAGGGGGGAGGGGGGGGGGCAATCTTTTTATTTATTTTATTATATATCTTTTTATTTCCATCAACTCAACAATAGAAACATTTCAGTATCAACAAGAAATAGTTACATTTTCAATTTATCAAAGACATACTAATTCTTCTATATATAAACAAATATTTTCAATCCCCATTTACCCACCCACCTACCACCCCACAAAAAAAAATAAAAAAAATTTTTTTTCCTTTTCCTCAATCTATCCAGCCCTAAAGTAACCATTTTTTCCATATTTCATCAACACTTTTTACTTTTCTACTATGGCCCTCCATCACTAGTTCTTCTTTAATCAGGTTATCGACTGCTTTTCTCCACTGTCCCACTGTTGGAGGGTCCGCCCCTACCCATTTCTTAAGTATAAGGAGTCTAGCTTGGAATAGAACTTTACTCTGAACCGTTCGTGTATCTCTATTTAACTTCAGATGTTCGGTTGCCCCCAAAATACAAGTCACGGGATCTTCTGATATTTGGACCTTCAAGATTGAATATACAATATCTGTTATTTCTGTCCAGTATCTGAACAGTCTTGGACATCTCCAGAAACAATGTATTAAGTCAGCATTCTCTCCCCCACATTTTGTACAGTTATCCGAAACTCTCACACCCATTCTTTTCAACATCCGTGGGGATCGATGCAGCCTATGAACTACAAAAAATTGTGAGATCTTATGTAAGCCCCTATTAGAGACTCCAGAATAATTTTTGAGAGCATCCTTCCATTTTTCTTCCGTAAAAGATTGGAGTTCATGTTCCCATTTTTTTTTCTAGCGAGTATTAAGGAGTAATCCGTTTCTTTTTTCCCTCCATTAATATTCTATATCTTTTTGCGGTTATTCCTCCTCTTTCACCCTCGTTGGTAAATTTGTACTGTATGTCCGATCTTTCTATCTTATATTTGTCCTCCTGCTTAACTGTCCGCAACGCGTTCCTAAGCTGAAAATATTTATATATATCCTTTTGAGGAATACCAAACTCTCTAACCATTGTATTAAAGTCTTTCAGTTTGCCCTGTTCGAATATCTGGCTTAGGTATTTCATCCCTTTTTTTTCCCAGTCTATATACATCTTAATCCTTTGCAGTTCCTTAAGATTGATATTTTTCCAAATAGGTGTATAGTGCAAAAACCCTTTGATCTCTAATATTTTTTTGATTTCCACCCATATGTATTCCAGTGAATTTAATATTCTATTTCCTGTATTAGTTTTCCCCAGTGTACCCGATTACAACACCTCTAAGTAGTTCCATTCTTCTTTCCACCCCAATCTATTTACTACCTGCCTGCCCACTAAACAATTTAAGCTACCTTAAATATGACCATATTGTGTGATTAAATAATTAAAAAAACTATTCGGAACAGCTAGTCCACCCTCTCTCACTGGGAGCTGAAGTACCTCTTTCTTTATTCTGGGGATAGCGCGTTTCCAAAGAAGATCCCCCATTAGGCCATCAAATAACTTAAAAATATTCTGCGGTAGCCTCAATGGGGCATTTTGGAGGACGTAAAGTATTTTAGGGAGGAAAACCATTTTTATTAAATTTACCCGACCCTGTATTGACATTGGTAGTCTTTGCCAAATATGTATTTTGGTCCTAAGTTCTTTTAATAAGGGGAGTACATTTAATTTTTCATATTCTTCTATATTTCCAGAAATTTGTATACCTAAATATTTAAAATTCTCTTGTTTTCCAAGCACATGCACCCTTAAATCCCCCTGTGGTTGTACATCTCCCAACATCAACATATGTGATTTCCCCCAATTAATATTTAGTCCAGAAAAAAAAACCACTTATCTATTATATCTATAACTCTAATTAACTGATCCCCAATATTGTGCATAAATAATAAAATGTCATCCGCATACATTAAAGGGATTCTGTCACCAGTTTTTGACCCCCACATTCAAAAATATGGTTATGTGCATGGAGCTCTTGTGATTCCTAATGTGGTCTTATAAGCTAAATCTGTAGGCTCATTTAGTGTAAAAAACGTTTTATCTAACCTGTCATTCATCACATTAAGGTGCCCAGGGGGATGCTCATGTCTTCCTGATGCCGCCCGCACCCGCCGCCGTTCGTGCCCAGCTCCTCCTTTGCTGTCATCAGCACCGCCTCAGAATCCTTTGCTACTCCTCCGGCTCTCCCTCACTCCCCCCTCCTTCTTCTCGAACATCCCGCTGATGACAGCAAAGGAGGAGCTGGGCACGAACGGCGGCAGGTGCGGGCGGCATCAGGAAGACATGAGCATCCCCCTGGGCACCTTAATGTGATGAATGACAGGTTAGATAAAACGTTTTTTACACTAAATGAGCCTACAGATTTAGCTTATAAGACCACATTAGGAATCACAAGAGCTCCATGCACATAACCATATTTTTGAATGTAAGGGTCAAAAACCGGTGACAGAATCCCTTTAACAACTTTTCCTACCCACCCTCATAATGAAAACCTTTAATCTCCCTATCATTTCTTATTATGCATGCCAGAGGTTCGATCGCAATAGCGAATAATAGTGGAGAGAGAGGGCATCCCTGCCTAGTGCCCCGATATAGGGCAAGGGGCAGGGACAAGCTTCCGTCCACCATCACTCTAGCCCTAGAATTATGATATATTAGCTGGATCCATCTTATAAATCCCTCCCCTATAACGACCCTTTTTAATACTGCCCACAAATACTCCCATTCAATACAATCAAATGCCTTTTGGGTGTCCAATGAAAGTACCGCTTTCTCCCCTGCTTCTAATCTATTAGCTTCAATATTTAGAAACAGCCTTCTTATATTTGAATATATCATTCTACCAAGTATAAAGCCTGTCTGATCTTCATTTATTGCACCTTTAACCACCTTTGATAACCTATCGGCCAGAACCTTTGCCAAAATGTTGACATCCGTGTTTAAAAGAGATATTGGCCTGTATGATCCGGGGTCTAATTGTTCTTTACCCTTTTTGGGGATTAGTGTAATAATTGCCTCTTTCATAGAGTCTGTTAGGTCACATATTTTTTTGGGCCTCATTCAGTGTTGTTTTTAGTTCTGGTACTAACACCTGAGAGAAAGTTTTATATATTTCAAAGGGAAGCCCATCGCATCCTGGTGCTTTTTCAGGTTTTACCTTCCTCAAAACCTAATTTATTTCCGCCATCGATATTTATTTTTCAAAAAATTATTTTCGGGCCTGGGATATCTCTCTAAGGGAAATCTGGTTTAGGTATAGATCTAGATCTTGTTTTGAGTATTGTACCTTGGACTTGTATAGCTCCTGGAAATATTCCAGGAACACTTCTTTAATTCCTTCCGGTGTACTGATTATTTCACCCGTTTTATCTTTAATCGCCCCTATCCAGGATTTGCCTCTTTGATTTCTTACTATACTTGCCAAAATTTTACCAACCTTTTTTCCCTCTGAGGCTAACCGGATCCCTTGGAAAAGTAATTCTTTCCTACTTCTATCCATTTGGTATACCTTTAACTTTTCCTGCTCTTCCTCCCATATTTTCCTATTATAATCGGTTGGGTGCATTATGCATGTTATTCTTGCTTCTTGTACTTTTTTTTTTCCCAATGCATTCCCCCTTTCTCTAGTGTTTTTTTTTTCCAGTAATTCACCTTTTTAAAGAGCAATCCTCTTAAATATGCTTTAGCAGTGTCCCAAACAATTAGCCTACTAACAGAATCCTTATTCTCCCCCCAATTTTTTATTTATTCTTCCGTTATACTCTCTTTATCTGGGATCATCGATAACCAGTGGGGGTTGAACTTAAACAGTGGTGGAGCATTCTTTTTAATCAGATCTAATTCCATTACCACTGCATTGTGATCTGATAGGGCCATGGACAAGTAGTTTATTTTAATCCTATTTTGAGACATTAAGTTTTTATTTCCCAGGACCATATCTATTCTTGACCAAGTTTTATGTGTTTTAGAATAGCAGGAATACATGGTTTCATCCGGGTTCTGGAAGCGCCAAACATCAACCCAATTAAATTCCTGGACTAGTTTAGGGAAATCTACTTTTTGTGTTCTTCCCCCTCTGCTAGACATTCTATCCCTGAGTGGATCCATTACCGCATTATAGTCTCGTACCGCAATCATTATAGATTCCTGTCTATTCAGCATAAATCTATACAATTGATACAAAACATCTGGCTTAGGCTACTTTCACACTAGCGTTCGTCGGTCCGCTCGTGAGCTCCATTTGAAGGAGCTCACGAGCGGACCCGAACGCAGCCGTCCAGCCCTGATGCAGTCTGAATGGATGCGGATCCGCTCAGACTGCATCAGTCTGGCGGCGTTCAGCCTCCGCTCCGCTCGCCTCCGCACGGACAGGCGGACAGCTGAACGCTGCTTGCAGCGTTCGGGTGTCCGCCTGGCCGTGCGGAGGCGTGCGGATCCGTCCAGACTTACAATGTAAGTCAATGGGGACGGATCCGTTTGAAGATGCCACAATATGGCTCAATCTTCAGGCGGATCCGTCCCCCATTGACTTTACATTGAAAGTCTGGACGGATCCGTACGAGGCTATTTTCACACTTAGCTGTTATATGCTAAAAATAATGCAGACGGATCCGTTCTGAACGGAGCCTCCGTCTGCATTATTATGATCGGATCCGTTCAGAACGGATCCGATCGAACGCTAGTGTGAAAGTAGCCTTATATGGTGGAGGAATATATATATTTGCAATTACCATTTTAACCCCCTCTATATTACAATATAGAAAGAGGTACCTACCATAATCATCGGCCTCATGTGCCAGACACTCAATTTTAATTTTATTGTGCATCAAAATTGAGACCCCTCTTGAATAGGTAGTATGTACGGAATGGTAACTTTCCCCTATCCATCTCTTCTCCAAACATCTTAAAGATTCCTTATCCAAATGTGTCTCCTGTAGGCAGATGATAGCTGGCAGGAACCTCTTCATCCACTCAAGGATAGCATATCTCTTTACTCTCTCACGTAAACCTCTCACATTCAACAAAACAATCCTGACCATCTAGCCGAGGGGGAAAAGCAAAATATATGCAGAAAAAAAAAACCCAAAAAAGTCCCCCTCTCCCTCAACCCATAAATAACCACCCACCGTGAATAGCCCCCCCCCCCCCTCTGCTGGCCAGCAGTCGGGGCGACTCCATATCTTAGCATATTAACTCCTTTCCCCTCCGCCACCCCCAACATCAAAGGCCCTCCCCATCCGCCCACTCGCTAACCTCCTCCGGGGTCTGAAAAAAAACAGTCCTGCCTTTATATTCCACCCTTAATTTTGCTGGGAAAGTAAACTATACTTTAGACCTGCCTCCCTTAGTCTCTTTTTAACAGCAATATACTCTTTCCTATGGGCATTAGTATAAGCAGAATAATCTGGGAATAATCTTATCTTTTCACCCTGTATCTGGTATTTTTCGGAGGTCCTCGCATCGGCTATTATTATATCACGGTCCTTAGCCAGTAAACATTTAACCAGTATCTGTCTGGGGGATTCCCCTGGAACCCTCTTTTTTGTAGGGACCCTATGCGCTCTTTCGATGGCAAACAGTGGTGAGAGAGTGCCCTCCTCACAATTCTCCCTTATCCATCTCTCCATATATTCAGTACCATTATCTCCCTCTGCGCGCTCTGGGATCCCTACACATCTTATGTTGGATCTTCTTGATCTATCTTCTTGACTTATTAATTTTTGTTCCATCCTAGTATTCATTTCCTTTAAAAAGACCACCTCCTTCTCTAATTTCTGTACCGAATGTTCCAGAACAGGGACCCTTTTCTCCATCTCATGTAAGCGCTGCCTTATTTTCTCCATCTCATCCCGTATTACACTGACATCCGTTTGCACTGCCCCGATCTGCGTCACTATGTTCCCCATTACATTCTCCATCCTCGAGACAAAATATGCAAAATATGTCCTTCATCATCCTTGCATCTGTTTCTGTAAATGTCACTAAAGTTCCCCTCTCTCCCCCTCCCCCCATAGTCCCATTGTCCTGTGTCAGACCATGGGGCCCTAGTTCTATCGTTTTTTTACTTTTGTGGGGATCTAAAACCTGGCGACTTGGGAGCTAAAAATTTATTTCAACCCTGCTGTTTGGGCCCACTCTCTAACCCTGTTGCTGATCTCCTACAGCTGCCACCAGTAGGGCCGCGCTGTTCCTCCTTTTTCTTGGGTGGCATTTTAAACTCCCTTTATCTCTCTCACCTTCTTTCCCCCCTTCTACCCACCCACCACAAGCCACAGAGAGCAAAGAGATAACAGTAAAGACAAGACAATTTGTTAATAACAAAAAGAGTTATTGTTCACAGAAAAGGGGGGGGGGGGGGGGTAGCATAGGAACACCAGCAAAACCCAGCAGCTAGATTGTAGGTGCTATCTTATTGCCAAACATCAACCCAATTAAATTCCTGGACTAGTTTAGGGAAATCTACTTTTTGTGTTCTTCCCCCTCTGCTAGACATTCTATCCCTGAGTGGATCCATTACCGCATTATAGTCTCGTACCGCAATCATTATAGATTCCTGTCTATTCAGCATAAATCTATACAATTGATACAAAACATCTGGCTTAGGCTACTTTCACACTAGCGTTCGTCGGTCCGCTCGTGAGCTCCATGGGGACGGATCCGTTTGAAGATGCCACAATATGGCTCAATCTTCAGGCGGATCCGTCCCCCATTGACTTTACATTGAAAGTCTGGACGGATCCGTACGAGGCTATTTTCACACTTAGCTGTTATATGCTAAAAATAATGCAGACGGATCCGTTCTGAACGGAGCCTCCGTCTGCATTATTATGATCGGATCCGTTCAGAACGGATCCGATCGAACGCTAGTGTGAAAGTAGCCTTATATGGTGGAGGAATATATATATTTGCAATTACCATTTTAACCCCCTCTATATTACAATATAGAAAGAGGTACCTACCATAATCATCGGCCTCATGTGCCAGACACTCAATTTTAATTTTATTGTGCATCAAAATTGAGACCCCTCTTGAATAGGTAGTATGTACGGAATGGTAACTTTCCCCTATCCATCTCTTCTCCAAACATCTTAAAGATTCCTTATCCAAATGTGTCTCCTGTAGGCAGATGATAGCTGGCAGGAACCTCTTCATCCACTCAAGGATAGCATATCTCTTTACTCTCTCACGTAAACCTCTCACATTCAACAAAACAATCCTGACCATCTAGCCGAGGGGGAAAAGCAAAATATATGCAGAAAAAAAAAACCCAAAAAAGTCCCCCTCTCCCTCAACCCATAAATAACCACCCACCGTGAATAGCCCCCCCCCCCCTCTGCTGGCCAGCAGTCGGGGCGACTCCATATCTTAGCATATTAACTCCTTTCCCCTCCGCCACCCCCAACATCAAAGGCCCTCCCCATCCGCCCACTCGCTAACCTCCTCCGGGGTCTGAAAAAAAACAGTCCTGCCTTTATATTCCACCCTTAATTTTGCTGGGAAAGTAAACTATACTTTAGACCTGCCTCCCTTAGTCTCTTTTTAACAGCAATATACTCTTTCCTATGGGCATTAGTATAAGCAGAATAATCTGGGAATAATCTTATCTTTTCACCCTGTATCTGGTATTTTTCGGAGGTCCTCGCATCGGCTATTATTATATCACGGTCCTTAGCCAGTAAACATTTAACCAGTATCTGTCTGGGGGATTCCCCTGGAACCCTCTTTTTTGTAGGGACCCTATGCGCTCTTTCGATGGCAAACAGTGGTGAGAGAGTGCCCTCCTCACAATTCTCCCTTATCCATCTCTCCATATATTCAGTACCATTATCTCCCTCTGCGCGCTCTGGGATCCCTACACATCTTATGTTGGATCTTCTTGATCTATCTTCTTGACTTATTAATTTTTGTTCCATCCTAGTATTCATTTCCTTTAAAAAGACCACCTCCTTCTCTAATTTCTGTACCGAATGTTCCAGAACAGGGACCCTTTTCTCCATCTCATGTAAGCGCTGCCTTATTTTCTCCATCTCATCCCGTATTACACTGACATCCGTTTGCACTGCCCCGATCTGCGTCACTATGTTCCCCATTACATTCTCCATCCTCGAGACAAAATATGCAAAATATGTCCTTCATCATCCTTGCATCTGTTTCTGTAAATGTCACTAAAGTTCCCCTCTCTCCCCCTCCCCCCATAGTCCCATTGTCCTGTGTCAGACCATGGGGCCCTAGTTCTATCGTTTTTTTACTTTTGTGGGGATCTAAAACCTGGCGACTTGGGAGCTAAAAATTTATTTCAACCCTGCTGTTTGGGCCCACTCTCTAACCCTGTTGCTGATCTCCTACAGCTGCCACCAGTAGGGCCGCGCTGTTCCTCCTTTTTCTTGGGTGGCATTTTAAACTCCCTTTATCTCTCTCACCTTCTTTCCCCCCTTCTACCCACCCACCACAAGCCACAGAGAGCAAAGAGATAACAGTAAAGACAAGACAATTTGTTAATAACAAAAAGAGTTATTGTTCACAGAAAAGGGGGGGGGGGGGGGTAGCATAGGAACACCAGCAAAACCCAGCAGCTAGATTGTAGGTGCTATCTTATTTTCCAGCGAGGGCACCCAGAGTAGTCTCAGATACTTGTCAAAACCAAAAACTGATGTCCACTTATCTATTAAATCTTGAACATAAGGCAGAATTGAGTGACTCTGAAGGTGAAGGTATTAATCCTTAGTCCTGGTTTAGTCTGAGAGGGTTCAGGGATGGAAGTGTTAGAAAGGTTGGAGGTTAGTAGGGGATTCTTCATGTGGTTAAACACAATCGAGCTGGGGGAATCAATGGCTAGAAAAACTACCATATACTATGATAGACAACCAACTGGATATTCCCCCCCCCCCTTTTTTTTTTTTAATCCTCCCCTTTTCTTTTTCTTCTTTTTTTCCCCTTCTTTTTCTTTCCTTCTTCTCTCTTTCTTTCCTTCCCTCTCCCCTCTTTCTCTTAGTTACTTTCTTTCAACAATACTAGAGACACAGCACCACCTTCGTCTTACACATTCCACAGTCTAATTTTCAGCCCCATTCATATCTTTCTTCACCCCCTTTTAGATATCTCCGGCACTGCTTATCAAAACAGGGGGGGGGGGGGGCAGCTGTGTTAACTGACGTGAGGTAAATGCCAAACAGTGGGAGCGACCTCCCCACAAGTCCGACAAAAACACTGAGGCCTCCCTCTTCCACCTCTGATCACATGGACATCCCAGGTGCACCAAGACCTCCAGCTCACCACCGCCTGCACCGCTCTCCTGTATCGTCGGTGCCCCTCACCGCTACTCCAGTTCTGTCAGCCTCAGTAACTCACCACTATGTGGCTCACGAGCAGTGGCATCGACCTCAACATCAGGCGGATCCGGACCACGGCAGGCTGGGGAGCAGAGCGGAGGCAGCAGCAGGAGAATCCCCAGGCATCAGCGTTTTGGACGGTGCTACGGCTCACATGGCAAGCTCAGCGAGCAAGCGATCCGGGTGGCCAGCGTGCGGGGGTAGGGGGGGGGGGCGGAGCCTAGCGTCGCAAGTCTGACGCTCTCATGCGCACTGCTCCTGCAGGGGCAATCTATTTTGAAGGTAACAAATATTCCTGAGGAAAACCTCAGATTGTTGTTATTAAAGGTAAACAAAGGGCCAGAAGAGTACAAGGGAAATGAGGAAACAGATTATTATTTTTTTTTGCCTAAAACTTGCTTAGCTTATGTACTGTATATATTGCTGACCATCGGATTTAGTGTCCATTCACACGTTCGAAAGTGTTTAGCACATTCTGGCCCCATTGAAAATGAATGGGTCCGCACCCATTCAACAAAATTGCAGAACGGATGCGGACCCATTTTGCGGACGTGTGAATAGACCCTAACAGTGCATTTTTTATTTCTTTACATAACTCGGACAACACCTTTAATAGCTAGTAATTCTCTGTTACCAATGCAGAGAAAACATTTTGTGAAATAATGTGATGAAGGGATTTTTGCATCTTGGAAAATGGAGATTTATGTATATCTCCGTTTTCCCTCCCTTCTATTCTATTCCTAGCATGTTGCCCTTGTTTCCCATACAACCAGATTATTCTGTGTATAATTACACCTCTTCCAGTCCTTCATATTCCCCAGGAGCAACACACAACCCTCGCAGATACTTATATATAAAAATAGTTTACTGATAACATAGAGATGACAAAGCAATGGACATTATACATAAAGATACAGATAACACAATACATAGAGGACACCACCACACACAGCCACCTCAGTTCCTGCCCATCCTGGATGCTAAGCAAATGCGGCTAATAATGTGTATGTATATACAGTATATCCAGAGTCCACTAATATACAGTCTACTGGATCTACTCTTCTAACCAACTCACCTCCAGTACCTGACCATTAGTACATGTACATATAGAGACTCATGCATAAACAATGCATATATAATCTAACTGGTAATGCAATTGCAGACTGCAAATATCTATATGTACACATATAAAGTCTACTGGGATATTATACTTATATACATACCCACATAAGCACACATATAAATTTGCTTGCTCCTGAAATGCTGTTCATCCATAGCTGTCCAGGAAAAGCGCGAGCCTCACTCCCAACTTTCACCTATATGTTGCTGTGTCCCAGCCCCCCCCCCCCCACCATAGACTCCACCCTGTGACCGCCCAAATATCTTCCCCCATCTCTTGGTCAAGAGGAGGATGTTCAACTGCTTTTACAATGTATCCTTCCTGCCTTAGATATGCTAACAAGGGACACAATGCTACTGGTCATACTGAATGGGTGAATACCACTGGGTCCAATTTTTAGGCATATTTGAGTGGTCATCAGGATGAGGTTCTGGCTGAAAGCCATATTTCCCTTAACATAATGCATGGGGTTGAACGTTAGTTAAAAAGGATGACCCCTGAGACAGTACAGCACTCACTTCTACCTCAGAAGCATCCAACTCAGTGATGAACTGTTTAGTGACATCAGGTTGAATGAGTACTCGTGCTAGTATGAAACTCTTTCAGAGCTTCAAAAGCAGAAAGAGCATCTGGAGACGAATGAAGAAGATCCACTTCTTTCCTGGTTAAGTCAGTAAGTGCTTTAGCAATGACTGAAAAGTTTTTAATACATTTTCTAAAAAAATTCACACTCTTAAGACTCTTCAGGGAAGTGGGTCTTGACCAATCAACTAAGGCTAGAACCTTGGCGGGGTCCATATAGAATTTTTGAGGTTATATTATATATTATACTAACAGAAGGACCCGGATTTGCACAGGTATATTTCATCTACTTCATTTTATACTTCCGTGTGTCATAAAAAGATACAGTTTCCCCCATAACAGTGACCTCTACAGTACATGCCCCCTTAACAATGACCTCCACAGTGCTTGCCCCTTTAACAGTGACCTCCATAGTGGCCGTCCCTTTAACATTGACCTCCACATTGCCCGCCCCTTTAACAGTCTCCGCATCTTTAACAGTGACCTGCACAGTGCCTGCCTCTAACAGTGACCACCACAATGTCTACCCTTTTAACAGTGACCTCCATAGTGCCAGCCCCTTTAACAGTGACCACAACAGTGCACGCCCCTTTAACATTGACCACCCTTTAACAGTGACTTCCACAGTGCCCGCCCCTTTAACAGTGACCTCCACAGTGTCTGCCCCTTTAACAGTGATTCAATGGATGTGATCAAGAAATTGGAGGGGATCCATATTGGTGAGAACGTTATGCTGGCCAGTTTGGATGTGGAGGCACTTTACAGCTCCATACCTCATGATAAGGGGTGTGGAGTTGTGGCCTTATTTTTAAATCAACGTGGCATCCATCTTTGGCAGCATAACAAATTTGTTCTTGAACTTTTGAACTTTATTCTTGAACACAATGTATTTATTTTCGACCACCGTTTGTACCACCAGCTCAGGGGGGTGGCGATGGGGAGCCCCTGTGCCCCCACATTCGCCAACCTCTACCTGGGTTGGTGGGAACGGGAAGTTGTGTTTGCTGATAAAAAACAGAGATGGGCTGACCATATTAATTTATGGTTACGTTATATCGATGTGCTGATTTTGTGGTCAGGAAGTGTCGTTGATTTTAACAGCTTTGTTACAGACCTGAATAACAATACAATGGGACTGTTTTTTACATCTGAGATTCAGGAATCACAAATCACGTTCCTTGATCTCACCATCTTCAGAGACGGAGATGGCAATGTTGGCACACGGTTATTTTGCCACGAACAGTCTCCTTAGGTGGGACAGTTGCCACAATACCTTAGGGTGAGGCGCAATTGTTCTAGGATGTCTGATTTCAGGACTGCGTCTAATGATTTACAGTCAAGATTCAGAAGCAGGGGGTACCCGCAACATGTGTTAGCCAAGGCTCATCAACATTCCTTGGCCTTGAATCGGGACACCTTGTTGACACCCAAATCAGGACCATCTGGGCTAGAACAATTGCGCATTGGCCACCTATGACGAGGCACACAATACGGTAAGAGAGTTACTCACCAGTTACTGGGGGATTTTGAAATCTGACCCCGACATTGGGCATCAAAGGGACCTTCCGTTGTGGAGGATGTGTGGCGTGCTCTGCTATCCAGTTAGGTGCTGCATTCACCTGCAGCGTAACTGAGCAAATATTCACCATTAGATCCTTTGTTAACTGCAAGACTAGAGGGTTGGTATAGTTGGCCACATGTACAGACGTGGACAAAATTGTTGGTACCCTTTGGTCAATGAAAGAAAAAGTCACAATGGTCACAGAAATAACTTTAATCTGACAAAAGTAATAATAAATTAAAATTCTATAAATGTTAACCAATGAAAGTCAGACATTGTTTTTCAACCATGCTTCAACAGAATTATGTAAAAAAATAAACTCATGAAACAGGCATGGACAAAAATGATGGTACCCCTAACTTAATATTTTGTTGCGCAACCTTTTGAGGCAATCACTGCAATCAAACGCTTCCTGTAACTGTCAATGAGACATCTGCACCTCTCAGCAGGTATTTTGGCCCACTCCTCATGAGCAAACTGCTCCAGTTGTGTCCGGTTTGAAGGGTGCCTTTTCCAGACTGCATGTTTCAGCTCCTTCCAAAGATGCTCAATAGGATTGAGGTCAGGGCTCATAGAAGGCCACTTTAGAATAGTCCAATTTTTTCCTCTTAGCCATTCTTGGGTGTTTTTAGCGGTGTGTTTTGGGTCATTGTCCTGTTGCAAGACCCATGACCTGCGACTGAGACCAAGCTTTCTGACACTGGCTAGTACATTTCTCTCTAGAATTCCTTGATAGTCTTGAGATTTCATTGTACCCTGCACAGATTCAAGACACCCTGTGCCAGACGCAGCAAAGCAGCCCCAGAACATAACAGAGCCTCCTCCATGTTTCACAGTAGGGACAGTGTTCTTTTCTTGATATGCTTCATTTTTTCGTCTGTGAACATACAGCTGATGTGCCTTGGCAAAAACTTCGATTTTTGTCTCATCTGTCCACAGGACATTCTCCCAGAAGCTTTGTGGCTTGTCAACATGTAGTTTGGCATATTCCAGTCTTGCTTTTTTATGATTCGTTTTCAACAATGGTGTCCTCCTTGGTCGTCTCCCATGTAGTCCACTTTGGCTCAAACAACGACGGATGGTGCGATCTGACACTGATGTTCCTTGAGCATGAAGTTCACCTTGAATCTCTTTAGAAGTCTTTCTAGGCTCTTTTGTTACCATTCGGATTATCCGTCTCTTAGATTTGTCATCAATTTTCCTCCTGCGGCCACGTCCAGGGAGGTTGGCTACAGTCCCATGGATCTTAAACTTATGAATAATATGTGCAACTGTACTCACAGGAACATCTAGTTGCTTGGAGATGGTCTTATAGCCTTTACCTTTAACATGCTTGTCTATAATTTTCTTTCTGATCTCTTGAGACAGCTCTTTCCTTTGCTTCCTCTGGTCCATGTCGAGTGTGGTACACACCATATCACCAAACAACACAGTGATTACCTGGAGCCATATATATAGGCCCAATGGCTGATTACAAGGTTGTAGACACCTGTGATGCTAATTAGTGGACACACCTTGAATTAACATGTCCCTTTGGTCACATTATGTTCTGTGTTTTCTAGGGGTACCATCATTTTTGTCCATGCCTGTTTCATGAGTTTATTTTTTTACATAATTCTGTTGAAGCATGGTTGAAAAACAATGTCTGACTTTCATTGGTTAACATTTATAGAATTTTAATTTATTATTACTTTTGTCAGATTAAAGTTATTTCTGTGACCATTGTGACTTTTTCTTTCATTGACCAAAGGGTACCAACAATTTTGTCCACGTCTGTATGTGTGGAAAACAGTATGTGGGCAAAACCTTTAGGGAATTCCGCAGAAGAATCACAGAAAATCCTAAAGACATTCGCAAGGGCGCTGACACCCCTATTGCGAGACATATATCCACCTAACATGGTGGTAATGCGGATGTGATTAAATTTCAGGCCGTTGAGGTGGTGAGAAGATCCCCAAGAGGAGGCGACTTTGACAAGCGTTTGTTGCAAAAAGAGACACAGTGGATTTACCGCCTGCATGCACTCCAACCACAGGGACTCAATGAGTATAACTCCTTTGTTTGCTTTCATTTGAGTCCCGGTATATATGGTTTGTCTCACATGACTACAAGGGGTGTATTTGGGCAGTATTTGAATGAAGATACGATCTATCCTGTTCTATCCATCATCGAAAATATGGATATGTGGCGTGTCATTTTGCAACATTTTGCCAAGTCGCATGAAGCATCACCTCCGTATTGAGACCATGCAGGACCTTTTAGGTCTTGGGGCTGTCCTGACTCATTAACAACTACTATTGTAGTCAATGATCATAATTACTACACTTGACCACCTACTACAACAAGACAATGATCCCTGTTCCGGCAATGCCATGCTGCCTTATTGATTTGAAGCCGCCGTTTGGTCACTCTAACATTTAGTATACGAATGTTTTGACATTCGTCTGAGATCGTCTCATAGAGGGGGCGGGTTGTTTGATGCGGCATTGCCGCGCCTCCTGCTTCCTTATTGGCCGCCCCAGGGGAGGAGTTCTCTCCTTATATAGCGCGCGTCCTTGCGGCCGCGTACGGCCATTCAGTACTGACAGCTGCAGCCTCTCTAACGGAGGTCAGCAGCTCACTTTGTTGTTTGTCTTTTTACCCACATCCTATGCTACTGACGAGCCACACATGGCGAAACGTGTCGAGCGATCAGTGGGGGCAAAATTAGGTTTTTTGATTTAAGCTTAAATTGCGTTCACACAACAATAGTGGTCTGCGTCAATCCAGCCCTCTGTAGTATGTGAACAGGTGCACTCAAGCTTTTTTGCTCACACCCAGCTAGTTAGTGTCCCTTGATTCGTGCTCATAGGTCCGACATTCAGACATCTGGTTCATACCTTGAACAGGTGGTTCTTGACTAGGTTGGATCCAATGGATAGATGTTTATCAATGGATTTGTTTGTTAATTTAGTCCAGGGCCATTTAAGCTGGGTGATTGAGCAGAGCACCTCGTCCGTGCCACGGTACACACTTTTGGCTGTGTGAGATCACTACGGCCGGCAGGCGTGGTGGTGCAGCCATTAGTAGCGCACCAGAAGTGGATTTTCCAGTGACCTAATCCACACCTGAGCGGCACCGCCGATTGCGGCTTTTCATGTGTCATCTCGACCCGTCTCAGGATTTATGGATAGATTTGGTCACTTAGAATTTTATATATAGTTAGTAGGTTTCCGTTCCTCTATTTTGGTAAATTAATAAAGTATTTGTTTTATCTAATTTCTATAGCGGTCCGTACTACAGTGATATATTTTTGATGGTGGAACGTATACCTAACACCAGCTCGTCAGTGATTTGCACTTTAACAATGACCTTTACAGTGCCCGCCCTTTTAACATTGACTTCCACAGTGCCAGCCCCTTTAACAGTTATCTCGACAGTGCACGTCCCATTAACAGTGACCTCCACAATGCCCGCCCCTTTAACAGTGACTTGCACATTGACCGTCGCTTTAATAGTGCCCACCCCTTTGACAGTGACCTCCATAGTGCCCGCCCCTTTAACAGTGACTGCCCCTTTAGCAGTGACCTCCACAGTGCCCGCCCCTTTAACATCAACCACGCCTTTAACAGTGACCTTCATAGTGGCTGCCCCTTTAACAGTGACTTCCACAGTGCCTGACCCTATAACAGTGACCTCCACAGTGCCCGCCCCTTTAACAGTGACCTCCACAGTGCCCGCCCCTTTACCAGTGACCTCCACATTGCTCATCCCTTTAATAGTGAACGCCCCATTAACAGTCACCGCCACAGTGTCCCCTTTACATTGAACTCCGCAGTGCCCGCTCTTTTAACAATTACCTCCACAGGTCCCGCCCCTTTAACATTGACCACTGTAATAGTGAACTTCATAGTGGCTGCCCCTTTAAGAGTGACCTTCACAGTGCTCGCCCCTTTAACAGTGACCTCCACAGTGCCTGCCCCTTTAAAATTGACCACGCCTTTAACAGTGACCTTCATAGTGGCTGCCGGTTTAACAGTGACCTCCACATTGCCTGTCCCTTTAAATGACCTCCACTGTGACCGCCCCTTTAACTGTTACTTTCACTGTGACCGCCGCTTTAACTGTGAATTTTACTGTGACCGCCGCTTTAACAGTGACTTTCACTGTGACCGCCCCTTTAACAGTGACCACCCCTTTAGGCAGTAAAGAAATATGGCTGGTTTGTTATGGAAATCTGGAGTAAAACTGAGATTATGGCAGTTGGGATTTGAAGAGAAAGAATTGCAGGCTTGTATTTGGGGAATATCTCTGCCCCTTTAACAGTGACTTTCACAGTGACCGCCCCTTTAACAGTGACTTTAGCCCCTTTAACTGTGACGGTCACAGTGACCGCCCCTTTAACGGTGACTTTCACTGTGAACGCCCCTTTAACTGTGACTTTCACAGTGACCGCCCCTTTAACGGCGACTTTCACAGTGACCGCCCCTTTAACTGTGACTTTCACAGTGACCGCCCCTTTAACTGTGACTTTCACAGTGACCGCCCCTTTAACTGTGACTTTCACAGTGACCGCCCCTTTAACTGACTTTCAAAGTGACCGCCCCTTTAACTGTGACCGTCCCTTTAACTGTGACCATCCCTTTAACTGTGACTTTCACTGTGACCGCCCCTTTAACTGTGACTTTCACTGTGACCGCCCCTTTAACTGTGACTTTCACTATGACCGCCCCTTTAACTGACTTTCACTGTGACCGCCCATTTAACTGTGACTTTCACTGTGACCGCCCCTTTAACTGTGACTTTCACTGTGACCGCCGCTTTAACTGTGAATTTCACTGTGACCGCCCCTTTAACAGTGACTTTCACTGTGACCACCCCTTTAGGCAGTAAATAAATATGGCTGGTTTGTTATGGAAACCTGGAGTACAACTGAGATTATGGGATTTGAAGAGAAAGAATTGCAGGCTTGTATTTGGGGTGAGGGGGGGGGGGGTGTCATTTTTGGGGAATATCTCAGGAACGGTAAGTCCTAGAGAGCTGAGACCCAGTCTAAAACCTTCCCGGACACCTGATGTACATGTGTTCCAAATTTGGTGAAGCTCGGTCAAGTAATTTGGTCACGCATAAAGACCGTCCAGACAGACAGATACTCATTTTTATATATATATAAGAGACTAGCAGAAGGACCCGGTATATTTCATTTTTTGTTTGTGTAGTGGTCCCATAAAAATTGTCCAGTTTTTAAACTGGTTTATTTTTTATGTCATTTGTGTGTGTGGTTAAAAAATTTGCTACTGATTTGAGGGCATCATAGTAAATCTTTTACTACAAAATAGAAGTAATTGTACTCGTAAAGATTATACATATATTTAATCATACAGGAAACAAATGAAACATTTCCACAATGCCGATAAGTGTGTAACATTGAAAAACAAAAAGGCAGAAAACATTCTAATGTAGTAGAAATCTAAGGCTACTTTCACACTAGCATTCGGCTGTCCGCTTGTGAGCTCCGTTTGAAGGGGCTCACAAGCGGACCCGAACGCTTCCGTCCAGCCCTAATGCATTCTGAGTGGACGCGGATCTGCTCAGAATGCATCAGTCTGGCTCTGAGGGATCCGTTCTGAACGGAGCCACCGTCTGCATTATATGAGCGGATCCGTTCAGAACGGATCCGCTCTGAACGGTAGTGTGAAAGTAGCCTAAGACAGCACTCTTGGGTAAACTAAATTTGCTGTCTTGTTCTCCGATGCAAGTATGTAAAGGTTTCTATCTGAGCCGACTCTAGAGCAGGCAACATATAGTTGTCCATCAGAGAAGCATGGTAGTTCCAAGTTGACATCGCAATTTTAAGGGACTTACCTTGTGCCTTGTTGTCATTGCAAAATAAAGTCGAACAGGAAACTGTAGTGTCCTAACCCTTTCATGACCAAATCTGACATACATCACTATTTGGTAATAGCTTTGGAACACTTATTTATCCAAGCCATTCTGAGTTTTCTCATGACACATTGTACTTCATAATAGTCATACATTTGAGTCACTATATTTCACCTTTAGTTATGAAAAATCCCAAATTTACCAAAAATTTGCAATTTTCCAAATTTCTATTTCTCTGCTTCTAAAAGAGAAAGTGATAACTCATAAAATATTTATTACTTAACATTCCCCATATGTCTACTTTATGTTGGCATCATTTTGGAAATGTCATTTTATTTTTTTAGGACGTTAGAAGGCTTAGAATTTCAGGAGCAACTCTTAACATTTTGAAGAGAATTTCCAAAACCCACTTTTTAAGGACCAGTTCAGGTCTGAAGTCACTTTGTGGGGCTTACATAGTTGATACCCCCATAAATGACCCCACTGTAGAAACTACACCCCTCAATTTACTTAAAACTGATTTTACAAACTTTGTTAACCCTTTAGGTGTTCCACAAGAATTAAAGGAAAATGGAGATTACATTTCAAAATTTAACTTTTTTGGCAGATTTTCCATTTTATAATTTTTTTTTCTTTAACATATTGAGGGTTAACAGCCAAACAAAACTCAATGTTTATTACTCCGATTCCGCGGTTTACAGAAACACCCCATATGTGGTCGTAAACTGATGTAAGGGCATACGGCAGAAGAAAAGGACTGCCGCATGTTTTTTGGAAGGCAGATTTTGCTGGACTGGATTTAGATGCCATGTCCCATTTAAAGCCCCCCTGATGCACCCTTACAGTAGAAACTCCCAAAAAGTGACCCTATTTTGGAAACTAGGGGATAAGGTGCCAGTTTTATTGGTACTATTTTGGGGTACATATGATTTTTAATTGCTCTATATTACGTTTTTTATGAGGCAAGGTAACCAAAAAATGTCTGTTTTGGCACAGTTTTGTTATTTTAAATTTTTTACAACAATCATTTGACAGGGTAGATCATGTGCTATTTTTATAGAGCAGGTTGTTACGGACGCAATGATATCAAATATGTCTACTTACTTTCTTTGTTTCAGTTTTACATAAGAAAGCATTTTTTAAAAATAAATTGTGCAGGGGCTCGTTTTTTTGCAGAAAGAGTTGAGGTTTTTATTGGTACCATTTTTGGGTAAATAGGATTTTTTGATCATTCATTATTACACTTTATGAGGCAAGGTGAAACAAAAATACCACATTCACAAATAGTGAATCACAGTCACATGGGTTGAACTGCAACGGTTTTATTGCACTTACAGGATAAAAGAAGGTAACAAGCAGAGTATAAAAATCAATCACCTGACCCGGGTTTCGCTTCAGAAAGCTTCGTCAGGGGCATCTCCTCCGCCCACTTTAGGGCGGTCTTTATAAACACACAGGTGGGGATCCACCACACCTCCATAAAATCGTCATAGCCAATAAGGCTCATTACAAAAGTTAAAACACTTATGAGGTACATAAAATACAAAATTGACATCACATAAAAACCTCCTTAAATCGCCTAATTCCATAATACACAGGGAATCTACCTCAAAAACTGTTACATAGTATTCTCCCATTCAGAAATATCCACCCTCCCCACGTGACCCATATTCCAACCAATAGGGAAATACACACCCTAGGACCGCCTCCTTTCATTCATGGATTGCAGAACACGTCATACCCCACATGATTCACTCCGGTCAATCACAGTCCTCTAGCAGTACTACCAAAGGTCCTCAAATGAGTCCAGTGGATATTGCGGTATGGGATGTTTTCTCAAGTGAGGCAAGGTTTCATATCAAACTCCACGTTCTTCCCTTTAGGTTGTAGCGTATCCATCCTATAAATCCATTCAACCTCCCTCCTATTAATCCACTCAATGGAATTCCCTCCACGCCAATGTGGTTTAACCAGCTCGACCCCCAAAAATGACAGGCCACTGGGAGGCCACAAGGGCACTCCAGCATGTAAATGACCCCTACACTCTCACAGGTAATAAGCCCTTTTATTTTATGGTCCTGATCTTTCTGGTTGGAATGCACAATTTGTGTAACCCTCTTTCTCTTTTCTTTCTTCCTATTACGGCACAGCAGACAGAACCCACACCAGGTGAATGTATTCCCTTTTCTTACACGCTCAGAACATATTGAACTATGCACCAATTTGGTCCGTGGGCTTGGTGCCTTTCTAAAGATCACACTTGGTTGATCCGGAATATCTTTCCCTAATACTGGATCGTTCTTTAGGGTTGACCAATTCTTTTTTATCAAATTTTTAATAATCCCGGCATGCACATTAAATTGAGTAAGGCCTTTATGCACACGACCGTTGTGTGCACCCGCGTCCGTTGTTCCGTTTTCCGTGATTTTCTGTGAACCAATTGTTTTTCAGTGGGTCCGTTGAAAACTCGGAAAATGCACCGTTGTTCATCCGCGTCAGTGATCCGTGTTTCCTGTCCGTCAAAAAAATATGACCTGTCCTATTTTTTTTGACGGACAACGATTCACGGACCCATTCAAGTCAATGGGTCAGTGAAAAAACACGGATGCACACAAGATTGTCATCCGTGTCCGTGATCCGTGTCCGTAGGCTTCTTTCATACAGACAGATCCGAAGATCCGTCTGCATAAAAGCTTTTTCAGATCTAAATTTTCACTTTGTGAAAACTCAGATCCGACAGTATATTCTAACACAGATGCGTTCCCATGGTGATGGGGACGCTTCAAGTTAGAATATACTACGAACTGTGGACATGACTGCCCCCTGCTGCCTGTCAGCACCCGTTCTCTTACAAGGGGCTGTGATCCGCACAATTAACCCCTCAGGTGCTGCACAATTAACCCCTCCCCAGTTTTAATTTCATTGGTGGCCAGTGCGGCCCCCCCTCCCTCCCTCTATTGTATTAATTTCATTGGTGGCCAGTGTGGCCCCCCCTCCCTCCCTCTATTGTATTAATTTCATAGGTGGCCAGTGCGGCCCCCCCTCTATTGTATTAATTTTATTGGTGGCCAGTGTGGCCCCCCTCCCTCCCTCTATTGTATTAATTTAATTGGTGGCCAGTGTGCGCCCCCTCCCAGCCCGCCCTCCCTCCATTGTATTAATTTCATAATTTCATTGGTGGCCAGTGTGCGGCCTCCCACCCCCCCACCCGATCATTGGTGGCAGCGGAGAGTTCCGATCGGAGTCCCAGTTTTATCGCTGGGGCTCCGATCGGTAACCATGATGCTACTGCAGTCCTGGTTGCCATGGTTACTTAGCAATATTAGAAGCATCATACTTACCTGCTGCGCTGTCTGTGACCGGCCGGGCGCTCCTCCTACTGGTAAGTGACAGATCATTAAGCAATGCGCCGCACAGATCTGTCACTTACCAGTAGGAGGAGCTCCCAGCCGGTCACAGACAGCGCAGCAGGTAAGTATGATGCTTCTAATATTGCTAAGTAACCATGGCAACCAGGACTGCAGTAGTGCCATGGTTGCCATTCGGAGCCACAGCGATTAAACTGGGACTCCAATCGGAACTCTCCGCTGCCACCAATGATGGGGGGGGGGGGGGGAGGCCGCACACTGGCCACCAATGAAATTGATACAATAGAGGGAGGGAGGGTGGGGGGGGGGGCGCCCTGGTCACCAAAGAAATTAATACAATAGAGGGAGGGAGGGGGGGCCGCACACTGGCCACCAATGAAATGAATACAATAGAGGGAGGGAGAGGGGCCACACTGGCCACCAATGAAATTAAAACTGGGGAGGCAGGGGGGGTCTGCCCCCTGCTGCCTGGCAGCCCCTGATCTCTTACAGGGGGCTATGATACCCACAATTAACCCCTCAGGTGCGGCACCTGAGGTGTTAATTGTGCGGCAGCAGGGGGCAGTCATGTACACAGTTTGTAGTATATTCTAACTTGAAGCGTCCCCATCACTATGGGAATCTCCCTCTCTTTCACTTTCTCTTTCTATTTCCTTCCTACATTTCACTAGGTCCTCTCTACAATATCCCTTTTCCTGGAAATGTAGGAAGGAAATAGCATACGGCTAACACGGCATACAGCTAACACTTGCTGCTGATGTCGGCGGCTCAGGAATGGAGCTGCTGCCATCAAACAAAGTAGGGGGACCACATCAGGGGCAGCACTGGGCGCGGGGGGGGGGGGGGGGTACGGCCAGCATTGAGGGGGCACCGATGGGGCAGGATGAATGTATGGGGTGGGGAGGTGGTGTACCACATCAGGGGCAGGATACAGGGATATGGATGGGAGCGGGGGGGGCTGCATCAAGGGCAGGCGGGGGGTTGGAGGCGCACAGGGGGCACAGATCGGGGGGCACTAGGACACATTACCTGATTTTGGGCTTTCAGATCAGAGCCACTTTTTCACTGCCGCGATCCGATTGGTTAGTCTGCACAGACTAACCAATCAGATAGATTGCCAGCAAGGGACCACTCTGATTGGTCCCTTGCCGGCATTACTGCACTGTATGCTGTCCGTGACAGCAGCAGGGCAGGGACAGAAGCTTTAATTCAAGCGTTTATCAGCGTTTGGATTAAAGAACTACCTTGACGTCTATACATGTGCTAGCTGCACAGGGTATGTGCAGCTAGCGCGTATATAGCCGTATGGCAGTCAGGAAGGGGTTCAAATGTAATGGTGAATGCTTGTCATTGTGGATTAGAGGGATAGGAGGAATAAAGACATCTTCATTTTGCAAGCAGCCAGTCAGTATTGTAGCCTCAATCACGAGGCATGCATTGTTTGACACAATCGGGTTCCATTGCAAAGTTGTGGTGCATCAACATTTCTTAACAGTATTATTGTAGCTCCAACTGTCAATTCTGCGATATGGCGGCATTCCAGTCGGTTCTAAGGAATTCAACTCCCTTGTGCAAATATTTGAGCAATGCCAGGAAAAATATTGTTTTTCAACAAGTCAGCAAGTGAGGGAAGAATGTTGCATAATTTTGCAGGAAAATACATTTCCACGTAAATCATTGAGTTGGCCGCTTCTAAGCTGTAGCAACATTTGCGCAAATTGATGTGCAGTATGCTGGCTAGAAGTAAGGTCACGCATGTTTGTACTGAATGTAAGCCTCTTAACAAAACGTCAAAGTGGTGAAGCTTTCAGGGAAGCATTCAGCTCATCTGCTACCGTGCCTCTTCGCATGATTGGCAATGTCTGCCTATAGTTTCCAGCCAGTAAAAGCAATACTCCTCTCATCGGTTTCCGATTTTGTCTGCAGCCCTAAAGTATTTTTTTTTTTTACTTCCTCTAACCCATGCTTGTGTGCCATAGTGCATTCATCCCAGACAATAAATTTGCATCTTCTGAAAAGATCGCCCATGGCTGATTCAACATTCAAATTGCAAACAGGTGCTTCCTCCCTGGTCAAATCAAGTGGCAACTTAAAAGTGGAGTGTGAAGTCCTGCCACCATTCAGTAGTGGCAGCTATGCCAGATAAGGCAGTTGCAACAGCAATGTCACCAGCAGATTAATGAGAAACGTTTTTCCTGTTCCTCCAGGAGCATCCATGAAGTAGATGCCTCCGGTGTTTCTTTGAATATCTAGAAGAAGAGTGTTAAAAACGTTCCTTTGTTCTGGCACATTGTCAAGCATGGGCTCATTTGTAGCACATATTGTGTTGGCTAAGATCATAAGCAGTTTCTCTAAGGAACTCATTGCTCACTTGTTGATGACCATGTCGTTGTGGTGATTGCAAGTCAAACTGTGACAAACAAAAACCTGTCATTTGCAAAACTGTCTTCCAATAAAATCAGCGCCTGATTCTCAATTAGAGGAGTCAACTGCAATGAAATATAATTTTCTTGTATCTGGGCAAGGTGCAGGACATCTTCATCCATTTGTTGCTTGTATTGTTCCCAGAGCTCGAGAGGTTTGGAAGGATGGCAGCATGTGAGAATGATCGCAAACAGCTCTCCGATTTTGATAGGCGATTTGCTTATCACTGCCTCCTGAAGGCAATCATGTCATTCGTGGTCATTATCAAGTAAGCCAAGTCTCAAACATGCTTCTTTGTATGTTGGACCTCGAACATGAAGCAACATACGAAGATAAAAGCATTCTTCAAAGTTAGGATGAACAGTGTAGACTCTGCCAAGCGCATTAGTAACAACATCTTGACCTGGAATGCGAGTGCCTTGTTTGCGAGATTGCCATGTCTTTTCAGTAGTCCTTGTGTAGTAAGCAGGAACCTCAACATAAAGCAGAGTCCTTGAGAATTTGTCTCTCTGACACAGTTCAAAAATGCCGTCAAAGTTGTTCTAGGTGGATACTGAGCGCTTTGAGGTGCATTGTCAGTAGTAAAATACACTCTCTGGCCATTTTCCAAGTGAACAGAGAGATGGTGAACCATCGGCTGTCTCTTATGAATGGTAAATCCGAGAATTCGCCAGACAGATTCCTTGCTACTTATGTAGCAGCCATTTTGGTACTATTGAACTAGCAACGGTTTCATCATTTGTAATAGCAAACATATATTGATCAGAACCCTTATAAATGTATTTGCAGATGTACTTTATAGCAGAGACGGTACTGCAGAACTCCACATTATTGTGAGCATGAAATACCTTGCACAAAACTGGTGAATATGGGACAATGAACCTGTTGTCAATTTCAACACTGGCCATGCACATAACCCGATGATTGACCATTTTCAACAGTCAGCACTTTGACTTTTAATGAATGAGAAACCACCTTCGCCAGGATTTCTATGCCGGTTCAATGGGTATCCATCACCATCGGTCTGAGTTTCAGATAAAAGCTGCGTTGGGTATTTCTTTTTGCATTTACCCTGCTCCACACAGCCTGGATTTGGGTAACCTGCTCCACAGGAACCATGAATTATGTGCTTGGTGATCGTCTTGAAGAGTACAGGATGCACTTCTTTGTTAGGTATTTCAGCACTAATTATTGAATCAATCTGGTTTGGCTGAATCTTTTCCTTAAGCCACAATAAAATGTGAGAGTGTGGCAATCCTCGCTTTTGCCATTCTATTGTGTAAAACCAACACTGGGGTTCTCAAAAAATACAACCCATGGTGAGAAAATCCATTAGCTTGTTCACTTTTAGCTGAAAGACTCATGCAACCACAATGTCGCACAATGTTGGCCTGGCTAGGGAATTGAATATTTTTCTTTTCTGTTCAATTTGGACTGCATGTGAAAGTAATGAAGAGGTGTGGCCGACCATATTTGCGGACATATGTCATGCAATCTTGGGCATACACATGCATGTGCCTCGGGCTGCCAATAAAGCAAGAAGGCAGAATGACCTGTCGTCCAACAATGTCAGGTTTCCTGTCAGTACGAATTGCATCCAAGAGGTTGATATATTCAGTTGCATGCAGTTGTGCCTGATGTGTTGCAATACAAGTTATCCTTTCGGATTCAACCTTGGCATAAACGTCGACCAACAGTTGGTGAGTCAAGTCACCAAAGGCCAGTAGCCAGTTTGTAATGCCAGGATCACTGATGCAAATCATAATGATGGAGGCATAAAAGTCCATGCACGATACAGTCTGTGATGGTGACCCATTTATTATCTGAGGAATGTAAAAGTGATAGCCACCCTGGCCATTCCAGGAAACCAATGGATACTGTAGGGCAGGCATCCTCAAACTGTGCCCCTCCAGTATTTTCAAAACTACAACTCCCAGCATGCCCCAACAGCCTACAGGTATCAGCCTACAGCAGGGCATTGTGGGAGCTGTAGTTTTAAAACAGCTGGAGAGCAGCAGTTTGAGGATGCCTGCTGTAGGACATCATAGGACCTGTGAAATGAATTTATCCTTTGTAACACGTTGTCTCTCTTGTGTAGGATAATATCCCGCCAATCAGAATTGTCCGTAATAAGGATTATGGCAACTTAGTTGATAGTAGGTGCATTGAATGTTCCAGGATGTTGGCCTTGCGGTGCTTTGTCAGCTTGAATGACCGATTTGTATGCGGGTGATGGCATTCTTTCAATGGCAGCATTAAACAATCATACATATGGATTGTGCTGGTGCAACATATTTTGCAACATATGGACTTATATGTGGCTTAGTGAGGGGATTGTTTCTGTGACGGGTATTTACTTCTACAGAGCTGTCACCCATGAAAAAAAACTGAAGACATAAAGGCAATGCTTCTAAATTGTCTTCATTAAATGGTGGAAAAAGGAATCCAATTGTGTGATACACTTGCCCCTGGATCTTGAAGGTGGACATGTATCCTTGCTCCAGCACACGTCTTCCACATCCCATAGAGGTCATCTGGAAGGCATTGTTGTATACCCGGATATGTTTGAGAAACTTGGCAGAGTGAGGGGAGGAACCATCAAGCAAAGTTATACGTTTTTCTGGTGTATCAGGTAAATCGTGTATTCTGACCTTTCCTCAAGAGCAGCACATTCCTGGTGCTTCACCTTTGTACTTAAATGCACTGCAGTGTTTGTATTGATTATTCATTTAGCCAATCTGAAGCAACCCAGAATGATCATATTGGGATTAGGAATTATAATGGAAAGCAGCATACCGCATATCAGCCCAGGCAGTAGCTTGTTGATTAGAATATCGTACATGGTCATCCTGAAGACTGGCTTGGGTCTGCTGGGGAGTTTCAGCAGCTCGTTGCAGATTATGATGTAGCTAGTCATCCTGGAGATGGCCTTGGGTCTGCTGGGGAGTTTCAGCAGCTCGTTGCAGATTATGATGTAGCTAGTCATCCTGGAGATGGCCTTGGGTCTGCTGGGGAGTTTCAGCAGCTAGCTGTTTTCTGTGACATGCCTTGTCAGATTGGAGACAGGCTTGGGTCTGCTGGGGAGTTTCAGCAGCTCGCTGTTGTCTGTGACATGCCTTGTCAGATTAGAGACAGGCTTGGGTCTGCTGGGGAGTTTTAGCAGCTCGCTGTTGTCTGTGACATGCCTTGTCAGATTGGAGACAGGCTTGGGTCTGCTGGGGAGTTTTAGCAGCTCGCTGTTGTCTGTGACATGCCTAATCAGATTGGAGACAGGCTTGGGTCTGCTGGGGAGTTTCAGCAGCTCTCTGTTGTCTGTGACATGCCTTGTCAAATTGGAGACAGGCTTGGGTCTGCTGGGGAGTTTCAGTAGCTTGCTGTTGTCTGTGACATGCCTTGTCAAATTGGAGACAGGCTTGGGTCTGCTGGGGAGTTTCAGCAGCTTGCTGTTTTCTGTGACATGCCTTGTCAGATTGGAGACAGGCTTGGGTCTGCTGGGGAGTTTCAGCAGCTCGCTGTTGTCTGTGACATGCCTAATCAGATTGGAGACAGGCTTGGGTCTGCTGGGGAGTATCAGCAGCTCGCTGTTGTCTGTGACATGCCTTGTCAGATTAGAGACAGGCTTGGGTCTGCTGGGGAGATTCAGCAGCTCTCTGTTGTCTGTGACATGCCTTGTCAAATTGGAGACAGGCTTGGGTCTGCTGGGGAGTTTCAGCAGCTTGCTGTTGTCTGTGACATGCCTTGTCAGATTGGAGACAGGCTTGGGTCTGCTGGGGAGTTTCAGCAGCTTGCTGTTGTCTGTGACATGCCTTGACAGATTGGAGACAGGCTTGGGTCTGCTGGGGAGTTTCAGCAGCTCTCTCTGTGACATGCCTAATCAGATTGGAGACAGGCTTGGGTCTGCTGGGGAGTTTCAGCAGCTCTCTCTGTGACATGCCTAATCAGATTGGAGACAGGCTTAAGTCTGCTGGGGAGTTTCAGCAGCTTGCTGTTGTCTGTGACATGCCTAATCAGATTGGAGACAGGCTTAAGTCTGCTGGGGAGTTTCAGCAGATTGCTGTTGTCTGTGACATGCCTAATCAGATTGTAGAAGGCTTGGGTCTGCTGGGGAGTTTCAGCAGCTCTCTGTTGTCTGTTACATGCCTTGTCAGATTGGAGACAGGCTTGGGTCTGCTGGGGAGTTTCAGCAGCTTGCTGTTGTCTGTGACATGCCTAATCAGATTGGAGACAGGCTTAAGTCTGCTGGGGAGTTTCAGCAGATTGCTGTTGTATGTGACATGCCTAATCAGATTGTAGAAGGCTTGGGTCTGCTGGGGAGTTTCAGCAGCTCTCTGTTGTCTGTTACATGCCTTGTCAGATTGGAGACAGGCTTGGGTCTGCTGGGGAGTTTCAGCAGATTGCTGTTGTCTGTGACATGCCTAATCAGATTGGAGACAGGCTTGGGTCTGCTGGGGAGTTTCAGCAGCTTGCTGCTGTCTGTTACATGCCTTGCCAGATTGGAGACAGGCTTGGGTCTGCTGGGGAGTTTCAGCAGCTCTCTGTTGTCTGTGACATGCCTTGTCAGATTGGAGACAGGCTTGGGTCTGCTGGGGAGTTTTAGCAGCTCGCTGTTGTCTGTGACATGCCTTGTCAGATTGGAGACAGGCTTGGGTCTGCTGGGGAGTTTTAGCAGCTCGCTGTTGTCTGTGACATGCCTTGTCAAATTGGAGACGGGTTTTGGGTCTGAGAGTTTTTATTAGCTCGAGCAGCAGCCGTGCATTTTGCTGCAAGAGTCTTGCGTCCAACTGCAGTTTTTCTTTTTGGAGGCATTAGTAGTTTATAAACGTTTCAATTTATAAGAATGCTGTAGGTACAGTCTATTTATGGCTGTGTTGTTATGAAAACCTGGTAAATTAAATGTGAGCTTATATTGGCTGATACACATCATATGACTGAATATTTAAGGACCTGCTGAAAACTGTGATCACAAGTTGTTATGGCAACCAAGAGGACCTGCGAGCTTTTATCGGCTGATAAGGGACATGTGACCGTGTGTATGGCAGTTGGGATATGAGTAAAAGACTTGCAGGCTTCTATTGGCTAATGCAGATAATTTTTTGGGAATATCTCAGGAACGGTAAGTCCTAGAGAGCCGAGACCTGGTAACAGTGACCTCCACAGTGCCCGCCCCTTTAATAACAGTAACCTCTACAGTGTGCGACCCGTTAACTGCTTCCGACCGCCTAACGCAGGGATGCGTCAATTCATTCCTCCTTGAAACGCCGGTGCGTCATCTCGCGAGACGTGAGATTACGCTCACAGCCAGCCCGCGCTTGCGCATTGCGGGCCGGCAAAAGTTAAAGGAGTGCTTCGTCACCAGCCTGCCAGCCAATGATCATCGCTGGCAGGCTGGCGATTTAAAAAAAAAATAATCGAATCAGAAGCCATCTAACACCTTATATTTATAAATATAAGGTGTTAAATGGCTTCTCTGCTCCTCTGCTGGACCTTTTAGTCAGTTTGTCTCAGCAGAGGAGCACAGTTCACAGTGAGTAGCCACCAAACACTTCACTTAGCCCCAGAACACCCCCCAGCACCCCAATTAAGCCCTTGATCATCCCTGTCAATCACCTAGTGAAAGGGAAAAAATAAAGCAATGTTTTATTCATCCACATCGATTGATGTGAATAGAGAAATCGGGTTTGCCAGGGCATATCAGCTAAGTGGGTATGGATGTTGGGCGGAGCTCCTATGTCCTGGTAGACGCCTTTCCCCTCTTTTTTTTTTTTGCAGAGATTTTTTCATCCACATTGATTGATGCGAATGAAGAAATATCTTGGTCAAATGCCAACTTTGCATAAAAAATATCTTTTGCCGATATATTTATCTCACCCAGCATGGGTATATGTAAAATGACACCCCAAAACACATTCCCCAACTTCTCCTGAGTACGGCGATACCACATGTGTGACACTTTTTTGCAGCCTAGGTGGGCAAAGGGGCCCACATTCCAAAGAGCACCTTTCGGATTTCACAGGCCATTTTTTACAGATTTTGATATCAAACTACTTTGCACGCATTTGGACCCCTAAAATGCCAGGGCAGTATAACTACCCCACAAGTGACCCCATTTTGGAAAGAAGACACCCCAAGGTATTTCGTGATGGGCATAGTGAGTTCATGGAAGTTTTTATTTTTTGTCACAAGTTAGTGGAATATGAGACTTTGTAAGGAAAAAAATAAAAATAAAAAAATTCATCATTTTCCGCTAACTTGTGACAAAAAATAAAAAGTTCTAGGAACTCACTATGCTCATCAGCGAATACCTTAGGGTGTCTACTTTCCGAAATGGGGTTATTTGTGGGAGTTTTCTACTGTCTGGGCATTGTAGAACCTCAGGAAACATGACAGGTGCTTAGAAAGTCAGAGCTGCTTCAAAAAGTGGAAATTCACAATTCATTTTTGCACCATAGTTTGTAAACGCTATAATTTTTACCCAAACCATTTTTTTTACCCAAACATTTTTTTTATCAAAGACAAGTAGAACAATAAATTTAGAGAAAAATTTATATATAGATGTCGTTTTTTTATAACTGAAAGTGAAAAGTCATTGTTTTGCAAAAATGTAGTTAAATTTCGATTAATAACAAAAAAAGTAAAAATGTCAGCAGCAATGAAATACCACCAAATGAAAACTCTATTAGTGAGAAGAAAAGGAGGTAAAATTCATTTGGGTGGTAAGTTGTATGACCGAGCAATAAACCGTGAAAGTAGTGTAGTGCAGAATTGTAAAAAGTGGTCTGGTCATTAAGGGTGTTAAAGCTAGGGGAGCTGAGGTGGTTAATAACCGCCTGCCCCTTTAACAGTGACCTCCACAAAGACTGCCCCTTTAGCAAAGACCTCTACAGTGTCCACCCTGTTGAGGTCATTGTTAAAGGGGCAGTTTACTACGGGTGCTATGGAGTTTAGCAGTGAACTCCATAGCACCCGCCCCTTTAACAGTGACTTCCACAGTGTTTTCCCTTTAACAGTGACCTCCATAGTGCCCGCCCTTTAATGACAGTGAACTCCACAGCGCCTGCCCCTTTAACAGTGACCTCCACTTTAATAATGGCACTTTAATAACAGGGACCCCCACAGTGCCCGCTCCTTCAATAACAGTGACTTACACAGTGCCCGCCACTTTAATAATGGCACTTAATTTTTTTTTACAGTGACCTCCACAATGTTCTCCCCTTTAATAACAGTGACCTCTACAGCGCCAGCAACTTTAATAAGTGACCTCCACAGTGCCCTCCCCTTTAATAACAGTGACCTCCATCGTGCCTACCCTGTTAATAACAGTTACCTCCACATGAACCCGATCCTTTAAAAACAGTGACCTCAACAGCACCCAATCCTTTAATAACAGTGATATCCACAGCACCCGCCACTTTAATAATAGTGACCTCCATAGCACTCGCCCCATTTAACAGTAAACTTTATAGTGCCCGCTTTTTTTTTAACAGTGATCTCCACAGTGCCCTCCCCTTTAACAGTGACCTCCACAGTGCCCTCCCCTTTAATAGCAGTGACTTTAATAGTGCCCGCCCCTTTAACAGTGACCTCCAGAGTGCCTGCCCCTTTAATATCAGTGACCTCCACAGTGCTTGCCCCTTTAACAGTGAACTCCACAGTGCCAAATCCCTTTAATAACAGTGCCCTCCATAGCACCCGCCTGTTTAACAGTAACCTTCACAGTGCACGCTTTTTTAACAGACCTCCACAGTGCCTGCCCCTTTAACCACCTCAGCTCCCCTAGCTTAAACTCCCTTAATGACCAGACCACTTTTTACAATTCTGCACTACACTACTTTCACGGTTTATTGCTCGGTCATACAACTTACCACCCAAATGAATTTTACCTCCTTTTCTTCTCACTAATAGAGTTTTCATTTGGTGGTATTTCATTGCTGCTGACATTTTTACTTTTTTTGTGATTATTGGAAATTTACAGATTGTTTTGCAAAAAAATGACATTTTTCACTTTCAGTTGTAAAATTTTTCAACTAAAACTACATTTCTATATAATTTTTTCTTTAAATTTATTGTTCTACATGTCTTTGATTAAAAAAAATGCAATAAGTGTATATTTATTGGTTTGCACAAAAGTTATAGCGTTTACAAACTACGGTACAAAAATGTGAATTTCTGCATTTTGATGCAGCTCTGACTTTCTGAGCACCTGTCATGTTTCCTGTGGTTCTACAATGCCCAGACAGTAGAAACACCCCACAAATTACCCCATTTCGGAAAGTAGACACCCTAAGGTATTCGCTGATGGGCATAGTGAGTTCATAGACATTTTTATTTTTTGTCACAAGTTAGCGGAAAATGATATATATTGTTTTTTCTTACAAAGTCTCATATTCCACTAACTTGTGACAAAAAATAAAAACTTCCATGAACTCACTATGCCCATCACAAAATACCTTGGGGTGTCTTCTTTCCAAAATGGGGTCACTTGTGGGGTATTTATACTGCCCTGGCATTTTAGGGGCCCTAAAGCTTGAGAAGAAGCCTGGAATCCAAATGCCTAAAAATGCCCTCCTAAAAGGTACTCATTGGAATTTGGGCTCCTTTGCGCACCTAGGCTGCAAAAAAGTGTCACACTTGTGGTATCGCAATACTCGGAAGAAGTAGGGCAATGTGTTTTGGGGTGTATTTTTATATATAACCATGCTGGGTGAGAGAAATATCCAAAGTCAACTTTTCCCAAAAAAATTATACAAAGTTGTCATTTGACAGAGATATTTCTCTCACCGAGCAAGGGTATATGTAAAAATACACCCCAAAACACATTGCCCTACTTTTCCTGAGTACGGCGATACCACATGTGTGACACTTTTTTGCAGCCTAGGTCTGCAAAGGAGCCCAAATTCCAATGAGTACCTTTTAGGATGGCATTTTTAGGCATTTGGATTCCAGACTTCTTCTCACGCTTTAGGGCCCCTAAAATGACAGGGCAGTATAAATACCCCACATGTGACCCCATTTTGGAAAGAAGACACCCCAAGGTATTCCGTGAGAGGCATGGCGAGTTCCTAGAATATTTATTTATTTTTGCCGCAAGTTAGCGGAAAATATATTTTATTTTTTTCTCTTACAAAATCATTTTTCGCTAACTTTTGCCAAAAAAATACAAAATATTATAGGAACTCGCCATGCCCCTCACACAATACCTTGGGGTGTCTTCTTTCCAAAATGGGGTCACATGTGGGGTATTTATACTGCCCTGGCATTTTAGGGGCCCTAAAGTGTGAGAAGAAGTCTGGAATATAAATGTCTAAAAAAAATTACGCATTTGGATTCCGTGAGGGGTATGGTGAGTTCATATGAAATTTAATTTTTTGTCACAAGTTAGTGGAATATGAGACTTTGTAAGAAAAAAATAATAATCTATTTCCGCTAACTTGCTAAAATTCTTCTATGAACTAGCCATGCCCCTCAAAAGTGATCTTTTTATAGCGCCGCAGCAATTTTACGGTGTTTTTGCAGTGATCAGAAAAAAAATATTTCTGTCACTGCGGTGGGGCGGACTGAACGCAAGTGTGCGCACAAGATCAGGCCTGTTCGGGCGAACACTGCGTTTTTTGTAGAGCCTATAGAACATGTCCTATTCTTGTCCGCAATTGCGGACAAGAAAAAGCATTTTCTATATAGTTCTGGCAATGTGCGGATCCGCAAAATGCGGAAAGCACATTGGCGGTGTCCCTGTTTTGCAGATCCGCGGTGTCCGTGTTTTGCGGATCCGCAAAACACATACGGACGTCTGAATGGAGCCTTACAGGGGGGTGATCAATGAGTCTATATGGGGTGATCAGGGGTTAATAAGTGACGGCGGGTGGGGGGTATAGTGTAGTGGTGTTTGGTGTTACATACAGAGCTGCCTGTGTCCTCTGGTGGTCGATCCAAGCAAAAGGGACCACCAGAGGACCAGGTAGCAGGTATATCAGATGCTGTTATCAAAACAGCGTCTGATATACATTTCAAGGGTTAAAAAAAATCGCATCTACAGCCTGCCAGCGAACGATCGTTGCTTGCAGGCTGTAGATGCACTCGTTTATCTCCTGTTCCTGTGTGCGTGCGTTCACAGGAAATCTCACGTCTCGCGAGATGACGCGTAGATGCGTCAAGGAGGAATGAATCGACCGCCTCCGGAATGCGATCCTGCATTAGGCGGTCCGGAGGCAGTTAATAACAGTGACCTCCACAGTGCTCGCCCCGTTAATAACAGTAAACCCCACAGTGCTGCCCCTTTAATAACAGTTACCTCCACAGTGCCCACCCCTTAAATAACAGTGACCTCCATAGGGCCTGCCCCTTTAATAACAGTGACCTCCACAGTGCTCGCCCCTTTAACAACAGTGAACCCCACAGTGCTGCCCCTTTAATAACAGTGACCGCCACAGTGCCCGCCTTTTAAATAACAGTAAACTCCACAGTGCTGCCCCTTTAACAGTGCCCACCCCTTTAATAACAGTGACCTCCATAGCACCCGCCCGTTTAAAAATAACCCTCATTAACACTTTTTTAACAGTGACCACAGTGTTAACCCCTTTAACAGTGACCCCCACAGTGCCCGCCCCTTAAACAGTGACCTCCATAGTGCCCGCCTCCTTAATAACAGCGACCTCGACAGTACCCACCGCTTTAATAACAGAAACCCCCACAGTGCCCGCCTCTTAAATAACAGTGACCTCCATAGCGTCTGCCCCTTTAATAACTGTGACCTTTTACAGCGCCCACCTCTTTAACAGTGACCTTCACAGCGCCCGCCCCTTCAACAGTGAACTCCACAGTGTCAGTCCATTTAATAGTGGCCCCTGCCCCCCAGGCATGTAGCAGTGTAGTTGTGCCATCATGAGTCATATGAATATTTAAGGACCTGCGAACTGCTAAAACCTGTGATCAGTTGTTATGGCAACCTGGAGTAGGACCTGCAAGCTTCTATTGGTTAATAAGGGACATGTGACCGTGTAACTGGCAGTTTGGATTTAAGTGTAAGGCTCCCTGGCTTCTATTGGCTAATGCAGGTAATTTTTTGGGAATATCTAAGGAACGACAAGTCCTAGAGAGCTAAGACCCAGTCTAAAAGCTTCCCGGACACCTGATGTACCTGTGTACCAAATTTGGTGAAGATCAGTCCAGTCGTTTGGTCGCGCATAAAGACCGTCCAGACAGACAGATGTCAAGACAGACACACAAACTCATTTTTATATACATGAGACTAGTAGAAGGACCCGGCATCGCAGGGATATATTTAATCTATTTCATATCAACAGTAAATCACCTATTTCATATCACCATAAATAACAGTGACCTCTACAGTACCCGCCCCTTTAACAATGATCTCCATAGTGCCTTCCCCTTTAACATTTACCTCCACGGTGGCCGCCCCTTTAACAGTGACCGCATCTTTAACAGTGACCTGCACAGTGCTTGCACCTATAACAGTGACCTCCACAGTGCCCGCCCCATTAACAGTGATCGCCCCTTTAACACTGACCTCCACAATGTCCGCCCCTTTAACAGTTACCTCCACAGTGCCCACCCCTTTAACAGTGACCTTAACATTGCCCGCTATCATATCACATGAACTAACCCCTCAGGTGGACATCGTAAAAAAAATCTAAATAAAAAGTGCAAAAAAATAATTTGTCACCTTATATCACAAAAAGTGTAATACCAAGCGATCAAAAGTCATATGTACCCTAAAATAGTACCAATCAAACCATAATCTCATCCTGAAAAACATGAGCCAATACATAAGAACAAAAAATAAAATAACTATAGCTTTCAAAATATGGAGACACTAAAAAAATCATTTTTTTAAATGCTTTATTATGGAAAACTGAACTCATATTTGGTATTGTCTCGTCCGTAACAACCTGCTCTATAAAAATAGCACATGAACTAACCTGTCAGATGAACGTTGTAAATAACAAAAAATTAAAACAGTGCCAAAACACCAATTTTTTGGTTACCTTGCTTTACAAAAAGTGTAATATAGAGCAACCAAAAATCATATGTACCCTAAAATAGTACCAACAAAACTGCCACCTTATCCCGTAGTTTCCAAAATGGGGTCACTTTTTTTGTGTTTCGACTCTAGGGGTGCATCATGGGGTCTTCAAAGTGACATGGCAACTAAGGGTGGGCGATATAGAGGATATGCGATATAAACGATTTGAGGGGTTAATTGCGGTGGATCACAGCGTGCAGTCATAGAGGCCGTGTATGGGATATTAACTATATTCATTGGTGGCGCAGTGGTCACAGCCCCTTTCTTCTACTCCCCCTCTTCTTAGCATTATATTACATGCGGCCCCCCCTCCACACGATTAAAGGGGTTGTCCGGGATCAATTTTTTTTTTTAAACGGCTTACTCACTGTTAGTAGCCAAATCTATCTTCCTAAGATGTTTTTAGGTAGCTTTTGCACTGCTGCATGGCTCCTACAGTCCCCAGCAGACTGTGTACATATCTGTTTATGTATGCCATCACTTCCTGCTGCAGTGCATTGTGGCTCCCATTGCAGATCAGCAGCTCCTGGTTTCTACAGTGTAAGATCACCTCCCTGCACCCGCCCCCCTCATACATATTCAGCCTCCTCCACTCCTCCATAGATCCACCCCCCTCTTACATATTCAGCCTCCTCCATAGATCCACCCCCTCTTACATATTCCTCCCCCATAAACTCCTCCTTGCTCTGTCTCTTGCACATGTCATGTGCTCAGTGTTTGCAGAGAGTGAACTAACAGGAAGCAGCTCCATCTTTCCACAATGGTAGATCATTTTTAGTTTTATGCTTGTGCTAGTTACTCATGGTATACAACCTTAGGGATAGCAGACTGCAACAAACTATAAGGGCCACGCTCCCACATCTATCCATAAACATCGCTGACAGCGTCCCACTATAAGGGCCACGCTCCCACATCTATCCATAAACATCGCTGACAGCGTCCCACTATAAGGGCCACGCTCCCACACCTATCTATAAACATCGCTGACAGCGTCACACTATAAGGGCCACGCTCCCACATCTATCCATAAACATCGTTGACAGCGTCCCACTATAAGGGCCACGCTCCCACATCTATCCATAAACATCGCTGACAGCGTCCCACTATAAGGGCCACGCTCCCACATCTATCCATAAACATCGCTGACAGCATCACACTATAAGGGCCACGCTCCCATATAGATCCTTAAACATGACTGAGAGCTTTACACAATTATAGCAGCTTTGAAACAAAAAAATATTGTTTTAGTGTGTCCATAGTCTGAGAGCCACCGTTTTTTTATTTTTTGACCGATTGTCTTAGTTAGGGATTCATTTTTTGAGGGTTGAGGTGACGGTTTGATTAGTACTATTTTGGGGGACATGCGCCTTTTTGAACGCTTGTTGTTGCACTTTATGTGATGTCAGGTAAAAAAAAAAGCCTTTTTTTTTAAACAGTTTTTATGATATTTTTTTAAGGTGCTTTTCGGACATGGTGTGTAATGTGATATATTTATGGAGCCGGTTGTTACGGACAAGGCAATACCAAATATGTGTAGGTTTTTTTATTCATTTAATTTTTTTAATGTAATAAATGAACGGATAAAAGACAATTTTTATTTTATTTTTAATTTAAAAAAAATTCACTTTCAATTTGTATGCACGTTCACTTGTTTGCACGTTCCCTTTTTTTCTGTTTCACTTTTTTTTACTTTTACTTTTTTTCATTCCCTTTTTTTAATACTTTCACTTTCACTTTCATACAGTGCATTGCAATAGTCATCTATTTCAATGCACTGTATTGTCAGTGCTACTTTTGCACTAACAGTGCTCCAGACAAAAAAAAATACCTAGTAGCCATTGGCTCCTGAACTGAAAAATTTAGGAGCAAAATCAAATTTTTAGTCGCCAAATCGAAACCGAATCAAAATTTTGGTATCGTGACAACGCTGTTGTTGCTTTGAAACCAAAATTTTGATTCGCTTTCGTCACCATGAAAAAGTATTGCGATACTCAATACCGCGCAAAAAAAAAAAAAAACACCAATAAAAGCTGCGGGCATTTCGCATTTTATGAAACATTCGGCCCATAATAGAACCGTCCTATCCTATTTTTTGGGGTGACAAGGTGACTAAAAAATGGCGAATGCTCACCGCATAGGAGATATTTTGTAATAATTTAATAGTTTAGACAGCGCTGCGTAATATGTTTATTTATTGTTTATATATTTTATATGTAAAATTGGGAAAGGGGGGATTTAAACGTAATATTTTAGGGTACTTTCACACTAGCGTTTTTCATTTCCGGCACTGAGTTCCATCACAGGGGCTCTATACCAGAAAAGAACTGATCAGGCATATCCCCATGCATTCTGAATGGAGAGCAATCCGTTCAGGATGCATCAGGATGTCTTCAGTTCAGTCATTTTGACTGATCAGGCAAAAGAGAAAACCGCAGCATGCTACGGTTTTATCTCTGGCGAAAAAAAACTGAAGATTTGCCTGAATGCCGGATCCAGCATTTTTCCCCATAGGAATGTATTAGTGCCGGATCCGGCATTCAAAATACCGTAATGCACCCGCACTAAATCCTGACCCATTCACTTCTATGGGGCTGTGCACATGAGGGGTGATTTTCACACATCACTAGTGCATTGCGTGAAAATCGCAGCATGCTCTATATTGTGCGTTTTTCACGCAACGCAGGCCCCATAGAAGTTAATAGGACTGCGTGAAAATCGCAAGCAAGTGTGGATGCGGTGCGATTTTCACGCATGGTTGCTAGGATGAAAGTCTATTCACTGTATTATTTTCCCTTATAACATGGTTATAAGGGAAAATAATAGCATTCTGAATACAGAATGCATAGTAGAACGTCAATATAATAAACATTGGTGGCGCAGTGCACCCCCCCTCAATATAATAAACATTGGTGGCGCAGTGCGCCCCCCTCAATATAACAAACATTGGTGGTGCAGTGCGCCCCCCTCAATATAACAATCATTGGTGGCGCAGTGCGCCCCCCTCAATATAATAAGCATTGGTGGCGCAGTGCGCCCCCCTCAATATAATAAGCATTGGTAGCGCAGTGCGCCCGCCCCTCAATATAATAAACATTGGTGGCGCAGTGCGCCCCCTCAATATAATGAGCATTGGTGGCGCAGTGCGCCCCCCTCAATATAATAATCATTGGTGGCGCAGTGCGCCCCCCCTCAATATAATAAACATTAGTGGCGCAGTGTGCCCCTTCTCAATATAATAAACATTGGTGGCGTAGTGCGCCCCCCCTCAATATAATAAACATTGGTGGCGTAGTGCGCCCCCCCTCAATATAATAAACATTGGTGGCGTAGTGAGCAGTGCCAATGAGGGTTAAAAAAATAAATAAAAATTAACTCACCTCCTCCAATTGATCGTCTCCTGTTCTTTCTTCGGGACCTGTCAAAGGACCTGTGGTGACATCACTGTGCTCATTACATGATACATCACATGATCCATCATCATGGTAATGGACCATGTGATGAGCTCAGTGACGTCACCACAGGTCCTGAAGAGAGAACAGGAGACCGGCAGCTACGAGATCAACTGGAGGAGGTGAGATAATTTTTTTAATTAACTCACCAATGTTTATTATACTGGAAGAGGGGGGGGCGCACTGTGCCACCAATGTTTCTTATACTGGTGGGGGGGCGCACTGTGCCACCAACGTTTCTTATACAAATACAGGAGGCGGGTGCCGGAATCAAATAGCCGACAACCGACCTTTGTGACAGGGAGCTGATCAGCAACAGTTAACCCCTCAGGTACCGCACCTGAAGGGTTAACTCAACTGCAGCTGATAGCAGCATCCTGTCACAGAGGTCGGGTGCCGGCTATTTGATTCCGGCACACGCCTCCTGTATTTGTATTACAGGTCAGTTTTCTTCATTGGTGGCGCATTTTGGTCGCCATCTGGAGCCCTGACTAAGGCTAATCAGACCTCAGGGTCTGATTAGCCTTAGGTTCATAGCAACCAGGACGCCTTTGTTAGGCGTCCGGTTGCCATGGCAACGATCGGCCGCTGCAATCGCAGCAGCAGGGGCGCGATGGTAGAGAGAGGGAGCACCCTCCTTCTCAACTACATGGATCTGGATGCCGCGCACCTGTTACAGAGTGTTAGCTGTTACAGTTACAGCTAACGCTCTCTGCTGATGGCAGCGGCTCCGTTCCTGAGCCGCTGCCATCAATATCTGCACCACAAGGAGCGGACACATGGGGGGGGGGGCATTTGTTATATATGGCCTTTGTTATATATGGGACAATGGGGGCAGAAAGGAGTGGAGCATTTTAGGGGAGGCACTTTGTTTCACTTTGACGTCACCGGACTGGAGGGGCGGAGCTTAGTGCAATCTTGGCCAGGAGAGTTACTGCCCCTCCTAGACTTTTGAATAATTAATTAGGCTGTCAGTGACGTCACCGGGCTCCCAGGGCAGCGGAAGAGGAAGCTTTCCTCCTCTGCAAGGGACCCGGTACGTCACTGACTGAAATAAATCAGTTACTTCCTGCCATAAAGGTTTTGGGTAAAAAGGGTACTTAGAAACATGCTGAAAAGGTAGGACATGGGTGTATGTAAAGTGGGTGTATGTGCAATGCTATTAAACAATGGTCCCTAATCCCGGACAACCCCTTTAAATCATTGGTGGCAGTGGCCCCAGGGTGGCAAGCTGGCAGCATCTGATAGGAGCCCCAGCAGTGTAATCGCGGGGCTGCGATCGGTTACCATGGCAGCCAGGACGCTACTCAGGCCCTGGCTGCCATAGTCAGCTCCCTGCTGCTGTGTGCACTATGCACAGGGCAGCAGGGAGAGTGTAAAGTCCTAATCACCCTAATAGAGCTCTATTAGGGTGAATAGGACAAGGGTTATAGGCCCTAAGGAGTTATTAAATAAAACGCAAAAAAAAAAAAAGTTTAACCCCCCGAAATATAGAATATATATGAAGGGATTGGCAGAGGGGAGAGGCAGAGGAGTAATAAGGTGAGAGGTGGATTAGTCGGGCAGCGGAGTTGAGGATAGATTGGAGGGGTGCGAGGGTGCTAGATGGAAGGCCACAGAGGAGAATGTTGCAGTAGTCTAGGCGGGAGATGAGGGCATGTGTCCGTAACAGGTTAAAATCTGCTAAAAAAGAAAAAGTGGAATCTTGAAAATTTTATTCCCATTTTCATTTAATTCTCGTTGTTGCTTCTAAACTTCTAAGCCTTCTAACATCCACAAAAAATAAAATGTCATTTTCAAAATGAACCAAACATGAAGTAGACATATGGGGAGTGTAAAGTAATAACTTTTTTTGAGGTATTACTATCTATTAGAAAAGTAGAGAAATTGAAATTTGGAAATGTTTTGGGTAGATTTGGTATTTTTTATAAATAAAAATGAAAATTTTTGACTCAATTTTTGAAGTACACTATGTGACGAAAAAACAACCTCAGAATGGCCTGGACATGTAAAAGTGTTTTAAAGTTATTACCACATAAAGTGACACATCCGATTTGCTAAAAATGGCCTGGTCCTTAAGGAGAAAAATGTAAAGGTCCTTAAGGGGTTAAAATGAATCAAGCCAGCAAAGTAAGCAATATGGATAATAACAATACATTAGTAAGTGCCTAGTATTAACTTTGTATACATGATAAATGCCATTTGCTGAGGTGAAACAAACCCTTTAATAATACTTTGCTTGAAACTCTTCTCATGTTAAGGGATCAGGAGAGAAACTGGATAAATTTTGTCGTCTTAAAGCGTAACTGCCATTTCATTTTTATACCCTAATGGTATAAGTGCTGTATAAATGTTTTAAAATGTAATCATTTTCAGTTTTACCTGATAACTCCCACAAACGTGTGCTACTTTCCTATTCTGCACTCTTCTCACAGCGTTGTCATGTGCAGGCCGTCTCCTCTATATTATAAACAAAAGACGGGGGGAGCTCTGGGAGGAGGAGCACAGCCCTGAGTGCCTGGGCTCAGGCAGAAACTAGAGGGGGAGGGCTGCTTTAGATGGTGATTAGGGTTGAGCGAACCCGAACTGTAAAGTACGGGTTCGTACCAAACTTTAGGATTTTTGGACCCCGGACCCGAACATTTCAGTAAAAGTTCGGGTTCGGTGCTTTTTGAAAGGCTGCAGAGCAGCCAATCAACAAGCGTTTAACTGTGTGCCCTTAGAAGCCATCACAGCCATGCCTACTAATGGCATGGCTGTGATTGGCCAGTGTAGCATGTGACCCAGCCTCCATATAAGCTGGAGTCACGTAGCGATGCACGTCACTCTGCTGTTACTAGTGTAGGGAGACTATGCGGCTGGCGATTTCAGGGAGAGAATCTTTGTTCAAAACGTGAATGTAACTCAGCGATCTACATACATTTAGTTGTGTGGGTGAAGGGCAATTATTTTTTTTATCCTGCCCTGAGCCCAGTGATCGAAAAAAAAATTACTTTTATAAAGTCAGTTAGGTGGGCGGCGGCCATTTTATGCAAGCTCAGTGCACCAGAACTGCATCTGAGCTTTTGTGACATTGAAATCCAAGCTTAAAAAAACAGCACTAATAATCTGGTTGTAAAAAAAAAAAATCACCTTTTTTGGCAATATATAACATCTGGTGCATTTGCAGGATTAGTCAGTGTGCAATCTGAGCTAGAAATACAGCCATCATTTTCTGGGTTTTTAAAAACACTTTTTTGCCAAAAAACACAATTTTCTGGCCTTGCAGCATCAAGACGTTTGCAATTCCAGGGTTATATGCTGATGTCATATTCAATTATTAATCAAATACCCATTTTAGCCACAAATCTTTAATTGCAGCCTAGTGTGGGTCAGGGTGTGTGAGATACACCCTTTATATACAGGGGTTATATTCTTCTATTAATAAAATACTATTTTTTGGGCAAAATACACAATTGCTGCACCCTTGCAGCATCAAGTTGTTTGAAATTCCAGGGTTATCTACTGCTGTCATATAAAGTTATCAAATACCCTTTTGGGCAAAAAAAAATAATAATAGTTTGCAGCCTTTGCTGCAGATGTCATTGTGAGATACACCCTTTATATATTTGGGTTCTATTCAGATATTTGAAATACAGCCATTTAGGGCATAAATCTTTAATTGCGGCCTAGTGTGGGTCAGGGTGTGTGAGATACACCCTGTATATACAGGGGTTTTATTCTTTTATTAATAAAACACCTATTTTAGGGGAAAATACACAATTTTTCAGTCCTTGCAGCATCAAGACGTTTGAAATTCCAGGGTTATATACTGCTGTCATATTTAGTTATTAAACAAACACCCGTTTGGACAAAAAAAATAATAATATTGGCAGCCTTTGCTGCAGATGTCATTGTGAGATACACCCTTTATATATTTAGGTTATATTCAGGTATTTGAAATACAGCCATTTTGGGCAAACAAATTAAATTGAGGCCTAGTCTGGGTCACGTACATACTGTCATTCTATTCTACTATTAATTAAACACCCATTTAGGACAAGATCCTAAATTAGAGAAATATGAGAAGAGCGTCAATCAGAGACGTGGCCCAGGTCGTGATGCTGCTGGTGGAGCTCCTGTTGCAGGGAGAGGATGTGGTCGATCTGTGCCAGCTACACGCACAAGTGAAACCCCTTCCTCAGGTGCGAGTAGGCGACAGAACCTGTAGAGGTATTTGGTCGGGCCTAATGCGGCTCTACGAATGGTGAGGCCTGAACAAGTACAGGCGATAGTAGATTGGGTTGCTGACAGTGGCTCCCGTTCCTTAACATTGTCTCCCACCCAGTCTCATGCTGAAAGACCACAGTTGGCACCTGCAGCTGATGTCCATCAGTCTTTCACCTCACCCCCTTGCAAATCAGCCAAGCAGTCTGAGCCACAAGTCATGCAGCAGTCTCTTCTGCTTTTTGATGACTCTGTTAGCAGGGTTTCCCAGGGCCATCCACCTAGCCCTGCCCCAGAAAATGGGGGGACCATCGCAGCACATCTCAGATGATGACGAAACACAGGTGCCAACTGATGGGGCTTTCGAAAGTGTGCAGATTGACAAAGAGGGCAGGCCCCACATGGAATCAAGGTCATTCGAGTGACCTATGTAGTTCGGAGGAAGAGGGGTGGTTGCACAGAGCCACCAGCACAGCAGAAGGGGAAGCAGGGTGCAAAAGCGGAGCGGCCATCTTCTACACAGTACGCCTGCTACTGCCCACCGCAGCAAGGAACCAAGCACACCAAAGCCAGCTCCAATGAGTTCCCTGGCTGGCAGTTCTTCAGACAATGTGCTGACGACAAGACACGAGTGGTTTGCACGCTATGCAATCAGAGTCTTAAGCGAGGCATAAACGTTCTCAACCTGAGCACAACCTGCATGACCAGGCAATTAAGTGCAAAGCACGAGCTGCAGTGGAGTAGACGCCTCAAAAACCAAGAAAGGTCTCCTCCTGATTCCTCTTCTGCTGCAGTCTCTGCCTCTTCATCCACTTCTGGAGTGACAGTGCCACCTGCCACCCCGCAAACAGAGGATCTTCCAGCAACACCACCAACTGGGTCACCAAGCATCTCCACAATGTCCCACGGAAGCGTTCAGCTGCCCATCTCCCAAACGCTGCAGAGGAAGAGGAAGTATCCACCTACCCATCTGTGATCACTAGCCCTGAATGCCAGCATTTCTAAATTACTGGCTTTTGAAATGCTGTTATTCTGTCTGGTGGAGACGGATAGTTTTAAAGGCCTTATGGCGGTGGCTGTCCCACAGTACGTCATGCCCAGCCGCCACTACTTTTCCAGACGAGCCATGTCTTCCCTGCACAACCAAGAAGGGAACAAAATCAGGAGTGCACTGCGCAACGCCATCTGTGGCAAGGTGCACCTCACTACGGATACGTGGACCAGTAAGCACGGTCAGGGACGTTATATCTCCATAACAGCACACTGCGTAAATGCAGTGGCGGCTGGGCCTGAGGCGGATAGCAGTTTGGCACATGTCCTTCCACCACCGAGGATTGCAGGGCACTTCAGTTTGCCTCCTGTTGTTTCCTCCTTATCTGCTTCCTCCTCCTCTACCAGCTACTCAACCGGTCAGTGTAACACCGTCACCACCAACTTCAGCACAGCCAGGGGTAAACGACAGCAGGCAGTTTTAATACGTATCTGTTTGGGGGACATCTGTGGACGGGCCTTGAACAACAGACCGATGAGTGGTTGGTGCCAGTGAGCCTCAAGCCCGGCCTGATGGTGTGCAATAATGGGCGAAATCTCGTAGCAGCTCTGGGACTTCCCGGTTTGACGCACATCCCTTGTCTGGCACATGTGCTGATTTTGGTGGTGCAGAGGTTCCTTAAAAATTACCCCGATATGTCAGAGCTGCTGCATAAAGTGCGGGCCGTCTGTGCGCGCTTTCGGCATTCTCACCCTGCTGCCGCTCGCCTGTCAGTGCTGCAGCGTCACTTCGGCCTTCCCGCTCACCGCCTCATATGCAACGTGCCCACAAGGTGGAACTCCACCTTGCACATGCTGGCCAGACTGTCCGAGCAGAAGCAGGCAATAGTGGAGTTTCAAATGCAGCACGCACAGGTGAGTGCTCGGCGGAACAGCACCACTTCACCTCCAATGACTGGGCCTCCATGCGTGACCTGTGTTCCTTGTTGCGCTGTTTCGAGTACTCCACCAACATGGCCAGTGCCGATAACGCTGTTCTCAGCGTAACTATCCCACTTCTATGCCTCCTTGAAAAAACGCTGCTGGCGATAATGAAAGAGGATGTGGCACAGGAGGAGGAGGAGGAAGAGGGATCATTTCGTAGGGTTTCTGGCCAGTAATTCCCAAGTGGCTCCGAGGGTGGGCTCCTGCACCCACAAACCCAAGGTACACAATTGTCCAGCCAGGGCACAGTTCTGGAGGATGAGGAGGTGGAGGATGAGGAGGAGATAGAGGAGGAGGAACCATGTTCACAGCAGGGTGGCACCCAGACCAGCTCATGGCCATCACTGGTGCGTGGCTGGGGGGATACAGAGGACATAGACAATACACCTCCAACAGAGGACAGCTTTTCGTTGCCTCTGGGCAGCCTGGCATACATGAGCGATTACATGCTGCAGTGTCTCTGCAACAACCGCCGAGTCGCCCACATTCTAACTTGTGCTGATTACTGGGTGGCCACACTACTGGATCCCCGTTACAAGCACAACATACCATCCTTAATTCCGTCACTGGAGCGTGATCGTAAGATGCACGAGTACAAGCGCACGCTGGTAGACGCGCTGCTGGTGGCATTCCCACCTGACAGCGGGGGCAGAGTGGAAGCACAAAGCGGAGGCAGAGGACTAGAAAGATGTCGCCAATGCAGCTGGGGCACAGCCAGCACCTCAGAAGGCAGAGTTAGCATGGCTGAAATGTGGAAAAGCTTTGTCAGCACGCCACAACAACCAGCACCACTAGCTGATATGGGACGTCTTAGCAGGAGGCAGCATTTCATCAACCTGGTGGAGCAGTATGTGTGCCTAAACATATGGAATAACATTTTAGAAATTCTTCTATAATTGATGCGCGCCACCTCCTTTGATTCAATGCTTAAACTTTAACAAGTTGTACCACATTTGTGCTTCAATAATTTGTCCCACAATTCCGCTCTACTCTTTTAGCCAACATTTGCGATTCAATACTTTGCCCCACATTTCCGCTTTACTCTTTTGGCCCACATTTGGGATTCTGTAATTTGTCCCACATTTGCGATTTAACAGCTTTTCCCATATTTCCGCTCAATCACAATTTTTTTTTAATAAATTTGTCTCCCTTAAATTTGGTCTCTTTTTCTCACGCGCCATCTCCGGCGTGGAACCATGATTCGCCAATAACCGTGATCAACATGGTAGGCTCAGAAAAGAACATCGAAAGTTGAGAGAAGATATCGAAATAGATGGTGGATGGCACTGGGGAACCTCTACATAGGTGACAGGAACATACATTTTTAAAAATCGTCAATAACATTGTCAAGTGACATTTTTCAAATTTTGCAGAATAGAAACCCTTGCTCTGCATAGTTGACAGGGAATAAAATTTAATAAGTTCTTCATTAATGTGCGGCACATCCTTTCATTCAATGCTTAAACTTTAAAAAGTTGTCCCACTTGTACGCTTTAATAATTTGCCCCAAAATTCCACTTTTTTTTCAAATTTAAAATTATATCCTCCCTTGGATGTGGTCTCTCTTTCTCATGCTCCCTCTCTGGCCTGGCAACCACCCGTGATCAGCAAAGTAGGCGCAGAAAAGAACATCGAAAGTTGATAGAGCAGATATTAAATTGGATCGTGAACATCACAGGGACGTGCAACATGGTGGGGCAGTAAGTGTGCACACGCCTACACAAACTGACTGACAGGGTTCAGCCCCTGCAACTTCTGGGTCTCCAAATTGGGCATATGGCCTCAGCTTGCCCTTTACCTTTTGGAGGTGCTGGCCTACCCTGCAGCCAGTGTATTGTCTGAACGTGTGTTTAGCACGACTGCAGGGGGTTATCACAGGTTATATTTCCCAATGTTTTTGGGTGTACCCTAATTTAAAAAAATAAAAATACATTTAAAACCAAAAAGCAGTGTAGGCTACCTCCTCCACCGCCGCTTCCACCTACAGCGTCACATCCACCGCCTCCTCAACCTTCTACTCCATATGGACCTCGTCCTTCTAGATCGAGATTATTATTTTTACGTATTTTATGTTATTTAAAGTCATTTCCCTATCCACATTTGTTTGCAGAGCGCTTGCCATGCTCTTAACAACATTTTGATGCCTTTTGCAGCCCTCTAGCTCTTTCCATGACATTTTTACAGCCATTTTAGTGCTCAAAAGTTCGGGACCCAACTGACTTCAATGGGGTTTGGGGTCAAGTTCGGGTCCTGAACTCTAACTTTTTTCTGAAGTTCGGCCGAACCCAAACATCCAGGTGTCCAATCAATTCTAGTTACAACAGAAAGCGATGTGCTAAGACAGTTGTCAAGGCAGAAATCACTCCAATCGAGAATCTGTCTCGCTTGCCAATCGATAGTAGGGCTATGTTTGGTTAACCATGGTAAACCTAACACCAGAGGAGCAGGCAAACCCTCCAGCACAAAACATGAAATGGATTCAATATGAGAATCTCCCACCTTTAGGCGAATGTCCTGCACTATTTGACACAGACACTTTTGAGAGAGAGGGATGGAATCAATCTCAAACACAGAAATATTTTTGTCTAATGCGCTTGTTGTCAAACCATGCTTACGAACAAACTGGCCATCAACTAAGTTAACCCCTGCCTCACGGTCAATAAATACTTCCATTTCCACAGTTTTGGAATCCAGCGCCACCTTTGCAGGCAGGAGAAATCGGGTACTACCAGTAAAAGACAAAAGTACATTCTCAACTTCCCCATCCACACTACCAAGAGTCAGAAGAGGACTAGACACATTATGACCTTTTTCCCTTTTTCAACTTGATGTTTAACATAAGGACATATGTTAACAAAATGTCCTCCTAACCACAGAAAAAGCTAATTCTTTGCATAACCCTAAAGTTTTTATCACCTGATCCAGGTGTGACCGGACCCAACTGAATTGGCTCATCACCAGATAGGAGCTTAGAAACATACTAACATAGAATGTTTCGGCAGATAAGAACCATTTGGCCCATCTAGTCTGCCCAATATACTAAATACTATGAATAGCCCTTGACCCTATCTTATATGAAGGATGGCCTTATGCCTATCCCATGCATGCTTAAACTCCTTCACTGCATTTGCAGCTACCACTTCTGCAGGAAGGCTATTCCATGCATCCACTACTCTCTCAGTAAAGTAATACTTCCTGATATTACTTTTAAACCTTTGCCCCTCTAATTTAGAACTATGTACTCTTGTAGCAGTTTTTCTTCTTTTAAAAATTCTCTCCTCTTTTACCTTGTTGATTCCCTTTATGTATTTAAAAGTTTCTATCATATCCCCTCTGTTTCGTCTTTCTTCCAAGCTATACATGTTAAGGTCCTTTAATCTTTCCTGGTAAGTTTTATCCTTCAATCCATGTACTAGTTTAGTAGCTCTTCTCTGAACTCTCTCCAAAGTATCAATATCCTTCTAGAGATATAGTCTCCAGTACTGAGCACAATACTCCAAATGAGGTCTCACTAGTGCTCTGTAGAGCGGCATGAAAACCTCCCTCTTTCTACTAGTAATGCCCCTATACACTCATTTATACACATAGCATTTCCTGCTGCTCTATGAAATTGTCTGCCTACCTTTAAGTCTTCTAAAATAATGACCCCTAAATCCCTTTCCTCAGAAACTGAGGTTAGGACTGTATCACTGATTTTATATTCTGCTCTTGGGTTTTTACACCCCAGGTGCATTATCTTGCACTGATCAACATTAAATTTTAGTTGCCAGAATTTTGACCATTCCTCTAGTTTTCCTAAATCATTTTCCATTTGGTTTATCCCTCCAGGAACATCAACCCTGTTACAAATCTTTGTGATAAAGATATTAAACAATATGGGTCCCAGAACAGATCCCTGAGGTACCCCACTGGTAACAAGACCATGGTCTGAATATACTCCATTGACTACAACCCTCTGTTGTCTATCCCTCAGCCACTGCCTAATCCATTCAACAATATGGGAGTCCACGCACAAAGACTGCAATTTATTGATAAGCCTTCTATGTGGGACAGTTTTAAAAGCCTTACTAAAGTCCATCTATTATTTTAGTCACCCAACCAAAAAAGATCAATAAGTTTAGTTTGACATGATCGCCCTGAAGTAAACCCATGCTGTTTTTCATCTTTCAATCCATGGGATTTTAGATATTCCACAATCCTCTCAAGTATGGTTTCCATTAATTTCCCCACTATTGATGTCAGGCTTACGGGCCTATAGTTGCCTGATTCCTCCCTACTACCTTTCTTGTGAATGGGCATAAGATTTGCCAATTTCCAATCTTCTAGGACGACTCCTGTTGCCAATGATTGGTTAAATAAATCTGTTAATGGTTTTGCTAGTCTGCCGCTGAGCGCTTTTAATAGCTTTGGGTGTATCCCATCAGGCCCCTGTGACTTATTTGTATTAATTTTATACAGCTGACTTAGAACCTCTTCCTCTGTAAAGACACATGCATCAAAAGATTCATTAGTCTTCTTTCCTAACTGAGGTCCTTTTTCTTCATTTTCCTTTGTAAAAACTGAACAGGAGTATTCATTGAGGCAGTCAGCTAGTTCTTTATCTTCTTCCATATACCTTCCTTCTTTTGTTTTTAATTTGGTAACTCCTTGTTTTAGTTTCCTTTATTCATTTATGTATCTGAAGAATGTCTTATCACCTTTTTTCACTGACTGAGCTAATTTCTCTTCTGGAATGTGTGATATAGTGGGCACTCAATATCTGCTGTTACACATAGGGTACAACACATTTATTAAATGACATTACATAACATTTAAATACGACTCTATAAAATCACATAAAATTTTGCAGTATTGGAAAATGACAATTATTAAAAATAGATAAAATGAGAAATCATATCCTGTGTTTGAAATTCATAAATCAGATATCCATATCCTTTCCTAAAAAGTCCTTTAAGATATTTTCACACCAATTAGTGGTATGTAAAACGGTATTAAATTATTAGTAAAATCCGTCTGATGCAAATGTTCAATGTGTTGAATCCAAGTTATTCCTGGTACAGATTATCGGGGTGGTACTTGTAAATCAGGGATTAATTGAATGCAGTATGCCAATTGTACTTACTGCTAGTAGTCCGGTCTTTTTCTATTCCTGACTGTAATGGCGTCCCACTACAGATCAGGTCACTCACCCTTCTTCTTTTACCCGATAGCGTGTATGGGTCTGCGGCTCGTCCTGGTCTCCATTACCGCGTTGTTTAATGGCGTTCTTCCCGGTTCTGTTCAGCGTCCCACGTGTTGAGTAACTCACGTGATCGGAGCTTGGAAGACTTCCACGTGATCTGTGCTCTGTTCCGGAGGCGGTACCAACCTCTGTACGGACAATTACTCACAGATATTCCATGCAGTTTTTTCGAGCAGTTTTAGCGCAACACTGCCGATGGTTTAAGGTGCTGTACAGTGTCTTCTTAATGCCGGGATCTCATCCGCTATCGCTATGCTATACGCGTTTCGGGGTTACGTACCCCTTCATCAGTAGCTGGTTTATGAGATCCTCCTTACTTCCTTATATAATCATATAGGTTCCACCCCTTATTCTGATTAAAGTTCCTTGTGAAATCTGGTTCGGAACTTGTAAGATTTGGAGTTAGTTTACTTCATTATTCGCATCTGGATATATTCGTATGTGATTTTCATACGATTTTTTTACAATTTTTTCTTAATGTTCTCATCTCACTATAAGGTTACAATTTAAATGTCTTGATCTATAGTAATCGCTTGTTTATACATATTCGCAAGATAATAGACTCTCTCTATCAACATACATAATTAATAGCCAATACTCATAACATTGTGGGTATTTTCTATCATAATTTTTAATACCATATATATGCTGCTTAAAATCGATAATAAAATAATGAATTATTCTTATAATACTAAAACATTTTTTAATATATTTTAATAAATATTGTATTAGATTCACTATTTATTCGTTTCTCTACTGTACATTATCCGAGGGAGTAAGGGTGAGGGGCCCCACATCAAGAGGAGATCGGCGTGTCCATAATATAGCAAAACACCGATGTCCCATCAACATGGGGCACCAACACCTTATCCAAATCCAAATATCTCGAAGTCCGCGTTTAACCCTTCAGGTTGCAAGGTGTTAAAATCATATATACGTCTTGCTTCCTGCCGCGACATGTTCGAGATATGGTCCCCTCCTCTCCAGTGTACATCAATCTTTTCAAACGCCATAAATTTCAACAGAGAAGGATCTTGATTATGATAAATTTTAAAATGCTTTGACAGCGAGTGCTTTTCATATCCAGACCTAATTTTCGTCATATGTTCTCCTATCCTAGTTTTTAATAATCTTTTTGTACGTCCTATATACAGGTCCTTCTAAAAAAATTAGCATATTGTGATAAAGTTCATTATTTTCTGTAATGTACTGATAAACATTAGACTTTCATATATTTTAGATTCATTACACACAACTGAAGTAGTTCAAGCCTTTTATTGTTTTAATATTGATAATTTTGGCATACAGCTCATGAAAACCCAAAATTCCTATCTAAAAAAATTAGCATATCATGAAAAGGTTCTCTAAACGAGTTATTAACCTAATCATCTGAATCAACTAATTAACTCTAAACACCTGCAAAAGATTCCTGAGGCTTTTAAAAACTCCCAGCCTGGTTCATTACTCAAAACCGCAATCATGGGTAAGACTGCCAACCTGACTGCTGTCCAGAAGGCCATCATTGACACCCTCAAGCAAGAGGGTAAGACACAGAAAGAAATTTCTGAACGAATAGGCTGTTCCCAGAGTGCTGTATCAAGGCACCTCAGTGGGAAGTCTGTGGGAAGAAAAAAGTGTCGCAGAAAACGCTGCACAACGAAAAGAGGTGACCGGACCCTGAGGAAGATTGTGGAGAAGGACCGATTCCAGACCTTGGGGGACCTGCGGAAGCAGTGGACCGAGTCTGGAGTAGAAACATCCAGAGCCACCGTGTACAGGCGTGTGCAGGAAATGGGCTACAGGTGCTGCATTCCCCAGAAACAGCGGCAGAAGCGCCTGACCTGGGCTACAGAGAAGCAGCACTGGACTGTTGCTCAGTGGTCCAAAGTACTTTTTTCGGATAAAAGCAAATTTTGGAGGAAGACTGGGGAGAGGGAAATGCCAAAAAGCCTGAAGTCCAGTGTCAAGTCCCCACAGTCAGTGATGGTCTGGGGTGCCATGTCAGCTGCTGGTGTTGGTCCACTGTGTTTTATCAAGGGCAGGGTCAATGCAGCTAGCTATCAGGAGATTTTGGAACACTTCATGCTTCCATCTGCTGAAAAGCTTTATGGAGATGAAGATTTCATTTTTCAGCACGACCTGGCACCTGCTCACAGTGCCAAAACCACTGGTAAATGGTTTACTGGCCATGGTATTACTGTGCTCAATTGGCCTGCCAACTCTCCTGACCTGAACCCCATAGAGAATCTGTGGGATATTGGGAAGAGAAAGTTGAGAGACGCAAGACCCAACACTCTGGATGAGCTTAAGGCCGCTATCGAAGCCTCCTGGGCCTCCATAACACCTCAGCAGTGCCACAGGCTGATTACCTCCATGCCACGCCGCATTGAAGCAGTCATTTCTGCAAAAGGATTCCCGACCAAGTATTGAGTGCATAACTGAACATAATTATTTGAAGGTTGACTTTTTTTGTATTAAAAACACTTTTCTTTTATTGGTTGGATGAAATATGCTAATTTTTTTAGATAGGAATTTTGGGTTTTCATGAGCTGTATGCCAAAATCATCAATATTAAAATAATAAAAGGCTTGAACTACTTCAGTTGTATGTAATGAATCTAAAATATATGAAAGTCTAATGTTTATCAGTACATTACAGAAAATAATGAACTTTATCACAATATGCTAATTTTTTTTAGAAGGACCTGTATTGTTTCCTGCAAGGACATTCAATTAAATATAGGACGTTTGATGTGTTGCAGGATAAAAATGTATCAATTTCATATGAAAATGTACTCGTAGTGGTGGAAGCCTTATTGATCTTTTTAGGAAATTGCGTATTCTTACAATTATTGCACTTATTACACCTGTAAAATCCCTTTAAATTAAATAAATTATGATTAGTGTTTTCTTTCTTCCCATTCCTTATTGTTGGTGCTACCTTTAAAGCTAAATTTGGAGCCTTAGTATAAACCATTTGTGGACCCTTAGTTAGATATGGTCCTATCATTTTGTCTTTAACGACATGATGCCAGTGATTCTTTATAATGGTTTCAATTTTCTTGTATTGTGCGCTATAGGGTAGAATAATCCTCATTAGGTCATCTGTTTTCTTATCTGTTTCTTTATCTATCCCTAAGCTCTCTTTTTCTTCAAAAAATACTCTTCTATCCATATCATATACTTCTTTGAGGGATTTATCTACCTGTTTGACAGGGTATTTTTTTGATAAGGAATTGTTCTTTCATATCTGCTGCTTCTCTAATGTAATCTTCTTCTTTTGTGCAATTTCGCCTTAACCTTCTAAATTGACCCTTCTGCCTCTGCTTTAGAAGCTCTCATAACTTGTTTGGCCTCTCTCTGCCTAATCTTATAAATTTGCCTGTCATCCTTTTTTTTTTTTTTTTTGGCCACTTCTGCTGAGTACCACAGTGGTCTCTTCCTTTTTTGCTTTTACTGACAAGCCTAATGCAATTTTCTGTTGACTTCAATAGTGCTACTTTTAAGTAGTCCCATTTCTCCTGGACTCCATTGAAACTGTTTCAATCTGATAGAGACTCGTATACCACTAATCTAATTTTATAGAAGTCAGTTTTTCTAAAATCTAAAACTTTTGTTTTTGTGTGGTGTGGTGTAAACCACACTGACTGGTGATTACTAGATCCCAAGCTTTCCCCTACAGTAATATCAGATACCAAATTCCCATTTGTGAATACTACATCTAAAATGGCCTCCTTTCGGGTTGGCACCTCAACTACTTGCTGTAGAGATAATCCCAGTAGGGAATTTAGAATATCCGTACTCTTGGCAGAACTAGCTATTTTGGTTTTCAAGTTTACATCAGGAAGATTAAAGTCTCCCATAATGTCTCTTTACCCAGAGTGTTAGAAGAGACCGCTTCCCCGTATGATAATACGTCCCGAGCGAGATGAACTTTAGATCTCTCCCTCAGGCATCAATCAATACGCACCGCCAAAGACATGGCCGCCTCCAATGACTCTGTAATTACGTGAAATGCCAAGGCGTCCTTCAGGTTCTCAGACAGCCCTTGATAAAAATTGACTATGGAGAGCTGGGTCATTCCACTCCGTATTAGTTGCCCACCTCTTAAATTCAGAGCAATAGGACTCAGCAGAACGCTCTCCCTGACTGAGTGTAAACTTTCAGCAACAAAATAATAATCCCCACTTTCTGACTCTCGTCCCAGAAGAGCTAGGACACAGTCTGAAATATAATTTGCACAATTCCCTGAACCGAGCAAAGTTGTCACTTCCCCCGGAAAACCTATCCGGGAGAGCAACCTTTGGTTCAGGGCAGGCCTGGTTCCCGCTGCTGGAACCCACCACCTGTGGTCTCTGAAACTGTGCAGCGGCTGTGCGGAGGTCAGCCACCTCCAAAGACAGCCCCTGCATACGATCGACCAGTGCAGAAATAGTATCCATAGCTGCACTGAAAAAACAAAGGTTAACGGTTTGGGCGGTTGACAATTTCACAGGTTAAGGGAAAGGGAAAACACCAACTACACACCACAACGAATAGACAACAATCTAGGCCTCAAAAGCTAAGGAAGAGGGATGGTGACCTCCTAGTAATCCCTAGGCCTTTCCCTAACTCGTGCCAGGATGAGGAGATCCTGATGGTGGAAATACTTATACACCGGATTCCTAAAGCCCTGCTTAAACCAACGAGCCCTAGGATAGGTAGCAGGGGATGAGACAGCCGGTTCCTTCCAGAATGAAAGAACCTGCTTCTCCCTGAGGCCTAGAAACAACACACATCAGATAATAAGAAACAGCGAAGACAACAAGTACTTAGCTTAGAGATGTATGGAGAAGCAGGAGATACAAGACAAACCAGCACTAGCAACTCCAAGCAGAAACTATCAACCGCATGGTCAGCAGTATGAGGCGGATCTAAATAGAGTCTCATCACTGATAATGAGCGGCACCTGAGGAGAGGTGAGATCCTGCCAAACAACAACATACATAGAGGAAAACAGAGAGACCTGTCAGATACCCTCACGTGCAGCAAGTCTATCCGATCTTCTCACCTCACTCACAGGAGTGGACGTGACAGCAGCTGAGCCAGCAGGGTGGTAACGTGGCTGTGATCAGCAGGGTGGCAGCAGTGTGAGATGTGTTGCCAAACGTGACCAGGGTAGCCCACCTATCTGGAAAGATGTAGTGTACATGGGTTCATGGAGGCATCAGTAGCAGGCAGTTAGCACGGAGCAGTGGGGAAAAAAATTCCACACTCATGGTGAGGGATTTTCATCAAGCCGTCGGAGGACGTCAGCATGGCCCACTCTGTGACTGGGCCACTGTGGTGACCACTCAAGCGATTCTTCATGAGATTCCCACCCTCACCACTCTGTGACTGGGCCATTGTGTTGTTGACTCATGCGATTCCTAACCTCACCACTCTGTGAATGGGCCACTATGTTGACGACTCATGTGATTCTCACCCTCACCACTCTGTGACTGGGCCACTGTGTTGACAACTCATGCAATTCCCACCCTCACCACTCTGTGACTGGGCCACTGTGTTGACGACTCATGCGATTCCCACCCTCACCACTCTGTGACTGGGCCACAGTGTTGACGACTCATGCGATTCCCACACTCCCCACTCTGTAACTGGGCCACTGTGTTGACTCCTCATGGTGTTGCCACCCTCTCCATTCGGTCAATGGGGCATTACTTGTTTCAGAGTGTAACAGAACAGGTTCTGTAGAAATCTATGTGGAATCAGCTGACAACGATGTAAAAGGAGTGCGCTTCTTCACTCCATAGTAGAATGTTGTGCCACTGCATGGTTATTTATACCTGACGCTAACATTGAACTGTAAGGCTGAGTTCACACTTGAGTTATTTGGTCAGTTTTGGCCCCATAACTAACCAAATAAGTGAAGTGTGAATTGATCCTAAGCGTGACGCCTGTCATCTGCGTGTTATACTGACTCTCAATACTGTTTCACTAGCACAGCAGACTACCTATGTATGTCTCTGCAATGCACAGTGTTGTTCACCACTATGCAGGCTCTCTGCAGCCAGAAAATAGCAGTTTTTTTTGTATGTGATTCGTCACAAATAAATTTGGATTGAATCAAATCTTTTTGGGAAATTCGTCGAACCGTCAGAACCGAATTTTTGAGAAATTCACTCATCTCTAATCATAAGGATAGTTTATCAATATCAAATTAATAGATAACCGTTTTAAGTACTAGTGACAAATAGGTTTTTTGTTTTAGCACTATTCAGCTACTCAGGACTGACAACAATCACTCTAAACAATTTGGCATGATGAGCAGTCTAATCTCATTTGCTATAAAATACCAAAATGACGCTGCTGCCCAGCTTGGGGTGCTACACAATACACAGTTTTTCAGAAAAACATCATAGTACTAAATACTATATAAAATAATATGCAGCAAAAAGAAAAAGAATATACAAATCAAGTCACATTAATTTAACCACTAGCTAATATCCAGGGTACTGCCGTGTAGAGCACAGACACGGCTGGGAGTGACTCAATAAGGTTCAGGTAGGTTGTAGCAGGTATCTGTAGCCATGCTAATTGTAGTGCATTGCACAGCTGCTGGAGGGTGCATGGGGAAAGATACATGGAGCAAACATGACAATCAAGATGGTCCAACAGATGCTCAATTGGGTTCAAGTCTGGGGAATCAGGAGGTCAGGGAAATCTTGGTCATGCTCTTACAACGGTAAGGCTGAGTTCACACTGGGGGGAATGGGATCTTCCAAGAAGACAATGCAACATGTCTAGCCATGTGACATGTCGCATTGTCTTCTTGGAAGATCCCATTCCCCCCAGGGAAGACAATCAGCATGTATGGTAGGGATGGGTGATATGGCCTAAAATCTATATTGCGATATAATTTTAAGCATGTGCGATGTGCGATATGTGATATATCGCGATATATTGTTTTCTATATTTTTTTTTGGGGGGGTGTTTAAACTTTTTATTTTTTTTACTTTTTATTTAATAACTATTAGCCTCCTTGGGCTAGAACACTGAGGGAGCTGAGTCCCCTCCCCTAAATAGTGCCATCCACAGATCCCCCTCCCCTAAATAGTGCCATCCACAGATCCCCCTCCCCTAAACAGTAACATCCACTGATCCTCCTCCCCTAAACAGTAACATCCATAGATCCCCCTCCCCTAAACAGTAATATCCACAGATCCCCCTCCCCTAAATAGTGCCATCCACAGATCCCCCTCCCCGACGCTCACAGGAGAACATTTATAAACTAATCAGTAACTTTAACCATTGCTAATCTCTTTATTGGATTACTTACTCTGTCTTAGCTCCAGTAACAGCAGGCAGTGCGGGCGTCGCTCACTCATTGACGTAACGTGCCTGCTCCTCCCACTAGGCGGCGCAGGCTCGTGACGTCAGTGAGTGGGCGCCGCCCGCACTGCCTGCTGTTACCGGAGCCAAGACAGAGTAAGGAATCCAATAAAGAGATTAGCAATGATTAAAGTTAAAGTTAATGATTAGTTTTTTAAATGCTCTCCTGTGAGCGGCGTGGCCCTGTATATTCTAACCCCCAGGCAAGCGTCCCTGTCATCATGGGAATGCCTGGGGGTTAGAATATACCATCGGATTTAAGTTTTCACGATCTCACTGAGATTGTGAAAACTCAATGATTTACTGTCAGTCCCTCACCTCCTCCTCCTCCTCAGTTCTCATTGGTGTTCAGCGGCAGCTGCGCACAGTGGGGAGGGACTCCCTCCTTCTCCACTGTGCCGGCTCAGGAGAACATGGTACACGCAGAGAGCGCGATCATATCGCGGTCCGGCGATATGCACAAAATCAATATCGTCGCACAAATTTATATCGCATATCGCCCACCTCTAATGTATGGTATGTGTTTATGTGAGCTGCAAGGATGGCTTCATACTCAAAATGAGAGTCCCTTTCAAATGGATGAGTGGGCCTAGAGGATGACACAAAAACTAACTCCATCAGTGGAGGTCCAATTCCGATACTGCAGCAAAAATTGAAGCATCTTCTGCCAATGCAACTTTGTTTGCAGATGTGTAGTGACCATCCATCTGCTTCGGTGTCCCATATACACTAGGGTTTGCTCAACTGTTGTTTTATACATGTCTGGTAGCCCCCTGGTTCATTCTGGCAGTGAGCTAGCCATGGCCAACGTTCCTCTCTCACATGAATGGCACGTGGTGCTGTGCAGTTTCCACACTGCTTTTTTTGCAATGGTGCCACAATACACTTTCAAAGTAGGAAGTGGTCATAATAATATAACTCAAACAGGCAACCAGTATTTTATCATTTAACTCTAAAACAACCTGGTGCTTACATGTGGATATTCATTTAATTATACATTTAGTTTAAACTTACTGGGTTCGTAGCCACCAAAGGTTGGTTGTTTGCCACAGCTGTTAATGAAATAATTGTGACAACTGAATTGCAGACAAAGGACAAAAAGAGATTCTTGTGAAGTGTAATTCTCTGGCAGCTTAAATTTCTGAAACAGAAAGAATGTAAATGTAATTAAATTATATTGCATATATATTAAACATGTCAAAATAATTCTGAGATACAAAAAGCACACAAGCATCAGTATTATTAGAGCAATATGTGCCACCAGCAATTTTTTATCTAAAAAATAATTTGTAATATATAGTGCCAGTTGTGTCTCCATACAGTGATCAACTGTTTTCTGTGGGCTGATTCACATTTCTCTTTGCAAATTACCTAACAGTTTCATCAAGAAAATTTCCCATTTTTTTATTGCAAATCCTCAATTTGTCTCATGTACATAAAGTCAGCGTAGAACTCAGGTGCCTTATTTGCTTACTTAACCCTTATTGACCCAGCTCATTTTACTTTTACCCCTTTGGGATACAGCCTTATTTCAACTTAAGGACTTGGCCATTTTTTGCAAATCTAACCAGTGTCACTATAAGTGGTGATAACTTTAAAACCCTTTGACTTATCCAGGCCATTCTGGGATTGTTTTGTCGTCACATATTGTACTTCATGACACTGGTAAACTTAAGTAAAAAAATAATAACTTTATTTCATAAAAAAAAATAAAAAATTAACCCAAAATTTGCAAAAAATTGCAAATTTCCAAGGTTTCCTGAGGCCGGGACCTGACACCACGGGCACCGCCGCAAGCACTGAAGTGTTCTCAAGTAAGTGGTGCTGTCCTATTTACATTTTTTTGACCTTAAGGACTTGGACTTGCAAATCTGACCAGTGTCACTTTAAGTGCTGATAACTTTAAAACGCTTTGACTTATCCAGGCCATTCTGAGATATTTTTTTCGTCAAATATTGTACTTCATGACACTGGTAAAATGAAGCAAAAACAATTCATTTTTATTTATAAAAAAATACCACATTTACCAAAAAAATATAAAAAATTGCAAATTTCCAAGTTTCAATTTCTCTACTTCTATAATACATAGTAATACCTCCAAAAATCGTTATTACTTTACATTCCCCATATGTCTACTTCATGTTTGGATCATTTTGGGAATGATATTTTATTTTTTGGGGATGTTACAAGGCTTAGAGGTTTAGAAGCAAATCTTGAAATTTTTCAGAAATTTTAAAAAACCCAATTTTTAGGGACCAGTTGAGGTCTGAAGTCACTTTGCGAGGCTTATATAATAGAAACCACCCAAAAATGACCCCATTCTATAAACTACACCCCTCAAGGTATTCAAAACTGATTTTACAAACTTTGTTAACCCTTTAAGTGTTCCACAAGAATTTATGGAAAATAGAGATACAATTTCAAAATTTCACCTTTTTGGCAGACTTTCTATTTTAACAATTTTTTTTCCAGTTACAAAGCAAGGGTTAACAGCCAAACCAAACTCAATATTTATGGCCCTGATTCTGTAGTTTACAGAAACACCCCATATGTGGTTGTAAACCGCTATACGGACACACGGCAGGGCACAGAAGGAAAGTAATGCCATACGGTTTTTGGAAGGCAGATTTTGGACTGGTTTTTTTTACACCATGTCCCATTTGAAGCCCCCCTGATGCACCCCTAGAGTAGAAACTCCCAAAAAGTGGCCCCATTTTAGAAACTACGGGATAGGGTGGCAGTATTGTTAGTACTAGTTTAGGGTACACATGATTTTTGATTGCTCTATATTACACTTTTTGTGAGGCAAGGTAACAAGAAATAGCTGTTTTGACACCGTTTTTATTTTTGGTCATTTAAAACATTCATCTCACAGGTTAGATCATGTGATATTTTTTATAGACCAGGTTGTCACGGATGCGGCAATATTGAATATGTATACTTTTTTTTTTTATGTATGTAAGTTTTACATAATGATTTCTTTTTTTAAACCAAAAAAATCATGTTTTAGTCTTCCCATAGTCTGAAAGCCATAATTTTTTTAGTTTTTGGGCGATTACCTTGGGTAGGGTTTGATTTTTGCGGGATGAGATGACGGTTTTATTGGCACTATTTTGGTGTGTGTGTGAAATTTTGATCGCTTGCTATTACACTTTTTGTGATGTAAGGAGACAAAAAAAATGGCTTTTTTACACCGTTTTTATTTTAATTTTTTAACGGTATTCACCTGAGGCGTTAGGTCATGTGATATTTTTATAGAGCAAGTTATTACGGACACTGTGATAGCTAATATGTATCATTTTTTTTATTTATGTAAGTTTTACACAATGATTTCATTTTTGAAGCCAAAAAAAATAATGTTTTAGTGTTTCCATAGTCTGAGAGCCATCATTTTTTTAGTTTTTGGCCGATTACCTTAGGTAGGGTATGATTCTTGCGGGATGAGATGACTGTTTTATTGGCATTATGTTGGAGTGCATGTGACTTTTTGATCGCTTGCTATTACACTTTTTGTGATGTAAGATGACCAAAAATTTTTTATTTAGCACAGTTTTTAATTTACATTTTTTACGGTGTTCATCTGAGGGGTTAGGTCATGTGATATTTTTATAGAGCCGGTCGATACGGACGCGGCGATACCTAATATGTCTCAGGTATCGGCTCATTTTTTGCGGGATGAGGTGACGGGTAGATTGGCACTATTTTGGTGGGCAAACGCCCTTTTAATCGCTTGCTGTTGTACTTTTTGTGATGAAAGGTGACAAAAAAAATTGTTTATTTAGCACAGTTTTTATTTTTTATGGTGTTCATCTGAGGGGTTAGGTCATGTGATATGTTTATAGAGCTGGTCGATACGGAAGCGGCGATACCCAATATGTATACTTTTTTTTCCCTCCTATTTTTTTACCAAATTTTTTTAACTTTATTTGGGGAAAATGACGTTTTTCTTTATTTTTACTTGAAACGTTTAATTTTTTGGGGGAAAACTTTATTTTTTGTCCCACTTTGGGATTTGAACTTTTGGGGGTCTAATCCTTTACAATGCATTCCAATACTTCTGTATTGGAATGCATTGGAATACACATGTATGAGTAATACTGTGTGTATTACTCATACAGCTTCCGGCATGCGAGTTCCAGTGGGCTGGATCTCACAGGCTCGTCACCGGAAGGCAGCGCGATGCGGGGGACCCCCCTGCGCATTTAGCCAAGGTGCCTGCTCAATGATTTGAGCAGGCACCTTGTTCCGATCGGCAGCGGTGATCGGAAATACACATGACGTACCGGTACGTCATGTGTCCTTAAGTACCAGGACAACATGCTGTACCGGTACGTCATGTGTCCTGAAGAGGTTAAAGGAGTATTTGATTTTTTAGTTTTTGTTTATATAATAGGAAATCATACAATGTGTGATACACTACACATCATGCGATTTCTGAAATTCAGTAAGCAGCAGTGTTACATGACATCCAAGTGCTGGGGGCACATTCATGTGATATGTAAAAGGACCAGTAGTGGAATCATGATTTTTATTGTAGTTATTACAGTAACTACATCATGTGCCTGTCTCTAAGTGATGCTGTCATTAGGGATAAGCGAACCCGAACTGTATTTTGGGGTGTTCGTCACACGGACCCGAACATTTTCGTAAAAGTCCGGGTTCGGTGTTCAGCGCTTTTTGAAAGGCTGCAAAGCAGCCAATCAACAAGCGTCATACTACTTGCCCCAAGAGGCCATCACAGCCATGCCTACTATTGACATGGCTGTGATTGACCAGTGCAGCATGTGACCCAGCCTCTATTTAAGCTGGAGTCACGTAGCGCCGCACGTCACTCTGCTCTGATCAGTGTAGGGATAGGATGCAGCTGCTGCTGTTAGGGCGAGATTAGGCAGTGATTTAGTCTTCAAAAACAATTACTGAAGTGATCGATGTACAGCTGTGTATCATTCAACCTCTGCTATTTAATTGCTCAATGTTTTAAGGCTGCCCAGAGCGTTTTTTTGTCACTTTTTCTGGGGTGATCGGCGGCCATTTTGTGTCTTGTGGTGCGCCAGCACAAGCTGCCACCAAGTCCATTTAACCATCAATAGTGTGTTTTTTTTTGTTGCTATATCCTACATCAGGGGCTTGGCTGTGCTTGCTATTTTATTGAGGGGTGAAATACAATTGCAAAAATAGCAGTACCCTAAATCTGGTGTTTCAGCTGTGGCTAGCCAATTGTAATACTGTCTGCTGTCTGGCAAAGGATATATATTTTTTCTGGGTTGAAATACAATTCCCAAATTAGCAATTCCCTTAATCAGTGGTTTCTGCTGTAGCAGGCCAAGTTTAAATCTATCCATAAAATGGTATATTACATTGAAGGTGCTGATAGGGTCATTCTCAATAACTTCACACGTTACGGTACAGCTCCAAGTCTAATTCTGTCCATAAACGTATACCTGTCACCCAGCGCCTAAATAATAGGACTACAATTTATATTCAGCTAAATCTGTGTTTACTGCTGTGGCTGGTCAAGTTATTTAGTGTCCGCCAAAGCACAGTTTTTGTTCTGGGTTGAAATACAATTCCCAACTTAGCAATTCCCTAAATCAGTGGTTTCTGCTGTATCAGGCCAAATTTAAATCTATCCATAAATAGTGTTGAGCGCGAATATTCGAATATCGAATTTTTTTCGCGAATATCGGCACTTCGCTAATTCGCGAATATTTCGAATATAGTGATATAAATTCGATATTTCGAATATTCTTTTTTTTTTTTTTTTATTGTTATATTTTTTTCTTTCCCACTTCCCTAAAGTTGTTCTTACCTGTCCTTTGGATTCCTGGCTTCCTGGCTGCTCCAGTCAGTGCCCGTTGCCGCTTCTGCCGACTTCCATGCTCATGGAGCGTCCCCATCACCATGGGAACATCTCCATATACTAGAATGTACTGTCGGATTTGAGAATTACGTTGAAATCGCAATTCGATTTTTTCAAGTTATAATAATCGAATTTCGATTTTAACTTAGCACTGCTATATGCCATATTAGGCTAACTAATATGGCATATAGCAGTGCTAAGTTAAAATCGAAATTCGATTATTATAACTTGAAAAAATCGAATTGCGATTTCAACGTAATTCTCAAATCCGACAGTACATTCTAGTATATGGAGTCGTTCTAATGGTGATGGGGACGCTCCATAAGCATGGAATATGGCTTCAATGGCTTGGTAGAATTAGCGAATTGACGAATATATTCGTTATATTCCACAAAACGAATATAACGAATGTATTCGTCATATTCCACAAAACGAATATAACGAATGTATTCGTCATATTCCACAAAACGAAGATAACGAAGTATTCTGCATCTTCATTTTAGCTACCTATTCATCAATTTCGCTAATTCTAGCAATGATATAGGAAAGTTGACTATAGAGACAGCTAAGTATAATTCGCTATGCGATTATATGACTGCTTTTTTTTATAAATAGTATAATTATAATAATTATCAGGTATTATAATTATTCTATTTATTTAAAAAAAAAGCAGTAATATAATCGCATAGCGAATTAAACTTAGCTGTCTCTATAGTCAACTTTCCTATATCATTGCTAGAATTAGCGAAATTGATGAATAGGTAGCTAAAACGAAGATGCAGAATACTTCGTTATCTTCGTTTTGTGGAATATGACGAATACTTCGTTATTTTCATTTTGTGGAATATGACGAATACATTCGTTATATTCGTTTTGTGGAATATAACGAATATATTCGTCAATTCGCTAATTCTACCAAGCCATTGAAGCCAACCATATAGTAAACCAGGTCCAAGTTGGAATCGCAATTCGATTATGTCAAGTTATAATAATCGAATTTCGATTTTAACTTAGCACTGCTATATGCCATATTAGGCTAACTAATATGGCATATAGCAGTGCTAAGTTAAAATCGAAATTCGATTATTATAACTTGAAAAAATCGAATTGCGATTTCAATAGGAGAGTAGCCTTTAAGTTAAAATCGAAATTCGATTATTTAAATCGCATATTAATCGCGATAACAAGAATAATGACGAATATTCGATTTCGACGAATATAAAACGAATATTCTATCGAATATTCGCGAATTTCGTCGAAATCGAATATGGCACCTGCCGCTCATCACTATCCATAAAAGGGTATATTAGATTGAAGGTGCGGATAGGGTAATCCTCAATAACTTCCCACGCTACCGTGCATTTCCAAGTCTAATTCTGTCCATAAACGTATACCTGTCATCCAGCGCCTAAATAATAGGCCTACAATTTATATTCAGCTAAATCTGTGTTTACTGCTGTGGCTGGTCAAGTTATTTAGTGTCCGCCAAAGCACAGTTTTTGTTCTGGGTTCAAATACAATTCCCAACTTAGCAATTCCCTAAATCAGTGGTTTCTGCTGTATCAGGCCAAATTTAAATCTATCCATAAAAGGGTATATTAGATTGAAGGTGCGGATAGGGTCATCCTCAATAACTTCACACGCTACCGTGCATTTCCAAGTCTAATTCTGTCCATAAACGTATACCTGTCATCCAGCGCCTAAATACTAGGCCTACAATTTATATTCAGCTAAATCTGTCGTTACTGCTGTGCCTGTATTAGTGTAATACGGTACCTAAATAGATAGCCAGATAGTGTTAGGTGCCTGTAAAAAAAGGCCTGAATTTGAATTCAATACATTGGGCCAAATATTTTTTTCTTATTGTGGTGAACAATGAGGAAAACATCTAGTAAGGGACGCGGACATGGTCGTGGTGTTAGTGGACCTTCTGGTGCTGGGAGAGGACGTGGCCGTTCTGCCACAGCCACACGTCCTAGTGTACCAACTACCACAGGTCTTAGTAAACGCCAGAATTTACAGCGATATTTGGTGGGGCCCAATGCCGTTCTAAGGATGGTAAGGCCTGAGCAGGTACGGGCATTAGTCGATTGGGTGGCCGACAGTGGATCCAGCACGTTAACATTATCTCCCACCCAGTCTTCTGCAGAAAGCGCACAGATGGCGCCTGAAAACCAAGCCCATCAGTCTGTCACATCACCCCCATGCATATCAGGGAAACTGTCTGAGCCCCAACTTATGCAGCAGTCTCTTATGCTGTTTGAAGACTCTGCTAACAGGGTTTCCCAAGGGCATCCACCTACCCCTTCCCCAGCGGTGGAAGACCTAGAATGCACTGACGCAAAACCACTTATGTTTCCTGATGATGAGGACATGGGAATACCACCTCAGCACGTCTCTGATGATGAAACACAGGTGCCAACTGCTGCGTCTTTCTGCAGTGTGCAGACTGAACAGGAGGTCAGGGATCAAGACTGGGTGGAAGACGATGCAGGGGACGATGAGGTCATAGACCCCACATGGAATTAAGGTCGTGCCACTGACTTTCAGAGTTTGGAGGAAGAGGCAGTGGTGAGACCGAGCCAACAGCGTAGCAAAAGAGGAAGCAGTGGGCAAAAGCAGAACACCCGCCGCCAAGAGAGTCCGCCTGCTACTGGCCACCGCCATCTGGGACCGAGCACCCCAAAGGCAGCTTCAAGGAGTTCCCTGGCGTGGCAGTTCTTCAAACAATGTGCTGACGACAAGACCCGAGTGGTTTGCACGCTGTGCCATCAGAGCCTGAAGCGAGGCATTAACGTTCTGAACCTTAGCACAACCTGCATGACCAGGCACCTGCATGCAAAGCATGAACTGCAGTGGAGTAAACACCTTAAAAACAAGGAACTCACTCAGGTTCCCCCTGCTACCTCTTCTGCTGCTGCCACCTCAGCCTCTTCCTCCGCCTCTGAAGGAAAGTTGGCACCTGCCGCCCAGCAAACAGAGGATGTACCACCAACACCACCACCTCCGTCACCAAGCATCTCAACCATGTCACACGGCAGCGTTCAGCTCTCCATCTCACAAACATTTGAGAGAAAGCGTAAATTCCCACCTAGCCACCCTCGATCCCTGGCCCTGAATGCCAGCATTTCTAAACTACTGGCCTATGAAATGCTGTCATTCAGGCAGGTGGACACAGACCGCTTCAAACAGCTCATGTCGCTTGCTGTCCCACAGTATGTTGTTCCCAGCCGCCACTACTTCTCCAAGAGAGCCGTGCCTTCCCTGCACAACCAAGTATCCGACAAAATCAAGTGTGCACTGCGCAACGCCATCTGTGGCAAGGTCCACCTAACCACAGATACGTGGACCAGTAAGCACGGCCAGGGACGCTATATCTCCCTAACTGCACACTGGGTAAATGAAGTGGCGGCTGGGCCTCAGGCGGAGAGCTGTTTGGTGCACGTCCTTCCGCCGCCAAGGATCGCAGGGCATCATTCTTTGCCTTCTTTGGGGGACAGGCCCCACACTGCCCAGGAGTTGTGCCGGGGTATTGAACAACAGACAGACGAGTGGTTGCTGCCGGTGAGCCTCAAGCCCGGCCTGGTGGTGTGCGATAATGGGCGAAATCTCGTCGCAGCTCTGGGACTAGCCGGTTTGACACACATCCCTTGCCTGGCGCATGTGCTGAATTTGGTGGTGCAGAAGTTCATTCACAACTACTGTGGGTGAGGTTAAAGCAGTCTAATTGCCAATTAATAATCCACAGCTGAAACACTGCTTTTACTCTGTATATAAGATTTGTCAGTCTTATTCTCTGTGTCATGAGGAAGGATCTGTAATATATGTTGATCCGAAACATGTTAATGAAATGAGCCTGATGTTTGGTTTTTAAGCACGTTTCCTAATAAAATACGCACTGCGAGGTGAAGCCGGAGAATCTACTTTTTTAGTTCATTCCCAACTACCCCGACATGACAGAGCTGCTGCATAAAGTGCGGGCCGTCTGCGCGCGCTTCCGGCGTTCACATCCTACCGCTGCTCGCCTGTCTGCGCTACAGCGTAACTTTGGCCTTCCCGCTCACCACCTCATATGCGACATGCCCACCAGGTGGAACTCCACCTTGCACATACTGGACAGACTGTGCGAACAGCAGCAGGCCATAGTGGAGTTTCAGCTGCAGCATGCACGAGTCAGTCGCACTGCGGAACAGCACCACTTCACCTCCATGCGAGACCTGTGTGCCCTGTTGCGCTGTTTCGAGTACTCCACCAACATGGCCAGTGGCGATGAGGCCGTTATCAGCATTACAATACCAATTCTATGTCTCCTTGAGAAAACACTTAGGGCGATGATGGAAGAGGAGGTGGCCCAGGAAGAGGGAGAGGGGTCATTTTTAGCACTTTCAGGCCAGTCTCTTAGAAGTGACTCAGAGGGAGGTTTTTTGCAACAGCAGAGGCCAGGTACAAATGTGGCCAGACAGGGCCCACTACTGGAGGACGAGGAGGAGGTGAAGGAGGATGAGGATTTAGCATGTTCACAGCGGGGTGGCACCCAGCGCAGCTCGGGCCCATCACTGGTGCGTGGCTGGGGGGAAATGCAGGACGATGACGATACGCCTCCCACAGAGGACAGCTTGTCCTTACCTCTGGGCAGCCTGGCACACATGAGCAACTACATGCTGCAGTGCCTGCGCAACGACAGCAGAGTTGCCCACATTTTAACGTGTGCGGACTACCGGGTTGCCATCCTGCTGGATCCCCGGTACAAAGACAATGTGCCCACCTTACTTCCTGCACTGGAGCGTGATAGGAAGATGCGCGAGTACAAGCGCACGTTGGTAGACGCGCTACTGAGAGCATTCCCAAATGTCAAAGGGGAACAAGTGGAAGCCCAAGGCGAAGGCAGAGGAGGAGCAAGAGGTCGCCAACGCAGCTGTGTCACGGCCAGCTCCTCTGAGGGCAGGGTTAGCATGGCAGAGATGTGGAAAAGTTTTGTCAACCCCTTTTATGCCTTGGAGGTGCTGGCCTGCCCGGCGGCCAGCGTTTTGTCTGAACGTGTATTCAGCACGGCAGGGGGAGTCATTACAGACAAACGAAGCCGCCTGTCTACAGCCAATGTGGACAAGCTGACGTTCATAAAAATGAACCAGGCATGGATCCCACAGGACCTGTCCATCCCTAGTGCAGATTAGACATTTATAACTACCTCCCCTTAACCATATATTATTGTACTCCAGGGCACTTCCTCATTCAATCCTCTTTTTATTTTCATTTTACCATTATATTGCGGGGCAACCCAAAGTTGAATGAACCTCTCCTCTGTCTGGGTGCCGGGGCCTAAAAATATCTGACAGTGGCCTGTTCCAGTGTTGGGTGACGTGAAGCATGATTCTCTGCTATGACATGAAGCCTGAATCTCTGCTATGGGACCTCTCTCCTCTGTCTGGGTGCCGGGGCCTAAATATCTGACAGTGGCCTGTTCCAGTGGTGGGTGACATGAAGCCTGATTCTCTGCTATGGGACCTCTCTCCAATTGATATTGGTTAATTTTTATTTAATTTTAATTCATTTGTTTGCAGGGGATTTACCTACATGTTGCTGCCTTTTGCAGCCCTCTAGCCCTTGCCTGGGCTGTTTTACCGCCTTTTTAGTGCCGAAAAGTTCGGGTCCCCATTGACTTCAATGGGGTTCGGGTTCAGGGCGAAGTTCGGGTCGAGTTCGGATCCCGAACATTTCCGGGAAGTTCGGATGAACTTCTCGAAACCCGAACATCCAGGTGTTCGCTCAACTCTAGTTGTCATGTTGTTAATAAAGTTTAATGCAAAAAGCAAACAGCACCCACACAGATCTGCTTCTACACTGACAGACATGAGGGGCTGCCGCAGGTAACACATGTTACTGTACATGTTTTGCTCCTCAATACACTACTATTCACCTGATATGGTCTTGTACACATCTCAATTTTGCTCTATGTCAAGCGGATATGTTTGTAAACAGAAAAAACGTATACAAACATATAGCTTGACGTACCCATAGACTATAATTAGGCAAACATAGTTTGAAAGTGCATTCTTTTGTCACCGTTTATGCTTCTGTATGTTTATTTTGCAGGACAGAACAGCATAGCATACATAAACTTTTTTAATTTGCAGTAAATGGAAGACGGATGGAAACGTAAGACAATACGTTTTAATCTGTTAAACATATCCGTTTTTATCCAGACACTTCCTACTTTCTTTGATATACTTCAAATATTTTTAAAAGAGAAAGTTTTCCAAAAAACGTATACCGTATTTTTCACCGTATAAGACGCACCGGCCCATAAGACGCACCAAGGTTTTTGGGGAGGAAAATAAGAAAAAAAAATGTTTTAACCAAAAGGTGTGCTGTGTGTTTGGTGGGTTTGGAACTAATGGTGGTCTGTGGATGGCACTATTACTGGGGATCTGTGGATGACGGACACTGTTATGGGGGGAATCTGTGGATGACTGACACTGTTATGGGGGGGATCTGTGGATGACGGACACTTATGGGGGGGATCTGTGGATGACGGACACTGTTAAGGGGGGGATCTGTGGATGACGGACACTGTTATGGGGGGGATCTGTGGATGACGGACACTGTTATGGGGGGGATCTGTGGATGACAGACACTGTTATGGGGGGGATCTGTGGATGACGGACACTGTTATGGGGGGGATCTGTGGATGACGGACACTGTTATGGGGGGGATCTGTGGATGACGGACACTGTTATGGGGGGATCTGTGGATGACTGACACTGTTATGGGGGGATCTGTGGATGATGGACACTGTTATGGGGGGGATCTGTGGATGACGGACACTGTTATGGGGGGGATCTGTGATGGACACTGTTATGGGGGGATCTGTGGATGATGGACACTGTTATGGGGGGGATCTGTGGATGACGGACACTGTTATGGGGGGGATCTGTGATGGACACTGTTATGGGGGTATCTGTGGCTTGCACTGTTACAGGGGGATCTGTGGCTGGCACTGTTACAGGGGGGATCTGTGGATGGCACTGTTATATATGTGTCATCCACAGGCCCTCCCAGCCCATAACTGTGCCATCCACAGATCCCCCGCTGCTCCTGTATACAAATATAAGATGTCTTATTCAATTAATAGTTATTAAACATGCCCCCCAACTCCTAATAGTACCTTACATTCGAACCTCTTCAGTACAATGGAGGCAGGCAGGCCGGGCGGCCGGCGCGTCACTCACTGACGTCACTTGCCTGCGCCGCCTGCTTCATTCATAAAGTAGGCGGCGCAGGCACCTGACATCAGGGAGTTACGCTGCCGCCCGCCCGGCCTGCATACTGAAGCGCTTAGGATTTAAGGTAGTATTAGGAATAAAGGGGCATATTTAATAACTATTAATTAAATAAGACATATTATATTAGTATACCGGAGCGGCGGGGCTATAGTACAGTGACTGCACTGCCCCGCCGCTATTGCCGGCCCCCAACTCCTCCTCCCAGTCCCTCCCCGAGTCCCCGCTCACTTTCGCCGTATAAGACGCAGGGGCATTTTTCCCCAATTTTGGGGGGAGAAAAAGTGCGTCTTATACGGCGAAAAATACGGTACTTTGGTTTAAAAAACAGATAAAGAAAAAAAAAATCCCCCTTTTTTTTTTTCTTGCTTTCCCCGGGTTTATAGGGGTGATGGGGTTAATGGAAAGCGGTAGGGGAGTTGGGGATGGGGGAGAGGGGACAAAGGGCTTGAAATATATATTATACATAATTTGTATTTGAAATGTGAGATTCTCTGCATTTATAAACTTCTCACTGACGCAATGTTTAGTCCTATCCAGCTCTCTTACGGATGGATTTTACAGGACAAAAATGGACAATGGACTATACCATATTTTTTCTTTAGGGAAAGGCAATTGGATGGATCCAATAAAGGTCTGCATGTACAATTGTAAATACATGCCTATTACAAAGTTGTTCTACATCCTATTGTCTTAAGAAATAAATGCAGTTATTAAAACCAGAATACTTCTTTAAAGGGACTCTGTCACCAGTTTCTAACCCCCACTTTTAAAAATATTGTTCTGTCCATGGAGCCCTTGTGATTACTAAGGTGTTCTTATAAGCTAAATCTGCTGGCTCGTTTTGATAAAAAAAACCTTTTATCTAACCTGTCAGTCATGTAGTTAAGGTGCCCAGGGCGTTTCTCATGGCCTGAAGATGCCGCCCGCCACCGCCGCCGTTGGTGCCCAGCTCCTCCTCTGCTCTCGTCAGCGCCGCCTGAAAATCATAAGATACGCCTCCGGCTCTCTCTCACTCCCCCCTCCTTCTTTTCTAAGATCCCGCGCGTGCGGCAGTGTTCGCGTTATCGGGAGGTTGAGCAAAGTGCGCATGCACACTTCGCTCAATGAGGCTGAATCGAAAAGTCCGCACGGGCGCATCAGGCACAGGCCTGTGCGCACACGCGGGATCTTAGAAAAGAAGGAGGGGGGACTGAGGGAGAGCCGGAGGCGTATTTCTTGATATTCAGGCGGCGCTGACCAGAGCAGAGGAGGAGCTGGGCACCAACGGCGGCGGCATCTTCAGACCATGAGAAACGCCCTGGGCACCTTAACTACATGACTGACAGGTTAGATAAAAGGTTTTTTTTATCAAAACGAGCCAGCAGATTTAGCTTATAAGAACACCTTAGTAATCACAAGGGCTCCATGGACAGAACAATAGTTTTAAAAGTGGGGGTTAGAAACTGGTGACAGAGTCCCTTTAAGGACCAGGAAAATGTATCCCCTCTGTGCTCCAGCATTCACAACATTTGAATTTTTTCTTCAATATAGCTGTATGAGACCTTTTATTTTGAAGGATGAGTATTACTAGGTAGTATTTTAAAATACATGTATTTTAACATTTAATTTATACGGTCTATAAAATATTGAAGTTTGGGGTGTAAAAGTGGGATTCTATTATTGAATAGAAAGGCACGGCGCATGAAAAAAAGTAAGAAGGGGAGAGAACTGAAGCACAAAAAGAATACATTTTATTACTGAAAAGAGAGGACATGGTCAAGGAGAAAAGTTATAGCGGCTGAAGGGGAGACTAAGGAGGCATGGGGGAGGACCAAAATATACTTCAATACCATGCACAAACCTGAGGTGAGGGGGGTCACCACACTGTTGTGCAAAGCATAGCTTAGGATTCATCTGCCCAGGGGTGTATCTATAGGGGAAGTGGCTTCTTTGGGGCCCTGACTCAGAAGGGGCCCACCCAGGAGGAGGACCAATTGATTTTATTTTCAGGGCCCGCTCAACAGTATTAAATAATGACATTATATATATACACAGTGACCGTACATACACTGTAGGAAACAAACAGAGCATCTGCCGGGCCTCATCTCAGAGAGCGATCTTTACTAGTCACAGAATTTAGGGTTGCATGAAAGGAGAGGGCTGCGAAGAAGTTACTGAGGGAAGGGGGGGGGGGGGGGGGCGTTCATTCTAAAAATTGTCTTGGGGCCCAATCAGTTATGCCACTGCCTCTGCCTTAGGCCGCAATCACACGACCATGTGGTCATGTCAGTTTGTGGAGTGCAAACTGCATATTTGTAAAACACGGTCACCGGCCGTGTGTACCCCACATTGCAGTGCAGACCTATTGACTTCAATGAGTCCATGAACCACAAGATGAGGCCAAATATAGGACATAGTTTTGGTGTGCTTCTGGGTCTGTGTCTCTGCTCCGTAAAATACATATCCTATCGTTGGCCAGATCTTGCGGATCACAGACCCATTGAAGTCAATCGCGGTGTACACACAACCGGAGCCCATGTTTTGCGGATACGCGGTTTGCAGTCCGCAAAAAACAGGCAGAGCTGTCCCATGGTCGTGTAAATGCAACCTAAGGTTTATTTTATCTGAGTTGATGGGAGAATTTGCAGAAAGAAACAACTGCTACTAATCAGCAGCTGTCCCTACACTTAGGGCTCATGCACACAACTGTTGTCGGGGTGGGAATCGCAGGCCATATGTGTCAGAAGCATCTCCCTGGCTAACCATGGCCCCCTGATCAGAACTGACTGTATCATAGTGATTTATGATAGTCAAGTAGAAAAAGTTAATCAGCACTCAATTTTGACGCTAATACATCTTCACTTTATTGCCATAAGCAGAATATAGACAAATGTGACGCATTTTGGCTAAACAGCTTTTTTCAAACAAGCATCTTGCCTGTATTTCACTTATGGGAAGAAAAAAAAAATAAAATGATTTATTAACATAAAAAAGTAAGTGCTGATCCACTTCTTCTACTTGGATGTATGGGCCTGCAACCCAGGATACGAGCACCACATTCAGTGTAGATTTACCTCTAGTAATCAGGAGGCCCTCTGTTACACCCAGTTCCCACTGGAAGGGTGTTTATTATTCTCATATGGGCCAGCCGTCTCCAGCCACTGCAGAGACGATCTATTTTGTTTCTTCAGGTTCTTTTTTCCTTCAATTGGAATTAATATTTACTCTGAGCTCATCCCCTGATGAGTCTGACTATTGAGACAGAAGCATGTCACGGAAGTAAACTCAGGTTTAAAATAGGGAATTAGCCAAGCACTGGGGCAGGTTCCAGATGGGGTCGCCCCTTTTGGGGTGGGTGCTCTGTATAGGTAGGTAAGGTTTTATAGATTCCCTTCCAGAATTTCCTTAATATAGGGTATACTAGGGATAGCTTTACCCGGAATATACCGAATCACCTGTAACGGACACCCGTACCCAGATGACTACAAATTTACAGATGTACCCTCTATGGTACATACATCAAGTATATGGACTATAGAGCAACCTTCTATGGACAAGAATTGGTAAGACAGTTCCTTTTTATTTATTTCCTGACTGATATATACGGTCTACCATTTATATTGACACCAGTATTGTGAATATATATTTTTGTCAGTGTTTTGTGGCGCCTTTTTGTATTTTTTGGATGAATTTTAAATTATACCATAGTAAAAGTTAAGTTTTAGACGATCCCCCCTCCTGTGGGGAGGCATTTTTCAGTTTCCAACTCATCTACTTCAAAAGAGAAATATATTTATTTCATTTGTGACAAACCTATAACCACTTACTTAAAGTAAAAGAAAATTCCTAAAGATATCAGAAGTGATGCAATCGACAATCCATGTCCAATAATGGTCAGGTAGAACAAATTTAGGGCTGTCTACAAAAGAGAAAAAAAAAAGTCTGAATCTTAGGGGTTGTATAAATATCTACACGTGTGCATCTGGTTACTTTTCAAAACCCCATCCATATGTGATGGCCATCGGAAACATGATTTAGAAGTTATTGCCTCACTTCCCACAAATTTATGTGGTCATTAGCGGTCGCATGTAGGTATGGTTTCCACCACATATCGTTGCAGCTGTTGGTATTATGGTCCGAATGCCACATGTTCCCAAAGCCCGGCTATATGAGGTAGCCAAAGACAATATGATTTTGTTGGTGTAACTGAGGCATTCCCTTCAAAATCACCTGGCCATTTACCACCACATGTGGATGGGGTTTCAGCTGTGAGTGGCATCAAGGACCATTTGTTCTTATCTCATTATATAAGCAAGTGTAAGTCTAAATTGGGACCAATCAAGATAAGGCTATGTAGGGCGGTAGTCTCGTGTCTGCAAGAAAGCTGAAAATCTTGGCATCATGTGGATGTTGAGTATTTTAAACTGATTTATGGATTTATAATTTAACATACCGGTAATAAGGAAAACAGCATATGAAACAGGTGGTAAGTTAACCTTTTTTTTTTTTTTTTAACAAAAACACATGGCCATTGAATCCTAGCCAGAAATGATATGCTAATAACTAATTTACAGTCAAAATGCTTAATCCGATATAGTTGATAATCCAAACAGTGATAATCTGTGGCATGTGTTGTGTAAACAGGTTACGTCATTGTGTCTTAAAGCCCCCCTTTACTTTTTCACATGAAATTCTATATATCAGAATTTGACATCTATTTAATGGGGTTCCAAAAACTCATACCTTTACTCGTTCAATCGTGAAGGCATTACACTGTGTATAATTTGTCCATGTTCTATTACTGTCTGGATGCCTGAACCAGTATCCATTTGAACCACAATGCTTTGTAACTTTCTCTTTAAAATAGAAAAAAAAAAAAAAAGTTACTTATCAAAACAGTAATTATTAGACAAAAGCCATTATTCATTCTAATTTATGAGCATCTGTAATTTGATTATCTGTATCTTAGTGCAGGCAGCATTTTCTGCTTAACTGCAAGTTCTGACTACCAACAATCAACACCAATCTAGCTTTATTCATCCCTAATGCTTAATCTTCATTGCTTTTATTTAGCAGACAAAAAATAAATAAAAAAATATAGATATAAAATATATAAAATGTTAGTCCATGATTTCAAACAATCAACATACCACCTGTGTATGTGCATTTTTTAAATTCTATTTACTTATGCACTCAGCTGGCTTGTCTAAGAGCAACAGTGTGTTCACAAGCATTCGAAGTAGCATACCACAACCACGGTCAGCGACCTTCGGTATGGCACAACACATGCTCACAACCCCGACAGGCTTAGGGAGCCCTTTCACTGCCCCAGTGAAACAGAGCCTTCCAGCCCTGTAGACTGCCACCAGTTCCTCATAAGATATAATCCCGGTCTGTTAACTAGGAATTATATTGGGCCAGAAACAGGCCCGGGTAGCATGTAACATTAAACTGAGACACAGACGTGTGGATTCGGGAGTCGAGATAAGAGAACAACCCAAGATTGAATTGTATATTTAGTCACCTTAAAGAGGACCTTTCACTGGTATACAAACTAAAAACTAACTCTATCTGTGGGCAGAGCGGCGCCCAGGGGTCCCCCTGCACTTACTAGTATGCCTGAGCGCCGCTCGGTTCGCCCGGTATAGGCTCCGGTGTCTCAGCTCCGTCTGTTGTACTGGAATGATTTTTTGTAAGAGGCGTGTCCCTTGCTGCAGCACTGGCCAATTGCAGCGCACAGCTCAAAACCAGGCTTTGAGCTGTGTGCTGTGATTGGCCAGCACTGCAGCAAGGGACACGCCTCCTACAAAAAATCAGTCCAATACAACAGATGGCGCTGAGACACCGGAGCCTAAACCGGGCGAACGGAGCAGCGCCCAGGCATACTAGTAAGTGCAGGGGGACCCCTGGGTGCCGCTCTGCCCACAGATAGAGTTAGTTTTTAGTTTGTATACCAGTGAAAGGTCCTCTTTAACCACCGCCGGACCGCCTAACGCAGATTCGCGTTCCGGAGGTGGCAACTCTGCGCAGAGTCACGCATATATGCGTCATCTCGCGAGAGCCGTGATTTCCTGTGAACGCGCGCACACAGGCGCGCGCGCTCACAGGAACGGAAGGTAAGCGAGTGGATCTCCAGCCTGCCAGCGGCGATCGCTCGCTGGCAGGCTGGAGATGTGATTTTTTTAACCCCTAACAGGTATATTAGACGCTGTTTTGATAACAGCGTCTAATATACCTGCTACCTGGTCCTCTAGTGGTCCCTTTTGTTTGGATCGACCACCAGAGGACACAGGCAGCTGTGTAAAGTACCACCAAACACCACTACACTACACTACCCCCCCCCCCGTCACTTATTAACCCCTTATGAACCCCTGATCACCCCATATAGACTTCCTGATCACTTCCGTGTCATTGATCACCCCCCTGTAAGGCTCCATTCAGACGTCCGTATGATTTTTACGGATCCACGGATACATGGATCGGATCCGCAAAACACATACGGACGTCTGAATGGAGCCTTACAGGGGGGTGATCAATGACAAGGGGGTGATCACGCATATAGACTTCCTGATCACTTCCCTGTCATTGATCACCCCCCTGTAAGGCTCCATTCAGACGTCCGTATGATTTTTACGGATCCACGGATACATGGATCGGATCCGCAAAACACATACGGACGTCTGAAGGGAGCCTTACAGGGGGGTGATCAATGACAAGGGGGTGATCACGCATATAGACTTCCTGATCACTTCCCTGTCATTGATCCCCCCCCTGTAAGGCTCCATTCAGACGTCCGTATGTGTTTTGCGGATCCGATCCATGTATCCGTGGATCCGTAAAAATCATACGGACGTCTGAATGGAGCCTTACAGGGGGTGATCACCCATATAGACTCCCTGATCACCCCCCTGTAAGGCTCCATTCAGACGTCCGTATGCGTTTTGCAGATCCAATCCATGTATCCGTGGATCCGTAAAAAAATCATACAGACGTCTGAATGGAGCCTTACAGGGGGGTGATCACCCATATAGACTCCCTGATCACCCCCCCTGTAAGACTCCATTCAGACGTCCGTATGCGTTTTGCGGATCCGATCCATGTATCCGTAAAAAATCATACGGACGTCTGAATGGAGCCTTACAGGGGGGTGATCAATGACAGGGGGGTGATCACCCCATATAGACTCCCTGATCACCCCCCTGTCATTAATCACCCCCTGTAAGGCTCCATTCAGACGTCCGTATGTGTTTTGCGGATCCGATCCATGTATCCGTGGATCCGTAAAAAATCATACGGACATCTGAATAGAGCCTTACAGGGGGGTGATCAATGACAGGGGGGTGATCACCCCATATAGACTCACTGATCACCCCCCTGTCATTGATCACCCACTGTAAGGCTCCATTCACACATTTTTTTTGGCCCAAGTTAGCGGAAATTTTTTGGGGTTTTTGTTTTTTCTTACTAAGTCTCATATTCCACTAACTTGTGTCAAAAAATAAAATCTAACATGAACTCACCATACCCCTCACAGAATCCAAATGCGTAACATTTTTTAGACATTTATATTCCAGACTTCTTCTCACGCTTTAGGGCCCCTAAAATGCCAGGGCAGTATAAATACCCCACATGTGACCCCATTTTGGAAAGAAGACACCCCAAGGTATTCCGTGAGGGGCATATTGAGTCCATGAAAGATTGAAATTTTTGTCCCAAGTTAGCGGAAAGGGAGACTTTCCGAGAAAATACAAAAAAAAAAAATTTCCGCTAACTTGTGCCAAAAAAAGAAAAAAATTCTAGGAACTTGCCATGCCGTTCACGGAATACCTTGGGGTGTCTTCTTTCAAAAATGGGGTAACATGTGGGGTATTTATACTGCCCTGGCATTTTAGGGCCCCGAAAGCGTGAGAAGTCTGGAATCCAAATGTCTAAAAATGCCCTCCTAAAAGAAATTTGGGCCGCTTTGCGCATCTAGGCTGCAAAAAAGTGTCACACATGTGGTATCGCCGTACTCAGGAGACGTTGGGGAATGTGTTTTGGGGTGTCATTTTACATATACCCATGCTGGGTGAGATAAATATCTTGGTCAAATGCCAACTTTGTATAAAAAAATGGGAAAAGTTGTCTTTTGCCAAGATATTTCTCTCACCCAGCATGGGTATATGTAAAATGACACCCCAAAACACATTCCCCAACTTCTCCTGAGTACGGCGATACCAGATGTGTGACACTTTTTTGCAGCCAAGGTGGGCAAAGGGGCACACATTCCAAAGTGCACCTTTCGGATTTCACCGGTCATTTTTTACAGATTTTGATTGCAAACTACTTCTCACATATATGGGCCCCTAAATTGCCAGGGCAGTATAACTACGCCACAAGTGACCCCATTTTGGAAAGAAGACACCCCAAGGTATTCCGTGAGGGGCATGGCGAGATCCTAGAATTTTTTTTTTTTTGTCGCAAGTTAGTGGAATATGAGACTTTGTTAGAAAAAAAAAAAAAAAAATTAAAAAAATCATCATTTTCCGCTAACTTGTGACAAAAAATAAAAAGTTCTATGAACTCACTATGCCCATCAGCGAATACCTTAGGGTGTCTACTTTCCGAAATGGGGTAATTTGTGGGGTTTTTCTACTGTCTGGGCATTGTAGAACCTCAGGAAACATGACAGGTGCTCAGAAAGTCAGAGCTGCTTCAAAAAGCGGAAATTCACATTTTTTTTACCATAGTTTGTAAACGCTATAACTTCTACCCAAACCATTTTTTTTGGACCGAAACATTTTTTTTTTTATCAAAGACATGTAGAACAATAAATTTTGCGAAAAATGTATATATGGATGTCGTTTTTTTTGCTAAATTTTACAACTGAAAGTGAAAAATGTCTTTTTTTTGCAAAAAAAATTGTTAAATTTCGATTAATAACAATTAAAGTAAAAATGTCAGCAGCAATGAAATACCACCAAATGAAAGCTCTATTAGTGAGAAGAAAAGGAGGTAAAATTCATTTGGGTGGTAAGTTGCATGACCGAGCAATAAACGGTGAAAGTAGTGTAGTGCAGAAGTGTAAAAAGTGGCCTGGTCATTAAGGGGGTTTCAGCTAGCGGGGTTAAAGTGGTTAATGGCACACTAGACAACAACAATATATACACAAGGGATATATACAATAGAGATGCAAATACAGGTGATAGTACAGTCAGAATTAGAAGATAATGCAAAAGTCAGTTACTGAATAGATGTGTAGGCCTTAATGCTGCAGTTACATGGGAGGCAGTGATGCCAGTGAAGTTTCCTGGTCTCTTCTAAAATGATATATGGTGTGACCTACAGTACAGACCAAAAGTTTGGACACACATTCTCATTCAAAGAGTTTTCTTTATTTTCAGGACTATGAAAATTGTAGATTCACACTGAAGGCATCAAAACTATGAATTAACACATGTGGAATTATATACATAACAAAAAAGTGTGAAACAACTGAAAATGTCATATTTAGGTTCTTCAAAGTAGCCAACCTTTTGATTTGATCACTGCTTTGCACACTCTTGGCATTCTCTTGATAAGCTTCAAGAGGTAGTCATCTGAAATGGTTTTTACTTCACAGGTGTGCCCTGTCAGGTTTATTAAGTGGGATTTCTTGCCTTATAAATGGTGTTGGGACCATCAGTTGCGTTGTGGAGAAGTCAGGTGGATACACAGCTGATAGTCCTACTGAATAGACTGTTAGAATTTGTATTATGGCAAGAAAAAAAGCAGCTAAGTAAAGAAAAATGAGTGGCCATCATTACTTTAAGAAATGAAGGTCAGTCAGTCCGAAAAATTGGAAAAACTTTAAAAGTGTCCCCAAGTGCAGTCACAAAAACCATCAAGCACTACAAAGAAACTGGCTCACATGCAGACCGCCCAGGAAAGGAAGACCAAGAGGCACCTCTGCTGCGGAGGATAAGTTTATCCGAGTCACCAGCCTCAGAAAACGCAGGTTAACAGCAGCTCAGATTAGAGACCAGGTCAATGCCACACAGAGTTCTAGCAGCAGACACATCTCTAGAACAACTATTAAGAGGAGACTGTGTGAATCAGGCCTTCATGGTAGAATATCTGCTAGGAAACCACTGCTAAGGACAGGCAACAAGCAGAAGAGACTTGTTTGGGCTAAAGAACACAAGGAATGGACATTAGACCAGTGGAAATCTGTGCTTTGGTCTGATGAGTCCAAATTTGAGATCTTCGGTTCCAACCACCGTGTCTTTGTGCGACGCAGAAAAGGTGAACGGATGGACTCTACGTGCCTGGTTCCCACCGTGAAGCATGGAGGAGGAGGTGTGATGGTGTGGGGGTGCTTTGCTGGTGACACTGTTGGGGATTTATTCAAAATTGAAGGCATACTGAACCAGCATGGCTACTACAGCATCTTGCAGCGGCATGCTATTTCATCTGGTTTGCGTTTAGTTGGACCATCATTTATTTTTCAACAGGACAATGACCCCAAACACACCTCCAGGCTGTGTAAGGGCTATTTGACCATTAAGGAGAGTGATGAGGTGCTGCACCAGATGACCTGGCCTCCACAGTCACCGGACCTGAACCCAATCAAGATGGTTTGGGGGTGAGCTGGACCGCAGAGTGAAGGCAAAAGGGCTAACAAGTGCTAAGCATCTCTGGGAACTCCTTCAAGACTGTTGGAAGACCATTTCAGGTGACTACCTCTTGAAGCTCATCAAGAGAATGCCAAGAGTGTGCAAAGCAGTAATCAAAGCAAAAGGTGGCTACTTTGAAGAACCTAGAATATGACATATTTTCACACTTTTTTGTTATGTATATAATTCCACATGTGTTAATTGATAGTTTTGATGCCTTCAGTGTGAATCTACAATTTTCATAGTCATGAAAATAAAGAAAACTCTTTGAATGAGAAGGTGTGTCCAAACTTTTGGTCTGTACTGTACCTTCAGAAGAAAGACAATGGCCACTGCCTCGCACAGGCAATTAACCCTTGGTTGGGCATGCCCCTCCCATCCCCTGGGAGGGTGCTACTCCCAATCCCCTTGGGTATGGTAGCTAAAACTCCAAAAACCCAACTGGGATCATAACTCCTCACCAGAAGGTCATTGGGAGGCGGTTCTGGTGCCTGGTTCCCTGGTAAATAAGGAGACGAAACATGCCTTTGCTGCTTGGATTCTACTCTGAGCTATCCTTATCTCCCCTTCCCTGGGTCCTACAGTCGAGGGAGGTTCAGGGAAACGTCCGGCTTGGCCCCGCGATGTCCAAGATGTAGCAGGTATTTGGTTATGTACGGTCTTTTCCTAATTACTTGTGAACTCACTATACCAGACTGGAGGGATTTCTTTGATGCTGTTGACCAACTCAGGCCCCCAGTAGGGGGTCTTTCTGTCAGAAAAGCTTGCTTCCAGTCCGGCTGCTGGAAGGGGTGAAATTTTATAACTTTGAGGCTGGGCCACCTGTGGAGCCTGTTTAGTATGCAACATGCCCATCACCGGTGATGGCAAATTGGCAGGCATCAAATTGTATATCCCCATATTTGCTATTTTGGATATAATCTTTTTATACATTTCTCACTAATCTTCTGTTTATTTTCTTCTTCTAAATATTCTATTGTACTAGACATTCTTTCTATTCTCGCAAATTGACTTCTTGGTATACTCTTAAATACATGAGGTGCATGAAAACTTGAATATAGTAAAATATTATTAGGACCCATGTTTTTTACATACAAAGTTGTTTCAAATCTTGAATTTCTTCCTATTAATTTCACATTCAAAAAGAATATGACATATCTATTCTACTCTGGATTGAATGTAATATACTTATGAATCTGATTTAAAGAAAAAAGTAACCAAATTTAAAAAATATTCAATTTATCGACATACCAACTCAATATGCATGAAAACCGTCTACTTCAGAAAGGGCTCTCTTTCTGCCCATATAACAAAGTGAACCCTTTTGTATTATTCATTGACATCCAGAAATTCAGAAGGAACCTAATAAAAAGGTATTTTGAAATCGAAACCCCCCATTGCCACAAAAAGAAATTACTATAGAGGAAGAAAAAGAGAGCAATCCAGAAGACCAAGACCTCAGACATATAGATGTACGTCCAAAATCAATTTTTTTTTCCATTACAAAGCCAAGGTCATTGCATCCCTACCTTTTTTTTATCTAATTTCTACAGGCCTAAAAAAGGCCACCAACGAACCAAGCATTCTAAATTATAAAGGCAACCTAACAAAACTAGAACAAAAAGCTCTCAATAATTTAAAAAACAACCGAGACATAATTATCCGCCCTGCAGATAAGAGAGGGGCTATAGTCATTCAAAACTATACTGACTACAAAAATGAAGCCCAGAGGATTCTTGGAGACACACAATATGACCCCTTTACAGATATAAATGTGAAAACTTACTAGCCTAATAAAAGAGGCTCATAGTAAAGGATATATAAATAAAAAAGAAAATAACTTTCTGTTACCCAAAACAAACCAAAGATCCATAAGATCTTAGAGAACCCCCCCAGGGAGACCAATTGTCTCGAATACCAAATGCACCACAAGTAATCTGTCCCTATACATGGATCTACACCTACAGCCGTACATTAAAAACCTACCTTGCTATCTCCATGACTCAAGCCAGCTTATCAGCGAACTAAAAACTATCAATTGGCAGGAGTCATATGCATTTCTGACTATGGATGTTACATCATTATACACCAACATAAGACATGACCTAGGCCTAAGATTCATCCAATCAGTCTTGGAGGAAGATATCAACTTTAAACCCCCTCAAGTAATTTTTCTATTACAGAGCCTATGCTTCATATTAGAGAATAACAATTTCAGATACAATGGTAATATATACCACCAGTGCAAGGGGACTGCTATGTCGACACGGGTAGCGCCTTCCTTTGCTAACCTTTTCATGGGGGAATTTGAAAAAATGCATATTATTAACCATCCTACCTACAAATATCAAATTATTTATTTTAAAATATATATTGATGATATATTTATTATATGGGACAGGGATTAATCCTCCGCAAAATCCTTCAGTCAGTCTTTGAATTACACCGACTGGGGGATCACCTTCAGTCCCAATTTTAATAGGATAGAGATTGAGTTTTTTGATATAGTCATCTCAAACCATAATAATACCATACTCACGAAGACGTATTTCAAGCCAGTATATACCAATAGTTACATCCATTACTCCAGCTTTCACCATAAAAAATGGCTGCAAAACATCCCATGCAGCCAATGCAAACGGATAAGACGAAACTGCACGCGTAAGGATGACTACAGCAGAAACATATCATCAAAAAGAGGTTTTATGATAAGAATTATCCAGACAAACTAATAAATAATGCAATCAAGAAGAACGTAGCTTACTCCCAGGAGGAATGCCTGACAACAACTATCAAAAAACAGGAAGAACAAGACCGCATTAACTTTATTACACAATACAGTAACTCAAATAGATACATCAAAGAAGTGCTAACGGAACACTGGCATGTAGTACTTCAAGACCCACACCTCTCAAATACTTATCCCATAAGCCAAAGATTGCGTATAGGCGGGCACCAACCATCAAAATTATCTTAGCCGAGTAAACCTAGGCAACATAACACAAAACAGAGTAACCCTAAAAGGATTACGACATCCAATGTAGGAAGCTATAAATGTAAATCAAATCGTTGCCTATGCTGCAAAACCACCCATAATCAGATAACTTTTATGTCAAACCATAGTGGTATGACCTGTCACTCCACGTATGTTATATATCTAACTGAGTGTGGGTGCGGCCTACAATATGTGGGGTGTACAACACAAGAGTTACACTGCCGCATGAACACAGATACAACATACAGCAATAATATCAGAAACACAGCCTCTCAAGACACTGTGCTTCTACTATAGAGAAAGAGAAATACCCCATAAAGGTTACTCAAATTGAACATATACCAGAAAAAACTTTCAACCGTTTTGACACTTTACAGAAACGTGAGGTTTTCTGGATCTACTAACTTGACACCCTAACCCCACATGGCCTGAACAAAATGAATGAAACAACAGGATTCATGGCCCATCAACCTACTTTATATATCAATAGACAATTCAGAGGAGCTCACCAGCAACCTACTGGAGCCCAGTCTTTCAGATACCAGCTGAAAACCAAAAAAATACTGAAACACAATTAGACTGGCTCACAGTATTTTTGCATTTATTACACTTAATAAAAATCACAATTATTTACTATTGTAATTGTAAAATGATAAAATTAATAAAATTAATTGCCCACTAAATATAAAACATATCCTAGTAGTATATCAAAATAGCATAAATGTGTGGGTATTTTGAATGCGGAGCTCACGCATATACCCAACTAACAGGAGTACTCCAAAGGGATAATAGGACCACTTGATTATGCTGTGTGGTGTCAGTCAATAGCGCATTGAATCCATACTTTGACAATGTTCAGATGGTTATAAAATAACTTGCCAAATGTTCAACATACCAATCGGTAAGAAGATATCCACCCTGCGGTCCACGGTATGTTCTTATAATGTCCGGAGGATACTTTGTACTTATTCTCGTAGCGGTATCTGCTAACTACCTCCTGCCACGAGGTAGTATCACCGCTTCTCCTTCTCGGCGTCTCACGTGACCTGACCTGTAGGTGGTTCACTTGGTCGGTGATGACATCCACCTGCGCCAGTCGGAGTAGCGGGAGTTCGTATAGCAGAACTATACCGGTACGGGGTTATGGATATTTGGCAATTTATGTTATTGAAACAAGAGACCATTGAGAATTTTGTCTTCATGGACTCTCAGGGAACTATGTCTAAACAAGCTGAAGTATCCCAACCAAATATGCTAGATACATTTAAAACACTAGAAAAACTGCTGGTGAGAAAATTACGACACCAGTGGGAAATTAGATCATTAACCCAATATATAAAAGCTGGTATAACGCCACAAGGGTTAACATTATTTAAACCACCAGCTTCTGATTTATGTGGGGAACGCTTTGATTTACAATGGGAATGTTTTTTTAAAATACAGTCTACAGCACTGGTACAACTAGTGATACAAAGAAGGGAGGAATTAGTACTAGAACTAGAACAGGCAATAAAAGAAAAAAGGGTAATAATGGATACCTTTAGAAAAGACGATGACTATTTGAGATTCCAGAATGAATTATTTACAAAATTAAACAAAATGGAACAAGAAATTATTGAGAAAAAAACAAAAAAAATTTCTATAACATCTAGAAAACAAACAAATATCCAAAGACCCTCCACAGTCAAAAATGGAGATTGTACAACAAGAGCCAGTGATATTACAAAAACAACTAAAAATCCCTTTAACACCATTGATAATCTAACGGTGGGGGATAAAAATAAAAAGAATGGAGTCGAAAACTCATCGTCTTTTTTAGTAGGAAGTCAGGGATCCAAAAATCAGGATCGAATAAAATACAATCCCAGACCCAACCACCAATATTTGAAACAACAACAGAAAGGGGCCTATTCACAAACACGACATCAGAAGAACACACCAGACAAACAAATATCAAAATCAACCATTCCTTGGTCGTTTTCCCTATCCAAGGAAACACATTTTCCAGCAGTCTCACACAAGGAGTTAGAAGTAGAAACACAGAAGACAGATGTAGTATCAAATATGAGACCAAGGATTTTTACAGCACAAGCACAAATACACAATGTGTTCACACCGGTGAACACAGTCACAAGAAAAAGAGAACACGAAGGAGTAGAAACAAACGAAGGGCCGAAGTTAAAAATGGGCAAAGCACAGGAGACAATATAATTAATCTGAGCACGAAAGAATTAACTCAATCACAGAAGTCACTACTATCAAAAGGTTTGAAATTTGCCCCTAGTTCCCAGTTAAGCAAATTCGACTGCTATATTGGTATTGAAAAATACATAAAAAAACTATGCTGTAAAAAATATTTTATGAAGAACAACCTTGACCAATTAAATCAAGTATCATCAGAATACCAACACGTTGATGTCAAATTAAAATCTAAAATGTATCCAAAACAAGAATTAAGCAACAAAATGATTACGTTTAGAGGGGCAGTAGAGGCAGACCTCAGAAAACTTAATCCAAAACAGAAAAGTAACATAAACCTCTCCAAACAAGAAATACAGGCGATAAAAGAACTTCAGGCAGATCTAGAGATCACAATACGCCCAGCCGATAAAGGAGGGGCGATTGTGATCCTAGATACTGAATCATACAAAAAAGAATGTCTTAGACAATTGTCTGATGCTACAACATATACACAACTAAGTGAGGACCCTATAGACACATATTTTAAAAAACTGTCACTGTTATGTAATAGAGCTAAAGAACAAGGCATTCTAAATGTAACAGAGTGCAATTTCATCTTAGGCACCCAGAAAAGACTGCCTATGTTCTACTGTATCCCCAAGATACATAAGGACTCGGTCAATCCTCCTGGAAGGCCGATTGTCTCTGGCATAGGATCGCTGACATCTAATCTGTCTCAGTATTTAGACAGATTTCTGCAGCCCTATGTCAGAGACATACCTTCGTATCTTGGGGATACCTCAACAGTTGTGGCCCTCTTGGAAAATATGTATTGCCACCCAGATTGGATACTTGCCACGCTAGATGTGAGCTCTTTATATACGAGCATTAATCATAGGCAGGGTATACAAGCAATATCGAAAATTCTGTCCCAAAAAAACAATTTAGTAATAGAACAATTACAGTTTATATTAGATGGTATTGGTTTTGTGCTAAGTCACAATTATTTTCAGTTTGAGTCTAATTATTATTTGCAGACGACTGGCACCGCCATGGGTACCAGGTTCGGCCCGAGTTATGCCAATTTATTTATGGCAGCATGGGAACAGGACATCATTTCCCCCAAACTCGGGGCGGACCTGGTCCTATGGCGGCGCTATATCGATGATGTTTTATTAATATGGAGAGGCTCATATGCCTCACTAATTCAGTTCATACAAGAAATTAATAATAATGAGCTCAATCTGAAATTTACGGCAAATATTAATTCGCAAGCTGTCGAGTTCCTGGACTTGCATATACACAAAAAACAGGAAACATTTGTCTGTAGTACGTTCCAAAAAGATGTAGCCAAAAATAGTTTCATTTTAAGTACAAGCTGCCACCTCCCAAGGTGGCTCTTAAATGTCCCTTACTCCCAGTTTAGACGTTTAAAACGGAATTGCACAGAAAAAGAACAGTTTGAGGCAGAGGCAGAACACCTGAAAACACAATTTTTAGCTAAAAAATATTCCAATGGACTATTGGAGGATGCAATCAAAAAAGTAAGACAATTGGATAGAACTACCTTTTTTAAATCTGAGGCAATATCTAAAAGTATTAGAGATAAAGAACAAACTGCAAAAATGATTCTCCCATTCAATAAAGATTATTGGATGGTGAACAACATCATACATAAACATTGGCACCATCTAAAAACCGATAAAATCTTGGGCTCTATACTCCCGGCTCTTCCTCCAATTGTCTATACTCGGGCTCCCAATCTAGGGCTGCAAGTAGCCCCCACGATAAGAAAAAAGAGCATAGAACCAATGATAACTCCATGGTCCAACCTAAAAGGGTTTTTCAGGTGTGGTTGCTGCCATAATTGCAAACAGACCCACTTTAAGAGAAATTTGAGAACTATATCTTCAACATCTAATGATTTCAAGTGGGAGATTAAAGAAATTCTATCGTGCAATAGTAAGGCAGTTATCTATGTTATACAATGTCCATGCCCAAAACAGTATATAGGACGGACCAAAAGAGTGTTCAAAACTAGGATCGCAGAACATATTAATAACATTAAAAAACAATCAGAAACACACCCCCTGTCAAAACATTTCAAATTACATCATGCAGGAGATCCTAGTAAATTGAGATACTGTGCCATCCAGTCAGTTAAATCAGACTGGAGAGGAGGGGACTTCTTGGCAAAAATGTCCAGACAAGAATCAAGGAAGATCTTTGAGTTTGGGTCCCTGATGCCACAGGGACTGAATTCAGAGATCAAAATTTTTGGTTTCCTATAGGGGAGGGTGGTGGGACCACATGGTTAGTCGGTGTTGGGCTGTGTGGCGACACGCCGACTTTCCCTGCGTTCCTCCCCCCCCCTCTCCCTCCCACGTAGATCAGTCCAGGACCTTCAAACTCAGGATCCAGCTATAAAGTTGTCAATACCATACCACCATTGCTTATCCATGTCTTATTTTTATTTCTATTTGTATATTCATTTTTATACTTATTTTTATTTATTTTTTTATCTTATATGTCTATTTGTATTCTTATTTTTATTTATTCATTTTTTGTAATCTTCTTAAAAAATCTTTATTCTATTTCTATGACAATTGTACTTTATTTTACTTTTATTGTCTCTTTTATTGTTCATTTCATCTATCATCTATCTCTACTTTTTATTTTTTATTTTTTATTCCTATTTCTATATAGAAGGTTTTTTATGTAAAAATAATGTCTATAGTTCTTTTTATATTTGGTACTATATAGTATATATATGTTGCCCACAAAGCATGACAAAATCCTAAAAATCCAAAATCCTCTGTCTGGAACCATGACAAAATCAGGCTGCAAGTGGTTAATCCCTTGCAGCCAATTAATTAAGAATCCAGACCAGATATTTCATTAAACCCAAAAAGGGGATATAAAGACATGTCCAGTCTGTACAAAGGTAGCATTTCACATTTGCCTACTGAGGAAGGAACTACGGTTCTGAAACGCGTCTAGGATAAATCAGTGTGAACAGGACCCAGCCAGTGGTGCGCTATTTCTGTCTAAGCACAAAAAAGGATCCGTGCTATTTATTATCTAGAACCACCCGAGAAAAATCCATGCGGTAACGGCAGCGACTTAATCTCTAAAGAGGACTGATTCAACCACCATCCAAACAGTTCCTGTGAAGGGGAGTCGAACCCCGTACCGGTATAGTTCTGCTATACGAACTCCCGCTACTCCGACTGGCGCAGGTGGATGTCATCACCGACCAAGTGAACCACCTACAGGTCAGGTCACGTGAGACGCCGAGAAGGAGAAGCGGTGATACTACCTCGTGGCAGGAGGTAGTTAGCAGATACCGCTACGAGAATAAGTACAAAGTATCCTCCGGACATTATAAGAACATACCGTGGACCGCAGGGTGGATATCTTCTTACCGATTGGTATGTTGAACATTTGGCAAGTTATTTTATAACCATCTGAACATTGTCAAAGTATGGATTCAATGCGCTATTGACTGACACCACACAGCATAATCAAGTGGTCCTATTATCCCTTTGGAGTACTCCTGTTAGTTGGGTATATGCGTGAGCTCCGCATTCAAAATACCCACACATTTATGCTATTTTGATATACTACTAGGATATGTTTTATATTTAGTGGGCAATTAATTTTATTAATTTTATCATTTTACAATTACAATAGTAAATAATTGTGATTTTTATTAAGTGTAATAAATGCAAAAATACTGTGAGCCAGTCTAATTGTGTTTCAGTACTTTATATATCACTTGACCTCATCGAAGCGCCCTGACACATGCCTAAAGAATCTCTCTATATATATAATAAAGGACCAGGGAAGAAAAAAATGGATATCCTTTCTACATATATTATCCCCTAAGAACGACTAAACATATGTCTGTTTCTTTCAATACAGAAGTACAGAATTACCCTCACCATATTTTGGGTTCAAAATTTGCATACGCACAGTTTCTACGCCTCCTTTTATGCAGGCACCTGTAGATATTATTTGATTTTGTATACATATATTATATATGATTTTGTACACAGGTTCTATATGTTTTAGGTTTTGGAATATATATATATATATATATATATATATATATATATATATATATATATACACACACACGCACACAGTACAGACCAAAAGTTTGGACACACCTTCTCATTCAAAGAGTTTTCTTTATTTTCAGGACTATGAAAATTGTAGATTCACACTGAAGGCATCAAAACTATGAATTAATACATGTGGAATTATATACATAACAAAAAAGCGTGAAACAACAGAAAATATGTCATATTCTAGGTTCTTCAAAGTAGCCACCTTTTGCTTTGATTACTGCTTTGCACACTCTTGGCATTCTCCTGATGAGCTTTAAGAGGTAGTCACCTGAAATGGTCTTCGAACAGTCTTGAAGGAGTTCCCAGAGATGCTTAGCACTTGTTGACCCTTTTGCCTTCACTCTGCGGTCCAGCTCACCCCAAACCATCTTGATTGGGTTCAGGTCCAGTGTCTGTGGAGGCCAGGTCATCTGGCGCAGCACCCCATCACTCTCCTTCTTGGTCAAATAGCCCTTACACAGCCTGGAGGTGTGTTTGGGGTCATTGTCCTGTTGAAAAATAAATGATGGTCCAACTAAACGCAAACCGGATGGAATAGCATGACGCTTCAAGATGCTGTGGTAGCCATGCTGGTTCAGTATGCCTTCAATTTTGAATAAATCCCCAACAGTGTCACCAGCAAAGCACCCCCACACCATCACACCTCCTCCATGCTTCACGGTGGGAACCAGGCATGTAGAGTCCATCCGTTAACCTTTTCTGCGTCGCACAAAGACACGATGGTTGGAACCAAAGATCTCAAATTTGGACTCATCAGACCAAAGCACAGATTTCTACTGGTCTAATGTCCATTCCTTGTGTTCTTTAGTCCAAACAAGTCTCTTCTGCTTGTTGCCTGTCCTTAGCAGTGGTTTCCTAGCAGATATTCTACCATGAAGGCCTGATTCACACAGTCTCCTCTTAACAGTTGTTCTAGAGATGTGTCTGCTGCTAGAACTCTGTGTGGCATTGACCTGGTCTCTAATCTGAGCGGCTGTTAACCTGCGATTTCTGAGGCTGGTGACTCGGATGAACTTATCCTCCGCAGCAGAGGTGACTCTTGGTCTTCCTTTCCTGGGGCGGTCCGCATGTTAGCCAGTTTCTTTGTAGCGCTTGATGGTTTTTGTGACTGCACTTGGGGACACTTTCAAAGTTTTCCCAATTTTTCGGACTGACTGACCTTCATTTCTTAAAGTAATGATGGCCACTCGTTTTTCTTTACTTAGCTGCTTTTTTCTTGCCATAATACAAATTCTAACAGTCTATTCAGTAGGACTGACGGATCAGCTGTGTATCCACCTGACTTCTCCTCAAGGCAACTGATGGTCCCAACCCCATTTATAAAGGCAAGAAATCCCACTTATTAAACCTGACAGGGCACACCTGTGAAGTAAAAACCATTTCAGGTGACTACCTCTTGAAGCTCAACAAGAGAATGCCAAGAGTGTGCAAAGCAGTAATCAAAGCAAAAGGTGGCTACTTTGAATAACCTAGAATATGACATATTATGAGTTGTTTCACACTTTTTTGTTATGTATATAATTCAACATGTGTTAATTCATAGTTTTGAAGCCTTCAGTGTGAATCAACAATTTTCATAGTCATGAAAATAAAGAAAACTCTTTGAATGAGAAGGTGTGTCCAAACTTTTGGTCTGTACTGTGTATATACAGTGGGATGCGAAGGTTTGGGCAACCTTGTTAATCGTCATGATTTTCCTGTATAAATCGTTGGTTGTTACGATAAAAAAATGTCAGTTAAATATATCATATAGGAGACACACACAGTGATATTTGAGAAGTGAAATGAAGTTTATTGGATTTACAGAAAGTGTGCTATAATTGTTTAAACAAAATTAGGCAGGTGCGTAAATTTGGGCACTGTTGTCATTTTATTGATTCCAAAACCTTTAGAACTAATTTTTGGAACTCAAATTGACCTACATACACAGGTGAATCCAATTATGAGAAAGAGTATTTAAGGGGGTCGATTGTAAGTTTCTCTCCTCTTTTCATTTTCTCTGAAGAGTAGCAACACGGGTGTCTCAAAACAACTCTCAAATGACCTAAAGAAAAAGATTGTTCACCATCATGGTTTAGGGGAAGGATACAGAAAGCCGTCTCAGAGATTTCAGCTGTCTGTTTCCACAGTTAGGAACATATTGAGGAAATGGAAGACCACAGGCTCAGTTCAAGTTAAGGCTCGAAGTGGCAGACCAAGAAAAATCTCGGATAGACAGAAGCGACGAATGGTGAGAACAGTCAGAGTCAACCCACAGACCAGCACCAAAGACCTACAACATCATCTTGCTGCAGATGGAGTCACTGTGCATCGTTCAAACATTCGGCGCACTTTACACAAGGAGATGCTGTATGCGAGAGTGATGCAGAGGAAGCCTTTTCTCCACCCACAGCACAAAAAGTGCCGCTTGAGGTGGGCTAAAGCACATTTGGACAAGCCAGCTTCATTTTGGAATAAGGTGATGTGGACTGATTAAACTAAAATTGAGTTATTTGGCCATAACAAGGGGCGTTATGCATGGAGGAAAAAGAACACAGCATTCCAAGAAAAACACCCGATACCTACATTAAAATATGGTGGTTCCATCATGTTGTGGGGCTGTGTGGCCAGTGCTGGGACTGGGAATCTTGTCAAAGTTGAGGAACGCATGGATTCTACTCAGTATCAGCAGATTTTGGAGACCAATGTCCAGGAATAAGTGACAAAGCTGAAGCTGCGCCGGGGCTGGATCTTTCAACAAGACAACGACCCTAAACACTGCTCAAAATCCACTAAGGCATTTATGTAGAGGAACAAGTACAACGTTCTGGAAAGGCCATCTCAGTCCCCAGACCTGAATATAATTGAAAATCTGTGGTGTGACTTAAAGAGTGCTATCCATGCTTGGAAGCCATCAAACCTGAATGAACTAAAGATGTTTTGTAAAGAGGAATGGTCCAAAATACCTTCAACCAGAATCCAGACTCTCATTGGAACCTACCGGAAGCGTTTAGAGGCTGTAATTTCTGCAAAAGGAGGATCTACTAAATATTGATTTTATTTCTTTTTTGTGGTGCCCAAATTTATGCACCTGCCTAATTTTGTTTAAACGATTATAGCACACTTTCTGTAAATCCAATAAACTTCATTTCACTTCTCAAATATCACTGTGTGTGTCTCCTATATGATATATTTAACTGACATTTTTTATCATAACAACCAACGATTTATACAGGAAAATCATGACGATTAACAAGGTTGCCCAAACTTTTGCATCCCACTGTAAATATATATATATAAAACACACACACACACTTCCACAGAATCCCCCAAAGGGTTTAAGGATACCGATCAACCCCCAGATGTATCTATGCATGTATTTACTTACATGTCCACTGCAGGAATCCTCCATTGTATGCATTTTTGCTGGGGATTGCCTTTAGCAGCGGACTACAAGTGCAGGATCTGTCCCCCCCCCCCCCCAGTATAGATGCCCCCCCTGCATATGGGGTTGAGCACTTCCTGCTTTTTAATACCACGCCAATCTGTAGTTTGTATATTGTATTTCTTGGAGGTGTAGAAACTCCTAGTCTGAATGCGCCTTTATTTCCAACCACAGGCAGCATTCTGGTGCACATGTGAGGCCTGGGCTATATCAGCCAGTCTTGGGTGGGGCTCAGAGCTTTCTCCCTCCTTCCATTGTATGCATGGTCTCATGCTGGAGGTTAATGGGAGATTGACTGTGAGTCAGACTTTGTGCTCCTGTTATTTGCCCACTGCCTCCTGGTATTGCCCATACGGCCCAGGTAGGTTTAGCGTTAGGTACCGAGCTACTTCAGAAACCTTGGCGCGGTGCAGGATATGTTGGCCAATTTCTCAAATTTACACCAGTACGAGGGTTAGTAAGACCGCAGTGTGCACTTTTTTTTTTAAATGTATTTATGTATTAGCACATAGATTTTAAAGATGTTTTGTTGTGTGTGTGTATATATATATATATATATATATATATATATATATATATATAGTACAAAGAGAGCGCAGCAGCACTACTTTTGGATGAAGTGGGTGCAAAATCCTCTGGCCTTAGGCTGTTCGGTCAATAGTTGTAGAAATCTCAAAGAAGAGGCAGCACTCCAGGATAAAATGAAACAGTGGCCCGCTTTATTTCCCCTGTGCAACGTTTCAACTGCTCATTGCAGTCTTTCTCAAGCATAACAATTGGTGTCTCAACATCTCCATTTATACCCACAATGCTTAGTGGGTCAATTTAACAAGATAATTAACAATGACATATTCAATAATATATCAAAAGCGTGCATTTATATAAAAGTTTTTTCATATTCATCTGTGCATTCAATTCCATAACATGTTCCATAATCACATACATAGTGGATTTCATAGATTTTCAAGAAACATTATCTGTTTCATAAAGTGCATTGTGATTTACATCATGGACCCCCCCGATGTGTTCACATATACCAAAGAGGACGAGGAAAGAATCCTACATGGTCTGGTGAGTGATCCCCAGTTTCTATCTACTCCCACCATTGTTGATCTTAAAAAACAGTATGAAGCTGATGCCAAAAAAATTGCTTCCATGGACTTACATCTCATGACATTGGGTCAATATTATAAGGAACATAGAATTCCAAGGGGGATTCGCTCACAGTTGAAACCCAATTTATTCCCTAGCGGCTCGGCTTGTGCATTAAAATTCGCACAGATATCAAATAAATATGCTTTTGATATTATATTGCTCAATTTGGAGTATTTACAACAAGAATTGGTGGAAGTGAAAGAGAGACACTTGAAAACAAAAACTGCACTACAGTTACTTCTCAATACAGATGAATGGACCCAGTATGACCAAAACTGCACCCAGTATCTAGATAGATTTGTCAAAGATCAGGAGAGCATAAAAAGAAAAAAGTGGCTTCGTGATGCAGATGATTATGCCAGAGGAAGAATATACACCTGACAGGAAGACCCACAAAGGAGGCAAACTCCACCTTATCGCCCTGCAATGAGGAAACAATATCCACAACCTAACCAACATCAACAGTCACAGCAACAAAATAACATGTCAACTGCACCGATTTTGGACACTGTATCAGCTTCTCCAATGCCTTTTTTAGGCCAGGGACCTATGTCAAAAGAACCAGACGAGGAGGGAGGAAGCACTACAAATGGAGAAAACTTCAAAAATTTCAAAAATCTGAGAACACAGAAGCAAAATCCCTGTAGCAAAGGGGACAAACAGTAGGGGCGGATGAGTCTATAATCTCTAAACCCACAGTGGTAAATATGTCTTCTGTTGTATTGTCTGATGCACAAATGGCTTTGTTAACTAAGGGCTTATCCTTCTGCCCTTCAACAAAAGTCGATTGGTTTCAACTTGAGGTGGATATGCAACGCTTGTTCAGGAATATCAAGTTACAAATTTGGTTTTCTGAACATCCACCTCCGGCTGACCATCGACCGATTACAGGGGGATCTGAACTCACTCTGGGACAGGTCGACCTGTCTCCCAAGAGTGATTTCATACCACAGATTAAAAATCATACCGTAGAAACATTTATTAAGGCCGTGACATTGAACATTAATGTACTTAAATCTAGGGTCGTAGACACACCTCTGCAACATCCTAATATGACCTCAGCTGACATTAAATCATTGGATGAGCTATGCCATGACAGCAGCCTCACCATAAAACCGGCCGATAAAGGCGTTGCGGTTGTTGTCATGGACACGTCCTGGTATATGGGCGAAATTAGGAGACAGCTAGATGACTAGAATGTGTATAGGGAATTGCCAGGTGACCCAAAATTTGAGTAAATCAAAAAAATCAAACATGTATTGGATGTGGCACGTGATCATGGGATCATTGATGAAGGTGTATATCTGTTCCTGCTAATAGAGAACCCGTGCACACTAATGATCTACGTATTGCCAAAAATACATAAGTCCCTGACGAACCCCCCTGGGCGACCCATTGTGTCGGGCATCGACTCGATCTGCTCACATATTTCAATTTTTCTGGATCGCATACTCCGCACTTATGCAATCAATACAAGGTCCTATATTAGGGACACTGAGGATTTTTTGGATAAAATCTCCTCTGTGAGAATATCTGATGGATGTCTGGTGGCATCTTTTGATGTCACCAGTCTTTATACCTCCATAGATCATGAACGCGGAGTTAATGCGGTCAGGAGATGTTTGGAACATAGTGATTACTCAGGAGGATGTTGTGATTTCATCATTCAGCTGTTGGATCTGGTCCTGAGACATAACTATTTTATGTTTGGGGAGCAGTTTTTTCTGCAACTACGTGGGACCGCAATGGGGTCCAATGTGGCCCCCACGTATGCAAATGTATTTATGGCGGCACTTGAGGAGGACCTTGTCTATGTATCCCACCACTTCAGTCAGGTACTGGGGTGGTGGCGGTACATAGACGACGTCTTCCTCATCTGGCGAGGGGATGTAGAATCCTTGGAACAATTTCACTGTTACCTGAACGAAATGGACAGTGATATCGCATTCACATTAACACACTCCGACAAGCAGGTCCAGTTCCTGGACACAATGGTGTCTATTGTTGGTGATAGATTGTCTACGGACATCTTAACCAAACCAACCGATTGCAATACGAAAGCTGCCATCCTAGACCCTGTATTGAGTCCCTACCACGCAGTCAATTACTGCGTGTGAGGAGAATCGTACAGGACCCAGTAAACTTACCTGTTAGATATGGACAAATGGTCAACAAGTTTAGACAGAGGGGGTATCCGCAAAGAAATTTAGCGGGACACCTAATGAGAATACAGGACCCTCAGAATGAGGAGGCAAAACAACCTAAACCTAAACAGGTCCCTTTTGTAAAAACTTTTTCAGAACAGAGTAAGGATATAGCCAGCATACGGAAAAAGCACTGGTCTATCTTGCGGAGAAATTTTCCTAAGATTGAAACATTGACTAGACCTCCCCTCTTGTCATACAGACGGCCCACCAACTTGAGAGATAGGCTGGTAAGGGCGGACGTCCCTGTCAAAAAGAAAGTGCAAACATTCTTGGGTACGAAGAGGACGGGATGTTTTCCGTGCCTCACATGTGTGAACTGCACGTATATGATTAGGGGTAATGTGTTTACACATCCGGAAACTGGAGTACAATATGACATCCGTCACTACCTGACGTGTAATAGTACGTTTGTTATTTACGTGTTGAAATGCCCATGTGGTCTCCTCTATGTGGGGGAGACCACATGCGACATGAAAACGCGTTTGAATAACCACCGGTTTTCAATCAGACGTAAAAGATTGGATTTACCGGTCCCCAAACATTTCGTTGAGTTTGGTCATACTGAGAAAGATCTTACATGTATGATCATAGATCAGGTCCAAAGGGGTAGACGAGGTGGCGACCGTACAGTGGCCCTAAAACAACGGGAACTGCGGTAGATACATCGTCTACAGTCACTTAAACCTAAGGGTCTAAATGTAGACTTGAAGTGGAATATTATGTAGAATGCTGTGGTTTCCTTCGCCCCCATGGGGGGTTTGACTTTCCTGTATACTGATTTGGTTATGTGATCACCTTTGGTGTCTACTTTAATCATTTAATCAATTAATCAATTTATCTATTTCTTCTTTATATTTAGAACTTTTGGGATCCGAAAAGGATTCAGCTATTCATCAAGCTATCTTCACTGTGGAGGAGAATGGTGGCAATCGTCTTGGCGTTTTAGGTTTGGAACAAGAGAATGGGGTTGGATTCGTGGCTTTACACTTAAAAGAAGAAAAAAACAATAATGGACAAAAAAAACGTGAATGGAGGAAACTAGGATCAGAGGAGATGTATAGGGAGTGGAAGCGGAATGTGGGGATGCAGGGTGTGGACAACACTCTGTAGACCCATGCCCCCTCGTATACCGCACCCCCTTTTCTCCATTTATTTATTTAATTAATATATGTCACATCCTATTTAGGATCATAATCCTCCGATATTCACCTCTCTGATTTCCTGATATAAGTATTTATATAAATAACCATGCGGACAGCATCTACAACCCGATCATTCTCTACCTATATAAAAATTCTTTCCCGATATAGGTCACAGTGCCGTGCTCAAACTGATCCTGGAGATGGCGAGACGTTGAGGGTAAGCGCTTCCTGGTTGCCAGGCAACGATTCATGTGACGAAGTCATGTGATCGGGAGGCCGAACGGGAGGAAGCTGCTCTCCGGATCGTCATGCTCTGGGGGAGGTACCTGGTTGCCTGTGTGCGCATCAAGACCTGCGTCACTTGAAGGCGCGGTCTCTGTTTGTATACGCAGGTTCCCTGGATACCGGGCATGCGCGGTGGGACCTCAGGGACGCCACGACGGCTGCCACCATGAAACTCCACGATGTAAGTCAGTATATGTTTTTTTGAAACCATGCGGCCATTGATCGCATGATTAGCACTTTCAGGTGGCCATTATAATTTAAGCACAATGCACTTTATGAAACGGATAATGTTTCTTGAAAATCTATGAAATCCACTATGTATGTGATTATGGCACATGTTATGGAATTGAATGCACATATGAATATGAAAAAACTTATATAAATGCACGCTTTTGATATATTATTGAATATTGAATATGTCATTGTTAATTATCTTGTTAAATTGACCCACTAATCATTGTGGGTATAAATGGAGATGTTGAGACACCAATTGTTATGCTTGAGAAAGACTGCAATGAGCAGTTGAAACGTTGCACAGGGGAAATAAAGCGGGCCACTGTTTCATTTTATCCTGGAGTGCTGCCTCTTCTTTGAGATATCTATATATATATATATATATATATATATATATACACACATACGTATAACAGAAAAAGGGATTTGGCGGCACCACTACGCTGGCTCAGGTGCTATGTCCAAAGGAATGAGCTTTCACCTTCTTATATATGTAGAGAATCGGACAGCACTCCAAGACTTGAAAAAAGTAGAAATCTTTATTCACCCATGTGAAAAATAATTGCAACGTTTCAGCTCACAACTGAGCCTTTCTCAAGCAAAGAAACACAAGCCTGTGCATGTCTTATACAGCTTTTTCAAAAATCAGATAACCAATGAATTTTACAAATCAAGACATGTGACTATTCAACATGTGAAGGTAATTCACCTCATTAGATCATGTGAACAATTACTTATGCAAAGTATACTACTGCTGGATACATAGAGGTGTGTCCATTAGTGTTGCATCCAGACTTGTAACATTCAAATAATGTATATAACAAAGCGCATATGTGCATAAATAAAGTGCATAAAGGTACAAGAAAGATAAATCATATATTGATGTTTAAAATCATACACCACGGAGACTGAGGGAAAACAGTGAAGGTTTGACCATGTCCGACAAAACCGCATGTTCATGTGAATACTGGCCAAAAGCAGCACTGTTAACTAATACTGCCAATACCACAAAATGTCAAAGACAGACCTCCGCCTACACTGTGCGGAGGTCTGTCTTTGACATTTTGTGGTATTGGCAGTATTACCTCTTCCCCAATAATGATTTGTTTTGTAAACGTTTTGAAGTATTGTCAAACAGATATTCATTGGACTATATTTTACTTAATATTGAGTTTCTACAATTGGAAATTACTTCACTGATGGACGAATTGTCGGATGTGGATCGGGCATTAGTGGCACAGCTATCTGTTGATGAAATTACGCAATATAAAGATGAATTTAAAGACCAACTAAGTAAGCTACAGATGGAATTGGAGGAAGGGAACAGGAATAAATGGGTGCGTGATGCAGACGACTACAAACGAGGCGACATATATACGTGGCAATCTGATTCACCATCTATGGGTTTCAACCGCGACAAGAAAAGGAGAATAGCCATGCAGTCACCCTTAGATGAGGATAAATCATCTTTTTTAGGGGACAGTCTGGATATAAAGAAAAGAAAGGAACAAGAACCAGGAGAGGAGGCCGCAGATACAGACGAAAAGGGAAAACAGCGACACAACAGGACCAGATTACAATCAACGAAAGCATTATCCCAGAGAAAGAGACAATAGTTTTCAATCTATCTTCAGTTGAATTGACTCCAGCTCAACAGTGTCCTGTCCAAAGGGCTCACATTTTGCCCTAACACTAAGGTAAACTGGTTCGATCTAGAAATGGATCTTAATGACTTTTTTCGTTCTATTAAGTTGAAAGTGTTTTTTAAGGATCATATTGGTGACACACAGACATGCTCAAGAAACTGGGTCTAATTAATAAAAGTAACTTTTTTCCATATGTAGATGAGCCTGCTATAGAGGCCTTTATATCTGCAGTTAAAAGGGATGTCAGAGAGTTAAAATCCTCTTTTGGGGATACAGCTAGATTAAATAAACCTAATCTGACAACTGCAGAAATTGAGGCACTATCCCAGCTCAGGAATAACACTCGATTAACCATTAAACCCGCGGACAAAGGTGGTGGAGTGGTTGTTCTTGATACGTGTAATTATGTAAAAGAAATATCTACATGGAGGAGGACTTCATCTATGTATCCCACCACTTTCAACATGTTGTTGGGTGGTGGCGGTACATAGATGACGTCTTCCTCCTGTGGTCAGGCACAGAACCACAATTGGTTGAGTTCCATACATATTTGAATAGCATTGACTCTGATCTTCAATATACTGTGACCTATTCCAAGACACAACTGTCCTTTTTGGATACTAATGTTAGACTGGTCGATGGTTCGATTAACACAGGCCTTTATGTCAAGTCAACTGACAGGAATACAATTCTGCGGTATGAAAGCAATCACCCCGTAGTTTAGTCAAACACCTCCCACACTCACAATTCCTGCGTGCAAAACGCATTGTATTGGATCAGAACGAGCTAGCGAGTACGTTGGAAATGATGGCAGGTAAATTTAGGGAGCGAGGGTATCCCCATGGATTACTAGATGCCCAAAAAAATGGGATTTTACGTGATAATGCAAAAAAGACATCAACTGCTTCTAAAAGGATCCGGAGGATACCTTTCATGTCCACATACTCTGAGTGCAGTGTGGAGATGGGACGTATCCTCAAGGATAATTGGAGTATTTTGGGTAGGTCTATTAAAGATGTACCAGAATTTAAGTCTCCTCCTCTTCTATCATATCGGAAAAGTAAAAACATCAAAGATCATCTAGTTAAAGCGGATGTTGGCCCCAAGAAAATCAGCGTACAGCAAACATTGTCGCACTTGGGACTTGGATGTTATCCTTGTCTCAATTGCGTCAATTGCCGCTATATATGCAAATCCAGGTCCTTTATACATCCCTCCACACATAAGGAATATTCCATCAAATTTCACTTGAATTGCGCATCATCATATGTAAGTAATGTGTTGGCATGCCCTTGCAACTTGATATATATTGGTGAAACGTCCACAGAATTAAAACTGAGATTGAATAACCATAGGAATTCAATAAGATAAAAAAGGGGTTGATCTACCAGTTTCCTCACACTGAGCGGGATCTAAGATGCTGGATTGTGGATCATGTGGCGCTCCCCAGAAGAGGTGGGGACCGTTTAGCAATCCTGAAAAAAAGAGAGTTGCGATGGATATATGATTTGGATAGCTTGCACCCTAGAGGTTTAAATGCTGAGTTTAGGTAGGTGCCTATTGATCTGTTGCACGCTCCTGCTTCCCTTGCATATGTATGTGATGTTTTTCCCCTACACATGTAATAGTGCAGGAGATTTGTGAAAGAATTATGCGTAACTACAAATGCAACAGAATGTAAATTCGGAACTTAATGTATCTATTTCTTTTTGCCTTTTTAGAAATTTTTAATCTCCACAGTATTGGATGTGGATCCCTGAACTTTAAACCTGTTGGAAGCGATGCAGCCAAGTACCGACTACAGCGTCCTCTCTTCTATGCGCTATTCCAGACATGTAATCAATCCATAGTGCGATTATGTTACTGTAATGGTGAGGGATAACCCCTCTATGAGGGGCTACGGTTAAATGGGCTACGGTTGTCGGCGGGGTTCATGGAGATGTCCCCCTCCGACATATACAGCCCCGTGGTCCGGTTTCCCTTCCGAGAGGTGGGGGTCCCGGTCCTGATACTGGCTCCTGTAGGAGATCCCTACTGCGGTTCACTATATACTTCCGATTTGTTCCGTTTTACAGTCACTGCTTTGAGTAAATATGTCTAGTTATCATCTATGTGATGAATGTCAACGGATCTATAGGGCAATTCTCCCTTAAGTAAAATGGCGTCAACAAGTGAAAACCTTGCAGAACGCATGCGCACGATCGTCAAATTGTGACTCACACGATGATGTCATTCTGGGCATGCGCACTGAGGAGATCAAGACGCTCATGGAACATGACGGTATATGTGGGCTCCATGGCTTTCCTTGTTTTCATTTCTATGATCCTTATCCAATATGTTGTCACTATTTTATTATTCTAATTGGGATCAAGTTTTGTATATGTCTTGTTCTATATAAAGGGGATTGTATCCTTTTATTATGGAACATATGACGCTAGTCACTTTGGAAATATGCACCTTATATTTGTATCATGTGTCTGTAATTTAAATTAATTGTAACCACACCCCGATGGGTGGGACACGTTTTGTAAATGCTTTATAAGTCTTCACTTTCACTATCTCTATGCTTGAGGAAGGCTCGTATGAGAGGAAACGTCGCAAGATTTGCCATTCTATGGGTGAATAAAACCGCTTGGATTTTCATCACAATTTGGAGTGCAGTCCTCTTTTTTTCTCTTTTATACTATTGGGGATTGCCGTCACACCCTTTTGGACTTTGCACCCATTCTCAGGGTGGTGCTCCCATTGGACTTTCTCTTTTATATATATATATATATATATATATATATATACACACACACATACATACACACACATTATTGTACCGTACTAATAATTTTTAAAGATTGCCAAGATACTCACTATCATAAACTTCATCCCTTGCTGTCAGTATCACACAGCTGGGAGACATAGGGACTGGGTCTCCTCATCCACAACAGCGAGCGCTCAGGAATTGCGTTCTCCTTATACTCGCAGCACGTCATCAACCTACGTCAGTGAGGGGTGTGTCTCATACTGACAGTCAGCTGAGCGGTTGGGAGCGCACCCATCCGCTCTCCCGGGATAGATAATATGATGAGTGGATGGGTGAATCCTTCTTGTCACTCAATTAATATTGTCCTGTATTAACATTGTTCTGACGAAGAGGGCTACAAATACATAATACAAACGAATCCGTTCTTAACGGATGCAGACGGTTGTATTATCTGAACGGATCCATCAGTGCAGATCCATGCCGGATCTGCACCAAAAGCGAGTGTGAAAGTAGCCTTTGTGTTTTTTTATTTGAATTTCTCTGCTTTTAAGACAGATAGTGATACATCACAAAATATATATCAACATCCATCATGTCTATTTTTGTTGCCTTCATTTTGTAAATGGCATTACATTTTTTAAGAAGTTAGAAAACTTGGATGTCGAAACGTTGCTGATTACTTTGGTGTAATAAAACACTTTCTGGGGGGTCCCTGAGGCCGGGACCTGACACCACGAGCACCACCGCAAGCACTGAAGTGTTCTCAAGTAAGTGGTGCTGTCCTATTTCAATTTTTTTGACCTTAAGGACTTGGCCATTTTTTGCAAATCTGACCAGTGTCACTTTAAGTGCTGATAACTTTAAAACGCTTTAACTTATCCAGGCCATTCTGAGATAATTTTTTCGTCAAATATTGTACTTCGTGACACTGGTAAAATGAAGTAAAAACAATTCATTTTTATTAATAAAAAAATACCACATTTATCAAAAAAGTATAAAAAATTTCTCTACTTCTATAATACATAGTAATACCTCCAAAAATAGTTATTACTTTACATTCCCCATATGTCTACTTCATGTTTGGATCATTTGGGGAATGATATTTAATTTTTTTGTGATGTTACAAGGCTTAGAAGTTTAGAAGCAAATCTTGAAATTTTTCAGAAATTTTCAAAAACCCAATTTTTAGGGACCAGTTCAGGTCTGAAGTCACTATGCGAGGCTTACATAATAGAAACCACCCAAAACCCCATGACCCCATTCTATAAACTACACCCCTCAAGGTATTCAAAACTGATTTTTACAAACTTTGTTAACCCTTTAGATGTTCCACAAGAATTAATGGAATATAGAGATACAATTTCAAAATTTCACTTTTTTGGCAGATTTTCCATTTTAATAATGTTTATTCCAGTTATAAAGCAAGGGTTAACAGCCAAACCAAACTCAATATTTATGGCCCTGATTCTGTAGTTTACAGAAACACCCCATATGTGTTTGTAAACTATTGTTCAGGCACACGGTAGGGCGCAGAAAGAAAAGGAATGCCATACGGTTTTTGGAAGGCAGATTTTGCTGGACTGTTTTTTTTTTTTTTGACACCATGTCCCATTTGAAGCCCCCCTGATGCAACCCTAGAGTAGAAACTCCATAAAAGTGACCCCATCTAAGAAACTAGACCCCTCAAGGTATTCAAAACAGATTGCATAAACGTCGTTAACCCTTTAGGTGTTCCACAAGAGTTATTGGCAAAAATATTGGATAAAATTTCAGAATTATAATTTTTGGGCAAATTTTCCATTTTAATCCATTTTTCCCAGTAACAAAGCAAGAGTTAACAGCCAAACAAAACTCAATATTTATGGCCCTGATTCTGTAGTTTACAGAAACACCCCATATGTGGTCGTAAACAGCTGCACGGGCACACGGAAGGGCACAGAAGGCAAGGAACGCCATACGATTTTTGGAAGGCAGATTTTGATGGACTGTTTTTTTTGACACCATGTCCCATTTGAAGCCCCCCTGATGAACCCCTAGAGTAGAAACTCCAAAAAAAGTGACCCGATTTTAGAAACTACGGGATAGGGTGGCAGTATTGTTAGTACTAGTTTAGGGTACATATGATTTTTGGTTGCTCTATAATACACTTTTTGTGAGGCAAGGTAACAAGAAATAGCTGTTTGGCACAGTTTTTATCTTTTGTTATTTACAACATCGATCTGACAGGTTAGATCATGTGATATTTTTATAGACCAGGTTGTCACGGATGCGGCGATACCTAATATGTATATTTTTTTATGCAAGTTTTACAAAATGATTTAATTTTTGTAAGCAAAAAAAAACATCATGTTTTTGTGTTTCCATAGTCTGAGAGCCATAACTTTTTCAGTTATTGGGCGATTACCTTGGGTAGGTTATGATTTCTGCGGGATGAGATAACGGTTTTATTTGCACTATTTTGGGGTGTGTGTGACTTTTTAATCGATTGCTATTACACCTTTTGTGATGTAAGGTGACAAAAAATGGTTTATTTAGCACAGTTTTAATTTTAAATTTTTTACGGTGTTCATCTGAGGGGTTAGGTCATGTGATATTTTTATAAAGCCGGTCGATACGGACGCGGCGATACATAAATAGAAAAGTATACACATTAGGTATCGCCGCATCCGTATCGACCAGCTCTATAAAAATATCACATGACTTAACCCTTCAGATGAACACCGTAAAAAATAAAAACTGTGCTAAATAAACCATTTTTTGTCACCTTACATCACAAAAAGTGTAATAGCAAGCTATCAAAAAGTCATATGCACCCCAAAATAGTGCCAATCAAACTATCATCTCATCCCGCAAAAAATGAGACCCTACCTAAGATAATCGCCCAAAAACTGAAAAAACTATGGCTCTCAGAATATGGAGACACTAAAACATGTTTGATTGGCACTATTTAGGGGTGCATATGACTTTTTGATCGCTTGCCATTATACTTTTTGTAATGTAAGGTGACAATTTTTTTTTAATTTAGCACAGTTTTTATTTTTTACGGTGTTTATCTGAGGGGTTAGGTCATGTGATATGTTTATAGAGCCGGTCGATACGGACAAGGCGATACCTAATATGTATACTTCTTTATTTGTTCCCCTATTTTTTATTTTATTTGGGGAAAATGAATCGTTTAATTTTTTGGGGGGAAAACTTTATTTTTGCAACTTTTTTTTGTCCCACTTTGGGACTTTAACTTTTGGGGGTCTTATCCTTTACAATGCATTCCAATACTTCTGTATTGGAATGCATTGGCTCTATGAGTAATACTGTGTGTATTACTCATACAGCTTCCAGCCTGTGAGATCCAGGGGGCTGGATCTCACAAGCTCTTCACCGGAAGGCATCGCGCTGTCTTCCATGCCATTAGGTCCCCCTTACAGCCCCATGGGGACCCGATGGCACCACCGCCGCACCAGGTAAGAGCCGCAAACCGCAGGTCTGAATTGATCTGCGGTTTGCGGCAATCGCCGTCACGGGACCCCCCTGGGCGGTGGTGATCGGAACTATACATGACGTACCGGTACGTTATGGGTCCTTAAGGACTCAGGAACCATGCCGTACCGGTACGTCATGGGTCCCTAAGGGGTTAAGCAGTTTACAGAAACACCCCATGTATGGTCATAAACCTCTTTATAGGCACATGGCAGGGCTCATAAGGGAAAAGGGGCAACAGTGTTTTTGGAGAGCAAATTTTGCTGGAATGGTTTTTCGGGTGCTATGTTGCATTTGAAGAAACCTTGAGGTACCCCGAGAAGGAAAATCCCTAACACATTACCCCATTCTAGAAACTACACCCCTCAAGGAATTTATCGAGGTGTGCAGTGAGTGCTTTGACCCAACAAGCTTTTCATAGAATTTAGAAATAGTAGCGAAAATGAAAAAAAATATATTTTTACAATAAAATGTTGCTTCATACTAATTTCTTCCCTTTCAGAAAGGGTAACAGGAGAAAATGCACCCCACAATGTTTTTCTGAATTCAGCGTTACCCCATATGTGGTTGAAAACTTCAGAAGTGAAGGAGTGCCACCTGGATTTTCTAACAGGAATTTGCTGAATTTTTTAAGGGCCATAATTATTATTATTATTTTTTTTTATTTGTTGACCAAGCTGTTCAATTTTTATATTATTTTTTGGGGCAGCAAATATGTCATTGTTTTTTACTTAATTTTTATCACGTTCACCACAAGAAATATGTAACGTTATCATTTTATAGGCTTCAGTACATGTAATGTTACATGCCATGTAACCATTGGGACCCTGCAATCACGTTGCAGGGGCCTGATGAGGGATAGAGAGATTGCTAGCTTTTTAAACTCAAAGGAGGCCTGCCCGCCACATCTAAGGAGTTAAATGGCAGTGATCAGTGCCAGCACTGATCTCGGCCATTGCAGCAGAGTATCAGCTGTATGTTACAGCTAACAACCACTGCTGATGGTTGTAGTTCACTTCCGGGGCTGGTGCCATCCCGATTCTGTAAGGGGGATGGCATGGTGCAAGAAGGGGACACTGATGGGGGCTGCAGGGTGCACAGAGGGGACTAAAGAGGGCACAGAGAGCTCAATGGTGGTACATCGCTGACAAAGGATCACTTTTATTGATTCCTTGCCAACTGCTTCAAAGTCTCCTTTGTCAATGACAGCAGAGACTCTGGCGCTTTCTCGTGTCACAGTTTCCGGTAACAGTTCAGACTTAACTGTATGCCCAATTGCAGTAACTTGCACACTATTTAGAAAATCAGTACATGCAATACAATATCAGTAAGATGTCTACATCAAATTGTGGTGGCGATGTCCAAAGAGCCAACCATTTTGGCTGTATTTGACTGATATGATTGGGGATATTTATAAGTACAAACTGGAACCTTCTCTATCCCTGTGTATCTAGGGAAACCTCCCACAGGGATTGGAGAAGATCAAAGAGTAGATGATATATAATTCTTTCTTTATGGCAAGATTGCTAAAAAAATGGATGAGTGATAAAGTACCCACTGTGAGTCAGTGAATAAACTTAATGAATGCAAATAGATCTTTAGAAAAGTTGGGTTTTATTAAGAAAAACAATTTATACACCCACAAGAGGTTATGGAACTGCTGGGAGCAATATATCCCAAATAGTCATAAAACGGCATTACCATAATAAGTGAGGAGGTATGAGTGGGAGAGGGAAGAACAGTTAAGAGACAGTGAAAATATTAAGGAAAAATATAAAATTTAAAAAATCTCCCCCCTCCCCGCATTCTCAGGTTGATAGGGAACTTGGGTTGGTGGGGATTGATGGGGGGAAGGGTATGGAATATATGTATTTTGTATTTGAAATGTGAGATCTTTTTATATGCATGAAGTTTGTAAATTAAACGTTTCAGGGAATTGTGGTTGAATGAACATAAATCTAACATTAGACTACATAAGAAGAGAAAAAAGGGAGAAAGGGATAAAAGAAAAAGGGAGAAAGGGATAAAAGAAAAATGGAGAAAGGGATAGAAAAAAAGGGAGAAAGGGATAGAAGAAAAAGAAGAGAAAATATTGGCTTACACTTACCGGTAATCTGTTTTCTCTAACCACTTCAACCCCCCTAGCTTAAAAAACCCTTAATGACCAGGCCACTTTCACCGTTTATTGCTCGGTCATGCAATTTACCACCCAAATGAATTTTACCTCCTTTTCTTCTCAATAATAGAGCTTTCATTTGGTGGTATTTCATTGCTGCTGACATTTTTACTTTTTTTGTTATTGATCGAAATATAACGATTTTTTTGCAAAAAAATGACATTTTTCACTTTCAGTTGTAAAATTTAGCAAAAAAAACGACATCCATATATACATTTTTTGCTAAATTTATTGTTCTACATGTCTTTGATAAATAAAAAAATGTTTGGGTAAAAAAAAAAAAAATGGTTTGGATAAAAGTTATGGTGTTTACAAACTATGGTACAAAAATGTGAATTTCCGCTTTTTGAAGCAGCTCTTACTTTCTGAGCACCTGTCATGTTTCCTGAGGTTCTACAATGCCCAGACAGTACAAACACCCCACAAATGACCCCATTTCGGAAAGTAGACACCCTAAGGTATTCACTGATGGGCATAGTGAGTTCATAGAACTTTTTATTTTTTGTCATAAGTTAGCAGAAAATGATGATTTTTTTTTTCTTACAAAATCTCATATTCCACTAACTTGTGACAAAAAATAAAAACTTCCATGAACTCACTATGCCCATCACAAAATACCTTGGGGTGTCTTCTTTCCAAAATGGGGTCAGTTGTGGGGTAGTTATACTGCCCTGGCATTTTAGGGGCCCAGGTGCGTGAGAAGTAGTTTGAAATCCAAATCTGTAAAAAAAAAGGACCGGTGAAATCCGAAAGGTGCTCTTTGGAATGTGTGCCTCTTTGCCGACCTAGGCTGCAAGAAAGTGTCAAACATCTGGTATCGCCGTACTCAGGAGAAGTTGGGGAATGTGTTTGGGGTGTCATTTTACATATACCCATGCTGCGTGAAAGAAATATCTTGGCAAAAGACAACTTTTCCAATTTTTTGTATACAAAGTTGGCATTTGAAGATATTTATCTCACCCAGCATGGGTATATGTAAAACGACACCCCAAAACACATTGCCCAACTTCTCCTGAGTACGGCGATACCAGATGTGTCACACTTTTTTGCAGCCTAGGTGGGCAAAGGGGCACACATTCCAAAGAGCACCTTTAGGATTTCACTGGCCATTTTTTACAGATTTTGATTTTAAACTACTTCTCACGTATATGGGCCCCTAAATTGCCAGGGCAGTATAACTACCCCACAAGTGACACCATTTTGGAAAGAAGACACCCCAAGGTATTCCGTGAGGGGCATGGGGAGTTCCTAGAATTTTTTATTTTTTGTCACAAGTTAGTGGAATATGAGACTTTGTAAGAAAAAAATAATAAAAAAAATAAAATCATCATTTTCCGCTAACTTGTGACAAAAAATGAAAAAATTCTAGGAACTCGCCATGCCCCTCACGGAATACCTTGAGGTGTCTTCTTTCCAAAATGGGGTCACTTGTAAGGTAGTTATACTGCCCTGGCATTCTAGGGGCCCTAATGTGTGGTAAGTAGTTTGAAATCAAAATGTGTAAAAAAATTACCTGTGAAATCATAAAGGTGCTCTTTGGAATGTGTGCCCCTTTGCCCACCTAGGCGGCAAAAAAGTGTCACACATGTGGTATCGCCGTACTCAGGAGAAGTTGGGGAATGTGTTTTGGGGTGTCATTTTACATATACCCATGCTGGGTGAGAGAAATATCTTGGCAAAAGAAAACTATTCCCATTTTTTTATACAAAGTTGGCATTTGACCAAGATATTTATCTCACCCAGCATGGGTATATGTAAAATGACACCCCAAAACACATTGCCCAACTTCTCCTAAGTACGGCGATACCACATGTGTGACACTTTTTTGCAGCCTAGATGCGCAAAGCGGCCCAAATTCCTTTTAGGAGGGCATTTTTAGACATTTGGATCCCAGACTTCTTCTCACGCTTTCGGGCCCCTAAAATGCCAGGGCAGTATAAATACCCCACATGTGACCCCATTTTGGAAAGAAGACACCCCAAGGTATTCAATGAGGGGCATGGCGAGTTCATTAAATGTTTATTTTTTTGGCACAAGTTAGCGGAAATTGATTTTTTTTTGTATTTTCTCAAAGTCTCCCTTTCCGCTAACTTGGGACAAAAATTTCAATCTTTCATGGACTCAATATGCCCCTCACGGAATAACTTGGGGTGTCTTCTTTCCGAAATGGGGTCACATGTGGGGTATTTATACTGCCCTGGCATTTTAGGGGCCCTAAAGCGTGAGAAGAAGTCTGGAATATAAATGTCTAAAAAATTTTATGCATTTGGATTCCGTGAGGGGTATGGTGAGTTCATGTAAGATTTTGTTTTTTGACACAAGTTAGTGGAATATGAGACTTTGTAAGAAAAATAAAATAAAAATAAAATATCTAATTCCGCTAACTTGTGCCAAAAAATATGTCTAAATGGAGCCTGACAGGGGGGTGATCAATGACAGGGGGGTGATCAGGGTGTCTGTATGGGGCGATCACCCCCCTGTCATTGATCACCCCCCTGTAAGGCTCCATTCAGACGTCCGTATGTGTTTTGCGGATCCGATCCATGTATCCGTAAAAAACATACGGAAGTCTGAATGGAGCCTTACAGGGGGGTGATCAATGACAGGGGGGTGATCAGGGAGTCTATATGGGTGATCACCCCCCTGTCATTGATCACCCCCCTGTAAGGCTCCATTCAGACGTCCGTATGTGTTTTGTGGATCCGATCCATGTATCCGTGGATCCGTAAAAATCATATGGACGTCTAAATGGAGCCTTACAGGGGGGTGATCAATGACAGGGGGGTGATCAGGGAATCTATATGGGTGATCACCCGCCTGTCATTGATCACCCCCTTGTAAGGCTCCATTCAGACGTCCGTATGTGTTTTGCGGATCCGATCCATGTATCCGTAAAAATCATACGGACGTCTGAACGGAGCTTGACAGGGGGGTGATCAATGACAGGGGGGTGATCAGGGAGTCTATATGGGGTGATCAGGGGTTCATAAGTGACAGGGGGGGTGTAGTGTAGTGGTGTTTTGTGGTACTTTACACAGCTACCTGTGTCCTCTGGTGGTCGATCCAAACAAAAGGGACCACCAGAGGACCAGGTAGCAGGTATATTAGACGCTGTTATCAAAGCAGCGTCTAATATACCTGTTAGGGGTAAAAAAAAAAATCGCATCTCCAGCCTGCCAGCGAACGATCGCTGCTGGCAGGCTGGAGATCCTGTCTCTTACCTTCCGTTCCTGTGAACGCGCGCGCCTGTGTGTGCGCGTTTACAGGAAGTCACGGCTCTCGCGATATGACGCGTATATGCGTCACTCTACGCAGAGCTGCCGCCTCCAGACCGCAGATCTGCGTTAGGTGGTCCGGAGGCGGTTAAATCTATGACAGCACCCCTGGAGAGACCGCCTCCACCTCCTCAGGACAGGAAACAGGAACTAGAACCGCCTTTTAAAGGAGGGATCATCCCCTCTATCTCCAGTCCTTTTCTCAAGAACCAAGAAATATAACATCTTAACAACCTAATACAATCCTTCTCTTTTTATTTTTTGAATAGAAAAAAAATAAAATAATATATATATATATATATATATATATATAGTCATAGGTTACGTACCAGATTACTGGTACATGTAATCCAATATTTTTTATCACCTATGACAGCACCCGTGAGAATAGGCAAGAATTTGTCTAGGGTGGGACCACAGCCTGAAGTACCTTACGACCAAAGGTAAGACCTTTATAAGGGCTCTTTCACATCTGCGTTCTTGTCTTCCGGCATAGAGTTCCGTCGTCGGGGCTCTATGCCGGAAGAATCCTGATCAGTTTTATCCTAATGCATTCTGAATGGAGTGAAATCCGTTCAGGATGCATCAGGATGTCTTCAGTTCCGGAACGGAACGTTTTTTGGCCGGAGAAAATACCGCAGCATGCTGCGCTTTTTGCTCCGGCCAAAAATCCTGAACACTTGCCGCAAGGCCGGATCCGGAATTAATGCCCATTGAAAGGCATTGATCCGGATCCGGCCTTAAGCTAAAATGTCGTTTCGGCGCATTGCCGGATCCGACGTTTAGCTTTTTCTCAATGGTTACCATGGCTGCCGGGACGCTGAAGTCCTGGCAGCCATGGTAAAGTGTAGCGGGGAGCGGGGGAGCAGCATACTTACCGTCCGTGCGGCTCCCGGAGCGCTCCAGAGTGACGTCAGGGCGCCCCAAGCGCATGGATCACGTGATCGCATGGCACGTTATCCACGTTATCCAAATGCTTTCAGTACACTTGCGTTTTTCCGGATCCGGCGTGTAATTCCGGCAAGTGGAGTACACGCCGGATCCGGACAACGCAAGTGTGAAAGAGGCCTTAGAAGGTACCTGTAGTCTATAGTGCCTAAAAAACTTATGTGGAGAGCTCCAGGTAGCTGCCTTACAAATCTGCTCTATAGAGGCAGAAGTTCTCTCTGCCTAAGAGGTGGAAACTGATCTCGTAGAGTGGGCCCCAAACCCCAAGAATGGATCAATCCCCTTAGAAGAGTAGGCTAAGGAAATGGCCTGTCTAATCCACCTAGCAATAGTGTGAAAAGAGGCTGCCGATCCCTTCTTCACTCTCTGGAACAAAACCAGCAGATGTGAAAAAGATCTCCAAGGCTGGGTGACCTGCAGAAATTGCAGAATACATCTCTTAACGTCTAGACAGCGGTACTCTGATTCCTTTTTATTTTTAGGGGAAGCACAAAATGAAGGCAACACTATCTCAAGAGAACGGGGAAACCATGAAGAAACTTTTGGTAAAAAAGAAGTATCAGGAGAAATCACTACCCGATCTTCCAGGATCACCAAATGGAGAGGGTAAAAGAGCAGAAATCTCACTAACTCTTCTAGCCGAAGTAATAGCCAGAAGGAAAGCAAGTTTTAGGGAGAGCAACTTTGAGGAGATTTCATCGAAAGGCTTGAAAAGGTCTGAAGTGAGAGTGGAGAGGACCAAATTTAAATCCTAGGCGGGGGAGAAATTCTATTTTTACAGACCGGGGAAAATTTAGACACTGCTGTCATAAACCTTCTAATCCAAGATGTTACGCTATACTTAAACTTAGGCACTTAATGCAGAAATCTGGACTTTTAAATTGCTGGGCCTAGGTTTTATGTTCTATCCTTCCTGTAGGTAATCTAAAACTAGCGGGATGTCAGGAGCTTCTTGCACATCCACAATATCTTGGCGAATCTGAAAAAAACTATTTTCGACTGGCCAAGAGAGTACTAACTACATCCTCAGAGAGACCTCTTTTCTTTAAAATCTCCCTCTGAATAACCAGGCAGTCAGGTGCAGATTCTTCACCTCTGAGTGAAAAACTGGACCCTGGGACAGAAGCTTCTGAGACTCTGGAAGCACCCATGCTATTGACATATTACGGAGCCAGGTAAACCACACTCTTCTCGGCCAAAAGGGAGCTATAACTATTACCGTGGCCTCCTCCTCTCTGATTTTCTTGAGGACTCTTAGCAGCATTTTTAGTGGGGGAAAGGCATACAGAATGCCCTGCCTCCAAGATTGAGCCAGCACATACAGGTCCTTCTAAAAAAATCATATTGTGATAAAGTTCATTATTTTCTGTAATGTACTGATAAACATTAGACTTTCATATATTTTAGATTCATTACACACCAACTGAAGTAGTTCAAGCCTTTTATTGTTTTAATATTGATGATTTTGGCATACAGCTCATGAAAACCCACATTTCCTATCTAAAAAAAATTGCATATTTCATCCAACCAATAAAAGAAAAGTGTTTTTAATACAAAAAAAGTCAACCTTCAAATAATTATGTTCAGTTATGCACTCAATACTTGGTTGGGAATCCTTTTGCAGAAATGACTGCTTCAATGCGGCGTGGCATGGAGGCAATCAGCCTGTGGCACTGCTGAGGTGTTATGGAGGCCCAGGATGCTTCGATAGCGGCCTTAAGCTCATCCAGAGTGTTGGGTCTTGCGTCTCTCAACTTTCTCTTCCCAATATCCCACAGATTCTCTATGGGGTTCAGGTCAGGAGAGTTGGCAGGCCAATTAAGCACAGTAATACCATGGTCAGTAAACCATTTACCAGTAGTTTTGGCACTGTGAGCAGGTGCCAGGTCGTGCTGAAAAATGAAATCTTCATCTCCATAAAGCTTTTCAGCAGATGGAAGCATGAAGTGCTCCAAAATCTCCTGATAGCTAGCTGCATTGACCCTGCCCTTGATAAAACACAGTGGACCAACACCAGCAGCTGACATGGCACCCCAGACCATCACTGACTGTGGGTACTTGACACTGGACTTCAGGCATTTTGGCATTTCCCTCTCCCCAGTCTTCCTCCAGACTCTGGCACCTTGATTTCCGAATGACATGCAAAATTTGCTTTCATCCAAAAAAAGTACTTTGGACCACTGAGCAACCGTCCAGTGCTGCTTCTCTGTAGCCCAGGTCAGGCGCTTCTGCCGCTGTTTCTGGTTCAAAAGTGGCTTGACCTGGGGAATGCGGCACCTGTAGCCCATTTCCTGCATACGCCTGTACACGGTGACTCTGGATGTTTCTACTCCAGACTCAGTCCACTGCTTCCGCAAGACCCCCAAGGTCTGGAATCGGTCCTTCTCCACAATCTTCCTCAGGGTCCGGTCACCTCTTCTCGTTGTGCAGCGTTTTCTGCCACACTTTTTCCTTCCCACAGACTTCCCACTGAGGTGCCTTGATACAGCACTCTGGGAACAGCCTATTTGATCAGAAATTTCTTTCTGTGTCTTGCCCTCTTGCTTGAGGGTGTCAATGATGGCCTTCTGGACAGCAGTCAGGTCGGCAGTCTTACCCATGATTGCGGTTTTGAGTAATGAACCAGGCTGGGAGTTTTTAAAAGCCTCAGGAATCTTTTGCAGGTGTTTAGAGTTAATTAGTTGATTCAGATGATTAGGTTAATAGCTCGTTTAGAGAACCTTTTCATGATATGCTAATTTTTTTAGATAAGAATTTTTTCATGAGCTGTATGCCAAAATCATCAATATTAAAACAATAAAAGGCTTGAACTACTTCAGTTGGTGTGATTCTAAAATATATGAAAGTCTAATGTTTATCAGTACATTACAGAAAATAATGAACTTTATCACAATATGCTATTTTTTTTTTTGAAGGACCTGTACAAAGCTCTCGGATGATCCACTGGAGAACGGGAAAATAAAACTTCTACCTTCCTGTTTGCCCTGGTGGCAAAGAGATCTATCTCTGGAGTACCCCATAATGCGGCCACCTGATTGAAAACCTCCTGATATAAGGACCACTATCCCTGAAATAGTTGATGAAGACCGAGGAAGTCTGCTTTCACGTTGTCCGAACCCTTTAGACGTACTGCAGAGAGAAACTTCTGCCAGGCTGAAAATCTGATGGGAGAGAGAAATAAGGCCCTGCGCTCTTGTACCTCCCTGCCGGTTGATATAGGCCACTGCTGTTGTTTTGTCCGAATAGTCCCTTACATTCCTGCCTCTGATGGTCGGGAGACTCTGTACTAAGGCTATCCTGATTGCATCCTATTCCCTGAAATTGTGCAAATGGGACAGAGATTTGCTGTCCCAAATCCCCTGCAATAGCAGGGACCACACATGGGCTCCCCAACCGGAAGGGCTCGCATCTGTGGTTAAGGGGAGAACCAAGTCCCTGGTCCAAGGAACTCCTCTCTCTAGATTTTTTAGATCCATCCACCACCTCAAGTAATCTAAGGTCTGGGAGGATAGAGATATCTCTCAGTCCAGAGAGAGGAGACTTCCGTCCCAATCTCGCAGGATCTGAAGCTGAGGAAGCCTTGAATGGTACTGGGCCCATTCCACCCCTGGAATAGTGGCTGTCATGAGACCCAGTACCGACATGGCCCCTCTTAGGCCCCTTTCACACAGGCGAGTTTTCTGTGCGGGTTCAATGCGTGAAGTGAACGCAATGCAGCCGCACTGAATCCGGACCCATTCATTTCTATGGGGCTGTGCACATGACTAGTGATTTTCACGCATAACTTGTGTGTTGCGTGAAAAATGCAGCAAGCTCTATTTTGTGCGTTTTTCACACAACGCAGGCCCCATAGAAGCGAATGGGGCTGCCTGAAAATCGCAAGCATGTGCGGATGTGGTGCGATTTTCACGCACGGTTGCTAGGAGACGATCGGGATGGAGACCCGATCATTATTTTCCCTTATAACATGGTTATAAGGGAAAATAATAGCATTCTGAATAAAGAATGCATAGTACAATAGGGCTGGAGGGGTTAAAAAAATAATTGAACTCACCTTAATCCACTCAATCGCGCAGCCCGGCTTCTCTTCTGTCTTCATCTTTGCTGTGCACAGGAAAAGGACCTGTGATGGCGTCACTGTGCATATCACATGGTCCGTCACATGATCCATCACTGTGGTAAAAAGATCATGTGATGGACAATGTGATTAGCGCAGTGATGTCCTCAAAGGTCCTATTCCTCAAAGAAGAAGACAGAAGAGGTGTCGGCTGCGCGATCAAGTGGATTAAGGTGAGTTAAATTTTTTATTTTTATTTTAACCCCTCCAGCCCTATTGTACTATGCATTCTGTATTCAGAATGCTATTATTTTCCCTTATAACCATAATCTACACAACCTTGAACCCAAACCTGAACTTCTGTGAGGAAGTTCGGGTCTAGGTATCACATTCAGTTTTTTATCACGCGCGTGCAAAACGCAACACATCCGGACATGCTCGCGTGAAAGAGGCCTTAAAGTGACTGACGGAGACGAGAGAAACAGCTGAACTCTTGATCTGATTAGTAAAGCATTTTGCAGAAGTAGCAGGCACTTCTGGGAACTGAAGTCCAAAATCATTCCTACGAAACTGCACCTGTGGCCTGGGCACAAGCTGGATTTTGATATGTTTATCTCCCATCCCAGCTTCTCTAGAACTTCTCTCAACCAGGCTATCTGCCCCTGAAGAATTTGACTTGACCAGGCCACCAGCAGAAAATCGTCTAGGTAAGGTATAATGATGATCTCCTTCTCCCTGACGTGACCATCATTTCCGAAACGATCTTTGTGAAAACCCTCGGAGCTTGAGCGAGGCCAAAGGGTAATGCTCGGAATTAAAGATGTACAATCTCACTTTCTAACCCAACTGCTACCCTCAGGAACCTGTGGTGGCTGGGATGAATGGGGACATGATAGTACGCATCCCTCAGGTCTACTGTGGCCATAAAGCAAAACAGGAAGATATTGTGCACTGCTGAGTTGATGGACACCATACGAAATCTCTCATACTGCAGAAATTGGCTCAAACACTTCAAATTTATTATAGTCCTAAATGAGCCATTTGGTTTTTTTGACCAGAAAAAGAGTTGAATAAAACCCCTCTGTCAAATCCTGCTCTGGGACTCTTACCAGCACCCTTTTTTCTATCAGGGGAAAAAACTTCTGCGACGATGGCAGATTGTTTTGCGGGATCTGTACGGTAATCTGTAATTACAAATCTCCCTACTGGAAAACTCTGAAATTAGCTTCCCTTATTAAGCTTCCCTTATTAAATCTGGGACGGAAATACTTCCTGGGTGCCTGACTAACAGAGGGAAAGCCCTTCTTTGTATCAGAGGCCTTATCTAGTAAGGCATCCAGGACGGGCCCAAGCAAAAACTCTCCTTGACAAGGGATAGCACAAAGTTTTGCCTTGGAACTAGCATCCCCATTCCAGCTTTTCAACCAAATAGCCCGTCGGGCAGAGTTGGATATGGAGGAAGCCCTAGCGGAAAATCTTAGGGTATCCGCAGAAGCATCAGCTAAGAAATCCTAAGCATTACTTATAACAGGGAAGGAAGACAACAACTGCTTCCTAGGGGTACCCCCTTTAATGTGAGCCTCAAACTCCCCCATGCACACTTTTAGTGATCTGGCAACAGACGTAGCAGCAATAGCAGGTTTAAAAGCCGCCGCAGAGGCTTCCAAATTTTTCTTTAAATAAACCTCTGCTCTCCTATTCATCGGGTCCTTGAGCAAACCCATGTCCTCAAAGGGGACTGCTGCTTTTTTAGACATTTTTGCTACTGGGGCATCAAGCTTTGGGGCCCTATCCCAGGGGGCAGACAACTCCTCATCAAATGGATACTTCCGCTTCACCGAAGGGATGAAAAACTTCCTATCCGGCCTTTTCCGTTCTATGGCAATCACATCCTGAATGTTCTTATGCACATCAAACACCTTCCTCTTCCTGGGAGCTAACCCTTCAAACATAGAGTCCTGGAATGAATTCTGTGGCCTCTGATCATCCAACCCCATAGTCGCCCAAACCGCCTTTACTAGGGAATTAGTATATTCCACATGAAAAAGTGGTCTCCCTGCAGCCTCCTCACTATCACTGGAGGGGGAGTCTTTTGCAGTAGCTGTGGAAGTACTGGGGCAGTGCTATCTCAGACCGCTAACTGACTCCCTGACCTCTTTATGTACCGTATCATCTGTTTTATGCTGCCCATAAAAGATGGAGCTTCCTCTTCCATTAATTTGCTGATACCTTCTTCTTTACTCTGGAAGTCTTCCTACAAGACTCCTTTGAAACCTAGGCAACAGAAAATGACCAAATAAGCATTAAGATAATATATGCTGGGGTATAACCCCTCTTACCCCACCATGGTACCGATGTATTAATGGTGGTCTCAGTGGGATCAGCGCGCTGAGCCTGCTCCATGTTCCATACAGCAAACAGCCAGAATGGAGGAACTGCCAGACTTATTCACCCAACATGACAGTGTGCTAGATGCCCTTTTCTCCTTGGCGTGCGCTAGCCGGAATCCCTCCCCTTCCGTTGCGCAGCGTTAGCTTCCTCTCACCGCCGCAACTCGTAAGTACCCAAACATCATCGCGCGTGTGCAGAGGTTCGTAGAAGCCCAGACCCTCCCAGGAACCGGGAAGGAGGACGGAAGGGGTAAGGACAGAGAAGGGTGTCCCAGACTTCTGCAGAGGCTTCAAGAAGAGACTTACGCCACACTGGGTAACCCTCCACACACAGTTTTTATAGCGGGGGCCCCGACAGCTATTTTCTTGATATCCAGCGGATCCAATTCCATCCTGCCCCTTAGGACAGGAAACAGAACTGGAGATAGAGGGGATGATCTCTCCTTTAAAAGGTGGTTCTGGTTCCTGTTTCCTGTCCTGAGGAGGTGGAGGCCGTCTCTCCAGGGGTGCTGTCATAGGTGATAAAGAAAATTATGTAGAAACGACTTTCGCTAGGCAGTTTAAAGAGGTGTCATGAAGCATATCATTTTTCAAACCAGCACCTGGAGTTGAATACTTCTGTAATTGCATGTAATTAAAAATGTAGGTATAGTTAGTGAGCTGTTCAATAAAACGTATCTGTAAAGCGCCACTTGTTGCTTGTTTTAAATTTCCTTACTTTTTTTCCATCTCACTCAGCTTGTCGAATGTGCCCAGTTGAAATCTTCAACTGCCACCAGCAATATGTTCTGCTAGAAGCTGTGGCAGTTACAGGGAGAGAGCTGCTGCAGAAAAAACATGCCCCCCTAAACTGCCAGGCTGAAGATAATCTAGCAGAAGAAATGTGTGGTTCCAGCTTTGTTAGAAAGGTATTGTCACGTACTATATGATGTAATTTTTACATCAATCATGGTATAACCCCTTTAATGAAAATAATCACAACATCATTGAGCTCAGATGGCAGATATTGGTACAGATATGATACCTGTGGGTCTGAGATCTCTAGCAATAGAATATTGTTGCAAAGGGAGGTCTTTTGGATCCAGCGGCTTGAGATGTGCCATTTCAATGTATTTTTTTACAATAACAATATAAATATTATGGGTAGCTGCTTAGTTTATTATCCAAACTCTATGTCGGCGCTGTCACAGGAACGTGATGCCAGGTCAGTATAGATGAGTAAAATGTATTTTATTAATACAAGTCTTATTCAGGATTATGATGACTATGAGAAGGAGGCCCAAAACATCTTATATGATGAAACATAATACCAAAAAGTGATAGATAATCCGTTTATTGACCTAAACAAAAGATTGACAAACTTGGTAAAAAAATACCTACGAGAAGCAATATATAAAAGGCGCGAGATGACACGCTTAGCCGGCCCGCGCATGCGCATCGCGGGCCGGAAAAAGTTAGAGGGGGGGTCACGTCACCAGCCTGCCAGCCAATGATCGTTGCTGGCAGGCTGGGGATTTTTAAAATCTCCATTCAGAAGCCAGATAACACATCATATTTATAAATATGATGTGTTAAATGGCTTCCCAGCTCCTCTGCTGGTCCTTTTCGTCGGTTGGTCTCAGCAGAGGAGCAGGCATCACAGTGAGTAGCACCAAACACTACACTTAGCCCCAGATCACCCCCTATCACCCCAATTAACCCCTTGATCACCCCTTCTTGCCCCTGTCAATCACTAGTGAAAGTGAAAAAAGTGATCAGTGTAAACTGTCACTTTTTTTTCCCACTGGTATTGACTGTTAGGTTTTAGGGATAGTTTAGGCCCCTTGGTTAGGTAGTTTAGCAATCGTTTAGCACCCAGACCACAGCACCGCAATCATTTATTCGCTGATTAGCATATCGCTAATCAGCTTTTGTACTTTTATAGTATCTGTACACAAAACTGATCACAGTCAGATCTATAATAGTATTAGTGTCACCCACATGTGCGTTCACCCACGCCCGCCCCGCCGCAGTGACAAAAAAATATTTTTTTTTGATCACTGCATAATCACTTGGCGATAAAAAAAACATCAGTTTTTATATTTTTTATCAACTGCAGCGGTCTCCGGTACTTCGCTAGCCTCCCATTTGTAAGACAGGCTTGCTTTTTTTCTTGGGTAGTCTCAGGGAATACCCCTAAATTTAGTAGCCCAAATGTCAAACAGGGGGTATTCTTCTGAAGAGGCCTACAGGCTTCTGACCCAGTCGGATGAGGAATGGGAACCCTCATCTGACGAATCTAGCGGGTCAGAATATGAACCTGTAGAAAGCAGTGGCAGTCTGACACAAAGTTCGAACGAGGAGGTTGAGGTCCCCGATACCACCAGGCGTACCCGGCCTAGTGTTGCTAGACCACAGGTTGCACAGGATCCGCTTCAAGGGCAGCAGAGTGGGGCTGGCGCTGTCGGATTACGTGGTGAGGCATACACCAGCAGCGCAGCCCTCCCTGGACCTAGTACCAGCACTGCCGTACAACATGGTGAACTGACGAGCACCAGAAGGGCAGTTGAAGCTGGTACGGTGGCACGTGCAGTAGTTACCCCGTCGCAGCCACCGCACAGACAGGCCCGTAGAGCCCCTAGAATCACTGAGGTGCTGGCAAATCCTGATTGGCAGTCCCCAACTTCAGCCGCACCATTAGTTCCCCCTTTCACCGCCCAGTCTGGAGTTCGGGTTGAGACAGCTCAGATCGGTTCGGCCCTGGGATTTTTTGAGCTGTTCTTGATTGCGGAGCTATTGGACTTAGTTGTGGCAGAAACAAACCGGTATGCCACTCAATTTATATCCGCCAACCCGGGAAGGTTTTATACCCAGCCTTTCCGGTGGAAACCAGTCCAAGTTTCCGAATTAAAAAAAATTCTGGGCCTTCTACTCAACATGGGTCTAACCATGAATTGCGGTCATATTGGTCCACAAACCCAATTCATCACATGCCCATGTTCTCTGTTGCCATGTCCAGGGCACGATTTGAGGCCATCCTGCGTTTCCTGCACTTTAGTGATAACACCACCTCCCGTCCCAGAGGCCACCAAGCTTTTGACCGGCTCCACAAAATTCGGCCCCTCATAGACCACTTCAACCAGAAATTTGCAGATTTGTATACCTCTGAGCAAAACATCTGTGTAGACGAGTTCCTAATACATTTTACTGGGCGCCTTGGCTTCAAACAATACATCCCAAGCAAGCGCGCCCGGTATGGGGTCAAATTGTATAAGCTCTGTGAAAGGGCCACAGGCTATACCCACAAATTCGGATCTATGAGGGAAAAGATCAGACCCTGGAGCCGGTCGGTTGCCCTGACTACCTGGGGAGCAGTCTGGGACTTAGTGTCACCCTTATTTGGCAAGGGGTACCATCTTTATGTGGACAATTTCTACACAAGTGTGGCACTTGTGTAGCCCTCTTCAGGCATTTGTTTCTAGAACAGACTGGCTGCTTTGGCACCGCGTGAACTAGTCGTGCGGGCTTCCCCTAACGGCTCATTACCACCCGTCTTGCAAGGGGGGAGAGGGCTGCCTTGTGTAACGAAGAACTGCTTGCGGTGAAATGGAGAGACAAGCGTGATGTTTACATGCTCTCCTCCATTCACGCAGACACGACAATACAAATTGAGCGAGCAACCAGTGTCATTGAAAAGCCCCTCTCGGTCCACGACTATAATTTGCTCATGGGAGGGGTGGACTTCAATGACCAGATGTTGGCTCCTTATTTAGTGTCCTGCCGCACCAGACGCTGGTATAAGAAGGTGTCTGTATATTTAATTCAATTGGCTCTGTATAATAGTTTTGTTCTCTACAGTAAGGCTGGGAGAACTGGATCCTTCCTCAAATTTCAGGAAGAGATCATCGAGAACCTCCTGTATCCAGGGGGTTCTGTGGCCCCATCCACCAGTGTAGTTAGCCGTCTACACGAGCGACATTTCCCCAGTGTCGTTGCCGGTATCTCAACCCAACCGTCAGCCCGAAAAAGATGTTGTGTCTGTAGCAGGAATGGAATTAGGCGTGACACCCGCTATTTCTGTCCTGACTGCCCTGACCACCCTGCCCTATGCTTTTGAGAGTGTTTTTGGAAGTACCACACACAGGTACACTTGGCATAGGGATCACATCTCACAGGACAGGCACACAGGGCTATTAGGGCCCATTCACACACAGCTGCTGCAAACCTCTCCTTTCACCTGGGACAAAGTGCATAATGTACTTGGCCACATCTTTGGGCGATTTGCGCTTTGCACATTGTCCCTTGGGGAAGGAGAGGTTTGTCCTATAAAGGTAAAAAAACAAAAAACAAAAAACATTGTCCCTTGGGGAAGGAGAGGTTTGTCCTATAAAGGTAAAAAAACAAAAAACAAAAAAAAAATCCACAGTAAGCAAAAAGTTAACGTTCAGTTCAAAAAGTTCAAGTTTATATGTTCTGTTCAAAAGTTATTATAAAGTTAATAAAATTATTGCGTTGCGGCCTGGTTTTTTCTTTTTTTTTTACCTTCCAGGTGGACCAACCGATCGACTAGCTGCAGCACTGATGTGCATTCTGACAGAAGCATTGCGCTGCTGTCAGATTACACAAAAGTCGGTGTATGCGGCGCTGCAAGACGAGATTTCTCCTCTGCAGTAAAAGATACGTTTGCCGAGGCATATGAGCTGAGGAGGCGGCGGTGTTCATATGCTTTGGCAAACACTTTGTGTATGTATGTATATATATATATATATATATACTGTATATATATATATATATAAGAAAAAAAAAATCCCGGCAATGATTTATTCATCCACATCGATTGATGTGAATGGAGAAATCGGGTTTGCCAGGGCATACGAGCTAAGTGGGTATGGATGTTGGGCGGAGCTCCTATGTCCTGGCAGACGCCTTTCCCCTCCTCTTTTTTTTTTTTTTTTTGGCAGAGATTTTTTCATCCACATTGATCGATGCGATTGAAGAAATCTGTGCCGTTCATTTTGTCTTTTAGCCCAGAGGCTGAACGGAAAAAAAAAATCTCATTACCCGTATGCTCAATATAAGGAGAATAGCAGAAACTCCTAATGCTGGTCATACATGTAATGATTGCAGAGACCCTCAAATGCCAGGGCAGTACAAACACCCCACAAATACCATTTTGGAAAGAAGACACCCCAAGGTATTCGCTGAGGGGCATATTGAGTTCATGAAAGATTGAAATTTTTGTCTCAAGTTAGCGGAAAGGGAGACTTTGTGAGAAAAAAAAAAAATCTATTTCCGCTAACTTGTGGCAAAAAAATTCGGCATGCCCCTCATTGAATACCTTGGGGTGTCTTCTTTCCAAAATGGGGTCACATGTGGGGTATTTATACTGCCCTGGCTTTTTAGGGGCCCTAAAGTCTGGGATCCAAATGTCTAAAAATGCCCTCCTAAAAGGAATTTGGGCCCCTTTGCGCATGTAGGCTGCAAAAAAATGTCACACATGTAGTATCGCCATACTCAGGAAAAGTTGGGGAATGTGTTTTGGGGTGTCATTTTACATATACCCATGCTGGGTGAGATAAATATCTTGGTCAAATGCCAACTTTGTATAAAAAAAAATGGGAAAAGTTGTCTTTTGCCGAGATATTTCTCTCACCCAGCATGGGTATACCAAGATATTTATCTCACCCAGCATGGGTATATGTAAAATGACACCCCAAAACACATTCCCCAACTTCTCCTGAGTACGGCGATACCACATATGTGACACTTTTTTGCAGCCTAGGTGGGCAAATGGGCCCACATTCCAAAGAGCACCTTTTGGATTTCACAGGGCATTTTTTTTACAGATTTTGATTTCAAACTACTTCTCACGCATCTGTGCCCCTAAAATGCCAGGGCAGTATAACCACAAGTGACCCCATTTTGGAAATAAGTCTCCCCAAGGTATTCCGTGAGGGGCATGGCGAGTTCCTAGATTTTTTTATTTTTTGTCACAAGTTAGCGGAAAATTATGATTTTATTTTTTCTTACAAAGTCTCATATTCCACTAACTTGTGACAAAAAATAAAAACTTCCATGAGCTCACTATGCCCATCACGAAATACCTTGGGGTGTCTTCTTTCCAAAATGGGGTCACTTGTGGGGTAGTTATACTGCCCTGGCATTTTAGGGGCCCAAATGCGTGCAAAGCAGTTTGAAAAAAAAATATGTAAAAAATGGCCTGTGAAATCTGAAAGGTGCTCTTTGGAATGTGGGCCCCTTTGCCCACCTAGGCTGCAAGAAAGTGTCACACATGTGGTATCGCCGTACTCAGGAGAAGTTGGGGAATGTGTTTTGGGGTGTCATTTTACATATACCCAAGCTGGGTGAGAGAAATATCTCGGCAAAAGACAACTTTTCCCATTTTTTTATACAAAGTTGGCATTTGACCAAGATATTTATCTCACCCAGCATGGGTATATGTAAAATGACACCCCAAAACACATTCCCCAACTTCTCCTGAGTACGGCGATACCACATGTGTGACACTTTTTTTGCAGCCTAGGTGGGCAAATGGGTCCACATTCCAAAGAGCACCTTTTGGATTTTACAGGGGATTTTTTTTACAGATTTTTATTTCAAACTACTTCTCACGCATCTGGGCCCCTAAAATGCCAGGGCAGTATAACTACCCCACAAGTGACACCATTTTGGAAAGAATACACCCCAAGGTATTTCATGATGGGCATAGTGAGTTCATGGAAGATTTTATATTTTGTCACAAGTTAGTGGAATATGAGACTTTGTAAGGGAAAAAAAAGATAAAAATAAAAAAATCATTTTCCGGAAACTTGTGACAAAAAATAAAAAGTTCTATGAACTCACTATGCCCATCAGCGAATACCTTAGGGTGTCTACTTTCCGAAATGGGGTCATTTGTGGGGTTTTTCTACTGTCTGGGCATTGTAGAACCTCAGGAAACATGACAGGTGCTCAGAAAGTCAGACCTGCTTCAAAAAGCAGAAATTCACATTTTTGTACCATAGTTTGTAAACGCTATGGGCCAGATTTATCATTAGCTCAAGTCAGAATAATGGAGTGAAAAATTCGCAAAAAACTGCGCAAATGCTAAAACTGCGCACAAATTTGTGACTTTTTCCTGCTCTGCACTATGCTCGCCAGTTTTCTGAAAGTGGGCATGTTTTCTTATGTAAATGAATCTCTAGACAGATTTACTATTGGGACTATTTAAAAAGTCACAAAAAAAGTCGCAATTTCACTCCAGTGAGGACCATGCTTATCTTATGAGACTTTTTACTAGAACATGCGACTTTTTCATAAAAACGTGCAACTTTTTCGTAAAGATGTGTGACTTTTGTAAAGGTGCTTACTGATGGATAAACTGCTACCGTCAAACCACATTTATTACAGTCTTAAAGGGCTGATCATAAATTTGACTTGGCTAAAACTGACCTTAGCCATATGTGAAAGTGGAGTGAGCTGTCAGAGTAATGATAAATCTGGCCCTATAACTTTTACCCAAACATTTTTTTTTTATCAAGGACATGTAGAACAATACATTTTGTGAAAAATGTATATATGGATATCATTTTTTTTTTTAATTTTACAACTGAAAGTGAAAAATGTCATTTTTTTACAAAAATTTCATTAAATTTCGATTAATAACAAAAAAGTAAAAATGTCAGCAGCAATGAAATACCACCAAATGAAAGCTCTATTAGTGAGAAGAAAAGGAGGTAAAATTCATTTGGGTGGTAAGTTGCATGACCGAGCAATAAACGGTGAAAGTAGTGTAGTGCAGAATTGTAAAAAGTGGTCTGGTCATTAAGGGTGTTTCAGCTAGGGGGGCTGAGGTGGTTAACATGAATTTGAATGTGATTGCTTAATTCTGAACACAGCTACATCCCCAGTTATAAGAGGATGTGCACACTTCTGGAACCACATTATTTTAGTTGTTTCTGTTTTCTTACCTAAAGGATTTCAGTTTGTTTTTCAATTGAGTGGTACAGTTTATAAGTCACATTAAAGGTGGAAAAAGTTCTGAAATGATTTATCTTGGTCTCATTTTTTTACATCACAGAAACCTGACATTTTAACAGGGGTGTGTAGACTTTTTATATCCACTGTATATATGTAACCCACCCGGTAATCCATATTTTTTCCATGCTTTGCCCAAAATTCATAAGAATGTGCTTCCTCCTTTAATGAGGCCAATAGTTGCAGGCATAGGGTCCTACTCAGAGAGATAATCTGAGTGGGTTGACTCATTTCTCCAGCCGCTGATTCAACACATCCCTGGATTTATACAGGACAATAGGTCTGTTTTGCAAGCCTTCTCCTCATTTGAGTGGAAGGAGGGATTTATATGGATTACAGCAGATGTTGTGTCAATGTACACGAATATTCCTCATGACCTAGCACTTCGGTCTTTGCGCTGGTTCCTGAGCACGTATAGTGACTACACATATGGACTCCGGGAGTATGTGGAATTGGCAGTGGATTATCTTATCAGGCATAATTTTTTTATGTTTAGTAATCATTTTTACTTACAGGTGTCTGGGGTGTCGATGGGGGCTAAGTTTTCTCCCTCCATAGCTAATATTTTTATGGCGTGGTGGGAGAGGTGCTTTCTCCTCATCGACACCCACCCTTTTCATGACCTGGTACAGTGGTATGGTCGCTACATCGATGACCTGTTATTTATTTGGTCTGGGTATGTGGCGGCCATACCACTGTTTGTTGAATATCTTAATTCATGTTTGGAATCTATCTGCTTTACAGTTCACCATGATCTGGTCAGTATCCAATTTTGGATTTATGTCTGAGAAGTGAGGTATTTACATCCAGGATTTGTACTTCCACCTATAGGAAGGAGACTGCGGGAAACGCCTTCATGCCTCTTCATGTCACTTGCCACATGTTTTGCACAATAATCCCAAAGGAGAATTAATTCGGGACAAACGTAAATGTTCGGATGAAGAATCTTTTATTCGTGAAACTGATAATGTAATTGGCAGGCTCTCTAATAGATCATATTCATGCCAGCACATATTACAACAGAAACAGCTAGTTTCCAGTATGGATAGGAGTGAAATGCTGTCTTGATGGATCTGGTGGGCGGAGCTACGCAACTACTTTTGTAAAGCAGTATAGCGAGGAATACAACAAAATATGTAAGATTGTTAGTAAACACCTGTATTTTGCTATGACAACCAGTGTTCAGATGTAGTTGCGGGAGGTGCTAGATGTGCCGCACGGAAGGCCCCTACTTTGGGTAATTAATATATCCCAGCTTGTTTCAGAATAAAGAAAAATCGCAACCTACCTGGCTAGTAATCAGAGGTAGTTACAAATGTGGTCACAGCAGGTGTATTTGTTGTGACCACTTTAAAGTCGGATGTTCCTTTAAATCAGCAGCAAATAACAAGGAGTTTTCAATAAAGTCTTACTTAAATTGTAATCCGAAGTATGCAATATATCTAGTTACCTGTGAGGAATGCCAGCTACAATATGTCGGGTGTACTGCTAACCAAACAAAATCTAGGATCCGCAAACATATCTCCGATGTCCCACACCATGAGAGCCGCACTTTGCTGTTGTGCATGTGGGGGACACCTCCAAACTCACAGCGCAAGGAATAGAGAGGGTCACTATCTCTATTAGGGGGGGGAGACCACAGGAGAAAACTGTTGAATTGAGAGGCTTATTGGATGTTTCAGCTTGCTACACCAACTAGATTAAACAAAAGACATGATTTAATATTGCAATAATGAGGAAGCTGCTGTTTTCTAGTGTGTGCCATATTAGGCTTTCTTTGGAATTGATAGGTGTTCTTAGATGTATGTCCCTGTGTGGACTTTTCGCAATATGTACATGTGTTCCCTGATTATGCGTTGTGTGCATCGGTCACCTGACCATTTGATTATTGGAACAGGTAGAGAATCAGCACATACAGTACCTTCAGTTCAGATTTTAGTTTGTCATGAAGAAGGGCCCGAACTAAAAGAGGTCAGAAACGCATAACATTTTTGTCCTGCTATGGAAATTTTAAACCGCTGAAATAAAGATTTTCCACTTTTATGCATTGAGCTGAACATCCCATACTTTTTGGGATTTGTTGTAGCAACCCAACCCAGGGGCTGCGGTCTGTGCACTGCAGAGTGTGAAACAGGTGAGAGCCGCCTCTACTTTTCTTTCATATTTATTTATATATATATATGTATATATATATATATATAATTTTTTTTGACATATAATAAGTCCCCTAGGAGGTTATTAAAACACCTCTTTTTTTATCTTGCTCTTTTCCACTGCAACTGCTGCATAAAAAGAATACGACGCTCGGTCATTAGGACGTTAACTAAGAAAATACTGAAACCAAAATCCACCAATACCCACCTTATTAGCATGTACTGAAAACAATAAAAAAGGATACACACTAACACATCTGCAGCATATCCTGTTATATGGAGAAAAATAAAATTACATACTACTGAGAACTTACCTGAGGGATCAAAGTCCTGAAAATAATCTGGGCAGTGCTGCTCAGAAATATCTCCTGCTGCCGCATCACCCCAACACAACCAACCATCCCATGTCCTATTACAAAAGAGACCTAAGTAGAAGAAGAAAAAGCAAAACATTAATTTACAATGCACAGTATAAAAAGTAACAATAACACAGAGAATTAACCCCTTCCCGCAATATCACGTACATGGGGGAATGTGGTGCCTTACCGCATTCCCACGTGCATGTACGTGATGTTATCGGGAGGGTGAAGGAGCTGCACCCGCCCGATCCGCAGCACGGGCCTGGCTATTAATGATAGCGGAGACACTATGGAGACACAAAAACCTGATTTTCTTTTTGTTTAAAAAATGATATTATTGTGTAAAGCTTAAATTAAAAAGTATACATATTAGGTATTGCCATGTCCGTAAGAACCTGCTGTAAAATACCACATGACCTAACACCTCAGGTGAACACCGTAAAAAAAAAAAAAAAAAAGTCAAAAAAGCCATTTGCCCAAATATTGCCCCCCCCCCCAAAAAAAAGAAAACGATGGCTTTCAGAATATGTAGACACTAAAAAATCATTATTCTTTTTCATTGTCGCATCCGTATCAACCTACTCTATAAAAATATCATATGATCTAACCTGTCAGATGAACATTGTAAAAAACAAAAATTAAAACGATGCCAAAACAGCTATTTTTTGTTACCTTACCTCACAAAAAGTGTGATACAGAGCAACCAAAGATCCTATGTAGCCCAAAATAGTACCAACAAAACTGCCACTGTATCCCGTAGTTTCTGAAATGGGGTAATTTTTGGGGAATTTCTACTCTAGGGGTGCATCAGGGGGTTTTCAAATGTGACATGGCAAATTAAAATTATCCCAGTGAAATCTGCCCTCCAAAAGCCATTCCTTTCCTTCTGGGCACTGCCATGAACACCTAAAGGGTTAACAAAGTTTTTAAAACTAGTTTTGAATACCAGTTTCTAAAATGGTGTGATTTATGGGTGGTTTCTAATATGTAAGCCCCAGAAAGTGACTGCATAACTGAACTGGTCCTGAAAAAATGGGGTTTCGGAAATTTTCTTACACATTTTAAGATTTGCTCGCTCCAAAAGAACAAAATGTAATTTTCAAAATTATCCAAACATGAAGTAGACATATTGGAAATGTATAGTAATAACTATTTTGGAGGTATTACTATCTATTATAAAAGTAGAGAAATAGAAATTTGGAAATTTGCTAATTTTTCTTTGGTATTTTTTTACTAATAAAAATTAAAAATTAAATATTTTGCCTGAATTTTACCAAGGGCATGAAGTACAATATATGACGAGAAAACACTCTCAGAATGGCCTGGATAAGGAAAAGCGTTTTAAAGTTATTACCACATAAATTGACACGTCAGATTTACAAAATTAGGCTGGGTCCTGACGGTGAAAAATGGCTGTGTCCTGAAGGGGTTAAAGAGGTTGTCCAATTTGAAACATTTACAGCATATCAATAAATGTCTTATGGATGCGGGTCTCAAAGGGACCCTCTGCTGTCCTCAAAAACAGGGCACTATCATAAATTAACAGCACAAAGTGCATTCAAGCCACCCATCCATTCACTGCTACAGGATTTCTAAATAAAGCCAAGGCAGCACTTGAATGGTGAAGGGAGGGGTGGCCGTGCATGCACGACTTGCTCTCCATACACTATGGGCCCTGATCTTGAGAAAGAAGTGGGTCCCAGAGGTGGGACCCACACCTATTGGACATTTTTGGCATGTTCTATTGACATACTGTAAATATCTCAAATGGTAATGCCCCTTTAAATACATTGATAACATTTGAAAAAAGAATGAATCAGGTTTTAAAATATGTGCCCAAAATATATATACCGTAATCAGGGGCGTAGCTATAGGGGGTGCAGAGGTAGCAGTCGCTACCGGGCCCAGGAGCCTGAGGGGCCCAAAGACCCTTGTGCTGCATAAGAAAACACACAAAGCACTGAGGGAAGGGGGGCCCAAGCCTAACTCTTGCACCAGGGCCCATGAGCCTTTAGCTACGCCCCTGACCGTAATCTATGGATATTGGAGGAAAAAGGTTATTTAAAAAATATATATATTTTGCATCACTCTGTTTCAAGAGCCATAACGTTTTATTTTTTTTGTGTGTCAAATTAGTTATATGAGTTAGCTTTTTATGTGGGACAAGTTATATTTTTTCAACAATATAGTTTTATTGTTTTTCAAATAAATTGTTACAATACAGAGTAACACATATAAAGAAAAATAAATCACAGCACTACATATAATTATTTTCAGAGTATATGGGCTTATACAGAGTAAATACCAATAAGTAATATATCGAGCACAGTTCGATTAGCCAAAGTCTTGAGTTTAAGATATAAACGTCCTATGGGTGGATGTTTAACTCTGAATGGACGTTCTGGAACATCCGTTCAGAGATCGCAGCTGCACGCTAATCGTGCAGTTTCAAAGTGGGCGGCCCGCTGTCAGTGACAGCAGGACAACCCAGAGAGAAGGCAGGGACAGTTCCTGGGTGTCCCTGCCTTCTAGATCTCTGCATACAAAGGTTTGTCATTCAGTCATTTCATTCAGTCATTTCATCCTGCAAAAAATGATATGCTACTTAAGACAATTGCACAAAAAATAAACTATGGATAGTGTATCCATAGTTTATTTTTTGGGCAATTGTCTGAAGTAGCATATGATTTTTTGCAGGATGAAATGACTGTTTGGCACTGTTTTGGGGTGCATACGACTTTATGATGATTTTATTTTTTTGTTTAAAAAATTATATTAAGTAAAATCAAATTTAAAAAAGTATACATCTTGGGTATTGCCACATCCGTAACGACCAACTATGAAAAATATTACATGACCTAACCACTCAGGTGAACACCGTCAAAAAATAAAATAAAAACTGTGCTAAAAAAAAAAAAAAAAACTATTTTGTCACCTTACATCACTAAAAGTGCAACACCAATTGATCAAAAAGGCGTATGCCCCCCAAAATAGTACCACTCTAACAGTCACCTCATCCCGCAAAAAAGACCATCGCCAAAAAATGTAAAAAAAACTATGGCTCTCAGAATATGGAGACACTAAAATATCCTTTTTTGGTTTAAAAAATGCTGTTATTGTGTAAAAATTAAGTATACACAAAAGTATACATATTAGGTATCGCCGTGTCCGTAAAAACCTGCTCTACAAAAATATGACATGACCTAACCTCTCAGGTGAACACCTTAAAAAAATAAAAATAAAAACGGTGTCAAAAAAGCTATTTTTTGTCACCTCACATCACAAAAAGTGTAATAGCAAGCGATCAAAAAGTCATATGCACCCCAAAATAGTACCAATCAAACTGTCATCTCATCCCGCAAAAATGATGATACCCTACCTAAGACAATTGCCCAGAAAAAAAAAAAATGTGGCTCTCAGACTATGGAGACACAAATGATTATTTTTTTTTGTTTCAAAAATGATATTATTGTGTAAAACTTAAATAAATTAAGAAAAGAGCATAGATATTAGGTATCGACATGTCTATAAGAACCTGCTGTATAAAAATATCACATTACCTCTCAGGTGAACACCGTAATAAAATAAAAATAAGTGCGTCAAAAAAGCTATTTTTGTCACCTTACATCACAAAAAGTGTAATACTAAGCGATCAAAAAGTCATATACACCGTAAAATAGTACCAGTCAAACCGTCATCTCAAAAAAAGAATGTAGAGACACTAAAAAATTATTTTTTTCAAAAATGCTTTATTATGAAAAACTTAAACAAACAACCAAATAAAGTAGTCATATTTGGTATTGTTGTGTCCATAACAACCTGCTCAAAAAAAATTGTACATAATCTAACCTGTCAGATGAACATTGTAAATAAAAACGGTGCCAAAACAGCTATTTTTTGTTACCTTGCCTCACAAAAAGTGTAATATAGAGCAACCAAAAATCATATGTACCCTAAAAATAGTACCAACAAAACTGCCACCTTATCCCGTAGTTTTAAAAATGGGGTCACTTTTGGGGAGTTTCTACTCTAGGGGTGCATCAGGGGGTCTTCAAATGTGACATGTCAAAAAACCAGCCCAGCAAAATCTGCCTTCCAAAAACACATAGTGCTCCTTTCCTACTGCGCCCTGGCGTGAGCCCGTACAGCAGTTTACGACCACATATGGTGTGATTTTGTAAACTATAGAATCAGGGAAATAAATATTGAGTTTTGTTTGGCTGTTAACCCTTGCTTTGTTACTGGAAAAAATGGAAAATGTTATAAAAAAAAAATAGAAATTCAGAAATTTCATCTCCATATTCCATTAACTCTTGTGGAACATCTAAAGGGTTACTAAAGATTGTTAAATCAGTTTTGAATACCTTGAGGGGTATATTTTCCAAAATGTGTCACTTTTTTGGAGTTTCTACTCTAGGGGTGCATCGGAGGGGGGGGGGGGCAAATGGGAAATGGTGTAAAAAAACAACTGTGCATCAAAATCTGCCTTCCAAAAACCATATGGCGTGCCTTTCCTTCTGCGCTCTGTGTCCGTACAGCAGTTTACGACCACATATGGGGTGTTTCTATAAACTACAGAATCAGGGCAAAAAATATTGAATTTTGTTTGGCTGTTAACCCTTGATTTGGACCTGAACTGGACCTTAACCACTTTAACCCCGCTTGCTGAAACCCCCTTAATGAGCAGGCCACTTTTTACACTTCTGCACAACACTACTTTCACAGTTTATTGCTCGGTCATGCAACTTACCACCCAAATGAATTTTACCTCCTTTTCTTATCACTAATAGAGCTTTCATTTGGTGGTATTTCATTGCTGCTGACATTTTTACTTTTTTTTGTTATTAATCGAAATTTAAAGATTTTCTTGCAAAAAAAAATCACATTTTTCACTTTCAGTTGTAAAATTTTGCAAACAAAACGACATCCATATATAAATTTTTCGCTAAATTTATTGTTCTACATGTCTTTGATAAAAAAAAATGTTTGGGTAAAAAAAAAAAGGTTTGGGTAAAAGTTATAGCATTTACAAACTTTGGTACAAAAATGTGAATTTCCGCTTTTTTAAGCAGCTCTGACTTTCTGAGCACCTGTCATGTTTCCTGAGGTCCTACAATGCCCAGACAGTAGAAAACCCCCACAAATGACCCCAATTCGGAAAGTAGACACCCTAAGGTATTCGCTGATGGGCATAGTGAGTTCCTAGAACTTTTTATTTTTTGTCACAAGTTAGCGGAAAATGATGATTTTTTTTTTTTTTTCTTACAAAGTCTCATATTCCACTAACTTGCGACAAAAAATTAAAAATTCTAGGAACTCGCCATGCCCCTCACGGAATACCTTGGGGTGTCTTCTTTCCAAAATGGGGTCACTTGTGGCGTAGTTATACTGCCCTGGCAATTTAGGAGCCCATATGTGTGAGAAGTAGTTTGCAATCAAAATCTGTAAAAAATGACCGGTGAAATCCGAAAGGTGCACTTTGGACTGTGGGTCCCTTTGCCCACCTAGGCTGCAAAAAAGTGTCACACATCTGGTATCGCCGTACTCAGGAGAAGTTGGGGAATGTGTTTTGGGGTGTCATTTTACATATAACCATGCTGGGTGAGAGAAATGTCTTGGCAAAAGACAAATTTTTTTTATACAAAGTTGGCATTTGACCAAGATATTTATCTCACCCAGCATGGGTATATGTAAAATGACACCCTAAAACACATTCCCCAACTTCTCCTGAGTAGGGCGATACCAGATGTGTGACACTTTTTTGCAGCCAAGGTGGGCAAAGGGGCACATATTCCAAAGTGCACCTTTCGGATTTCGCAGGCCATTTTTTACACATTTTGATTGCAAAGTACTTCTCACACATTTGGGCCCCTAAATTGCCAGGGCAGTATAACTACGCCACAAGTGACCCCATTTTGGAAAGAAGACACCCCAAGGTATTCCTTGAGGGGCATGGCGAGTTCCTAGAATTTTTTATTTTTTGTCGCAAGTTAGTGGAATATGAGACTTTGTAAGGAAAAAAATAAAATAAAAAAATCATAATTTTCCGCTAACTTGTGACAAAAAATAAAAATATCTAGGAACTCGCCGTGCCCCTCACGGAATACCTTGGGGTGTCTTCTTTCCAAAATGGGGTCACTTGTGGCGTAGTTATACTGCCCTGGCAATTTAGGGGCCCAAATGTGTGAGAAGTACTTTGCAATCAAAATGTGTAAAAAATGGCCTGCGAAATCCGAAAGGTGCACTTTGGAATATGTGCCCCTTTGCCCACCTAGGCTGCAATAAAGTGTCACACATCTGGTATGGCCGTACTCAGGAGAAGTTGGGGAATGTGTTTTGGGGTGTCATTTTACATATACCCATGCTGGGTGAGAGAAATGTCTTGGCAAAAGACAACTTTTCCCATTTTTTTATACAAAGTTGGCATTTGACCAAGATATTTATCTCACCCAGCATGGATATATGTAAAATGAAACCGCAAAAGACATTCCCCAACTTCTCCTGAGTACGGCGATACCACATGTGTGACACTTTTTTGCAGCCTAGATGCGCAAAGGTGCCCAAATTCCTTTTAGGAGGGCATTTTTAGACATTTGGATCCAAGACTTCTTCTCACGCTTTAGGGCCCCTAAAAAGCCAGGGGAGTATAAATACCCCACATGTGTATTCAATGTATTCAATGAGGGGCCTGGCGAGTTCATAGAATTTTTTTTTTGGGGCATAAGTTAGCGGAAATTGATTTTTTTATTTTTATTTTTTCTCACAAAATCTCACTTTCCGCTAACTTGGGACAAAAATATAAATCTTTCATGGACTCAATATGCCCTTCAGCGAATACCTTGGGGTGTCTTCTTTCCAAAATGGGGTCAGTTGTGGGGTGTTTGTACTGCCCTGGCATTTGAGGGTCTCCGCAATCATTACATGTATGGCCAGCATTAGAAGTTTCTGCTATTCTCCTTATATTGAGCATACAGGTAATGAGTTTTTTTTTTCCGTTCAGCCTCTGGGCTGAAAGAAAAAAATGAACGGCACAGATTTCTTCATTCGCATCGATCAATGTGGATGAAAAACCTCTGCCAAAAAAAAAAAAAGGAGGGGGAAGGCGTCTGCCAGGACATAGGAGCTCCGCCCAACATCCATACCTTAGCTCGTATGCCCTGGCAAACCAGATTTCTCCATTCACATCAATCGATGTGGATGAATAAATCATTGCCGGGATTTTTTTATTTATTTTTTCTATATACAAAGTGTTTGCCAAAGCATAGGAACGCCGCCTCCTCCTCAGCTCGTATGCCTTGGCAAACGTATCTTTTACTGCAGAGTAGAAATCTCGTCTTGCAGCGCCGCATACACCGACTTGCGTGTAATCTGACAGCAGCGCAATGCTTCTGTCAGAATGCACATCAGTGCTGCAGCTAGTCGATTGGTTGGTCCACCTGGAAGGTAAAAAAAAGAAAAAACCAGGCCGCAACGCAATAATTTTATTAACTTTGGAACAGAACATATAAACTAACTTTTTGAACTAAACATTAACCTTTTTGCTTACTGGAGTTTTTTTTTTTTACCTTTATAGGACAAACCTCTCCTTCCCCATGGGTCAATGTGCAAAGCGCAAATCGCCCAAAGATGTGGCGAAGTGCGTTATGCACTTTGTCCCAGGTGAAAGGAGACGTTTGCAGCAGCTGTATGTGAATGGGCCCTAATAGCCCTGTGTGCCTGCCCTGGTGAGATGTGATCCCTATGCTAGGTGTACCTGTGTGTGGTACGTCCGGAAACACTCCCCTAAGCATAGGGCAGGGTGGTCAGGACAGTCAGGACAGAAATAGCGGGTGTCACGCCTAATTCCACTCCTGCTACAGACACAACATCTTTTTCGGGGTGACGGTTGGGTTGAGGTACCGGCAACGACATTGGGGAAATGTCGCTCGTGTAGACGGCTAACTACACTGGTGGATGGGGCCACGGAACCTCCTGGGTACAGGAGGCTCTCGATCTCTTCCTGAAATTTGAGGAAGGATCGTGTTCTCCCAGCCTTACTGTAGAGAACAAAACTATTATACAGAGCCAATTGAATCAAATATACAGACACCTTCTTATACCAGCGTCTGGTTCTGCGGGAAACTAAATACGGAGACAACATCTGGTCATTGAAGTCCACCCCTCCCATGTGAAGGTTATAGTCGTGGACTGAGAGGGGCTTTTCAATGACACGGGTTGCTCGCTCAATTTGTATTGTCGTGTCTGCGTGAAAGGAGGAGAGCATGTAAACGTCACGCTTGTCTCTCCATTTCACTGCGAGCAGTTCTTCGTTACACAAGGCAGCCCTCTGCCCCCTTGCAAGACGGGTGGTAACGAGCCGTTGGGGGAAGCCCGCGCGACTAGTTCGCGCGGTGCCACAGGCGCCAATCTGTTTAGAAACAAATGCCTAAAGAGGGCCACACTTGTGTAGAAATTGTCCACATAAAGATGGTACTCCTTGCCGAATAAGGGTGACACCAAGTCCCAGACTGTCTTCCCACTGCTCCCCAGGTAGTCAGGGCAACCGACCGGCTCCAGGGTCTGATCTTTTCCCTCATAGACACAAAATTTGTGGGTATAGCCTGTGGCCCTTTCACAGAGCTTATACAATTTGACCCCATACCGGGCGCGCTTGCTTGGGATGTATTGTTTGAAGCCAAGGCGCCCGGTAAAATGTATTAGGGACTTGTCTACCGAGATGTTTTGCTCTGGGGTATACAAATCTGCAAATTTCTGGTTGAAATGGTCTATGAGGGGCCGAATTTTGTGGAGCCGGTCAAAAGCTGGGTGGCCTCTGGGACGGGAGGTGGTGTTGTCGCTAAAGTGCAGGAAACGCAGGATGGTCTCAAATCGTGTCCTGGACATAGCAGCAGAGAACATGGGCATGTGATGAATTGGGTTCGTGGACCAATATGACCGCAATTCATGCTTTTTAGTTAGACCCATGTTGAGGAGAAGGCCCCAAAAAACTTTAATTTCAGAAACTTGGTGTCAGTATGGGATCTGCATCTCCACTGCAGGGTGGCAGATCGCTGTCTACACATTGCAGCACTATGGGTCCCAGTACTGGCTTACCTTGTAGGAGACGCAGGTGCCCGCCAGCATACCGTCGCATCCGTCCTCTTTGCCAGGTGTCATCTGATGAGCTATAGCACGCGTGCGCGCACCTCTCCCTTTCTTATAGGAGTAGGCAGCTGGTTCCTGATTACCATCCCCACCCGAAGGCGGGACTAGTTGTATTTAAGGCAGCTTCACTCATCATGAAGTGCCCAAGCGTGGTTGTTGTACCTCTGGACTCCCGCTGAAGCACTCCACTGTGTCTGTTTGTTGGATTTCCTGGATTCTGACCTCCGCTTCATTTGACTACGCATCTGCCTGCTGTCTGTTTATTGGACCTCCTGGATTATAGACCTCTGCACTGCCTGACAACGCATCAGTCCATCTCTTCCAGTAAGTCTGCCTGGATCCAGTCCCTGCGCTGCCTATGAGACTGCTTATATCTGCACTGCCTGATTATGCATCTGCCCATGTAAAGTCTGCCTGGATCCAGACCCTGCGCTGCCTCTGAGACTGCTTATATCTGCATGCTATATTGCTCTGAACTTTGTGTTGCCTGTATCTGTCAAGTGACTTTTTGAATACTGTCTGCCAGTAAAGACCATCTGTTACTTTATTCTGCCTTTGTTGGACTCTGTTCACACTACTGCAAATAGCTGCATTCAAGGTAACAGGTGCAGACACCAGGGTCCTGTCTCTGAGAGTCAGCAGTCTGCGATATTGGACTAATTCCAGTCCTCTATCAGCTGACACAGAGGATCCACATCCTCTGGTCGTAACACTTGGACTGGTTTCCACCGGAAAGGCTGGGCATAAAAGCTTCCCGGGTTGGCGGTTATAAATTGTGTGGCATACCGATTTGTTTCTGCCACAACTAATTCTAAGAGCTCAGCAGTCAAGAACAGCTCAAAAAATCCCAGGGCCGAACCGATCTGAGCTGTCTCAACCCGAACTCCAGACTGGGTGGTGAAAGGGCGAACTACAGGTGCGGCTGAAGTTGGGGACTGCCAATCAGGGTTTGCCAGCACCTCAGGGATTCTAGGGGCTCTACGGGCACGTCTTTGCGGTGGCTGCGACGGGGTAACTACTGCACGTGCCACCGTACCAGCTTCAACTGCCCTTCTGGTGCTCGTTACTTCACCATGTTCTACGGCAGTGCTGGTACTAGGTCCAGGAAGGGCTGGGCTGCTGGTGTATGCCTCACCACGTAATCCGACAGCACCAGCCCCACTCTGCTGCTCTTGAAGCGGATCCTGCGCAACCTGCGGTCTAGCGACACGGTGCCGGGTACGCCTGGTGCAATCAGGGACCTCAGCCTCCTCGTCCGAACTTTGGGTCAGAGAGCCACTGCTTTCTACAGGTTCATATTCTGACCCGCTAGATTCATCAGATGAGGGTTCCCATTCCTCATCCGACTGGGTCAGAAGCCTGTAGGCCTCTTCAGAAGAATACCCCCTGTTTGACATTTGGGCTACTAAATTTAGGGGTATTCCCTGAGACTACCCAAGAAAAAAAGCAAGCCTGTCTTACAAATGGGAGGCTAGCGAAGTAACGGAGGCCGCTGCGGTTGATAAAAAATATCAAAACTGATTTTTTTTTATCGCCGCAGCGCATGTAAAGTGAATGTGCAGTGATCAAAAAAAAAATAATGTTTTGTCACTGCGGTGGGGCGGGCATGGGTGAACGCACGTGTGGGCGACCGATCAGGCCTGATCGGTCAAACACTGCGTTTTGGGTGAAGGGCGAACTAAAGTGACACTAATACTATTATAGATCTGACCTTGATAAGTTTTGATCACTTCCAGATACTATAAAAGTACAAATGCTGATTAGCGATACGCTAATCAGCGAATAAGGGACTGCAGTGCGGTGGGCTGGGCGCTAACTGATCTCTAAACTACCTAACCAAGGGGCCTAAACTATCCCTAAAACCTAACAGTCAATACCAGTGAAAAAAAAAAAAAAGAGACAGTTTGCACTGATCACTTTTTTCCTTTCACTAGTGATTGACAGGGGCGATCAAAGGGGTGATCAAAGGGTTAATTGGGGTGCAGGGGGTGATCTGGGGCTAGTGTGTGGTGTTTGGTGTACTCACTGTGAAGCCTGCTCCTCTGCTGGATCCAACCGACGAAAAGGACCAGCAGAGCAGCAGGGCAGCCAAATAACAGATCATATTTACTAATATGATCCGCTATGTGGCTTCTGATTGGATTTTTTAAAAATCAGCAACCTGCCAGCCGCGATCATTGGCTGGCTGGTTGCTGACGAAATACTCCTTTAACTTTTGCCGGCCCGCGATGCGCATGCGCGGGCCGGCTGTGACCGAAATCTAGCGGTCCGGAGGTGGTTAAAAAGTTATTTTTTTTTTTTAATTTTCAGAAAAATTTCAAGATTTGCTTCTAAACTTCTAAGCCTTCTAACGTCCCTAAAAAACAAAATGACATTCACAAAATGATCCAAACATGAAATAGACATATGGGGAATGTAAAGAAATAACTATATTTGGAGGTATTCCTATAATAAAAGTAAAGAAATTAAAATTTGGAAATTTTCTAATTTTTACCAGGTTTTGCTTTTTATAATAAAAAATGGATAAGTAAAAGCGTTTTAAAGTTATTACCACATAAAGTGACATGTCAGATTTGCAAAAATGGCTCTGTCAGGAAGGGGGGCCCAGATGTGAAGTGGTTAAAGTAGAAGAGGTTTTGAAGAACTCAGCAATTCTGATATCATAGGTATCCAACTGACAATTTACTAACAGCATTGAACAGTACTGTCAAGAAAAACGAAAATAGACAGAAGCAAAGAACTTCCAAATTAACAATTACATTTTAATAAAAAGAAACTAACACCTAAAAGGTCAGATTCTCTTAACAACTTAATCTAAATAGTAGAAACTCTGGATCCAAACCTGCATATTTATTTTGCTGATGCACCAACATTTATCAATGAACTAACATCCAATATATGCATTTGTGTGGTGCGTTTACAATATCTAGTAATGATTAGTTTAGTGGGCATGAGTAGGTGGGGTATAATCACTCTTTGTTAAGGAGAAAATGTATTAATATTTAAGAGCAAAAGAGCCAAAGAAGGCATAAGAATAATCTTATCTCCAGTGACATTTGCAATAATGGTTTGGGCTGCATGCCACAGTCCCATAATATTTGTTTAAAGGCTAAGTACAACTTCGGAGGCAATTTTTGTTTGTTATTGCATTTTACTCTATTTTGGATAAAAATCATATTTCTGATTAGCCTTTATAAATATTGAGTTATTTTTCACAAAGGGTAAACTGTTTTTCTAACTGTGCAACTGGTACTTTCACTTTGTGACGGTCATCTAATAAACCTTATATCTAAGCTACTGAGAGGTCATAAACACTTATTTAACCACCTCGGGACTGGCTAACGCAGGATTGCGTTCCGGAGGCGGTCGATTCATTGCTCCTTGACGCTTCGACGTGGTCATCTCGCGAGACGCAAGATTACGCGCACAGCCGCCCTGCGCATGCGCATTGCAGGCCGGCAAAAGTTAAAGGAGGAGTTCGTCACCAGCCTGCCAGCCAATGATCATCGCTGCCAGGCTGGTGATTTTCAAAAAATCGAATCACAAGCCACATATTTATAAATATAATGTGTTAAATGGCTTCTGTGCTCCTCTGCTGGTCCTTTTCGTCGGTTGGTCCCAGCAGAGGAGCACACATCACTGTGGGTACACCAAACACTACACTTAGCACCAGATCACCCCCCATCACCCCAATTAACCCCTTGTCAATCACTAGTGAAAGGAAAAAAGTGATCAGTGTAAACTGTCACTTTTTTTTCACTAGTATTGACGGTTAGGTTTTAGGTTAGTTTAGGCCCCTTTGTTAGGTAGTTAGCGTTGGTTAGCGCCCAGCCCACCGCACCGCAGTCACTGATTCGCTGATTAGCATATCGCTAATCAGCATTAGTACTATTATAGTATCTTATTTTTATCACTGCACAATCACAGAAATCAGTTTTGATATTTTGTATCAATCGCAGCGGCTTCCGGTACTTCGCTAGCCTCCCATTTGTAAGACAGGCTTGCTTTTTTTCTTGGGTAGTCTCAGGGAATACCCCCTAAATTTAGTAGTCCAAATGGCAAACAAGGGATATTCTTCTGAAGAGGCCTACAGGCTTCTGACCCAGTCGGATGAGGAATGGAAACCCTCATCTGACGAATCCAGCGGGTCAGAATACGAACCTGTAGAAAGCAGTGGCAGTCTGACCCAAAGTTCGGACGATGAGGTTGAGGTCCCTGATACCACCAGGCGTACCCAGCCCCGTGTTTGTAGACCACAGGTTGCGCAGGATCCTCTTCAAGGGCAGCAGAGTGGGGCTGGCGCTGTCGGATTACGTGGTGAGGCATACACCAGCAGCGCAGCCCATCCTGGACCTAGTACCAGCACTGCCATAGAACATGGTGAAGTGGCGAGCACCAGAAGGGCAGTTGAAGCTGGAACAGTGGCACGTGCATTAGTTCCCCCGTCGCATTCACCGCACAGACAGGCCCGTATAGTCCCTGAGATGCTGGCAAACCCTGATTGGCAGCCCCCAACTTCAGCAGCACCGGTAGTTCCCCCTTTCACCGCCCAGTCTTGAGTTCGGTTTGAGACAGCTCAGATCGGATCGGCAATGTTTTTTTTTTGAGCGGTTCTTGACTGCAGAGCTCTTGGACTTAGTCGTTGTAGAAACAAATCGGTATGCCACTCAATTTATAGCCGCCAAACCGGGAAACTTTTATGCCCAGACTTTCCAGTGGAAACCCGTCCAAGTTTCAGAATGTAAAACTTTTCTGGGCCTTCTCCTCAACATGGGCCTGACAAAAAAGCATGAATTGCGGTCATATTTGTCCACGAACCCAATTCATCACATGCCCATGTTTTCCGCTGCCATGTCCAGGACACGATTTGGGACCTGTCCTATGCTTAGAGGAGTGTTTCCTGAAGTACCACACACAGGTACACTATTAGCATAGGGAATGCGTGACACAGGACAGGCACACAGGGCTCTTCGGGCCCTTTTACTCACAGCTGCTGCAAACCTCTCCTTTCACCTGGGACAAAGTGCATAATGTACTTCGCCACATCTCTGGGCGATTTGCGCATTGCACATTGTCCCATGGGGAAGGAGAGGTTTGTCCTATAAAGGTAAAAAAAAAAAAATCACCGGTAAGCAAAAAAGTTAATGTTCTGTTCCAAAACTTCAATAAAGTTTATAAAAGTTAATGTTCTTTTCAAATGTTATATAAATTTATTGTTAATAAATTTATTGCGTTGCGGCCTGTTTTTTTTTTTTTTTTTTTTTTACCTTCTAGCTGGACCAACCGATGAACCAGCTGCAGCACGGATGTGCATTCTGACAGAAGCATTGTGCTGCTGACAGATTATACAAAAGTCGGTGTATGCAGCGCTCCAAGGCAAGATTTCTCCTCTGCAGTAAAAAAAGATACGTTTGCCGAGGCTTATGAGCTGAGGGGCGGTGTTCATATGCTTTGGCAAACACTTTTTATATAAAAAATAAAAATAAAAAAAATCCCGGCAATGATTTATTCATCCACATCGATTGATGTGAATGGAGAAATCGGGTTTGCCAGGGCATACGAGATGAGTGGGTTTGGATGTTGGGCGGAGCTCCTATGTCCTGGCAGACGCCTTTCCCCTCCTCTTATTTTTTGGCAGAGATTTTTTCATCCACATTGATCGATGCAAATGAAGAAATCTGTGCCGTTCATTTTTTCTTTCAGCCCAGAGGCTGAACTTAAAAAAAAAAAAATAATCTCATTACCCGTATGCTCAATATAAGGAGAATAGCAGAAACTCCTAATGCTGACCATACATGTAATGATTGTGGAGACCCTCAAATGCCAGGGCAGTACAAACACCCCACAAATGACCCCATTTTGGAAAGAAGACACCCCAAGGTATTCACTGAGGGGCACATTGAGTCCATGAAAGATTGAACTTTTTATCCCAAGTTAGCGGAAAGGGAGACTTTGTGAGAAAAATAAAATCAATTTCCGCTGTATAAAAAAAATAATGGGAAAAGTTGTCTTTTAGAGAGATATTTCTCTCACCCAGCATGGGTATACAGTTGCAAGAAAAAGTATGTGAACCCTTTGGAATTATATGGATTTCTGCACAAATTGGTCATAAAATATGATCTGATCTTCATCTAAGTCACAACAATAGACAATCACAGTCTGCTTAAACTAATAACACACAAATAATTAAATGATACCATGTTTTTTTTATTGAACACACCTTGTAAACATTCACAGTGAAGGTGGAAAAAGTATGTGAACCCCTAGACTAATGACATCTCCAAGAGCTAATTGGAGTGAGGTATCAGCCAACTGGAGTCCAATCAATGAGATGAGATTGGAGGTGTTGGTTACAGCTGCACTGCCCTATAAAAAAAAAACCACACACCAGTTCTGGGTTTGCTTTTCACAAGAAGCATTGCCTGATGTGAATGATGCCTTGCACAAAAGACCTCTCAGAAGACCTACGATTAAGAATTGTTGACTTGCATAAAGCTTGAAAGGGTTATAAAAGTATCTCCAAAAGCCTTGCTGTTCATCAGTCCACGGTAAGACAAGTTGTCTATAAATGGAGAAAGTTTAGCACTGCTGCTACTCTCCCTAGGAGTGGCCGTCCTGTAAAGATGACTGCAAGAAAACAGCGCAGACTGCTCAATGAGGTGAAGAAGAACCCTAGAGTGTCAGCTAAAGACTTATAAAGGCCCTGGCATATGCTAACATCCCTGTTAGCGAATCTACGATACGTAAAACACTAAGCAAGAATGTGTTTCATGGGAGGATACCACAGAGGAAGCCACTGCTGTCCAAAAAAACATTGCTGCACGTTTACAGTTTGCACAAGAGCACCTGGATGTTCCACAGCAGTACTGGAAAAATATTCGGTGGGCAGATGAAAACAAAGTTGAGTTGTTTGGAAGAAACACACAACACTATCTGTGGAGAAAATGAGGAACAGCACACCAACATCTAAACCTCATCCCAACTGTGAAGTATGGTGGTGGGGGCATCATGGTTTGGGGCTGCTTTGCTGCGTCAGGGTCTGGACGGATTGCTATCATAAAAGGAAAAATGAATTTCCAAGTTTATCAAGACATTTTGCAGGAGAACTTAAGGCCATCTGTCCACCAGCTGAAGCTCAACAGAAGATAGGTGTTGCAACAGGACAACGACCCAAAGCATAGAAGTAAATCAACAACAGAATGGCTTAAACAGAAAAAAATATGCCTTCTGGAGTGGCCCAGTCAGAGTCCTGACCTAAACCCGATTGATATGCTGTGGCATGACCTCAAGAAAGCGATTCACACCAGACATCCCAAGAATATTGCAGAACTGAAACAGTTCTGTAAAGAGGAATTGTCAAGAATTACTCCTGACCGTTGTGCGCGTCTGATCTACAAATACAGGAAACGTTTAGTTGAAGTTATTGCTGCCAAAGGAGGTTCAACCAGCTATTAAATCCAAGGGTTCACATACTTTTTCCACCTGCACTGTGAATGTTTACATGGTAACATTTAATTCTTTGTGTGTTATTAGTTTAAGCAGACTATGATTGTCTATTGTTGTGACTTAGATGAAAATCAGATCACATTTTATGACCAATTTGTGCAGAAATCCATATCATTCCAAATGGTTCACATACTTTTTCTTGCAACTGTATGTAAAAAGACACCCTAAAAAACATTTCCCTACTTCTCCTGAGTACGGCGATACCACATGTGTGACACTTTTTTGCAGCCTAGGTGGGCAAAGGGGCCCAAATTCTAAAGAGCACCTTTAGGATTTCACAGGGCATTTTTTACACATTTGGATTTCAAACTACTTCTCACGCAATAGGGCCCCTAAAATGCCAGGGCAGTATAAATACCCCACAAGTGACCCCATTTTGGAAAGAAGACACCCCATGGTATTTCGTGAGGGGCATGGCGAGTTCATGTAAAATTGTATTTTTTGTCACAAGTTAGTGGAATATGAGACTTTGTAAGAAAAAAAAATATAATAAATCATCATTTTCCGCTAACTTGTGACAAAAAATAAAAACTTCTATGAACTCACTATGCCCATCAGCGAATACCTTAGGGTGTCTACTTTCCTAAATGCAGTCATTTGTGAGGTTTCTACTGTCTGGGCATTGTAGAACCTCAGGAAACATGACAGGTGCTCAGAAAGTCAGAGCTGCTTCAAAATGCGGAAATTCACATTTTTGTACCATAGTTTGTAAATGCTATAACTTTTGCGCAAGCCAATAAATATACACTTATTGCATTGTTTTTAATCAAAGACATGTAGAACAATAAATTTAGAGAATAATTTATATAGAAATGTAGATTTAAAAAATAAAAATTACAACTGAAAGTGAAAAATTTCATTTTTTTTGCAAAAAATTCAATAAATTTCAATTAATAACAAAAAAAGTAAAAATGTCAGCAGCAATAAAATACCTTCAAATGAAAGCTCTATTAGTGAGAAGAAAAACAGGTATAACTCATTTGGGTTGTAAGTTGTATGACCGAGCAATAAACCGTGAAAGTAGTGTAGTGCAGAATTGTAAAAAGTGGTCTGGTCATTAAGGGGGTTTAAGCAAGGGGAGCTGAGGTGGTTAAGCTACAATCTTAACAGTAAGATAAGGATTGAGCTTTGATGAGTGTTTATAATGTCAGAGAGCAGAGATAAGGAGCCTAACAGCTCACAAACTGACAGAAAACAGAAAATCCAGAGGCTGCTACTAAAAAAAATCTCAGCTATGTAGAGAAATAGGTTTCCATATTGTTAAAGACCAAATGGAAAAATTATTTTTAGCTCCAAATGAGTACAATGCAATAAAAAAATAATTGCCCTCAAAGATGTACATAGCTTTTAAGTGTTCCTATATGGCCACAATTTCTCCAACAGTGATTAGTGGGGTACAATTGATTAATCTTATCCAGAGTATAATACAACTGGAAATATGTCTTGATTATTGCTTTTCGATGAGTAACACATCTAGTCATTAAGTACAAAGAATGAAGTGATTTCTGCCACCTGTCCAGAGGAATTATTATGAAGTTCGTAAAGTGTAGTGATGCCCTTTGTCTTAGGAAAGAGTGTTAACATTAATTTGTTTTTCTTGGTTGAGTGATATATCTGTGGGGGGGGGGGGGAGTTATCAATAACATCTCTAATCTGAAGGAATTTATGAAATGCCCTACTAGGAATGTGCTTTGCAATTCCCAAATGTTGAAAATATTAACTATTAAACTGGTTATGTAATGAATTGATCCTCTGTGATCTGCAGATCAAACATAGATTTGGGATGTCTTCTAGAAAATCCAGTAGGATAAGTTCAAAGTTTTAATCAGAAATAGATGTATTCTACAAAAGGATTTATGCCTAGGAAAATAATACGTGTAGTCTTTGAGGTAAGAAATTGAGAGAAGTTGAATTCTCTGACTTTTCAGTTGGTTGAGGCATCCAATCAGTTATCAACAATTGTATTGAAATTCCAACAAAGTAATAATTCTCCATTAATTTCGGCAATGTGTTTTAACAGTTTGTTAACCCTTAGAGGACCCAGGGACTTTCCATTTTTGCATTTTTTTTTATCCCTTCCATCCTATAGCCATAACTTGTGTTTTTCTATTAACATAGTCATACGAGGGCTATATTTTTTTTGGTCGGGAGATGTTGTACCTTCTAATTACAACATTTAATATTGCATATCATGTACTAGGAAGCTGGAAAAATTCTGTTCTGCCATTGTTTTATAGGTTCTTGGGCAAATTGATAAGACAGGCATTTTAGACACCGGTCTTAATAAACCCGTAAGCTGGAGGTGGATCAGCTGCAGTTATGAAGATGTGCAAGCCGACCTGTCTTATATTTAGACCTTTTGGTAAACGAGATGGTCCTGCCCACTCCCTCCACCCCCACACACTTTTTTAGACCAGGAGTGAGCAGGGAAAAGTCGCAGATTGCGGTGCAACTAGCCGTTGTGCAGCAATCTATGCCTGAAATGCACCTAATATAGGCGCATTTCAGCTTAATAAATGAGCTTTTTTTTGATAGGTGAAGTGACCAGAAAATGTCAAACTGGCCATTTTGATTTTTCTGCCGTTACTTAGTTCACCGTAAGGAATAAATTATTTTATATTTTAATACTACAGCTGCGGCGATGCTTATGATATTAGTTTTGTGTTAATTTTAATTTTGGAAAAATCGGGGGTGATTTGAACCTTATTTGTTTTTTATAATATAGTTATTATATTTTTTTTAAACTCTATGGATACTCAATTTATATTCTTTAGTCTCTGGAAGCAGTGTTTGAATTAAGTCCTTAATGTAGGTACTTAGCGCTGCACTGGGAATGATTTCAGGAATACCTCTCTCCTGCTTCTATCTTCCAAATTGATGAGTTTTGCTTGCAAACTTTAAAAATTCTCTTCCAGTGAATTATTCAACAAGTTCATTGTGTGCAGTGGCAAACTATGTTTTTTATACAGGTGCATGTCAATAAAACTAGAATATCATCGAAAAGTTAAAGGGGTTGTCCACTTTTTTATATTGATGACCTATCCTAAAGTTAAGTCATCAATATCAGATTGGCGGAGGGTCGACTCCTGGCACCTCCGCCAATCAGATGTTTGAAAAAAAAGCAGTGCTTGTAAGAGCATAGACTTATCATGGCTTACCTGCTCACTGTCGCAACAGAAGCAGATTAAATTACTACTGCTCTGTCCCTATTCACTTCTATGGAACGGCTCATTATTGTTCAAGTAAATAGGATGGTGCCATCCCATTGAAGCTAATGGAGACATATCAGTTGTAATCACATCTGCTCACTTCTGCAGTTGCAATGGCGAGCAGGTAAACAGTTAAGAGAAGTGAGTGCTCTTATGAGTGCTCCTTTATTTTCAAACAGCTGATCAGCGGGAATGCTGGGAGTCAGCCTCCCCCACACGCACACTGATCCGATATTGATTACCTATTCTGATGATAGGTCATCAATATAAAAAAAATGAGACAATCCCTTTCATTTATTTAAGTAATTCAATTCAAAAGGTGAAACATATATTATATAGATTAATTACACACAGAGTGACTTCAAGCCTTTATTTCTTTTAATGTTCATGATTATAGCTTACAGCTAATGAAAATCCAGAAGTTAATATGTCATAAAATTAGATTATAAAAGACCAATTGAAAAAATAATTTTTTATTACAGAAATGTTGGCCTACTGAAAAGTATTTACAGTATATGCACTCAATACCCGGTCGGGGCTTCTTTTGCATGAATTATTGCCTCAATGCAGCGTGGTATGGAGATAATCAGCCTGTGGCACTACTGAGCAGTGATGGCCAGTTGGCAGTGTTCGCCAGCGAACACATGCAGGCTGCAATCTTAACTCACAAGTCCGGTGATGCACAGGTAATCCCTTACCTGTGCCTGTATCGCGAGCCGGTCTGAAACAAATGCGGTCACAGGGAGCAGGCAGTTCCGAGAACAGCCCGATTAAGGCCCCCGGCGGCTGTTCTCGGAACTGCCTGCTCCCGGTGACCGTAAAGGCTTACCTGTGCATCACCGGACTTGTGAGTTAAGATGGCAGCCCGCATATGTTCGCTGGCGAACACGCCATCACTGCTACTGAAGTGTTATGGAAGCTCAGGTGCCAAGTCCTGCTAGAAAAGGAAATCAGCATCTCCATAAAGCGAGAGAAGCAAGAAAGGCTTTAAAATTTTCTGGTAGACCGCTGCACTGACTTTGGACTTGATATAACACAGTGGAACAACACCAGATGACATGGCTCCTTAAACCATAAATGAATGTGGAAACTTCACACTGGACCTCAAGCAACCTGAATTGTGAGCCTTTCCACTCTTTCTCCAGACTCTGGGACCTTGATTTCCAAAATTTTATTTAATCTGAAAACAGGATTTTGGAACAGTGAGCAACAGTCCAGTCCTTGTTCTCCTTAGCCCAGGTAAGACGCATATGACGTAGTCTCTGGGTCATAAGTACAGTGGAGGAAATAATTATTTGACCCCTCACTGATTTTGTAAGTTTGTCCAATGACAAAGAAATGAAAAGTCTCAGAACAGTATCATTTCAATGGTAGGTTTATTGTAACAGTGGCAGATAGCACATCAAAAGGAAAATCGAAAAAATAACTTTAAATAAAAGATAGCAACTGATTTGCATTTCATTGAGTGAAATAAGTATTTGAACCCTCTAACAAAAAAAGACTTAATACTTGGTGGAAAAACCCTTGTTTGCAAGCACAGAGGTCAAACGTTTCTTGTAATTGATGACCAAGTTTGCGCACATTTTAGGAGGAATGTTGGTCCACTCCTCTTTGCAGATCATCTCTAAATCCCTAAGGTTTCGAGGCTGTCTCTGTGCAACTCTGAGCTTGAGCTCCCTCCATAGGTTTTCGATTGGATTAAGGTCCGGAGACTGACTAGGCCACTCCATGACCTTAATGTGCTTCTTCTTGAGCCACTCCTTTGTTGCCTTTGCTGTATGTTTTGGGTCATTGTCGTGCTGGAACACCCATCCACGACCCATTTTCAGTTTCCTGGCAGAGGGAAGGAGGTTGTCGCTCAGGATTTCACGATACATGGCTCCGTCCATTTTCCCGTTTATGCGAATAAGTTGTCCTGTGCCCTTAGCAGAAAAACACCCCCAAAGCAAAATGTTTCCACCCCCATGCTTGACGGTGGGGACGGTGTTTTGGGGGTCATAGGCAGCATTTTTCTTCCTCCAAACACAGCGAGTTGAGTTAATGCCAAAGAGCTCTATTTTGGTCTCATCAGACCACAGCACCTTCTCCCAGTCACTCTCTGAATCATTCAGGTGTTCATTGGCAAACTTCAGACGGGCCTGCACATGTGCCTTCCTGAGCAGGGGGACCTTGCGAGCCCTGCAGGATTTTAATCCATTGCGGTGTAATGTGTTTCCAATGGTTTTCTTGGTGACTGTGGTCCCTGCTAATTTGAGGTCATTAACTAACTCCTCCCGTGTAGTTCTAGGATGCTTTTTCACCTTTCTCAGAACCATTGACACCCCACGAGGTGAGATCTTGCGTGGAGCCCCAGAGCGAGGTCGATTGATGGTCATTTTGTGCTCCTTCCATTTTCGAACAATCGCACCAACAGTTGTCACCTTCTCTCCCAGCTTCTTGCTAATGGTTTTGTAGCCCATTCCAGCCTTGTGCAGGTCTACAATTTTGTCTCTGACATCCTTGGACAGCTCTTTGGTCTTTCCCATGTTGGAGAGTTTGGAGTCTGCTTGATTGATTGATTCTGTGGACAGGTGTCTTTTATACAGGTGACTAGTTAAGACAGGTGTCCTTAATGAGGGTGACTAATTGAGTAGAAGTGTCTAACCACTCTGTGGGAGCCAGAACTCTTAATGGTTGGTAGGGGTTCAAATACTTATTTCACTCAATGAAATGCAAATCAGTTGCTATCTTTTATTTAAAGTTATTTTTTCGATTTTCCTTTTGATGTGCTATCTGCCACTGTTACAATAAACCTACCATTGAAATGATACTGTTCTGAGACTTTTCATTTCTTTGTCATTGGACAAACTTACAAAATCAGTGAGGGGTCAAATAATTATTTCCTCCACTGTAGCTTGACACAAGGAATGCGACAGTTGTAGCCCATGTGCTAGATACGTCTGTGTGGTGGCTCTCGAAGCACTGACTCCAGTCACAGTCCGCTCCTTATGAATCTCCCACAAATTATTGAATGGCCTTTTCTTGATAATCCTTTCAAGGTTGCGGTTATCCCTGCTGCTTGTGCATCTTTTTCTACCACATTTTTTCCCCCTTTCTTTCAATTCTCCATTAATATGCTATGTGAACAGCCAGCTTATTTACAACGACCTTTTGTGGCTTACCCTCATTGTGGAGGGTTGACAATGACTGTCCTCTGGACAACGGTCAAGTCAGCAGTCTTCCCTATGATTGTGTAGCCTACTAAACCAGATTGAGGGACTAAATAAAGGCTAGGAAACCTTTGCAGTTGTTTTGCATTGATTAGCTGATTAAGAGTGTGATACCATGAGCATACAATATTGAACTTTTTCACAATATTCTAATTTTCTAAGATATAGATTTTTGGGTTTTCATTAGCTGTAAGTCATAATGATCAACATTAAAAGAAACACTTGAAATAGATTACTCTGTGTATAGTCAATCTATGTCATTTATGAATAATTTAATTAACTTTTCAATAAAATTCTAATTTATTGTGATGCACCTGTATGCATAATCTCATCACCCATCTCCGACACTGATGTTTTAAATGGAGATATCAATTTCTTAGGAATTTCTTAAAGGAAGATTTTAAGCGCCTCAAGCAAGTCTTTCAATATATTCTCAAAGACTTCCTTGTCGCTAGTCTGGGATCTAGCTAAGGCATCAAGATTTGAAGCTCTTCCTCTTCTTTATTTGTAACAGCATTAATGTAGAGGATGATGGACTGTTTGTGATTTTTGTGATACAGGGGATGAAAAATGTGAGTCACAGGAGCCGTGGACCTCTCTGGTGCCTACGCCATCTTTAGAACTCTCGTGATGGTCTAACATGCTCACATACCTCGGTGTTATGGCCCTCATTTGCTTTTTGTTTACAGGCCTAGGCCAGTTCTCAATAGCATCAATTTTGTTTACGGTATTTGAGGCTTAATGACATCTCACCCAATTGTGTAGCTTCTTCCTGTCCAATGCATATTTTTTAGGATTTGCCTTCCTGCTTTTACCCTGGGACGGTGACTCTTACAATCTGGACGATGTATGATCACATAATCCAGGTGGACAGGTCTATATTTTTTATGCAATGTTAAAAACGTATCCATCAACCACTGGAATGTGGCTGGAGCCATATGCAAACCAAATGGAAGAACCACATATTGAAAGTGCCCATCAGGGGTGGTAACGTCTGATTTGGCATCCTCCATCAATGTTACTTGCCAGTAGCCTTTTGTAAGGTCTAAGTTTATGAAATACCTGGCATCTACCCATCAGTTTGTCCATCCGTGACATTGTGTAAGCATACAAAATATAGCATTCCTAATGTCATTCCAGAAGATTAAACTGGCATCAGTTTTTTGGATTAAGACTATAGGGATTTCACCTGTCACTATGTGATTCCTCTATAACCCTAATTTTTAACATAATTTGCATTTACCCTGTAATTGCTTTGCACCTAGCATCAGGTACCCTGTATCGCCTTTGGTTTTGACATGTTCAGTAAGACTTTTGCATGGGGTAGCTTTATGCTCCCAAGTCTCTTTGGTAATATCCAAAAAACCTCGCCATATGTGAGCCAAAAAAAATATATTACTGTAATTTGAATATACTAATTGACAGCACTCCAAAATTGCAGGTGAAATATTATGTGACTTATTCAGCCGGACATAACTTTAGGCAACGTTTCGGGCTATATGTAGCCCTTCATTAGGCCCAATGGATATACACGGGTGGTTAAGGAGCAGGCTAATCAATCAGCAGTGTATATCCATTGGGCCTAATGAAGGGCTACATATAGCCCACAACGTTGCCTAAAGTTATGTCCGGCTGAATAAATCACATAATATTTCACCTGCAATTCTGGAGTGCTATCAATTTGTTTATGCAACAAGAATAGGGTCCCATAGGTGGATTTAGGGACCGGCACAGACAAGCACCCTACGAGAAGCCAGTAATTGAATGAGTGCTGTGATCAACCATATTTGAAATACTGCAACTTAAATAAAAATAATTAATTGGAAAACTTACCTTCCTTTGTTTGTGTTGGCTCCTGCATTATTTTCTGATAGCACTCAAACTGTGCTGTCATAATCTTGTTCCTTGTAACACCAACTGCTTGAAAAGGTGGCTCCACTATTTCTGGAGGCTCTTCCTTCTGGTCATACATTGTATGAGTCTATGGAAAATGAAAATAAATGTGTACAGTAAAACATTGACCAGGTGAGTTTCAAAGGAATAGCTTATGGCTAAGGCTATACTGTGACTTTTTGTAGTGTTACTGATTGCCCTTAAAGGGTAACTGTTGCTTCAGTTTAGAGACTGCAATGTTTAACATTTTTGTAAAAAAGTTTATTCGGGAAAAATATTTGTTCTAGAAAACAGGGTGTAAAGAGTCTTCTTAGAAAATCTGCAACTTAGCGTTGCTAAGCACAGTCTATACTGAACGCTGAAGATGCCTGTATGCAACATACAGAGACTTCCAGTCTGCCTCTCTAGTCCCTTAATAGGTACATGTTTCCTAATTATCATTGCCCATCATCCTGCCTGTCACACAGGCGTTTTCAGCACTCAATAGAAGGCCGAAGACAGGCTCTACTTAGCAATGCTAAGTAGACTTTTTACACTGTTTTCTTTAACCCCTTAAGGACCGGGCTCATTTTCAACTAAAAGACCAGGCCGTTTTTTTTTGCAAATCTGACCAATGTCACTTTATGTGTGAATAACTTTAAAAAGCTTTTACTTAACCAGGCCATTCTGAGATTGTTTTTCAATACATATTGTACTTCATCGGTAAAATGGAGTAAAAAAAAAGAATTCATTTTTATTTATTAAAAAAATACAAAATGTACAAACTTTTTTGAAAAATGTCAATTTCTATACTTCCATAATACATAGTAATACCTACAAAAATAGTTATTAATTTACATTCACCATATGTCTATTTCATATTTGGCTCATTTTGAGAATGCCATTTTATTTTTTGGGGACGTTACAAGGCTTATAAGTTTAGAAGCCACTTTGTGAGACTTACATAATAGACATCACCCAAAAATGACACTATTTTAGAAACTACACCCCTCAAGGTGTTCAAAACTGATTTTACAAACTTTGTTAACCCTTTAGGTGTTCCACAAGAGTTATTGGCAAATGGAGATGAAATTTCAGAATTTTTACGGTACATATGATTCTTGGTTGCTCTATATTATATTTTTTTGAGGCAAGGTTACATAAAATTGAAATTCTAAAATTTCATCTCCATTTGACAATAACTCTTGTGGAACACCTAAAGGGTTAAAGTTTGTAAAATCAGTTTTGAATACCTTGAGGGGTGAAGTTTCCAAAATGGGGTAACTTTTTTGAAGTATCTACTCTAGGGGTGCATCAGGGGGGCTTCAATTGGGACAAGGTGTAAATAAACCAGTCCAGCAAAATCTGTCTTCCAAAAACCATATGGAGCCCTTTTCCTTGTGCGCCCTGCCATTTGGCCATACAGCATGTTACAACCACATATGGGGTGTTTCTGTAAACTACAGAATCAGGGCAATAAATATAGAGTTTTGTTTGACTGTTAACCCTTGCTTTGTTAACGAAAAAAAATTATTAAAATTGAAAATTTGGCAAAAAAATAGCAGTTTTGGCACCGTTTTTATTTAATTTTTTTGACTATGTTCATTTTAGGGGTTAGGTCATGTGTTTTTTTTATAGACCAGATTCTTACGAACGCGGCAATACCCAATAGGTCTACTTTTTAAAATGTATTTAGGTTTTACACTATAATATCCTTTTTTTTTTAAACAAAAAACATTTTAGTATCTCCATATTTTTTTTTAACAAATTGTCTTAGGTAGGGGCTCATTTTTTGCAGGATGAGAGAACAGTTTTATTGGCACTATTTTGGGGTGCATATGACTTTTTGATCACTTGCTATTACACTTTTTGTGATGTAAGGGGACAGAAAAATAGCTTTTTTTTACACCATGACTGTTCATCTGAGGGGTTAGGTCATGTGGTATTTTTATAGTTCAGGTTCCTACGGACGCCACGATACCCAATATATATAATTTTTTTATTTATTTTAGTTTTACAAAATGATATAAAAAAAATATAAAAATTTGTGTCTCCCCAAGGTCCGAGAGCCATAGTTTATTTTTTTTTTATTATTTTTTTTTTTCTGGGCTATTGTCTGTGGCCAAATAGAATTAAAATTGGGGAAGGGAATTATACATTTTGTACCCCATGTAAGTGTGGTACTCCCTGAAGCAACCGTCAATGCAGAGGCCCGGATGATCGGGGCACGTGTCACACCGAGTGGTGGTTTCCATCCATATCCCCCTCCTGTGACAAACACACTGCACTTTTTTTTTTAGGGGACCATCCCTTCTTTCCAGTATGGAGGACCACACCTGGAAAGTGTTCGCCAGGGACGATCTGGGCACCACCAGTTCCCGAGGTACTCGGCCTGCTCTTTCCCAGTCAGAAAAAATCAGGGCCTTGAGGGCTGCCTCATAGAACTGAAGGAATTTCCCTGTGTTGCCAGCACTCTGCGATAGCACAAAAGAGTTGTACAAGGCAACCTATACCAAGTAGACCGCAACTATTTTGTACCATGCCTGGGTTTTGCGCATGGCGTTATATGGCTTTAGGTCTTGATCAGAGAGATCAACTCCTCCCATATACCGATTGTAGTCCACAATACAATCGAGCTTAAAGGGGTTGTCCCACTTCATAAAATAGGTTTTATCTAATCTATTTACCCCCACACAACATATCTTCCTATCCATGTTATTATCCAAAAGCTACCTTTCATTCAAAAAATCATGTAAAGCGATTCCTTTGTTGTTTTCTGTATCCCATGGATACGGCCTCTTTCGTCCGGCCGCATCGCTGTGCCGCGCCTGCGCACAACAGCTGAACAAGTACTCGGACCGCCTCTCCATTCTTACAAGTACGCGCACGCCCCCGCATGCGCAAATACAGCAGGCGGGTGCCGGAATCAAATAGCCGGCACCCGACCTCTATGACAGGGAGCGGGACCTTAGGGGTTAACTGCCGCTGATCGCAGCCCCCTATCATAGAGGTCGGGTGCCGGCTATTTCACTCCGGCACCCACCTCCTGCATTTGTATTAACATTAGTGGCGCAGTGCGCCCCCCCCCAGTATAATATACATTGAGTGCGGCCACCCCCCCAGTATAATAAACATTGAGTGAGCCCCCCCCCAGTATAATAAACATTGAGTGCGCCCCTCCCCCCCCCCAGTATAATATACATTCAGTGCGGCCACCCCCCCAGTATAATATACATTGAGTGCAGCCCCCTCCCAGTATAATAAACATTGGTGGCGCAGTGGGAAGTGCCAATGAGGGTTAAAAAAATAAATAAAAAATTAACTCACCTCCACCAATTGATCGCACAGCTGCCGGTCTCCTGTTCTATCTTCAGGACCTGTGGTGACGTCACTGAGCTAATCACATGGTCCATTACCATGGTGATGGATCATATGATGTACCATGTGATGACCACAGTGATGTCACCAAAGGTCCTTTCACAGGTCCTAAAGAAAGAACAGGAGACCGGCAGCTGCGCAATCAATTGGAGGAGGTGAGTAAATTTTTTATTTATTTTTTTAACCCTCATTGGCACTTCCCACTGCACCACCAATGTTTATTATACTGGGAGGGAGCCGCACTCAATGTATATTATACTGGGGGGGGGTGGCCGCACTGAATGTATATTATACTGGGGGGGAGGGGCGCACTCAATGTATATTATACTGGGGGGGGTGGCCGCACTCAATGTATATTATATTGGGGGGGGGGGGGTGGCCGCACTGAATGTATATTATACTGGGGGGGGAGGGGCGCACTCAATGTATATTATACTGGGGGGGGGGGGGTGGCCGCACTCAATGTATATTATACTGGGGGGGGCGCACTCAATGTATATTATACTGGGGGGGGCCGCACTCAATGTTTATTATACTGGGGGGGCCTCACTCAATGTTTATTATACTGGGGGGGGGGCGGGACCTCACATACGGCTCCATGTGGATGACTCATACACATGAACGAGCACGCAGGGTGAGTCATGAGGAGGCGTGGCCTTCACTCAACTGCCTGAGAACCAGGAAGTTATCAGGACATCTACTGCTGGTAAGATTAAAAAAGCAAAGTGGGACAACCCCTTTAAGGAACGCTGCCGCGGTACCTCGCACAGGGACAGGGGCCATACAGTTACCGTGAATTGTGGACAGTACAAGGACATCCCTCTTGTCCTTATATCTCACTAGCAACAGGTTTCCACTGGTAGGGGCACGGGTCTCACCCCTGGGGATAGGTACCTGGAGGGGATGGGGAGGCAGGTCGCGTAGATTTTTCTGCACGGTCCCACAAGCGGACGTTGATCTGGCGGCGAGGGACTGGAACAAGGAGATACTAGTATAAAAGTTATCCACGTACAGGTAGTAACCTTTATCTAGCAGTGGGTGCATAAGGTCCCACACAAGTTTCCCGCTAACACCCAGAGTGTGGGGACATTCTGGGGGTTCAATAAGGGAATCTCGCCCCTTGTACACACGAAACTTGTAAGTGTACCCTGAGGTACTCACAGCTTCACGCCATACCTCGCCCGCTTAGAGGGAACATACTGGTGGAAAATGAGTCTCCCCTTGAAAGCAATGAGAGACTCATCAACAGCGACCTCCCTTCCAGGTACATAGGCCCCCAATTTGGCCCTGAAGTGATCGATGACCGGCTTGATTTTGTACAGGCGGTCATAGGCAGGATCACCTTGGGGGGACACATGCTGCATTATCTGCATAAAGCAGGCATTTCCGAATGGCCTCAAAACAGAAACGTGTCATGGCCATACAGTAGAGAGTGGTCTGGCAGAGGACGCCCCCACTCCAGTACTGCCTGACACTGGGTTTTTTGACTAGGCCCATGTGCACCACGAGGCCCCAAAACGTCCTCATCTCGCCTGCACTGACTTGAGTCCAGCCACCGGACCTAGCCAAAAAAGAGCCTGGGTGTTGAGCAATTAACTGTTGGGCGAACAAGTTTGTTTGCTCCACGGCCAGATTCACAAAGTGGTCATTTTCAGTCAAGCCCACTGTGGGATTCTGGATTCCTGGTTGGCCAACAAAGTCAGGAATCACGGGCTCAAAATCCTCTGGGGTATACCAGACAAGTTCACCGGTAGGGGGCTCAGGTGGACTTTGAAGGGCCGGAAAACTAGTACAAGCCCCAGGGCTGCTCATGCTAGTGTGGGCCACAGGGTCCCTGGCATGAAGGTCCCCTGGCTCCGCTTGGCGGCATCTCCGGGGCTCATCATCATCACTAGATGATGAGGAGGACGCGGATGACAAGAGGAAAGTGGGGTCATCCTCGTCCTCACTGGGGCTCTCGGAGTCGGAGAGCAGCTGGACATATGCCTCCTCGGCCGAGAACATCCGGTGGGCCATAGGGGAGTGTGTGTGTGCGCGTGTAAAACTTTATTTAGTGTGCGTGTGTGTGGGGGGACAGGTGTTCATGTTCACTTATACCATACCCTAACCCAGTGTTTCTCAACCAGTGTGCCTCCAGCTGTTGCAAAACTACAACTCCCAGCATGCCCGGACAGCATTTGGTTGTGCGGGCATGCTGGGAGTTGTAGTTTTGTAACAGCTGGAGGCACACTGGTTGGGAAACACTGCCCTAACCCACCCTAATCCTAACAGAAAAAATGAAAAATGAAAATAAAAGCCACAAAAAAAAATAAAAGATTCAAACTCGCTGATCAGCGGTCCGAAGCTGATCCGCAGTGGGGTGGGCGATGCGCTAACAGTGGCCGGAAGCTAAGAGTGCCGGCCACAGTCAGTGCACGCACACACAAAAAATAAAAATCACGCTTGCGCCCAAAACAAATGTGTGTGTGTGTGTGTGTGTGCAAACTGCAGCACCCCTGGGGGGTCTAGGGTCGCACAGCTGAGTGTGCTGTGGACCCCAGACACCCAATCAGGGTGGAGCACACTATCCCTCAGTCTCCCTGCCTAATCTAACCTTTCCTAAACACTATGGTGGCTCACGTGGGGGTGCTGGGCTCAGAGGTCTACAGACAGGCTCCTCTCTCCTGGCTCCACGGAAGCAGTGTAGAGGAGTAGAGCACAGCTGGGGGGGAAGTTAAACCCTTCCACCCGTTCAGCCAATAGGGTGCGATCCAGAGAGGTGATGTCACTGCCACCTCTCAGGATCTAAGGATGGTGATTGGTGGTGTATTATCACACCACCGATCACCATCCTATTCCTGGTTATCGGGTCACCAGAGACCCGAATGACCCGCAAACGCAGGAAACTGCAGGTCTGAATTGACCTGGGGTTTGCTGCGATCGCCGATACTGCGGGGTCACAGGACCCCCCTCAGCATTGTCACAGAATGCCTGCTGAATGATTTCAGCAGGCACTCTGTTCCCATCACCGCCCGCCGTGCGGCGGTGATCGGAAATACACAGGGCATACAGGTACACCCTGTGTCCTTAAGGACTCGGACATCAGGGCGTACCTGTACGCCCTGTGTCCGTAAGAGGTTAAAAAAAAAAAACATTGTTTCCTAATAAAGCATGTTACTAAAATGTTGAACATTCCTGTCTCTACACTATATTAAAAATAAACTAGAATGAGCTACATCTGCCGTTCTAAGAACTACAGTATACTGGATGAAAGCAATCTTGGGGACTGTATCTGTCACTCAACAGTTAAAATCAATCAGTTGAGAAACAAAAAGTCATAGTGTAGCCCCTCTACAGCTAACACTATCATTTTCATTCACTAACATACCTCCTTTAGACCCCCACTACACTTATTAGGCACAAGAGCTGTGCCTGCACCATCTCTGGCAGCTTCTGGCTTTATTACCGTATGCATTCATGAACCCATGATGACCTCTTGTCTGCAGTGGTGTCTGAATCAGTGTATATATACTCACAAGCACTTCCTACTTTGCTCTTGCTATATACAGTGGAGGAAATAATTATTTGACCCCTCACTGATTTTGTAAGTTTGTCCAATGACAAAGAAATGAAAAGTCTCAGAACAGTATCATTTCAATGGTAGGTTTATTGTAACAGTGGCAGATAGCACATCAAAAGGAAAATCGAAAAAATAACTTTAAATAAAAGATAGCAACTGATTTGCATTTCATTGAGTGAAATAAGTATTTGAACCCTCTAACAAAAAAAGACTTAATACTTGGTGGAAAAACCCTTGTTTGCAAGCACAGAGGTCAAACGTTTCTTGTAATTGATGACCAAGTTTGCGCACATTTTAGGAGGAATGTTGGTCCACTCCTCTTTGCAGATCATCTCTAAATCCCTAAGGTTTCGAGGCTGTCTCTGTGCAACTCTGAGCTTGAGCTCCCTCCATAGGTTTTCGATTGGATTAAGGTCCGGAGACTGACTAGGCCACTCCATGACCTTAATGTGCTTCTTCTTGAGCCACTCCTTTGTTGCCTTTGCTGTATGTTTTGGGTCATTGTCGTGCTGGAACACCCATCCACGACCCATTTTCAGTTTCCTGGCAGAGGGAAGGAGGTTGTCGCTCAGGATTTCACGATACATGGCTCCGTCCATTTTCCCGTTTATGCGAATAAGTTGTCCTGTGCCCTTAGCAGAAAAACACCCCCAAAGCAAAATGTTTCCACCCCCATGCTTGACGGTGGGGACGGTGTTTTGGGGGTCATAGGCAGCATTTTTCTTCCTCCAAACACAGCGAGTTGAGTTAATGCCAAAGAGCTCTATTTTGGTCTCATCAGACCACAGCACCTTCTCCCAGTCACTCTCTGAATCATTCAGGTGTTCATTGGCAAACTTCAGACGGGCCTGCACATGTGCCTTCCTGAGCAGGGGGACCTTGCGAGCCCTGCAGGATTTTAATCCATTGCGGTGTAATGTGTTTCCAATGGTTTTCTTGGTGACTGTGGTCCCTGCTAATTTGAGGTCATTAACTAACTCCTCCCGTGTAGTTCTAGGATGCTTTTTCACCTTTCTCAGAACCATTGACACCCCACGAGGTGAGATCTTGCGTGGAGCCCCAGAGCGAGGTCGATTGATGGTCATTTTGTGCTCCTTCCATTTTCGAACAATCGCACCAACAGTTGTCACCTTCTCTCCCAGCTTCTTGCTAATGGTTTTGTAGCCCATTCCAGCCTTGTGCAGGTCTACAATTTTGTCTCTGACATCCTTGGACAGCTCTTTGGTCTTTCCCATGTTGGAGAGTTTGGAGCCTGCTTGATTGATTGATTCTGTGGACAGGTGTCTTTTATACAGGTGACTAGTTAAGACAGGTGTCCTTAATGAGGGTGACTAATTGAGTAGTGTCTAACCACTCTGTGGGAGCCAGAACTCTTAATGGTTGGTAGGGGTTCAAATACTTATTTCACTCAATGAAATGCAAATCAGTTGCTATCTTTTATTTAAAGTTATTTTTTCGATTTTCCTTTTGATGTGCTATCTGCCACTGTTACAATAAACCTACCATTGAAATGATACTGTTCTGAGACTTTTCATTTCTTTGTCATTGGACAAACTTACAAAATCAGTGAGGGGTCAAATAATTATTTCCTCCACTGTATATGCTGTGAACTGTGAATAGTAATGCCTTCTAGTGCAATGTTTTGTTTTTTTCTAGTGTAATGCTTTAGTTTAAATGTCAGTTCTTGTTCCTCTGCCCATGGCATCTAGGATTGCTCCAAACAACATTTCATTGTATTGTACATTGTATGACATTGTATTGTACAGTGACAATAATAAAGGCATCTTATCTTAACTGAGAACCCCATTTTAATGGACATTTATTTATTTACATGTCGCAGTGAGTGCTGACCAGGTTAGACAGAGGGTGAGGGGGCTGCCTCTATTACACCATTGGCACCCACACAAAATGCTTGCAGGTGGCTTTTGAGTTTCCATGGCAGCTGGAGGTCTAATAGGATACCACTAGCTTTACACTGACGTGCATTATGCTCTGCAATGCAGATATACTACATTGTAATATAAAAGCAATGATCATAGCAAAGCAAAGTCACATAGAAAGATTAGAAAAACTAAATATATATTTTTTGTTTCAATAAAAGCTTTTATGGGAAGAAATTAAAAAACAAAATTTAAATAAAATTACATATATCTGGTATGGTCTCTGGTATGGTCAATCTGTAATAATTCAAACAATAAAATAAATTTTTCTTTTATATTGCACAATAAGTACTGTAAATTACTGTATATTAAAATAGTATTATAGCCTTTTTTTGCCAAAATGTTTTTTTTATTAACAATCTGCACATACAATATAGGAAAAAAAGGTCAAAAACAGCAAATACAGCTGTTCACAAAAGCCTGGTTGAGGCATGAATACAATTATGCAGAAATGTTAAATATGGGACGACTCATAGCATCGCAAGGGGTAGACAATGAGGAGAGAGAAGGCACTATGAAAGCCTCTGTCTACTGAGAGCACAAAGGCAGGAAAAGATCTGAATTGTGACCGGGCAGACAATGATCAATAAAAGTAGCTTGAGAGTTTGCACCATCAGCTCTAAGTTCCTCCATCCTCATAATCCAATTAAGGGCTTTGAGCCATTGCAATTGAGAGGGCGGAGAGGTAGATTTCAATTTTTTAGGATGATTTGACAGGTTGCTAGAGTAAAGAAGCCCAGGAGGCCCCTCCTAAACCTAGATACTGGACCTGGAAATATAGATAATAAGGCCATCTCCTGAGTAAGGAAAATTGACTCTCCACAAAGGGTATTAGAAAGGGATGTTACTTCCTGCCAAACAGGTGAAAGGACAGGACACTACCAACTTATATGCAGCATGGTGCCCGGGGCTGTGCCACATTTCCAACACAGTGGGGAGGGTTTCAGGGAACATTCACTGTAAGCGGATGGGAGTCATATACTACTGTGAGTGTATTTTGTAATTGGTTTAATGAATCGTACAAGATATAGACAGTTTAGGAGTTAAATCGAAGGCCCTAGCTCACTGATCGTCCAAGAAGGATGAATGTAACTTCTATTTCCATGACTACAATAAACCTGGTTGAGAGGACTCATACTCCATGTCCATCAACAACCCATAGTTTAGAGCTCAACCTGCGGCCCTCCAGCTGTTGCAAAACTACAACTCACAGCATGCCTGAACAGCCTACAGTTATGAGCCTACAGCAGGGCATTGTGGGAGTTGTAGTTTTACAAAAGGTGGAGGGCCGCAGGTTGAGCATGCCTGGTTTAGAGAAATCCCATGAGTTGGGGCAGAGGAGGAGAAGCAAGACTTCTCAAATGGGGTAAGCGTAGACTGCGAGAGGAATTGTGGAAATAAGGAGGAAATAAAACTACTTTATAGTTGAGAACATCTCAAATATGAGGTATAGGATCTACAGGATAAGAGAGGAGGGGTGTGTCGTGAAGGGAGGCAGGAATGAGAGGATTTTCCACTAGAGACTAGAGGTGCGAGTGAACCCAGAATAGACACCAACACCGATTTTTGAGGCAAAGTGTCTCCACAAGTTAACTACCTACTCTAAAAGAGAATAGGGAGATACTGTATGTATTAATAGAACACTGACAAGCAACCAAAAGACCTCCTGTGCCTGGACGGAACCACTAGGGTGTTCCAGGTCAATCCATAAAGCCTCATTCCCACGTCCGTGTTTTGGTCAGTGATTTCCATCAGTGATTGTGAGCCAAAACCATTGAGTGGAGCCTCCACAGAGATAAGGTACGAGGAGAAGATCTGAGCATGTTCTGTGTTTAGAGCCACACCTGGTTTTGGCTCACAATCCATGTTAGAAATCACTGACCAAACACTGATGTGTGAATAAAGTATAACTCAATCCATAACTTGTTAGACCTATGTCTAAAAGAGGTCTAACACACACTTACTAATGGAAGCTCGATAATATAATGTAAAATCTGGGAAGCCAATGCCCCCTTTGGAATTAGGTCGCAACAGGATACTATATTTTAGTTTAGGGAGAGTATTCATTTTTACATATAAATCTTTTTATTAAAGGAAAGCTAAATATAGGCATAGTACCGTCATCATAGTCTGTTCATGTCATGTCCAAGCTAATTCTCACAGCACAAACAGTATCAGAGATGAGCGGCAGGGGCAATATTCGAATTAGCAATATTTTGAAAATATTTGTCATATATTTGCAAATTCGTGATATTTTCATTATTTTCTTGATTGCAAAAATTGGCAATTGGAAAATTTGCAATAAAATTCGCGATATGAAAATTCGCAATCAACAATGCTCCTATAGGCAACATTCTTATTGGTTGCTAGAGATGTTGGTAAGTGCCGACATTCGCAATAAATTTGCAATAAATTCGTGATTAGAATATTCGTGAATATGAATATGTAGCACTATATTCAAAATATTCGCAAATTCTCCAAATGGCGATATTCGTGATTAAAATTCGCAATTCGAATATTTGCACTCAACACTAAACAGTATATCTGGTTCGAGCGTCAATGGATAAAAATGGAGGAGTCAGCAAATGCAGGTAAAGTGCATAAATAGTACAGCTATATAGATTGCAATCAATACAGTATACATTTAGGCCCCTTTCACACGAGCACGTTTTTCACACGGGTGCAATGCATGACGTGAACTCATAGCACCTGCACTGAATCCTGACCCATTCATTTCAATGGGTCTGTGTACATGAGCATTTTTTCATTCATCAGTTCTGCGTTGTGTGAAAGACACAGCATGTTCTATATTCTGCGTCTATTTTCACACAGCCCTGGCCCCATAGAAGTGAATGGGGCTTCAGTAAAAAACGCAACGCACCCTGATCGTAGTACTGTATGTAGTAAGTAGTAAGAGAGATTCATTTGAGTGCTACAGATAAGGTTTATCTTGCTAATCAACTTTTTTCCAGTAATCTCGGTTAAAGGGTCAAGTCCAAAATATGTGGCTTATTTTCCCGTCATCCAACTCACATCTGCAAGAGTCACTCAGACCTTTGAGAAATAACTTGCTTGGGATTTTGTACAAACGCACCTGGAGAAAAAATTTGGCCTAAGATGTAGTAACGTCCTTTTCTGGAAAAGCTCTAGCAAGGTCTTTTTCTCCAAGTTCTAATATAGGCCAGAACACCCTGCTGCTTAGCTGCCAATAAAGCATTATACAATGTGGATATCAGGTTAGGTTGAGGTGACTGAACCTGAAGTAACTTTTAAACCTATGTACAGGCTGGTAAGGAGAAGTGCTTAGAAAGTATGAGAGAAAGTGAAGATGACAGGTCAAGAGATTCCAGAAAGTTGCCTGAGGAGAAAATTGCGGCGCAAAACCCAGAGACATCTGTCTTACTTTAAAGTACTGGAATCAAGGACAACAGGTTCTTGTCTCTAAGTTTGTCCCAAATTTCAGAGCAATATAGGGAATCAGGTATCAGGTTTGCTGGCAGCATAGGAGAGGGCTTAGAAATCAAAGATAACTCAGAGTTAAGGGCCTGGAAACAAAGTATAGAACCTTTCGTGAGGAAGTTTGTAATACTACCTTATGGTGTTAAACCCCACTGGCTGGCCACCAAATTTTTGTGTATAGGGTGTAGCTCGATATCTGTGTCCAATACATGGTCCGATGGGCTACAAAACTGTAACTAATGCCATAGTTGAATACCCCTATAATATGTAAGAACATCAGGAATTCCATGACCCCACATCTATCTTATCAGCTTCAACTTATCTTTAGGAATACAGAGTTTTTTTTCCCATTCTACAAGAGAGAAGAAAACAAATATCTTACTTGGGAGAAAAAGGTTTTAGGCAGGCAAATATGAACAATCTACACCAAATACAAGAACTTGGGCAAGATAAAAATGACTTTAAATATTTTTACATTTTTCATTCCGATCCAGGAGACATATGGTATTTTTAAGGCATGTAATTGGGTTTTAACCTTACGTAAAAGAGAAAGATAGTTTGCCTGATATAATCTCTCTGGATCCTTAGTACGATGTATGCCAAGATTTGTCAACTGGGACGAGGTCCATTTAAAGGGTGTAGTGGCTTGAAGGGAAGTGATGACCCCAGAGGACTTCAAAATATTCAAGTCTTCTGACTTATTATTATTAACCTTAAAGTTTTATATACTGCCAAAGTTTTCAAACAAAGCAAGAATGGTTTGGAAAGCCAGTGATGGGTTGGAGATCAACAGTTGTCTGCAAACAATGCAGTTTGATACAGATGATCACCAACCCACTAAGCATTGATAAAAGGATGTTCTCTTATGGCCTGCAAAAGAGTCTCCATCACCAAGATAAAAAGCGAGCGGGATACGGGACAACCCTGTTGGGTACCATTTTGAATATCAAACGCCTGAGACAGGGTGCCATTCACTTTAAATCTTGTGCTAGAACAACTATAAAAAATAGCTGTGCTAAAAATGTGTGTATGTGTAGGGGGAACCAAAATGAGATAAAATAGTTTAATTTAGTACTTGATCTAGTCAAAGACCTTCTCAGCATCCTTGCAGAGAAGAACCAAGGGTAGACCATGATCTGTAGAATAATATAGCGTAGAAACATAGAATGTGTCGGCAGCAGCAGATAAGAACTATTTGGCCCATCTAGTCTGCCCAATATACTGAATACTATGAATAGCCCCTGGCCCTATCTTATATAAAGGATGGCCTTATGCCTATCCCATACATGCTTAAACTCCTTCACAGTATTTGCAGCTACCACTTCTTCAGGAAGGCTATTCCATGCATCCACTACTCTCTAAATAAAGTAATACTTTCTGATATTACTTTTCAACCTTTACCCCTCTAATTTAAAACTATGTCCTCTTGTAGCAGTTTTTCTTCTTTTAAATATTCTCTCTTCTTTTACAGTGCCGATTTCCTTTATGTATTTAAACGTTTCTATCATATCCCCTCTGTCTTTGGCTTTCTTCCAAGCTATACATGTTAAGGTCCTTTAACCTTTCCTGGTAAGTTTTATCCTGCAATCCATGTACTAGTTTAGTAGCTCTTCTCTGAACTCTCTCCAAACTATCAATATCCTTCTGGAGATATGGTCTCCAGTACTGCGCACAATACTCCAGATGAGGTCTCACTAGTGCTCTGTAGAGCGGCATGAGCACCTCCCTCTTTCTACTGGTAATGTCTCTCCCTATACATCCAAGCATTCTGCAAGCATTCCCTGCTGCTCTATGACATTGTCTACCTACTTTTAAGTCTTCTGAAATAATGACCCCTAAATCACTTTTCTCAGATACTGAGGCTAGGACTGTATCACTGATTTTATATTCTGCTCTTGGGTTTTTACGCCCCAGGTGCATTACCTTGCACTTATCAACATTAAAATTTTAGCTGCCGGAATTTTGACCATTACACTAGTTTTCCTAAATCCTTTTCCATTTGGTGTATCCCTCCAGGAACATCAACCCTGTTACAAATCTTTGTGTCATCAGCAAAAAAGATACACTTTACCATCGAGGCCTGCTGTAATTTCGCTGATAAAGATATTAAACAATATGGGTCCCAGAACAGATCCCTGACATATACCAGAACATATACCCCATTGACTACAACCCGCTGTTGTCTGTCCCTTAGCCACTGCTTAATCCATTCAACAATATGGGAGTCCAAGGACAAAGACTGCAATTTTATGATAAGCCTTCTATGTGGGACAGTATCAAAAGCCTTAGTCTAGATAAGCAATGTCTACTGCACCTCCGCTACCTATTATTTTAGCCACCCAATCAAAAAAACAAAAAACAATAAGATTAGTTTGACATGATTTCCCTGAAGTAAACCCATGCTGTTTTTCATCTTTCAATTCATGGGATTTTAGATGTTCCACAATCCTCTCCTTAAGTATGGTTTCCATTAATTTCCCCAATATTGATGCCAGGCTTACTGCCCTATAGTTGCCTGATTCCTCCCTACTACCTTTCTTGTGAATGGGCACAACATTTGCTAATTTCCAATGCAAAGGGCACTCTTCACGAGTTGTGGTTATGTTTACTCCCTGGTACAAAGCCCACTTGTTCTGAGTGGATCAGCCTAGGAAGGAAGGGGCTCAGTCTCCTGGCAAGGAACTTTACCCATATCTTCAAAACGACATTTAACCTCGAAATGGGGTGAAAACTCCCATTGTTCTACATCTTTGCCTTCTTTGGTTAAGATAGTTGGAATCTCTTCTAATGCCTGGATAGGCAGATGTGTTCCCATTAACAATGCTGTAAACCAATTAGTAAGATATGGTAGCAATATCAGCAAGAACTATCTATTAGGTATGTCCCGATACCGATACCAGACATTTGCACGACTAATTGTACTCGTGCAAATGTCGCCAATACCATGGCCAATACCTCATAGCCGTGCAGCGGCGGGTCCCGTGTCCCAGATGATCAGCGGTGGGTGCTGCAGCGGCGGGTCCCATGTTGTCTTCCGGGCGGCTGCGACACTGCTCCCAGCCAATGAGCCCCAGCTTGGGGACAGCAGCGTGTTCCAGCTGATCGGCGTGGGGGCGGGACTTCTGTGCGGCGGCTCCCAAGTCCCATGCAGTTGCCTAGAACTGAGAGGAAGTTAAAGCCACTTCCTCCCAGTACTCTGGTGCATCTGCATGGGAAGGATTGCAGCAGGCCAGGTGGGTATGGTGCATGAAATGGAAGAGAAATTCAGTTAATTTCTTTCCATTTCATGTTAAAACAGACAAACAGTGAATAAAAAAAAAAAAAGGGGGGAATGGGCATATAATAGTGATCCCCAATCAGCGTGCCTTCAGCTGTTGCAAAACTATACCTCCCAGCATGCCCGCACAGCCAATGGCTGTCTGGGAATGCTGGGAGTTGTAGTTTTATAAACCTATAGTAAACAAATACAACCCTATCTGGGAAGGGTTTACATTAATCATCAAAAACTAAAGCCTAGCTTGGTGAATAATCTCTCTTGTCCCAGATATTAAAACTTAACTTTTACGGTCTATATTTTAAGAATCCTAATAAAGTGAATGTGAGCTAAAGAAGGTTAAAACTATCTAATGCCTTGTTGGTTATGAGATTGGTGTGTCGTGATGGCAATGACCAATGGGGGTGCACTCCCCAAGTCACACACTGGATTTTGAATAAGCAAACAGTGCAGCACTGTCCTATGTAGTTTGGTGATTCTATATATCAACCACTGTTCACTCTTCAGATATCGCTGACGCTGTGCTGCACTAATAGCTCATGCCAACAAGTACATCAGAAGCTAAAAACACTAAACTCTGTTCCCCCCAACAAGTACATCAGAAGCTAAAAACACTAAACTCTGTCCCCCCAACATGTTTCACCAGCTAATCTGGCTTCATCAGGGGTTCCGGACTTTATGATACTAGAGATCAGACAAAAAAAAAAGTTTTGTACAGTTCTCAGAGGACAGCCTAGGCAGCTTAATGGAATTAAGGAAAGGATCGATAGCCAGCTGTCTTTTCTGCGTCAGACCTGGAGCACCACTATACAAATTTGTATAAATCAAAATAACATCTCTAAAAGGCCTTGGCAATGTCTTTGGAGATGGAGACCCTGTTTCCTGCTGGCAACTTGACTGAGTGCACATAAGATATTTCTCTTTTTAAGGAGATAAGACACCGCCCTTGTCTCCACGTGCACAATATCCAAATTGGTAGAATATAGCATGTTGGACATTAAGATGGCCCCTAAGCTGTTGTTGCAATTTAACTAAGTCTGCATCTGCTAGATTAGCCCTAGGTTGTTTTTGAAGTATCTCAATAGTTATTTGTGCCGTTCCTTTTTAACCCCACATCCCAGCGCCATCAATTCACCCCTCGGGACTGCTTTATAGGTTCCCCACACAATTTTGTGTGACAAGTCAGGAAGGCTGTTTTCCTTAAAGGGCTTTTTTAACATTTATGACCTATCCTCAGAAATAGGTCATCAATATCAGATCGGCAGAGATCCGACACCCAGCACCCCCACCAATTCGCTCTTTGAAGAGAAGGCTGCGCTTGTGTGAGCATTGCCTTCCCTTAATTGTTTACCTGCTTTTTACTGGAGTAGGAAAGAGCCGTCCCATAGATGTAAATGAGACAGCTTAGGTCTAATTACACCTGTTGGCCTTCGTTAGGCGAGCAGGTTTAATGAAGGAAAGGCAGCGCTTGCAAGTTGCCTTCTCTTCAAACAGATGATCAGCGGGGTGCCAGGTGTCGGACCCCCGCAGATCCGATATTGATGACCTATCCTGAGGATGGAAAAAAGGAAAGTTCAGCAGCTCTCACCTGCCCCACCTTCACCTGTGAGCACGGAGAACCCGTGTCAGGCCCGGGTAACGTAATGCAATATGGTTCAAGAAATCCAGCTCCACTTCGGTAAAGGAAATAGTTTAATTTACTTGCGGTAAAATCACATCCAGTTTACAATTACAGAGTCGTCTACGCGTTTCGGACTACTGAAGACAATTCACTCCCTTACTCATGACCATGAGTAAGGGCGTGAATTGTCTTCAGTAGCCCGAAACGCGTAGACAACGACTCTGTAATTGTAAACTGGATGTGATTTTACCGCAAGTAAATTAAACTATTTCCTTTACCGAAGTGGAGCTGAATTTCTTGAACCCTATCCTGAGGATAGGTCAATAAGTAAAAGGACAACCACTTTAAAGGAGAGGTAGAATTTTTGTTGTACAGTGCAGAAATCAAATCCCTACCTAACAGTGTCTTATTTAAGTGCCACACCTAGTGTTTCTTAGGAAGATTAGAGAAAAGAAACGCAACGGAGACGGTAAAGGGATCTGAAACGGTTATGGAGCCAATACCTGTTTTTGGGAGAGTATCCATTTTTATGACATTGGCCCTTCCAAACCAAGAAAGGGGTAGCTGAAGCCATGTATTGTGGTCAGTTTCCAGTTCCAAGAGCACAGGCAAGTAATTAAAGGGAACCTGTCAAATTGAGCATGATGTCTGAGCTGCAGACAGCAGGTTATAGAGCAGGGGTAGCTGAGCAGATTGATAAATAGTTTTATGGGAAAAGATTCAGTAAGACTTGCATTTTATACAATTCTATCTATGCTGATTCTGCTTTGAATTTAAGGAAGATAGTTATTGACAGCTATATCTGTTTAAACAGTCATAGGGGGGAACCTGTTAATCACTGATAGGACCGCCTCCTTGATTTCAAAACCCAGAATCAGCATGGATATAAATGTATAACATAGAAGTTTTACTGAATCTTTTCCCATAAAACTATAAAGTGCCTTGAAAAAGTATTCATACACCATGAACCTTTCCCCAAATAATTTTTACATTACACCCACAAACCATAACAAAGTATCAAGTATGTGTGCAGTGAAAAGAAAATGATACATAGTTTTAGAAAATTTTTATAAATATAAATCTGAAAACCCCAAACCTACCAAGACATGGCCATCCACTTAAACTGCCCAGGCAATGAGATCACCAATTAAAGAAGCTTTAGATTAAAATGCATAAGGAATCCCACTGGGAATAATAAGAAGATATGGGAGGAGGAATATGAAAAGTTAAAAACACATTATATGGATAAAACAAGGAAATAATTATTTTTCCAAGGGTTTCAGTTAGCATCAGAGGGAGAAAAGGTCGGAAAAATTCTAGCAGGTATAGTGAAAAATCAGAGAGGGAAATCATGGATAGGGGCAATTAGGGATAATAGAGGTGAAAAAATTAGTTCACCCGACGGAATCAAAAAGGTATTTGGGGATTATTTTGAGGAACTGTATAAGTCCAGGGTGCAATACACAAAAAAAAATCTTGATTATTTTTTTAGACCGAATTGGGTTTTCTGAGATAACTAAAGCACAAACTGAGTATTTGGATAAAGAAATATCCTGCTTAGAGATAGAGGTTTTGAGTCAGATGAAACCAGCAAAAGCACCGGGGAGTGACGGACTTCCCTTTGAAATCTATAAGAGTTTTGCGCAGGTCTTAATACCAGAACTAACAGCGACACTGCGAGAGGCCCAAAAAATAGGCAAGCTACCAGAGTCAATGAATGAGGCAATTATTACTTTGATTCCAAAAAAGGACAAAGACCAACTAGATCCCGCCTCATATAGAGCAATATCCTTGATGAATACGGATATTAAAATCCTGGCAAAGGTTTTGGCAGGTAGACTCTCCAAAGTGATTAAAGGTATGATTCAAGAAGATCAGACCGGTTTTGTACCCGGAAGAACAATATATTCAAATATTAGAAGGTTGTACCTTAATATTGAAGCTAATAAAACAGAAGCTGGTGAAAAAGCAATACTCTCATTGGATGCGCAAAAGGCGTTTGATTGTATGGAGTGGGACTGTTTATGGGCAGTTCTAAAAAGGGTTGGTATAGGGGAGGGATTTATAAGATGGATTAGACTTATATATTCCAAACCAACGTCCCGGGTGATGGTGGATGGGAGCTTGTCACTGCCCTTTGCCCTCTATAGGGGCACTAGGCAGGGATGCCCTCTCTCCCTATTACTATTTGCTATTGCAATAGAACCCTTGGCATGTATGATAAGAAATAGTGGGGACTGTAAGGGGTTCCAATATAGGGACGGAAACGAGAAATTAATAATGTATGCCGATGACATTCTATTGTTTTTGCATAACACTGGGGATGAGTTTAATAGAGTAATAGATATAAAAGATAATTTTTTTTTTCGGGTTTAAAGATAAATTGGGGGAAATCTCATATGATGTTATTAAACTACCAATCTCAATTCAGGGTCGGGTGAACTTAATAAAAATGATTTTTCTCCCCAAAATACTGTACGTGTTACAAAATGCCCCAATATGGTTTCCTAAGAAAACTTTTAGGTTGTTGGACAGTCTAATGGGAGAATTTGTTTGGAAAGGTAATACTCCAAGGTTAAAGAGAGAAGTCCTTCAGATCCCAGTAAAAGAAGGTGAACTAGCAGTACCCAATTGGTTTTTCTATTACTTAATAACACAATATAGTCAGATAAAAGAAAGTTTAAAGGGAGTAGTTGGGAGGGATGAACTAATAAAAACGGGGTGGATGGGGGACACGATTCACTTAGAGGTTTTGGAATCAGGGATACTGGGGAAAAATAACACAGGAAATAGGATAATGAATTTAATGGAATATATATGGGTGGAAATTTAAAAAATAATGGATATCAAAGGGTATTTGCAGTATACACCTATCTGGAAAAATATTAATTTAAAGGAAATACGGCAAAAAGATACCGAATTTTGATGGAGTCAAAGAAAGAACGGATTATAATACCAGCTAGAGGAAAGTGGGAAAAAGAGATTTTATCTCTCACGGAAGAAAAATGGACTGATGCCCTTGGAAGTTACACTAATGGGTCAGAAAGGGCCTCACATAAAATCTCCCAGTTCTTTATTGTCCACAGGTTACATAGATCTCCTTGGGCATTAAAGAAAATGGGGGTCAGAGCCACAGACAAGTGTCCAAAATGCATGGGTGAGAAGGCTGATCTTATTCATTGTTTTTGGAGATGCCCTAAATTATTAAGGTATTGGAAAGATATCATAGATATAACATCAGTATTTCTGGGTATCAAAGTTCCGGAAGATCCTGTTGTCTGTATTTTGGGGGCTTAAATTAAAAAGAGAGTTACAAATCGGTATTGTGTAAAGTACTTTTTCAGGCTAGAATGCTCATTCTTCGAAAATGGGTAAACAAAGATCCTCCTACAGTGGGTCAGTGGCAGGATGCAGTGCTTAACCTAATTAAACTGGAACAGAGGGCTGAGAGATATAGGGATAGAGATGAAAAAAATGTATAAAGTATGGATGAAATGGTTGAACCAGGGCCATGGTCTCTGATTTTTTTTTCTTTTTTTTTCCCTTCTTTTTCTCTCTCTCTGTCTCCCTCTCCTCAATTGGGTGGGGGGAGGGTAGTCGGTTTAAAATGTTAATACATGGATGATTATTGTAATAACGCCCGTTGGACGGCTTAATATTGTATATTTTATATGTGTTTTGTATAACAATAAAAAATATTAAAAGGAAGGAGAAAAAAAAAAAAGAAGCAGCCAAGAGGACACTGCTGAGGGTACTGTGAACAGCCGGCATGACCCGTAGGAAGGAGCAGAGAGGGCTGGAGAGGGAGAGCCAAGATGGCGCCGTCGCGTCACGGCACTTCAGAAAGAAGCCGCGGCCAAGTTAGAGAAGTATGCCAGGCTCACGAATGTGGCCTCAGGGAAAGGTACCCCTAGAAAATCTGTGGCAAACGGGGACCTGTCTGATATGGACTCTGACACTGAAGGGCCTGATCCAGATACTGCTCCGGTGGCCCGTTCTAATAGATTTGGCGCATTAGCTGCTGCAGGGGACTGCCTGCCCTTTAGGAACTCCTGAATCCGATTCAGAGGAGCTGACCCTCAAAGATGTTATAAAGGCCATTGCCAAATGTGGCAAGTCGCTGAATACCCTCACCATGCAAGTGGGGGCCATTAAAGGGGTTGTCCAAGTTATATTTATTGATGACCTATCCTCAGGATAGGTCATCAATATCAGATCGGAGGGGTCCGACACCCGGCACCCCCTCCGATCAGCTGTTTGAAGAGGAGACTCGCACGGTGCCAGCGCTGCCTTCTCTTCACTGTTTACCTTCTAGCCGTTGCATCTGCAGTGGTGAGCAGGTGTAATTACACCCAAACCGTCCCATTCATTTCAATAGGAAGGCTTGGGTGTAATTACACTTGCTCACCACTGCAGATGCAACGACTAGAAGGTATAACTTGGACAACCCCTTTAAAGTGGATGTTTCTATAGTGAGACATGATATGAGGAAATTGGCTGACCGCACGACTGCACTGGAAGGTCGGGTGGGTGAAGTGGAAGACGCCATGACACCTTTGGCTAATACTGAGAGAGATTATGCATTAAGACTGGATACTATCGCTGCAAAGCAGGATGATCTTAAAAACCGATCCCGCAGAAACAATGTACGGGTGGTGGGGGTGCCGGAGAAAGTGGAGGGTGGAAACCCGTCAGAATTTTTTTAATCCTGGCTGAGGGAGAACTTTGGCGCAGAAGTATTGACCCCCCTGTTCGCAGTGGAAAGGGCCCATAGGGTCCCGATGCGCCCTTTACCACCAGGTGCCCCACCCAGAACAGTTTTGATCAAGATTTTACATTTCCGAGACCGGGACATTATCTTAAGAAAAGCGCGGGATAAACCGGACTTGTCTGTGGATGGCCATAAAGTGGCGCTCTTCCCGGATTATTCGCAGGAAGTTCAGAAGCGGCGGGCCAGATTTGCAGATGTTAAAAGGCGCTTGAGGGCGCATGGCGTGGCATATTCCATGATGTATCCGGCCAAGTTACGCGTGGCAGCGCTGGGGACCACGCATTTTTTTGAAGATCCGAAGGAAGCTGCAAGATGGTTGGATCGACATTAGAGGCAGCTTGCAGCGGGACAAGACTGATCCGTGAGAAGGAATGCATCATAATGTTTACTGGTTCAGGTCATATACTCCTGTTAGATATGGCTTGGTGATGAGTGGGTGTGAGTGCTCAGGTGCAATGTTATGTCTGACAAAGATATGCGAATGGGGATTTATTGTACCGTTATTGAAATGAAAGGTCTGAAGGGTATAATAATTTGCTAACTATTTTCCCATATATAGTTGTCCGAAGAGTTAGGAGAGGGGAAGTTCTGGCCCTTTTCCGAGTTTGTTACCTAGTGGTTGCGCACCCACAGCTGTTGTGTTTTTGTACACTTTGACCTTGTCTCTAAGTGGCATGAGGAAGGTCTTTAGCGTTCGACTGTTTCTAATAACGGGGTGTATGTTTCTTCCCACGGGCCTTATTTAAGGTGTTATAGTGGGACCCATTATTGGGGTGGTCGCTGCTTTGGGCAGTAAATTGTAATGTTTGGGAGGGAATGTTGGGGTGGTGGTGGGGGACGTCCTGTTTAACCATATTGCACGCACTACATATGAGGATGCAGGTATTGGATTATTGTCTAAGTGTATTATGACTTGCTATTGTGTATGCTCTCCTATTGTACTTAGCCGGGGCACTGGGTTTGATAATTTCTGGATATTTATGTATGGCGGGAAGGATTAATGTTCTTAGCTGGAATATAAGGGGGATCAAGGATGTGGTTAAAAGGCGAGCAGTTATGGATTGCCTCAATCAATATCAACGATTGATTTGTTGTGTGCAGGAGACTCACCTTACCTCGGACCAGACTAAAGTGCTTACCCCTGGCTGGGCGGGGCACTGCTACCATTCTACCATTTCGTCTTTTGCAAGAGGGGTGAGCCTCCTGATACAGAGATCAATTGCGTTTACATGTATCTCCCAAAAGGTGGATAAAGAAGGGAGGTATATCTGTTTACACTGTGTGATTTTCGCAACAACATGTGTCCTGGTGGGAGTGTACATTCCGCCGCCATACGTGCTGGTAGTACTTAAAGATATACTACAGTTTATAGCAGATGTACCTGATGTTCAGGTTTTATTAATGGGGGATTTTAATAATGTCCTCGATCATAACATGGATAGAATGGGGGGGGGGCGCAAACTCCTCATGTGACGGGAATGACAACTTTTGGGGTTCTAATGCGAGGAGCTATGATGTTGGATTTTTGGAGGTTGAAACACCTGTCAGTGAGACAATTCTCTTTCTGCTCTAGCACATATAATTCTCTATCCAGAATCGATCTCATTCTTGGTAATGCCCATAAAGGGCGATATGTGAGGGAAGTACAGTATTTGCCACATAGGATCTCTGATCACTCTCCGGTGTTGGCAGTGTTGGACCTCCGGAGGACAAACAATCAAAGAAGTGGGAGTTGGAAGTTTAATCCATACTGGTTACCTCTCCTACCAGATGCTGGCGAAATTGTTGAAAAACTTAGGGAACTTTTTCAGATTAATTTACCGTCTGCAACCAAACAGATAGTGTGGGAGACTATGAAAGCGTTTTTGAGGGGCTTGCTCATAGTGGAAGTTAACAAGAAAAAAAATGAAACTAGGGCGCAAATGAAAAAGTTGATTATGGAGGTGGAGGCAGCAGAGGCGGAGTATGTTCTGTATCCAAATGATGGAGCCAGAGATAAATGGAAGGAGTCCCAACAAAAGCTGAATGATCGGTTGTTAGTTCAAGCAAAAAACAAACGATTCTTTCAGAAGCAAACTTTCTATGAAGACGGGGAGAGAGCGGGTAGAATTTTGGCACTAATATCTAGAGCCCAGTTACAATCTACATACATTGCAGCCCTGAGGGATTCATATGGTGTGGTCCAAAATGAGCCAGTGCATTTGCTTCAGGTCATGTACTCTTTCTATTCCACACTATATCAATCTAAACTGAAAGTTATGGATGAGGAAATTATTCGCTTTTTGCAGCCATTAAAATTGCACACCTTATCAAGTGAGCACAGGGCGGTGTTAGGCAGTCCGATTACTGTACAGGAATTAGAGATCGCATTAGGCACGATGTCCAATAACAAAGCCCCAGGCAGGGATAGCTGGCCTGCTGAGGTATATAAGAGGTATTCCAGCATTCTCCTTCCTCAATTAGTAGAGGTATGTAATGAGGCCAAGCGACTGCGCCGGCTCCCTGACTCCATGAATGAAGCGGTTATTGTGCTTTTACCCAAACCCGGTAAAGATGTACTCGAACCTGAATCATATCGTCCGATCTCTTTGCTTCCAGTGGATGTTAAACTTTTAGCAAAAGTGCTAGCAAACCGCCTAAACTCAGTAATTACCACTTTAATAGGATCAAGCAGGCTTTATGCCAAATATGTCGACTGCATTCAGACCCAAGAAAAGAAGGGGAAGATCCAGCAGGCATCCAAATGTCATATATTTGACCACACAGCGAGGGCGGGGTCCACTAGTGGGGTGATATCCCTCTATTACAACACACTCAGGGAGGAAGTTGATAAGGCCAACCCTCTGAAACTGTATGAAACATGGAAGGTAGATATCGGAAATATAACGGAAGAGCAATGGGGAGAAATCCTCAATGACTTACGAACGTTATCATTATGTGAGTCCTATAGACTATCTCAGTTGTATCTCCTGCAAAGGGTTTATAGAACGCCTGTACTATTATTCAAAATGGGGTATTGTCACGGAAGATGTACAGAAAACTAGAAGACACAAAATGAAGATCCGACTGACTGGATCCAAAAACGAAGGAACCAAAGGGTAAGCCCTGCAACAGCCCTGGCTCTCTCCCTTATTGCTCAGCCTATGCAAAAATCTTTATGGTAGATGATTGCTTACCCTCGTTCCTCGACTGTTTGACACCTGAACACCCTATAATAGTGAGGGGACACGACCACCGGCTCCCTACACTAAATACGGAGGGAGTCAGGGTCACCTAGGATCCAGCAAACAAGAAAACACAAATTAATGGACAAACTTATCTGTAGAAGAATCAGTAGTAGCATCCAGCATGCACACACTCCAGGAAGTTGTATAAACCGCAAAGTGAAGCAGTATGGGAAGGGATTTACAGGGGTGCAATCAGTGCAACTACATGACAGCTGAGAGAGGCTAACGAGATGAGAAAACGAAAGCAAAACAAATGGAACCTCAAGCAGGAGGTTCTGAAGAATGTCTGTCAGAGCTTCTCAGATGTCTGGTGGTGACAGGTATAGGGTGGATAATATTTGCCCGCGCTGTAATATTGCGAGTGCAGACTTAATTCAACTGATGTGGAACTGTCCGCGCCTGAGGAGGTATTGGGTGGGAATAGTGGAACTTATAAATGAGGTGTTTAGCATCAGTTTGGAGGTTAGCCCACTGACGTGCCTACTTGGCTTGGTGAAAGTGCCTAGACACATGATGAAAAAGAAGGTGGCGGTGATGAGAGTACTATATCAAGCGAGGAAATGTATAGCGTCTCACTGGCTTGATAAGCTAGCTCCTGCGATTCAAGAAGTAGTGAAAAGGGTGCATACCCTGATTAGGCTAGAGGAATATCTATATTTAAGGAGGAACTCTGCAAAAAAAATTGAGGCGATTTGGTCCTCATGGATATCTCATTATAACTTGACCTAATGTACGTTAAGAGGGGGGACTGAGGTGTCAGAGTTGGAGGGGATGTGTGCATTAGCGCGTGGAAGTGTATGGATGGGGTGTGATTGGGGTATGCTTGTGTCGATTCGCTTGTGTCCTATATCAAGTTGCTGAACACTGGACTACAAAGCTCTCGGATGGACTTGTCAACTACAGTCTTGGACTATGCCTCATGTCCTCTCAGTGGTCGTGCTTTTGGGTGGGGGGGAGGGGGTATTGTTGTACTTGTATAACACATTTTCTTAAAAAATATATATTTTTTTTATCTGATTTAAAAAGAAGAGTTGATGGGGCGATGGATGGAGCTAAATACGGGGCCCTAAACTTACAGCTAAAGCTGCAATGGGATGGTTTAAATCAAAGCATATTCATGTGTTAGAATGGCCCAGTCCAGACCTAAATCCCAGAATGTGTGGCAAGATTTGAAAACTTTTGTTCACAGATTCAATCTGAATGAGCTTGAGCTACTTTGCAAAGAAGAACGGGCAATGATTTCAACCTCTAGATGTGCAAAGCTGGTAGAGACATACCCCAAAAGACTTGCAGCTGTAATTGCAGCTAAAGGTGGTCGTACAAAGTATTGACTTAAGATGGAGGAATACAAATGCATGTCCAGATTGTTATTTACCGTATTTTTCGCTTTATAAGACGCACCTAAGTTTTTGAGGAGGAAAATAAGAGGAGAAAAAAATGTAACCAAAAGGTGTGCTTTTGGTGGATTTTGAACTAATGGTCTGGGAATGACACTTCTATGGGTGTTCGCATGTTTTCCGCTCCCTGCTTGAAAGACTTTCACTAACTTGTGAACCCCTGGTCTAATTCGTGCCAGGTTGGGATATGTTAAATGTCTAGGTGTACTGTAAAGGGTGGGACATTGTATAAGTTGAGTAGTGAGGTCTGTCCCATTGTCTCCCCGTGTGTATTGGCAATTGCCCTTGTTCTGAGAGATAATTGAATTACAACTCGGTTGTCTCCAGGACAGAGGACATTGTGTATTTTCCTGCCTGTAAGGCAGAAAGGAGGGTATTATGTGGGCTGTAACCTTTGTGTTATGGGTTAATGCATGTTTGTTGTGGGTGTCTCCCTTGCATAGGAGCAGGAGCAAAGAAATTGTATTTTTGAATGTGGTGTGCTTCCAGTAAAGTCTTTTTCCAGTATTCAGCTTTGGCTCATATGTGGAATTATTCCGCGCTACCAGCTATTTCTTATTTGGCGAATGGGGGATTCTTCAACTAATTGGAATTAAGGAATTACAAGGCGGTGAGATACAGTAATACCATCACATGGGGGATCTGTGGATGACGCACTGTTATGGGGGGAATCTGTGGATGACACACTGTTATGGGGGGAATCTGTGGATGACGCACTGTTATGGGGGGGAATCTGTGGATGACACACTGTTATGGGGGGAATCTGTGGATGACACACTGTTATGGGGGGAATCTGTGGATGACACACTGTTATGGGGGGAATCTGTGGATGACACACTGTTATGGGGGGAATCTGTGGATGACACACTGTTATGGGGGGAATCTGTGGATGACACACTGTTATGGGGGGAATCTGTGGATGACACACTGTTATGGGGGGAATCTGTGGATGACACACTGTTATGGGGGGAATCTGTGGATGACACACTGTTATGGGGGGAATCTGTGGATGACACACTGTTATGGGGGGAATCTGTGGATGACACACTGTTATGGGGGGAATCTGTGGATGACACGCTGTTATGGGGGGAATCTGTGGATGACACGCTGTTATGGGGGGATCTGTGGATGACACACTGTTATGGGGGATCTGTGGATGACACACTGTTATGGGGGATCTGTGGATGACACACTGTTATGGGGGATCTGTGGTTGACACACTGTTATGGGGGATCTGTGGATGACACACTGTTATGGGGGATCTGTGGATGACACACTGTTATGGGGGATCTGTGGATGACACACTGTTATGGGGGATCTGTGGATGACACACTGTTATGGGGGATCTGTGGATGACACACTTATGGGGGATCTGTGGATGAAACTGTTATGGGGGGGAATCTGTGGATCATGCACGGTTATGGGGGGAATCTGTGGATCATGCACCGTTATGGGGGATGTGTGCTATGACACATAGGGCCATGAGGGGGGCCAGCATAAGATGCTATATGTGCGGATGACACACATATAGCATCTTATGCTGGTCCCCCTCATGGCCCTATGTTTCACAGCATTACAGTACTTTATTTTTCGAATGTAAAGTCTTTCTAAATTCCTGAATCAATCGCTCTTCTTTTGATAAACTAGCCTAATCGCCTGCATCAGTAATCACTATGAATGCAGCGTGCGGTCCAGCTGGCGTGTGACTAAAGTCACTCAGTCAGTCACGCTCCTCCCACTTCATTAATTAAGCAAGAGCAGGATGAAGCGCCGGAGGGAGAGATTTCTGTGCGCGGGGCCCAGTGTAATACAGTAACTGCACCGGGCCCCGCTGTGAGTTGCCTCCAGCCCCTCCTCGCACTGTAACTGATGTATCGACGGCCACGCTGTGCAGCATACCGGCCTGCGATATATCAGTGTCAGCCCTGTAAAAAAAAACATCGTTTTATAAGACGCACTGCCATTTACACCCCACATACTTGCACATACTTGCTGATTTGTGTTGGTCTATACATTTTTAAAGGATTATCCAGGAAAAGATATTTATGACATCCTCAGGATAGGTAATTATCAGATCTGCGGCGGTGCGGTACCTGGAAACCCTGCTGATCAGCTGTTAGAAGAGGCCTTGAGCGCTGCAGCCTCTTCCTAGTACAGTGTCATCACTGTACATCAGTCACATGGCTTAGATGCAACTCAAATGCATCTACATCAATGAGGCTGAGCTGTAATTGTGCTGTTCTTTTCAAATTTAATTCCTGCACTACATTATCATCTCCTTTTACTATGTTGTTTCTATGTATTGTTTCTCTGCTGCCATCTGCTGGCCGGAATTCGTATGCTGCACGCCTTGTTTCATTCCTGTATTGCATAACCGTATGTCAAAAGTGTTATTGAGTACGTCACCCAGATGCAAGGACGGATGGAGACAGTGTTGCCTCTGGTCAGGGAGCATATGGAGTCAGCACAGCGAGCCCAGAGTAGGATCTGTAACCGGCAGGCTCATGTCTGGAATTTTAACCTGGGTGATCGGGTTTTGGTTCTGGTACCAACCGTAGACAGCAAGTTCCTAGCTAGGTGGCAGGGGCCCTACGAGGTACTCGAGAAAGTCGGAGAGATAAATTACAAGTTACACCAGCCGGGGCGGCGAAAGCCGGAGCAGGTGTACCATGTGAATTTACTAAAACCATGGAAAGACAGGGAGTCCTCTACTGAAGACAGCCTGCGGCCAAGTTTTGTAGGAGAAAAGGTTCAGGCTCCTCGGTCTGATGCAAGAGAAGCAGCTGCCAGAGTAAAAATTGGCTGACAGCCTCTCCTTTAAACAGGCTCAAGAAGCCAGGGAGTTCATTGGTCGGAACACGGATGTGTTCTAGGACCTCCCTGGACACACTTCCCTAACCCAGCATGACATTGTCACAGCCTCATTGAGGAGTCCAAAAGTCGGACGGGACGTTATGGTTCTCTAACGATTTTCACAAACTAAACGAAATCTCCAAGTTTGATGCGTATCCTATGCTCCGGGTAGATGAGCTTATCGTGGGGTTAAGACAAGTCCGATATTTTTCTGTTTTGGACCTCACAAAGGGCTACTGGCAGGTACCCTTGATGGAGGCTGCCAAATAGAAAACTGCCTTCATTACACCAGAAGGGCTATACCAATATAAGGTGCTACCCTTTGGTCTACATGGCGCCCCTGACACTTTTCAACGTCTCATGGACATTGTACTTCGTCCATATAGTCGGTACGCGTCAACTTACTTGGACGATATAGTCATCCACAGTACCGACTGGGAAAGTTATCTACCCAAAGTGCAGGCTGTAGTGGACTCCCTTAGGAAGGCTGGACTGACCGCTAACCCAAAGAAATGTGCAACAGGGTTAGAGGAGACCAAGTACCTGGGGTAAGTCATTGGACGTGGAGTTATCAAACCCCAAGTGACTAAAATAGAGGCTATTCAGAATTGGCCCCGACCTGTCACCACAAGGCAAGTAAAGTCGTTCCTGGGAATGGTGGACTATTATATGAGGTTTGTTCCCCATTTTGCAACTTTAGCGGCTCCGTTGACAGGGTTCTTAAAGGGACGGAAGTTTATGATGGTCCACTGGAGTGACCAGGCGGAGGGAGCTTTTTCCGTGTTGAAGTCAGTCCTGTGCGGGTCACCGGTTTTGGTGACTCCCGACTTAAAAAGGGAGTTTGTGGTTCAGACCGATGCCTCTGAAGTAGGCCTCAAAGCTGTACTCTCTTAGGAAATCAATGGGGAGGAACATCCCGTTGTTTTCCAGAGCCGCAAACTCACCCCAGCCGAGACTAGGTACAGTATAGTGGAGAGAGAGTGCCTGGCCATCAAATGGGCACTTGAGCATCACCGCTATTATCTGTTGGGGAGAATGTTCCATCTGGTGACCGACCACTCCCCTCTGAAGTGGATGAACCAGGCCAAAGAGAGGAATGTTCGGGTCACCAGATGGTTCTTGTCATTACAGAACTTCAAGTTCACAGTGGAACACAGGGCAGGTGTCACGGAAGGTGTACAGAAAACTAGAAGACACAAAATGAAGATCCGACTGACTGGATCCAAAAACGAAGGAACCAAAGGGTAAGCCCTGCAACAGCCCTGGCTCTCTCCCTTACTGCTCAGCCTATGCAAAAATCTCTATAGTAGATGATTGCATACCCTCGTTCCTCGACTGTTTGACACCTGAACACCCTATAATAGTGAGGGGACACGACCACCGGCTCCCTACACTAAATACGGAGGGAGTCAGGGTCTCCTAGGATCCAGCAAACAGGAAAACACAAATTAATGAACAAACTTATCTGTAGAAGAATCAGTAGTAGCATCCAGCATACACACACTCCAGGAAGTTATATAAACCGCAAAGTGATGCAGTATGGGAAGGGATTTAAAGGGATGCAATCAGTGCAACTACATGACAGCTGAGAGAGGCTAACGAGATGAGAAAATAAAAGCAAAACAAATGGAACCTCAAGCAGGAGGTTCTGAAGAACGTGTGTCAGAGATTCTCAGATGTCTGGTGGTGACAGTACCCCTCCTTTTACTAGTGGACTCCGGACACTCAGAGCCCACCTTCTCAGGATTAGACCTATGGAAAGCCTTGATGAGACGAGTGGCCTTAATGTCCGTCACTGGGACCCACATCCTCTCCTCAGGACCATAACCCTCCTAATGAACGAGGTACTGTAGAGAACCGCGGACAACACGAGAATCCACAATCCTAGAGACCTGAAATTCAAGATTACCATCAACCACAATCGGAGGAGGAGGCAAAGAGGAGGGTACAAAGGGTTGGACATAAGGTTTTAGTAAGGACATGAAAAACATTATGGATCTTCCAAGTCTGAGGAAGATCAAGATGGTAGGCAACAGGATGGATGACGGACAAGATTTTGCAAGGCCCAACTTCCAGGAAGGAACCTTCAATTTGATATTCTTAGTAGACAACCACACCAGATCACCAACATTCAGGTCCGGACCAGGCACACGTCTCTTATCCGCCACACGCTTATATCTCTCACTCATACTCTTTAGATTATCCTGAATCTTTTGCCAAATAGATGACAAAGACGAGGAGACTCTGTCCTCATCAGGTAAACCAGAAGACCCCTCTCCAGAGAATGTCCCAAACTGCGGATGAAACCCATATGCACCAAAAAATGGTGACTTATCAGAGGACTCCTGACGACGGTTATTTAAAGCAAACTCAGCAAGGGACAAAAAAGAACACCAATCCTCCTGATTCTCCGCCACAAAACAGCGCAGATATGTCTCCAGATTCTGATTGACGTGCTCTGTCTGGCCATTCGACTGCGGGTGGAAAGCAGAAGAGAACGACAACCGAACCCCCAAGCGAGAACAGAAAGCCTTCCAGAATCTGGAAACAAACTGCGTGCCCCTATCAGAGACTATGTCTGAAGGAATACCATGCAATTTAACAATGTGGTCAATAAATGCAGACCCGTAATGAAGGTCCGTAATGAAGTCCATGGACATATGTGTCCAAGGACGGGAAGGAATGGGTAACGGAAGGAGAGGACCTGATGGCCGTGAATGAGGGACTTTGGCACGAGCGCAGGCTGCCACAAAACCCTCAACTGACTTACGAAGCGCCGGCCACCAGAATCTCCAAGCGATGAGATCCACTGTGGCTCTACCCCCCGGGTGCCCAGCAAGGACAGTATCGTGGTGCTCCTTAAAAATCTTGTGTTTTAAAGCGAGAGGCGCAAACAACCTCCCAGGAGGACAAAGATCAGGAGCCTCTGCCTGGGCTGCCTGAACCTCTGCCTCCAATTCAGGATAAAGAGCAGAGACCACCACACCATCAGCCAAAATGGGACCCGGGTCTTCAAAATTCCCACCTCCCGGAAAACAACGTGACAGGGCATCCGCCTTCACATTCTTAACCCCAGGGCGGAACATGACAACAAGATTAAACCTTGAAAAGAACAAAGACCATCTGGCCTGTCTCGGGTTCAGACGCTTGCCTGACTCCAAGTAGGCCAGATTCTTAAGGTCGGTAAACACGGTAATAGGGTGTCTGGCTCCCTCTAGCCAATGGTGCCGTTCCTCAAAAGCCAACTTGATGGCCAACAACTCCCTATCTCCCACACCGTAATTTCTCTCTGCGGAGGAGAGTTTCTTCGAGAAAAAGGCACACGGTCGCCATTTGGCAGGAGAGGGACCCCGAGACAAGACCGCACCCACACCCACCTCAGAAGCGTCCACCTCAACTATGAAGGGCAGAGAGATATCAGGTTGTACCAAGATGGGAGCGGAAGCAAAACTCTCCTTCATATTAGAAAAGGCCTTACGCGCCTCTACCGACCAGGAGGAAAAATCTACCCCCTTTCCAGTCATATCAGTGAGTGGTTTAACAACAGAGGAATAATTCAAAAAAAATTCCTGTAATAATTGGCAAAACCCAAAAAACGCATCAGTGCCTTCTGATTCTCAGGAAGCTCCCACTCAAGCACAGCACGGACCTTCTCAGGGTCCATGCGAAAACCAGAAGCGGAGAGAAGAAACCCCAGAAATTGAATTTCTGGAACCGCAAACACACATTTTTCCAGTTTAGCATACAATTTATTCTTCTCCCGCAGGATGGGCAAGACCTGACGTAGGTGGTCCTTATGAGTTTTGAGATCAGGAGAAAAAAAATCAAAATGTCATCTAGATACACTAATACAAATTTCCCCATTAAATGATAAAAAATGCTGTTCACAAAATGCTGAAAGACAGCTGGAGCATTCATCAAACCAAAAGGCATAACCAAATTCTCAAAATTGCCCTCAGGAGTATTGAAGGCCGTCTTCCATTCGTCTCCTTCTCTGACCCTGACCAGATTGTATGCCCCTCTTAGATCCAACTTGGAAAAAACTTTAGCCCCAACAATCTGGTTAAACAGGTCTGGGATCATAGGAAGCGGCTAAGGGTCACGAATTGTGATACTGTTCAGCTCCCCGTAATCCAGACATGGTCTTAAAGAACCATCTTTTTTCTTAACAAGAGAAAAACTGCGGCAACAGGTGACTTCGAGGGTCGGATGAGTCTCTTTCTCAGGCTCTCAGAGATATAAGCACGCATAGCGACCCTTTCAGGTTGGGAGCGATTGTATAAACGAGATTTAGGCAGCTTGGCGCCTGGGATGAGATTAATAGGGCAATCGTACTCCCTGTGAGGGGGCAACTCCTGAACACCACTCTCGGAAAACACATCTGAAAATTCAGAGAGAAAAGATGGTACAGTCTTAGTAGAAACCTCTGAAACAGATGTCGTGAGGCAATTCTCTCCGCAAAAGTCACTCCAACCATTTATTTGCCTCGCTTGCCAATCATTGGTGGGGTTATGTTTAGTGAGCCAGGGTAGCCCCAACACTAGAGGAGTGGGCAAACCGCTTAGGACGAAACATGACACATCCTCAACATGAGTAGCACTCACAATCAAACGGATATTGTGAACTATGCCCTTTAACGATTTCTGAGAAAGTGGAACAGAATCAATAGCAAAAACAGGTATATCCTTTCCCAAAGTGCATACCTGGAAACCATGTGTTATAGCAAATTGATTATCAATGAGATTGACTGCTCCACTATCTACAAAAATCGCCCAAAAAATGTTTTTGCTCTCTAGCACCACCCTGGCAGGTAGGACAAAACGGGAACTACAAGCAAACGGAAAACCTTCAATTTCCGCATTAACCTTGCCAATAGTAACAGATGGAACGTTTTTAGAGGATTTTTTATTCTTTTTGTTTATTACTCAAAAAACTGCCTTAATCACCTAGAGGGACAAACATTTGCCAAATGATTTATACCTCCACAACAGAAACAAACCCTCCTCTGAGAGCTCAATCTTCTATTGTCAGAGGCAAGCAAACCCAGCTGCATGGGCTCCTGCTCAGAGGGGATTGAGAGAGACTGAGACCCCTGCGCACTGAATGAGACCACCACACTGTCCTTGGACTGAGTATGATAGGAAGGAGTGATCTCTCCTCTCTCTCTAAGATGCCTGTCAATACGAACGGCCCGAGACATGGCAGAGTCCAAGGAGGTAGGTCTCTCATGAAAGGCAAATGCATCTTTCAATCCCATGGCAAAATTGACTTCGGAGTGCAGCATCATTCCAACCAGTATCAGCTGCCCATCTCCGAAATTCTAAACAGTATATCTCTGCGGACTGTTTACCCTGGCATAAAAGACGTAGTCTAGACTCAGCCAGAGCGATACGATCCGGGTCATCATATATCTGACCCAGGGCTAAAAAAAAAATCATCCACTGAACGGAGGGGCCGTGCCCCCACAGGCCGCGAAGAGGCCCAAGACTGAACGTTATCCCTGAGCAGCGAGATGATGATATCCACCCTCTGCTCCTCATCATCAGAGGAATGGGGAAGTAGGCGAAAATGGAGTTTGCAAGCCTCTCTAAAACTAACTAAATTCTCACTACCCCCGGAGAACGTATCCGGGAGCGAGATCTTAGGCTCAGAACAAACTCCATGAACGCAAGCTGAACCGGTCACCTGAAACTGAGAAACAGTTTTACGGAGATCTGCTACCTCCAATGAAAGACCCTGCATGTGTTCAGTCAAAAGTGAAACCGGATCCATGCTTGAGACGGTTTTGGCAAGCCTCTCTAAAACGAACTAAATTCTCACTACCCCCGGAGAACGTATCCGGGAGCGAGATCTTAGGCTCAGAACAAACTCCATGAACGCAAGCTGAACCGGTCACCTGAAACTGAGAAACAGTTTTACGGAGATCTGCTACCTCCAATGAAAGACCCTGCATGTGTTCAGTCAAAAGTGAAACCGGGTCCATGCTCGAGACGGTTTTGGCGATTTCTAATGTCACGGAAGGTGTACAGAAAACTAGAAGACACAAAATGAAGATCCGACTGACTGGATCCAAAAACTAAGGAACCAAAGGGTAAGCCCTGCAACAGCCCTGGCTTCTCCCTTACTGCTCAGCCTATGCAAAAATCTCTATGGTAGATGATTGCATACCCTCGTTCCTCGACTGTTTGACACCTGAACACCCTATAATAGTGAGGGGACATGACCACTGGCTCCCTACACTAAATACGGAGGGAGTCAGGGTCTCCTAGGATCCAGCAAACAGGAAAACACAAATGAATGGACAAACTTATCTGTAGAAGAATCAGTAGTAGCATCCAGCATGCACACACTCCAGGAAGTTGTATAAACCGCAAAGTGATGCAGTATGGGAAGGGATTTAAAGGGATGCAATCAGTGCAACTACATGACAGCTGAGAGAGGCTAACGAGATGAGAAAACGAAAGCAAAAACAAATGGAACCTCAAGCAGGAGGTTCTGAAGAACGTGTGTCAGAGCTTCTCAGATGTCTGGTGGTGACAGCAGGCCGCTTACAGGGAAACCTGGATGCACTGGCCCGGGTACACTGTCTGGCAAGTGTTCACCCCCTCAGGGTTGAACAAAGGGGAGGTATGTAGGAAGGCGCAAGGGTCAGTCGTTGACGGAAGGTATGCGTCACCGAGGGTCCTGGCCTCGGTGAAGAGCTGGTATTTTCAGGTGTTCTTTTCAAAGTGATGGGTGGGTGACTACTCCCCACGTTCCAGGCTGGGTCTTGACTGGCCTATAAAAAACCCAGCCAGCAGTGTCAGCTGGGAGTGATTACCCCTCACTGACATAGGAGCTCTGGCAATCGCTGGTGTAGGAACTGAGCCCTGTGCTGGGCTGAAAAGCTGAGACCTGTGTGTTGGGAGAGCAGGCCACCTGAAGCCTGCATTTTGACTGCTGGAGGCAGAACCGCCAACAAGGTGGCTTTTTTTTGTCATGCACAAACCTTCTACTTGATGTGAACAAACACCAACCTTGCAAAGAGTGTTTTTGTTTTACCATGTGTGAATAAACACGCCCATTTGAATTACGAACTTGTACTTTGCCTCTGTACTGCACCTGCTTATCCCAACTTCCAGAGAGAAGCCCCAGAGGGGCTATACCTTTTTTCTCATTTACAAAACACAGACTACAATTCATTATTGGCTTATGTCTTCAATCCTCCTTCACTCAGAAGAATAGGAAGGGGCCATCCAATTGAAGTGAATAGGGATAGAGGAGCTGTAATTACACCGATAAGCAGGTAAACATTAAAAGGGAAGACAGCGCTTGCACAAGAGCAGCCTTCTCTTCATACAGCTAATAGGCTGGAGTGCTGGGTGTCGGACCCCCGCCGATCTGATATTGATGACCTATCCTTTGACGTACAAGAAATAAAGAAGATTATTGGAGATGATGCTGCAGCCTTCTTTTCAATCAATCGTTCTGTGACCACATTGGATCTGTGGTGTTTGGCATAGCTGTTGCATTCAATGACTGATCTAATGGACCTTTGTATGCTGCTCTTATCAATCCTTGTTTTACTATCCTGAGGATAGGTCATCAATCTTGAAATCCCAGCAAACCCCTTTAATGGCATAAGACCAATGTATCTCTCATCTCTGCTTAGAAGTACCAGTTATATGATACACCCTCAAATATACAAAATGCACATGGCAGCTGCAAAGATCATAGTGTTCCCCTAGCACATCTATAAAGAAGAAACTCTTGAGATGTACAGATGATTATACGGCACCTCCACCACTACTCTCTATAGTGTATGGGTATCCAATAACTCATTTGAGAATCATATCAGGACCTACAGCCCAAGTAGATTAAAGCTGAATGATTTAGAGAAGTACTGTACTGTGCAAACGTTTTAGACAGAAGTTGAAAATGCTTTTAAAAACACAAGTATTAATAGTTTATTTTTATCAATGAGCAAAATGCAAAGTAAATAACCATCCTTTTTCTTTAAAATTGCATAATTTCTTCTAGGTACTCTTACACACAGTTTTTGAAGGAACTCGACAGGGAGGTTGTTCCAAAGATCTTGGACACTTAATCACAGATCTGTGGATATAGGCTTGCTAAAATTCTGTCTCTTCATGTAATTCCAGACAGACTCGATGTTGAGATCAGGGCTCTGCAGGGGTCATATCATCACTTTCAGGACTCCTTGTTCTTTACTCTGAAGATAATTTGCAATGACATGATGGATAAGTATCTGCCTGTATTTCTCAGCATTGAGAACATCATTAATCCTAACTAAATTCCCAATTCCATTTGCTGAAATGCAGCCCTAAACTTGCAAGGAACTTCCACTAATCTTCACTGTTGCCAGCAGATACTCATTATTGTATCGTTCTCCAGCCCTTTCGCGAACAAACTGCCTTCTGTTACAGTAGTGAAAAATGCTTGCTTAATGAATGCTAAGGTGTAGCCAAAATGTCTCATGTAATTGTACTGCCGCATATGGATTAAAGGAATATTTTCATCAACTAGGGCTGAAACGATTTTTCAAATAATTTGATTAAATCGAGTCAAAAAAATCCTCAATGCAGTTTCCCTGCATCGAGTAATCGTTTACATCACATGATCACGGAGTGGGAGTGAAATTAAGTGTCTCACTCACCGCTTCCGTGTCCTCCAAGGTCCATTAACGCCTCTATATAACCAATAGCTTTATACATACCTAATGCCAAGGTGCTTCCATTAACCCCTCCAAACCAATAACTTGTTTAAAGTTATTGGTTTGTAGGGGTTAATGAAAGCACCTTGGAGATTTTTTTGACTCGATTTAATCGAATTATTCGAATAATCGTTTCAGCCCTAGTTGAAGAAAAGTATTGTATAAAGTTATTAACCCCTTCAAACCAATAACTTTATACATACCTAATGCCAAGGTGTTTCCATTAACCCATTCAAACCAATAACTGTATACATGCCCATTTCCAAGGTGCTTCCATTAACCCCTCCAAAGTAAACCAATAACGCTATACAGCCAAGCCAACATGTGTGTGCAATTATTTGCTATACCATACCACCACTGTAAGAAATAAAAATATTGATTTTATAAAGTAAAAAGTAAATACGTAGGTTATTTTAAGAAGGTTTTTCTTATTAGATTACTCAATGAATCGAGAAATATAAATCAATAGAATACTAGATTACTAAAATATTCGTTTACTGCAGCCCTATCTTCAACATCATATTTTTTGGGCGCTGTTTCCATTTTTCACTATTGATCCTTCAAGGAGCTTTGGACGCTGCTCCAATTGGGGCATGCACCTATATTCCCCCTTAGTGGGTACTGTATTTATCTTTTTTGTTGTCTTCTGTTACAGCCAAATATTTGACACTTTCAGTCCACAGCACCTGCTGTCATTTTCCTGCACCTCAGTTCCTGTTTTTGTGCACAGTTGAGTCTCTTCACCTTGTTTCCACAATGAAGGTATGCATGGCTTTCTGGCCACAATTCTTCCATAAAGACCACTTCTGGCTAGACTTCTCTAAACGGTAAATGGGTGTACCTGGGTCCCAGTGGTCTCTGCCACTTCTGAGCTGATAGCAAGTATCAAAATTTCTGATAAAGAAAAAAGCAGACATGATAGGTCTTTCATCTGCTGCACTAAGCTTACTTGGCAGACCATTGCATCTACGTTCTTCAATGTGGTCAAGGTTAATGGTGTCCTAAATGCTAAGAAATAGTCAGATTCTTATCCATCATGTAATACCATCAGAGAGGCATCTGATAGGACAGAACAAGGAGTCCTGTAAGTAATGAAAAAAAACTCCAGAGTCCTCAACATCATCAAGTTGTCTGGGATTACATGAGGAGGAGATTTGAACAAGCCTACATCCACAGAAGAGGGTAGTTGCCCAAGTTGTTTGGAACAACCTCCCTGCTGAATTCATTCAAAAACTGAGCAAGTGTACCTCGAAGAATTGATGCTGTTTTGAAGGCAAAGGGTGGTCATACCAAATATTAATTTGGTTTAGATTTCTCTTTTGTTCACTCAGATGGCATTTTGTTCATTGATAAAAAATAAACTATTAATACTTCTGTCTTTGAAAGCATTCTTAGGGTCCATTCACACATCCGCAAAATAGGTCTGCATCCGTTCCGCAATTTTCAATGGGGCTGGAATGTGCTGTCCGCATGCGCATTTGCGGATCCGTACTTTCGCATCCGTGCTTCAGTTTCCGCAAAAAAATATAAACTATGTCCTATTCTAGTCCGCAATTGCGGACAAGATTAGGCATTTTCTATTATATTGCCGGCCATGTGCGGTGTGCAAATTGCGGAATGCACATTGCCACTGTCCGTGTTTTCCACAAAACACTTACGGACGTGTGAATGGACCCTTACCCTGGGTTCAGACCTGAGCGTTCTGAAAGGAGCGCTCTGTATGCGAGATTGTACGGGCGTTTACAATCGCGCATACAGAGACAAGCGAACACACATTGTCGCGCGTTCCCGAATATCTATGTACGGGAACGCGCGACAAAACGCCCCAAAAAAGCTCAAGAACTTGTTTGAGCGTTGGGAGTTTTACAGCGCGATCGTACACGCTGTAAAACGCCCAGGTGAGAACCATTCCCATAGGGAATCATTGGTTTCTCCTTGTTGAGCGTTTTACAGCGCGTAGGAACGCGCTGTAAAACGCTCAGGTCTGAACTTAGGGTTAAGGTAGGTATATACTACACAATGTTACAGCTGATTGGCGGGAAGGAAGCGTTTCTTCCCGACAGTCAGCTGCAGGAGATCTCCTTCAGACACTGGTGTTCACACAATCGTTGTTTCTGGGCAGCAGATTGCTGTTTAGACAGCACAATTTGCTGTCCAGAAACAATAATTGGTGTGCCTACACGAATGACAGGATCACCCGATGAATGAGCACGCTCGTTCTTCAGCGGCATATTTAGATGGGCAGATTGTCGGAAATGAGCTATCGCACAATCGTTTGTTCCCGATAATCTGCCCGATTATCAAGCAGTGTAAATCCGCCTTTACTTTGCAACCTTTTTTAGAGGGAATCTGTCACCTGGTTTGAGCATATTCAGCTGTTACCATTGGCATGTACAATAAACTACCTTCTTTCCTGCAGTGGTCTTCTTTGATAAAATGAATTTAGCTTTTTGCGATATGCAAATGAACCTCGAAGGTGCCCAGAGGGGCGTTATTCTTCATCTCTTGAGCCCAGTAACGCCCCCCCTGCAGTGCCCAGCCCGCCTTAATTTCGAGCCCAAGCACACCTTCTCATTATGAAATATTGTCCCACAGCCAAGGTGAACGGCGCCGCCCCCGTCGCTACGTCAACTAATACATTAAAGTTACATCCCTGGCTTCTTTCTTTTGGCTGCCAGAAATCTTGTTTTCCTTGAGTTTTTCCCTTAGTTACAGCTGTTTAAACATTTACAATATGAGGACCTTCTCAAGATGACTCCTCTGCCAGTTCTGAGGCCAAAATGCCTTTCCCTCACTTCCCATATGCTGTAGCCAGCAGCTCCCTGCCATCCAATCAGATTGGATTACTGAGAGACACGCCTCTTCACTCTGAAGCCTAATGCAGGCATGTAGTGTGAAGGACCGCCCTTCTGTCTTCTGTTTACACTAATGGAAGACAGACAAGCCCTAGCAAAGGTCTTTTAAGGGAGCAGTAGAAACGGACAGATGACATTGATGAAAGCTGTTATTATAAGGTAATTACAGATCTTTTGACAATCATTGACAGACTAACTCAGATATACAGGACTATCTCTAATAAACTAAGAAATAAAAAAAATATGACAGTTACCGTTAAATTTTTGGTACAGAAACCTTTGTTTTCAATTACAAAGGTCAGACATTTTCTGTAGTTCTTGACCAAGTTTGCAGACACTGCAGCAGGGATTTTGGCCCACTCCTCCACACAAATCTTCTCCAGATCTTTAAGGTTTCGGGACTGTCGCTGGGCTACATTGAGTTTCATATCCCTCCAAAGATGTTCGATTGGGTTCAGGTCTGGAGACAGACTAGGCCACTCCAAGACCTTCAAATTCTTCTAACGGAGCCCCTCCTTAGTTGCCCTGGCTGTGTGTTTCGGGTGATTGTCATGCTAGAAACCCAGCCACGACCCATTTTCAATACTCTTACTGAGGGCAGGAGGTTGTTGGCCAAATTCTCACGATACATAGCCCCATCCATCTTCCCTTCAATACAGTGCAGTCATCCTGTCCCTTATTCAGAAAAGCACCCCCCCAAGTATGATGTTTCCAATCCCATGCTACGCGGTTGGGACGGTGTTCTTGGGGTTGTACTCATCCTTCTTCCTCCAAACACTGCGAGTGGAGTTGATACCAAAAAGTTCTATATTGGTCTTATCTGACCACATGACCTTCTCTCATGCCTCCTCTTGATCATCCAAATGGTTACTGGCGAACTTCAAATGGGCCTGGACATGTGCTGGCGTGAGCATGGGGACCTTGCGTGCCCTGCAGGATTTTAATCCATGTCGGCATAGTGTGTAACTAACAGTAATCTTTGAGACTGCCGTCCCAGCTCTTTTCAGGTCACTGTCCTCCTGTGTAGTTCTGTGTAGTGCATGGAGCCCCAGACAGAGGAAGATCGACAGTCATGTTGTGTTTCTTCTATTTTCTAATAATTGTGGCAACAGTTGTAGCCTTCTCACCAAACTGCTTGCCTTGCCCATTGCCCTGTAGCCCATCCCAGCCTTGTGCAGGTCTACAATTTTGTCCCTGGTATCCTTAGATAGCAATTTGGTCTTGGCCATGGTGGAGAGGTTGCAGTATGATTAATTGTCTGTTATTCAGATGACGAGTTCAAACAGGTGCAAATAATACAGGTAAGGAGTGCAGAGTAGGAGGGTTTCTTGAAGAAAAACTAACAGATCTATGAGAGACAGAATTCTCGATGGTTGGTAGGTGATCAAATACTTATTTCATGCAACAAAATGCTAATTATTTAAGAATCATACAATGTGGTTTTGTGGAATTTTTTTAGATTCTGTCTCTCACAGTTGAAGTGTACTTAAAATAAAAATTAGACCTCTCCATTCTTTGTACAAGGTAAAACTTGCAAAATCACCAGTGTATCAAATACTTATTTTCCCCACTGTATGTTTGCCCTTCCCTCTTAACTGTGCACTCTGGAACGTTTGCTTATTGTGCAACAAACTCCCCTATATTACTGGACCTTCTTATTTCATGTGCTCTTAAGCTGTTGGCTCTCACCAAAATTTGAGTTCAACAATCTGACACTTCTTCCCCAAAATGCACCTTCCAGGTCATTTCCCCAGTACTATCAGATATATGTCTATCTTTTGAAGTCCACACCTCTCAGACTTTTTCTGGGACCTCCGATCATGAGAACGGGTGCCCAATACCCCCTGCAGGTCCCCTGAAATGAACTGAGCGGCTGGTTGGGCAAGTGTGCGGTCAATCTATTTTATTCTGGAGAAAACCAAGCGCTGTACTCGGCTATTTCAGGATAGAAATTAATGGAGTGGCATGTGTGACCAGCAGCTCTGTTTATTTCAGGGGTGCTGCAAGGGGCTGGAGCCCCCGTTCTCATGATGGGTTAGGGTGCCAGCAGTAGGAACCTCACCGATCTAATAATGATCCGCTATCCTATGGAATAACCATTAAAGCACGATAAAGAAGAAATTATCTCCAAAAGTCATAAAATGAATGATGAAAGACACGTTTCAATATATTAAGCAATATCAGTGCATTATGTTGGTTTTGTACAATTTTAGAGTGAAAAAAGAAAAAGGAGTACCGTACAAAAGTATGGGAACCTAAGGAAATTTGGTTTCCCATACTAAGCAGTTGACTAAAACGATGAAAAAGAAAATATTTGAGGCCCACAAAGCAACAGAAGGCTATAAAAAGGTTATAAGCATTTTCAGGTTGCCATTTCCTCAAATTGAAATGTAAATAAGAAATGGCAGTTAACAGGAACAGTGGAGATCAAGAAAAGGTCTTGAAGACAGCAGCTTGTAGGATTGGACACTTGCATAAATATCGCCTGCATGGAAGAGTCATCAGAAGAAAACCTCTCCTGGGTCTTCCCCACAAAATCCAGCATCAAAAGTTTGCAAAAGATTACCTAAACAAGCGATCATGCTAAAATTGAACTCTTTGGCCACAATGAGAAAAAAGAAGGGGCACAAAATCTCCTGAAAAGAATACCTCGCCAACCATTAAGCATGGAGGTGGATTACTCATGCTTTGGGGTTATGTTGCAGCCAATGGAATGGGAAACATTTCAAGGGTATGGGGAAGAAAAGATTAAGACAAATTCCAGCAAATTCTGAAATCAAACATAACACCGACAAAAAAAAAAAAGCTGAAGATGAAAAGAGGACAGCTTCTGCAAATTGATAATGTTCCTAATCACACCACAAAATCCACAACAGACTATCTCAAAAGGTGCAAGCGGAAGGTTTTTACCATGGCCCTCCCCGTTCCCGGTTCTAAACATCATTAAAAATCTGTAGCTGGACCTCAAAAGAGCAACGCATGCAAGACAGCCTGGGAATTTCACAGAACAGAAAGACTTTTGCAAGAAAGAATGGACTGGCTAAAAAAAGCATTTACAAACTGTAATACTTGACAAAAGGGGGTACTAACTGTGCAGGGAGCCCAAAGCTTTTCTTCAGGCCCTTTTCATATTTTGGGATATTTTGAAAATGTAAAAGATAAAAAAATATAAATAAAATGCTTTTGCTTAAAATACAAAAGGAAGGTGTCATGTTTAACTTTATGCCTGAATCGCATTTACCTTCAAAATTAAGTTAAGTTATCATACCATACACATTCGAGTCACATTATTATGACCACTTCCTTCTTCGAAAATAAACCAGGGGGCTACCCTTTAGACATCTGTCTAAAACAACAGTTCAGTTTATGGGGCTCCGATGCAGACAGATGGTCACTACACCACTGCTAACAAAGTTGCATTGGCAGAAAATGGTTAAATTTTCGTGGCAGTATTGGAATTGGATCTCTGCTGATTGGGAAAGGGTTGCCTTCTCCAATGAGTCACATCTACTTCATCAAACAGATAGACTTTGGTGTGTCAGGTGAGTAACATCAGGGAACAAACACAATGCAACCATTGCTAGAAGAACACAAACTGATGTTGGTAGCAATATCATCTGAGAATGCTTTTGTGGCATTTCTCTGGTCCTATTCATCCATGTGGAAGGCACTGTTAACCAAGTATGAATCTATCGTTGAAGATCATATAGACCCATACATGCTGATTGTCTTCCTGGGGTGGATTGTTTCTTCCAGCAGGACAATGCAACATGCCACATAGCTAGAAATATCCGACACTGGTGCAAGAGCATGACCAAGTTTCCCCATGCACTACCCTGGCTCTCTAGTCCTTCAGACTTGAACCCAGTTGAGCATCTCTGTGACAATCTTGTGGGATGCAATGCAGTCAGCATGGTTTGGAAACCTGTGACAACCTCTCAGGAGTAACGTCTAGCTGCTATCCATTGTCATGGAACCATGAACCAGACGTACTACAAGAGATAAGTGGGAATAAGAAGGCTTTATTGAAAATCAAGCTGTAAGCAAAAGTCCAAACGGATGGCTAAACCGAAGCAGGGTCTTGCGTAGCCAGAGGTCAGGAACCAAAAGTGTAGTCAGACGAAGCCAGGATCAGGAACCAGCGGGGTAGTCAGACGAGGCCAGGATCAGGAACCAGAAGGGTAGTCAGACGAAGCCAGGATCAGGAACCAGCGGGGTAGTCAGACGAGGCCAGGATCAGGAACCAGAAGCAGCAGCAGTCTTAGAAGCATGTGAACACAGGAGGACCAAGCAAGGAACTGAAGCCACAGACCTCCTATATATATATGAGCTAGGCATCCAGCTCCTCCCAGTGGGAAGGAGAAGCCGCAGGGTGGGAGGCTACAAGAAACCCAGAAACCAAGATGGCCGCCAGCACATGTCAAACGAAGGAGAACAGCAAGAAGGTAAGACCATGACATCCATACTGCATACAGAGGTTACTCTGAATATTGGCAAGTGCTCAAAATGATGTGACTCAACTGTATATATAGCATTGTTAAAGCTGTAAAAAACATTTAATAAAAAACACAGAATTGATATTTTTCTGCACCCCTTAAAAGATATTTATAAAATATATCCTATACATTACAAAAATAAAACAAACTGTACCACCAAAAAAAAAAAAAATACAACCATGTTGAGGAAAAAATATATAAGAATACTAATTTGCGTTTGTTTTTGTGTCAGTTTTAAAGGGGCTGTCCCATAAAAAGTTTTCAAACCAGGACCTGGATTCGAATACTTTAAAAATTGCATCGAACAACCCCTTTAACCTCCTCAGTACCGCCGCACACAGGATTGCGTCCTGGCGGCGGCCCTGTTGTTCCTCCTGGATGCGCCAGGATTCGAGCAGACCCGGCACGCACATGAGCAGTGCAGGCCGGGAATCGTTACATCACAAGTTCGTCACCAGCCTGCCAGCAAATGATCAGCGCTGGCAGGTTGGTGACTTTTAAGAAATTGAATCAGAAGCCATTTAACACCTTATATTTATAAACATAAGGTGTTAAATGGTTTCTGTGCTCCTCTGCTGGTCCTTTTCTTCGGGTTGGTCCCAGCAAAGGAGCACACATCACTGTGAGTACACCAAACGCTACACTTAGCCCCTAGATCACCCCCTATCACCCCAATTAACCCCTTGATCACCCCTGTCAATCACTAGTGAAAGGGAAAAATGTGATCAGTGTAAACTGTCACTTTATTTTTTTTTACTAGTATTGAAGATTAGGTTTTAGGTTAGTTTAGGCCCCTTTGTTAGGTAGTTAGCGTCAGTTAGTGCCCAGCCCACCGCGGTCACTGATTCGCTGATTAGCGTATCGTTAATCAGCATTGGTACTTTTATAGTATCTGCAAGTGATCAGAACTGATCACAGTCAGATCTATAGTAGTAAAAGTGTCATCTTAGTTCGCCCTTCACCCAAAACGCAGTGTTTGCCCGATCAGGCCTGATCGGTCGCCCACACGTGTGTTCACCCACGCCCGCCCCAGTGCCAAAAATGTTTATTTTTATCACTGCACAATCACTTTACAAGGGCTGCGGCAATGAAAAAATTTTTTGATCTTTTTTATCAATCGCAGCGGCTTCCGCAGCTAGCCTCCCATTTGTAAGACAGGCTTGCTTTTTTTTCTTGGGTAGTCTCAGGGAATACCCCCTAAATTTAGTTGACCAAATGGCAAGTAAGGGTTATTCTTCTGAAGAGGCCTACAGGCTTCTAACCCAGTCGGATGAGGAATGGGAACCCTCATCTGACGAATCCAGCCGGTCAGAATACGAACCTGTAGAAAGCAGTGGCAATCTGAGCCAAAGTTCGGACGATGAGGTTGAGGTCCCTGATACCACCAGGCGTACCCGGCCCCGTGTTGCTAGACCACAGGTTGCGCAGGATCCTCTTCAAGGGCAGCAAAGTGGGGCTGGCGCTGTCGGATTACATAGTGAGGCGTACACCAGCAGCGCAGCCCATCCTGGACCTAGTACCAGCACTGCCGTAGAACATGGTGAAGTGGCCAGCCCCAGAAGGGCAGTTGAAGCTGGTACGGTGGCACATGCATTAGTTCCCCCGTCGCAGCCACCGCACAGACAGGCCCGTAGAGCCCCTAGAGTCCATGAGGTGCTGGCAAACCCTGATTTGCAGCCCACAACTTCAGCCGCACCAGTAGTTCCCCCTTTCACCGCCCAGTCTAGAGTTCGGGTTGAGACAGCTCAGATCGGATCGGCAATGGGGTTTTTTGAGCTTTTCTTGACTGCGGAGCTCTTGGACTTAGTCGTGGCAGAAACAAACCAGTATGCCTGAGGAAGCCAGCAAGCCTGGCGATACGCGTGGGGCTCTCTTTCTGATCGCCACAGACACCCCCCATCATGCCAATACCATGATAAGTATTTATTAACTCTTATTCATTGTTGATGGATCTCATGCACTTTATATTTTGATATGTTGATGGATGTGGGGGTTCATATATGAAATTGTGGTGATTCAGATGGGCATGCGCCGACACACGGCTTACATGGCCCGGATTTGTTGTATACAACGATTTTAAACTTTTTTATGCTGTGTCTGTTTCCTAAATAAACTTGTACATTTTGTAGATGTGCGGCTCCTGTTTCGGTATTCTTTCTTCTCTTTTGCTACATTGTGCTTAATATACCGAGGGCCGGCACTCTTTTCCTTGATTTTTGGATGTGCCCCTATTTTTCTTAGATTGCATGGTCATTTATTAGCAGTGGTTCACACTGTTTTCTTGGGGAGGCACTCATATATTCATTGTTTTAATTTTGTGATAGTCTGTGCAGCGATATGGCGGCACACGTGGAGGACAGGGAGGCGGCGTGGAACTCCCAGGTGTCCACCATTTTTCAGGAGGGCGGTGACCCGGAGGACAGTGGTGATTTTAGGGTGCTTGCCAATGAACTCACTGAGGCACACAAATTGTTCTCAAGGGTATGGTGGAATGTCAAAAGCCTAGAAGAATATGTTAAATGTGGTATTATACCCAGGGGTCTCCGGGTACAGAAGTTCCCTGCCTGGGAGGTCTCCCCTGAATTTAAAACCATTTGGGAACAGGGTTTATCCCAATGTTCCAAAATTCTCATGGGCATGTTGATTGAGCACGATAGGGAATTGCTTCGCACAACCAAGCAGAGGTTGGTGGGTTTGGAGGCGCGGTTGGCTCTGCATGAGAAAACCAAAGTTGAGAGTTATTATACCAAGTTGAGGGACACTTTGGACAAGTATGATAAGGAGATCATGATGGGGAAGAAATCCAAGTTTCAGCGGGATAGGGTTGATTTTGACAATAAACAAGCGTTTAAGTGGAAGCACACAGGAAATCAGCGTGGCCAGGGCAGGAATAACACCATGAATCCATCAACAAGAATGGCTGGGGGTCACACTGACCCCAGTGATCAGAGTTTGAGTGAGGGTGATTTTTTATCAGAGGTCAGCGACGACGGAGGTCAAGGAGGGGATTACGCAAATCCAAGAAAAAGAGGACCCCAACACCGCAGGGGCAGCAATTATCCAGTTTTCCAGAAGAGACGACTACAGCAATATTGAATGACAACTCTGTTTCAAACTCCTCTATAATCAACCCTCAATCTTACAAACCCTGGCCGACGATGAACGTGGAGTATTTATGGATCTTATGGACCTCTTGCGAGAGAGTGAATCAGAATCAGCTATTTTTTCAAGCGGTACTCCATGGAATACAGAATCTCAAACCTGATTCCTTACGCGGTAGAAATCTGAATAATTCGGAATCAGACACCATACGGAAATTACAGGCGAATAACACCTTTGTCATTAAGGAGGCGGATAAGGGCGGTAATGTGGTCCTTTGGGACATTGACCTGTATACAAAAGAGGCGAACCGACAACTACAGAACAAAACTTTCTATGTTCCTTTACCATCTGATCCCACAATGGTGTTTAAGAAGAAGTTCGATCAATTATTGAAAACAGCACGAGATATGTTCATTATCACCAAGAAGGAGCATTTGTTTTTAGAGGACTACCCTCCTATGTACGGGATTCCCTCCATTTGATAGAAATATTGGAACATTTATCAATCACTTCCGATACATTTTTGGTAACCTGTGACGTCGAGTCTCTTTACACGAATATTGCACACAAGGACGGCATCAGGGCTACAACCCATTTTTTGGAACAATCAATCTCGGAGGAGCCGGCCCATCGCGCCTTCCTGGGCTCCAGGGAGACCTGCATTCAGTTCATGGATACATTGAATATCAATGATTTGAATATACACTTGACGTACACTATATCGGACGATACGGTGGATTTTCTGGATTTGAAGCTTCGTAAAGAACATGAGCGGATTACTACATCTCTTTTCCGAAAAAGTACGGCTACCAATAATTTACTACATTATCAAAGTTTTCATCCGGCCCATATGAAGAAAGGGATTCCAAAAGGGCAGTTTCTCAGGCTGCGGCGTAATTGTACCAACATAACGGACTTCAGGACAGCATCAGCAGATTTGACAACACGGTTTCGAAAAAGGGGGTACCCTAGGAAACTCATCACACGATCATATGAAGAAGCCAAAAATGCTGACCGGATGCAATTATTCACCCCAAAACCAAAAAACAGGGATGGCAGGGTGCATTTGATCACACGCTACAATAATCAATGGCCAGCATTGTATAAAATTTTGGAGAACCATTGGTTCCTGCTCACCTCTGATCGTAGATTGACACCACACATGGATGAAAAACCGAGAATCATTGCCCGTAAAGCACCCTCACTCAAGGACAAGCTTGTCTGTAGTCATTTCCAGCGTCCCACACGGGGACTGAATAGAGGCATCAAACTCAAAGGCACACATCCCTGTGGCCAATGTAATGTTTGTCCGTACATGCTGGGAAAGGATAATTTCATAAATGGTGAGGCCAACATACGTCTAAAGCATTATATCAACTGTCGTACGAGAAACGTGGTATATGGGATTATTTGTCCATGTAGGCGAATATATGTCGGACAGACCTCACAGGAATTGCGAAAACGAATCCAGCAGCACATGTCTAACATCAATCTGGCCGCCCGGGACCGGGCTGATGAGGAGAAGACTCTTACTTCTGTGGCTTCACATTTCTTGGATCACCATGGGGATATATATGCTGTTCACACTACATGCGATTACGTGGTCCTCTACTTCGGGACTGGATTATCTTCCTTCTGCACCTTGGTTCTTCGGTTGGGGAATCTTTTGATCATCATCCACGACACTAAATTCTACTGGACTATTACGTCTTTTCTCTTAAGGACTTTCTCATTTGTCTGGACCTGTGATGACCAGTTTACTGCAATTCATGTGTGTTTTTACATTATTTGAACTTGATAACCCTTGGACGCCGCAACCCCGGGTATGGCTATTACCCCTGAGAGTGACCTCTTTGATCATGTGGCCTCGATGCGGGGTGCTGCAGATTTTGGCATGGAGCCCTACATCTCTGTCTCTCTCTGTTTCTCTTCTTTTTTTTTTTTTTTTTTTTTTTTTTAATTCATAACTAGCAATTAAAATCAAAAATGGCTATTTAGACACCATTGGGTGTGACACTATGTGTTTGAATTAAGTGCACCAACTAATTGAATTCTTCATAAAATATAAATAATAAAAAAGATCAAAAAATCATATTTAAAAATATGTAAATAAAATATAAAATAAAAAACAAAAAATATAAAAAATAAATAAAAAATAAAAAATTTATAATAAATTCTAAAAAGTTATAAAATATAATAAAAATCATAAAACAAAAAATTAATGAAAAATTTATATAAAATAATAGTAAATCAAAAAAATATAAATAGGTGAAAATAATAAAATACAAAAAATAATAAATAATAAATAGATCTAAAATAAGTAATAAATAAGTGTAATAATTATAAATAATAATGCAAGAAAAATCGTTTCAGAAATATATATATATATATTTGGGATTTTTAGCACATTAACTATCACTATTTTTGACACTTCTTTTGGTGTGTTCTTGCGATTAATCTATTCTTTTTCTGATATTTTCTTATGCCCTTTATTTTCAGAGCAATACTTGTCTTTCATTCTTTATTTCAATTCTGGGTCTTTTTTTGATTCTGATTCATTGCTTTGTATAAATTATGTGCCAAGTCTGGTGCAAAAGGCCTGCTTCTGTTCTCTTTCTTTCTCCGTTTACATCTGCAGTTCCCCTCGTCGCCGCCACATGCCGGGATCTATGTCACTTCCGACCATTGACACGCAGTGGGAACCATGCGGGCCGGCGCGTGCTGCTACTTCCGATCTTTGGAACGCAGCGCGGGCCGGTCTGGATGGGCGCATGCGCGAACGGCACATCCGGACGCCGTTCGCTTCCCACAGCATGTCCATACCTGCATCATGGGAGACTTCCCCCATCTGCCTCTATGTCGCTCCACGTCAATAAGGTAGTTACCGCCCCTTTGTTACATCTGGTATCCCTGCACAGGTATAGGTTATCACTTGATTATTTGATACATATATATATCTGATGATTGTCATTGGGAACCAGGCACTCCTGAGGAAGCCAGCAAGCCTGGCGATACGCGTGGGGCTCTCTTTCTGATCGCCACAGACACCCCCCATCATGCCAATACCATGATAAGTATTTATTAACTCTTATTCATTGTTGATGGATCTCATGCACTTTATATTTTGATATGTTGATGGATGTGGGGGTTCATATATGAAATTGTGGTGATTCAGATGGGCATGCGCCGACACACGGCTTACATGGCCCGGATTTGTTGTATACAACGATTTTAAACTTTTTTATGCTGTGTCTGTTTCCTAAATAAACTTGTACATTTTGTAGATGTGCGGCTCCTGTTTCGGTATTCTTTCTTCTCTTTTGCTACACTGATTCGCTGATTAGCGTATCGTTAATCAGCATTGGTACTTTTATAGTATCTGCAAGTGATCAGAACTGATCACAGTCAGATCTATAGTAGTAAAAGTGTCATCTTAGTTCGCCCTTCACCCAAAACGCAGTGTTTGCCCGATCAGGCCTGATCGGTCGCCCACACGTGTGTTCACCCACGCCCGCCCCAGTGCCAAAAATGTTTATTTTTATCACTGCACAATCACTTTACAAGGGCTGCGGCAATGAAAAAATTTTTTGATCTTTTTTATCAATCGCAGCGGCTTCCGGTACTTCGCTAGCCTCCCATTTGTAAGACAGGCTTGCTTTTTTTTCTTGGGTAGTCTCAGGGAATACCCCCTAAATTTAGTTGACCAAATGGCAAGTAAGGGTTATTCATCTGAAGAGGCCTACAGGCTTCTAACCCAGTCGGATGAGGAATGGGAACCCTCATCTGACGAATCCAGCCGGTCAGAATACGAACCTGTAGAAAGCAGTGGCAATCTGAGCCAAAGTTCGGACGATGAGGTTGAGGTCCCTGATACCACCAGGCGTACCCGGCCCCGTGTTGCTAGACCACAGGTTGCGCAGGATCCTCTTCAAGGGCAGCAAAGTGGGGCTGGCGCTGTCGGATTACATGGTGAGGCGTACACCAGCAGCGCAGCCCATCCTGGACCTAGTACCAGCACTGCCGTAGAACATGGTGAAGTGGCCAGCCCCAGAAGGGCAGTTGAAGCTGGTACGGTGGCACATGCATTAGTTCCCCCGTCGCAGCCACCGCACAGACAGGCCCGTAGAGCCCCTAGAGTCCATGAGGTGCTGGCAAACCCTGATTTGCAGCCCACAACTTCAGCCGCACCAGTAGTTCCCCCTTTCACCGCCCAGTCTAGAGTTCGGGTTGAGACAGCTCAGATCGGATCGGCAATGGTTTTTTTTGAGCTTTTCTTGACTGCGGAGCTCTTGGACTTAGTCGTGGCAGAAACAAACCAGTATGCCACTCAATTTATAGCCACCAACCCGGGAAGCTTTTATGCCCAGTCTTTCCGGTGGAAACCCGTCCAAGTTTCCGAATGTAAAAATTTTCGGGGCTTCTCCTCAACATGGGCCTGACAAAAAAGCATGAATTGCGGTCATATTGGTCCACGAACCCAATTCATCACATGCCCATGTTCTCTGCTGCCATGTCCAGGACACGATTTGAGACCATCCTGCGTTTCCTCCACTTTAGTGACAACAGCACCTCTCATCCCAGAGGCCACCCAGCTTTTGACCGGCTCCATAAAATTCGGCCCCGCATAGACCACTTTAGCACCAAATTTGCAGATTTGTATACCCCTGAGCAAAACATCTGCATAGACTAGTCCCTGATACATTTTACCGAGCGCCTTGGCTTCAAACAATACATCCCAAGCAAGCGCTTGGTATGGGGTCAAATTGTATAAGCTCTGTGAAAGGGCCACAGGCTATACGCACAAATTTCGAGTCTATGAGGGTAAAGATCAGACCCTGGAGCCAGTCGACCCCCAATGGCTCGTTACCACCCGTCTTGCAAGGGGGGAGAGGGCTGCCTTGTGTACCAAAGAACTGCTCGTGGTGAAATGGAGAGACAAGCGTGACGTTTACATGCTCTACTCCATTCACGCAGACACGACAATCGAAATTGAACGATCCACTGTAGTCATTGAAAAGCCCCTCTGTGTCCACAACTATAATTCGCTCATGGGAGGGGTGGACTTCAATGACCAGATGTTGGCTTCTTATTTACTTTCCCGCAGGACCAGACGCTGGTATAAGAAGGTGTCTGTATATTTAATTCAATTGGCGATGTATAATAGTTTTGTTCTCTACAGTAAGGCTGGGAGAACAAGATCCTTCCTCAAATTTCAGGAAGAGATCATCGAGAACCTTTACAGGAGGTTCCGTGGCCCCAACCACCAGTGTAGTGAGACGTCTACACAAGCGACATTTCCCCAATGTCGTTGCCGGTACCTCAACCCATGCGCCACCCCGAAAAAAATGTTGTGTCTGTAGCAGGAGTGGAATAAGGCGTGACACCCGCTATTTCTGTCCTGACTGCCCTGACCACCCTGGCTTATGCTTAGGAGAGTGTTTCTGGTAGTACCACACCCAGGTACACTATTAGTATAGGGCAAAGGCAAGGAGAAAAATGAAAACAGCGGCACTCACCCGTGTGTTCACAAAAATTCAGCAGCTTTATTGATCCCGAGTTAGATCAGGCAGGGGGCGGACATTCAGAGGCACGCATTGATCAGCGGCGGCCGTTTCGCGCTAACATGCGCTTCTTCTGGCTGTGCGTCAATGCGTGCCTGCACAATGCTCCTTTTAAATGCTGGCGCAAGCCGTCATCAAACAAGTTGACAAATCGGATTGCGTCTACATAAAGGAGGTAACTAAAGTGGGGCACATATAAAAACAATGTACGTGTGATAGCCACGATATACATACAAATAGAGCACTGAGATTTAATATGATATGGTATTTACAAAAAAGGGCCAAGATCGTTCCTGTCATTGAGTCCAAGTTCCCCTAAGGCTTGGGTACGCAATATCCACTTAGCCTCTCTCTGCAGGAGGAGGCGGTGTCTGTCTCCCCCCTGCAGAGAAGTGGATACGGTCTCCAAGCCAGAGAAGGAAATGCAACCTGTATCGCCATCATGCACACTTCTAATATGTTCTATTAGTCTAGGGCAATCTTTTCCTGTCTTGATGGAATTAAAATGCTCCCTCACACGTTCAAAAAGACATCTGATAGTTTTTCCGATGTAAAAACGTCCACATGTGCACAATAACAAATATACTAAATAAGTACTCCGACAATTAATAAAGGTATTGACAGTGTGTTTAATACCAGCAACAGTTTCCACACCTGTAGTTGCCTTTTGGGAGGTTACTTTTGAGCCAATTCTTGCTCTTCTCCATTTGGAACCTGCTCCTAACAAGTTTATCTTTAACGGTATGACTCCGTCTAAAAGAAATAAGGGGTCTCTGTCCTGTCAACTCATTTAGAGTTGCATCCCTCCTCAAGACGTCCCAGTTCTTAAATATGACTGATCGAATACGATCAGCCATGGGACTGTATTTGAAGGAGAACGCAAATCTAGTACCCCTAGTCTGATCAACACTTCTATCTGGATTTTGGTTGCCACTACTCAAAAGGCTATCCTGTGAGAAATTTTTCTCTACTCTTTCCTTGTCCTTATTTAATGTTTCCTCGGGGTAACCCCTTCTAACTAGACGCTGTTTAAGATCGTTAGCCTGTCTATGGTAACCACTGACTTTGCTATTAATACGTCTCAGTCTGATGAACTGTCCGTATGGTACGGCTTTTTTGACACTTCTTGGATGGAAGCTGTCGTGGTGGAGCAAGGAGTTGGTCGCCGTGGGTTTGCGGAAACCCTCCGTGACCAACTCGTCGCCTTCCACCAGGACAGCCACATCCAAGAATTCTAACCTACTGCCCCCGAAATTAAGGGTAAAGGTCATGCCCATGTCATTTTTATTTAAATAGCCAACGAAATCATTGCACTCTTTTTCTGTACCCTTCCAGACTATGAACACATCGTCTACAAAACGTAGGTATGTTTTTAACTTTAAAAGAAATGAATTGTTCACAGAGTACACATATCTGTCCTCTAGTCTGGCAAGGTACATATTAGCGAAAGTGCAGGATACGGGGGTCCCCATAGCCGTACCCAGCCGTTGCCTGAACCACTCGTTACCAAACTGAAATACGTTGTTCGTCAAGATGCCGCATTGTACCTCACCTGTACAGCCGAGCAACACCGAGCGTGTGTGTCCTCTCCAGCCGCAAGCAGCATACGATCCATGTGTGTTTGGCCGGATTAGTGGTGCCGCCCCCTGCCTCATTTGTTATTACTATTAGTATAGGGATTGCGTCACACAGAACAGGCACACAGGGTTCTTAGGTCCCTTTCACTCACAGCTGCTGCAAACCTCTCCTTTCACCTGGGACAAAGTGCATAATGTACTTCGCCACATCTCTGGGCGATTTGCACTTTGCACATCGTCCCATGGGGAAGGAGAGGTTTGTCCTATAAAAGGTAAAAAAAAAAAAAAAACAGCTGCAGCACTGATGTGCATTCTGACAGCAGCATTGCGCTGCTGTCAGATTACACAAAAGTCGGTGTATGCGGCGCTGCAAAACGAGATTTCTCATCTGCAGTAAAAAAGATACGTTTGCCGAGGCTTATGAGCTGAGGGGCGGTGTTCATATGCTTTGGCAAACACTTTGTATATAAAAATAATAATAAATTCTGGCAATGATTTATTCATCCACATCGATTGATGTGTATGGAGAAATCGGGTTTGCCAGGGCATACGAGCTGAGTGGGTTTGGATATTGGGCTGAGCTCCTATGTCCTGGCAGACGCTTCTCCACTCCTTTTCTTTGCACAATTTTTGGGCAGAGATTTTTTTTCATCCACATTGATCGATGAGAATGAAGAAATCTGTGCCGTTCATTTTTTCTTTCAGCCCATAGGCTGAACGGAAAAAAAAAAAAATCTCATTACCCGTATGCTCAATATAAGAAGAATAGCAGAAACTCCTAATGCTGGCCATACATGTAATGATTACCCTCAAATGCCAGGGCAGTACAAACACCCCACAAATGACCCCATTTTGGAAAGAAGACACCCCAAGGTATTCGCTGAGGGGCATATTGAGTCCATGAAAGATTGAACTTTTTGTCCCAAGTTAGCGGAAAGGTAGACTTTGTGAGGAAAAAATAAAATAAAAATCAATTTCCGCTAACTTGTGCCAAAAGAAAAAAAATCTTCTATGAACTCGCCATGACCCTCACGGAATACCTTGGGGTGTCTTCTTTCCAAAATGGGGTCACATGTGGGGTATTTATAATGCCCTGGCATTTTAGGGGCCCTAAAGCGTGAGAAGAAGTCTGGAATCCAAATGTCTAAAAATGCCCTCCTAAAAGGTACTCATTGGAATTTGGGCTCCTTTGCGCACCGAGGCTGCAAAAAAGTGTCACACATGTGGTATCGCCGTACTCAGGAGAAGTAGGGCAATGTGTTTTGGGGTGTGTTTTTACATATACCCATGCTGGGTGAGAGAAATATCTCTGTCAAATGACAACTTTGTATAAAAAAAATTGTCTTTTAGAGAGATATTTCTCTCACCCAGCATCGATATATGTAAAAAGACACCCCAAAACACATTGCCCTACTTCTCATGAGTATGGCGATACCACACATGACACATTTTTGCAGCCAAGATGCGCAATGGGCCCCAATTTCCAATGAGTACTTTCAGGATTTCACAGGGCATTTTTACGCATTTGGATTCCAAACTACTTCTCACACTTTAGGGCCCCTAAAATGCAAGGGCAGTATAAATACCCCACATGTGACCCCATTTTGGAAAGAAGACACCCCAAGGTATTCCGTGAGGGGTATGGTTAGTTCATGTAAAATTTTATTTTGAGGACTTCCGGTCCCGGCGCGCGCATGGCCAGCCGCTAGTGAGAAGCGCTCCGCTCGGCCGGCCCGAATTCAGCGAAATCGCCGCATACCGGGGCTGAGACTAGCCCCCAATACCCCCGGGAACATCGAGGGGCTTCACATGGAAAAGTTTGTGGTCCGGGGCGGCTCGCAGAGGGAAGTTCCAACACTACCCCCGATGGGAGACGAACTGAAAGCCAGGGGCAAGATGGCGCCGGTGTCCGAGAAGCGTCACAGGCTCACCCGCTCGACTTCCCAGTCCACACAGAGAAGTACCGAAGCGTCCGGTTCGGAGGACGAAGAGGGAGATTGTGGGCTCCTGCCGAAAGGTGATATAACCTCCTCGTGTAAATCTATGGCCATAGAAGTAGCCAAGCTCCTGGCCCCGGACATTAAAGCCTCGCTAGAGGCCACAGTTGCGATGGCTTTGAAACAGCTGCAGTCTGAGGTGGCACAACATACCTCTCAGATCACAGAGGTACAGCACAGAGTGGTGCAGGTCGAAGAGGATCTGGAGAAAGCACAAAGTAATATCGCTGACCTCCTGCGTAGTAACCAGTTCTTAAAGGAAAAGATAGATGATTTAGAGAACCGCTCCAGGAGGAGCAATTTGCGGATCATTGGGTTACCTGAGTCGATCCCTCCGAATCACTTGGCGGACATTTGTGAGGAGGAAATACCGCAGGCTTTGGGGCTGAGGGGCACGTGTGTGGTGGAGAGAGCGCATCGCCTGGGTCCGCCTTTATCGGCGGGGTCGCGCTCTAACAACGCTAGACCGAGGGCGACGATTGTGAAATACTTGAATTATGCGGCCAAGGAGGCCATATTGGCGAAGTTCAGACGTAAAGAGCAACCCCTAATGATCAGGGGTAACAAGATCCTCCTTTTCAGCGACTACTCCGCTGAGGTGGCGAGGCGAAGAAAGGAGTTCACTCCGCTCTGCTCAGCGCTGGCTAAGCACAAGATCAAATTCGCTCTACTATACCCTGCCACCCTGAGGATTTTCCGTCCGGATGGGTCGATTGATACTTACCACTCGCCAGGGGAGGCAAGGGAAGCGTTGGAGATGGACCCTCTATATTCGGACATGTTCATGTCCTTGTCCCAAAGATCCACGGCATCATCCAGGGGAAGAGGAGCAAGACAGAGCCCGGGCAGATCTATGGCACGTGCAGCGGGAGCTGATCTGCGGGAAGCTGAAAATGAGTGACTGTGAGCGCCTCTAAGCAGAGACTTTACCTGAGGAAGGATCCCTGGCGGGACACGTGAGAGATCAATGGACCTGCTGTTATTTTGAATTTTGGTTGTAGTTGTCTGTTAAACTCAAGACATAGGGCTGGAGGGTGGGGCATGGTGGGAGAAGGATTGGGATGCGGTTGGATTTTAGTGGCGACAACAGCTACGCTGTAGAATGCGCGAAAAAAGTGAAGTCTAGAAAATGTATGTTATTGTTGTGGGGCTGGTTGGGCGGGTTGGGCGGGTTGGGGGGGAGGGAGTTATTACTGATTTGAGACACAGTGTAATGCAGATGCCGGTGCCTATTATATATATTACAAGATCGTTTGCTCTACGGGGGTCCTCCTGCAGTGTCCTTTTCAGTGAGTCACCGACATGAAAGTCGCAACATGGAATGTTAAGGGCCTTCGCTCCCCCACCAAACGTATGGTGCTCCGTTACCTTAAAAAACTGGGCGTTGACATTGCGTTTCTGCAGGAGACCCACTTGGAAGAAGCAGATTTTGACAGGATGCGAAAATTATGGGTGGGCCGAGTAGTGGGGTCACCCTCAGTAGGTAGGAAGGCGGGTACTTTAGTGCTTTTTCATAAACGTTTGCGTTTTGATGTACTGTCCGCGACAGCTGACACACTGGGGTGATGGTTTCGTTTGGAGTTAAACTCGCCAGTGGGTCAGTTAGTGGTCCACAATGTTTACGCCCCTAATGGCTCCCAGGCAGCGTTTTACGAGACCCTAGAAAGGGACATTATCTCAGAGCACTCACAGCTGCTGTTGGTAGCGGGCGACTTTAATAGGGTACATAGTGAACAGGAGGACAGAAAGCGGGGGACACTTGCAAACGCAAATAAACGGCAGAGAAGTCAGACGCTGCTTCCGTTAATGCAAAATACGGGGCTGCATGACACATGGCGGTACTACCATCCGGAAGACCGCGAGTATACCCATTTCTCTCATGCCCAGGGGTCATGGTCCAGGATTGACTACCTATTAGCGTCAACAGTCTTGTTGTCTAAAGTGAAAAAGGTGGAAATTGCCGATCTGTTAATCTCGGACCATGCCCCAGTGGTTATGGAGCTCAGGGACGCAGTCCCTAGGGGACAGGATTTTATCTGGCGGATGCCGCAGCATCTGTTAAGAGATAAGGAGTTCACTGACAAAGTAAAAGGATGGTGGTGGGAATATGCACAAGATAATGCGGAGCATGCGGCCAATCAGCGCTTATTCTGGGACGCGGCTAAGGCGGTACTGAGGGGTCAGATTATGTCGCATACAGTAGGGAAGAAGCGCGAGGCGAGAGAGCGGTATGACCAAGCCACGATGGAGGTGCGGGAAGCCTATACCAGATTCTTGCAGAATCCCACAAACCCCAACAAACTGGCCTGGGTGACGGCTAAACACAACTTTGATTATTGCCAGGAAACGAGGGAAAAATGGACGGGGGACTATCAAAAGGCGAAATTTTTTCGTTTCGGTAATAAGGCGGGTCGTTTGTTAGCCAATTTAACACGCCCCTTCACCGCACAATCTATGCTGCATCCTCTGAAAGATAGAACAGGAAGGTTATGCACCCAACCGAAAGAGATGGTAGATATCCTGGGAGAATTTTATCAGGCCCTCTATTCTAGGGATCCGTTTGATCCTGCGGAAGCTAGGAGTATTCTGGATAAAATTGACTTGCCATGATTACCGGAGGAATGGTTAGAGGCCTTAAATGGGGAAATTACGGAAGAGGAAGTTGGGGCGACCATAAAATCCCTCTCGAACTGTAAGGCGCCGGGTCCAGACGGGTATCCTGCGGAATTTTATAAGTCAATGAACCAAGAATTGGTCCCGACCCTGACCAAATTGTTTAATAGCGTTATGCTGGGGGGGAGCCTACCTGATTCGGGCAAGATGGCATATATTAAGGTCCTCCCGAAACCGGGGAGGGACCTGAACCTGCCGAGTGCGTATAGGCCTATTTCTTTGATAAACCAGGATGTCAAGATCCTGTCCAAACTCTTAGCCACCAGGTTGGCACAGTGTGTACCTGAACTGATTGGCCCTCATCAAGTGGGGTTCATGAAGGGGAGGTCGGCGGTTACAAATATTCGCAAAGTATTAGCCAGTCTACATGCGAGTGGGGAGGTGAAAACAGCACCATGTCCGGCGTTGCTTGCGATTGATGCCGAAAAGGCTTTTGACAATGTCAACTGGCAATGGCTGGACATGGTGCTGGACAGGTTCAACGTCACAGGGTCATTTTAGGAATTACCTAGGGGCGCTGTATGAGGATCCTCAGGCGAGAGTAAACATACCCGGCTTCCTATCCAGGTCTATAGTACTGGGCAAGGGAACCCGTCAAGGCTGCCCCCTGTCTCCGTAGCTCTTTAATTTGGCGATGGAACCTTTGGCGAGGTGGCTGACTCACTCTGATTTATTTGACGGAATCAGAATAGGGGGTAAGGTGCTGAAAGTTAGCTGTTTTGCGGACGACATCCTGCTGTATATGGGGGCTCCAGAGGCCCAGTTGGGGAAGGTGTTGGAGGCATTAAGCGCTTATGGGAAAGTAACGGGTTATAGGGTCAATGTAGACAAAAGTCAACTATTGTTTTTGGGGCGAACACCGCAATTGGGGGCCTGCACGATGAGTGGGGTGGAGATTCGGAAAGATTATATAACTTATCTGGGCATCAAGATCGGTCGCACCCCGAGCTCGCTGTATACACTGAATTATCCCCCTCTTTTCTTGAAAATTGAATCTGAGTTAGAAAGGTGGCGGGATCTGCCCTTGTCTCTCTGTGGTAGAGCCCACTTAATCAAGATGATGAGCTTCCCGAAATTACTTTACCCACTTCAAATGATACCTCTGCTACTGAAACATGTGGATGTGGTGAGGATGCGGCGGGCGTTTAACTGCTTCCTGTGGAAGACCAAACGACCGCGTATCACCTATGCCAAGCTAACTATGTTACGGGATGAAGGGGGGTTGCAACTTCCTGATATCCGCCACTATAATCTGGCGGCGCTGTTTAGGCACGCGCGAGATTGGGTATGGGATACTGCTTTCTACTCGGCTACTTGGCTCGAGAAAGAACTTGCTGGCAGGGAAAATTTAGAAGCCCTACTGCATTCCAGGCTCAGGGACATCCCGGCGCCGATTAAGCAAGCCGTCTTGTTAAGGGATACCATAGTGGCGTGGAAGGCCATTAGAAAGATTTACGGGCTCCCATGTTACATTTCTCCTAGAATGCCGCTGTGGTCACTCCCGGCCTTCCCCCAGGGCAGGGAGAATGCTCTGTTTCAAGTATGGAGGAACAAAAACATCGTGAAACTTAGTGATTTATTGTTGGAAAACACGGTCCAATGGTTGTCGTGGGACCAGCTCAAATGAAAGTATGACATGCCAGACGCACAGTATCTTCCTTACCAGCAGATCAGGAGTTATTGTAAAACTCAGGCGAGTTCTTTGGGAGAAGTGGAGAACCTGGCCTGGTTTGCGGCTCTGTTGGGCAATAGTGGTTCCCACATGTCCCTGTCGGAACTGCATAGTAGGCTTCACAACATTCAAACGATAGGGCTGGTGAAAGGGGCGTACAAGCTTTGGGAGAGGGAATTGCTGGATCATAATATTGCTAAAAAAATTAGAGTGGGGCTTGAGTTGGTAAGGTGGGCCACATATAATGAACAGTGGAGAGAATCGCAGCTAAGACTCATGCATAGGGCAACATATGCCTTCAACCTGTCATATCGTGACGCCCCTGCTCATTATCTGCGGAACTGCCCCAAGTGCAATCTCCAGAGTGCCGGATTGTTACATGCCATGTGGGAGTGCCCGAAAGTGAGACCCTTGTGGCAGAAATCAAGTTGAGGGGAGAAAAGTAAAAATGAGTGGAATGGAAAAATGTTGTGAGATGATCAATGTTCTTTGCTTGTGCAATGTATCTTACTTCTTTTGACATCAACGTCTGTATGGTATGTATTGTCTGCATTTTTCCACTTCAATAAACAGAAGTTTAAAAAAAAAAAAATGTATTTTTTGTCACACGTTAGTGGAATATGAGACTTTATTTTTATTTTATTTTTTCTTACAATCATTTTGTGACAAAAAAAAAATAAAAAACTTCAATGAACTCACTATGCCCATCAGCGAATACCTTAGGGTGTCTACATTCCGAAATGGGGTCATTTGTGGGGTGTTTCTACTGTCTGGGCATTGTAGAATCTCAGGAAACATGACAAGTGCTCAGAAAGTAAGAGCTGCTTCATGAGGAAATTCACATTTTTGCACCATAGTTTGTAAACGCTATAACTTTTGCGCAAACCAATATATATACAATTATTGCATTTTTTTTATCAAAGACATGTTGAACAATAAATTTAGAGAAACATTTATATAGAAATGTAGTTTTATTTGAAAAATTTCACAACTGAAAGTGAAAAATGTCATTTTTTTGCAAAAATTTTGTTCAATTTCGATTAATAACAAAAAAAGTAAAAATGTCAGCAGCAATGAAATACCACCAAATAAAAAGCTCTATTAGGGAGAAGAAAAGGAGGTAAAATTCATTTGGGTGATAAGTTGTATGACCGAGCAATAAACCGTGAAAGTAGCGTAGTGCAGAATTGTAATACGTGGTCTGGTCATTAAGGGGGTTTAAGCTAGGGGAGCTGAGGTGGTTAAGTATGTCTTTGCTTTGTGTTTTTGCACCAAATATATTATTAAGATGCTCCAATTCATAAATTTGGCTCGAGTGCAATGTGGTTTACACCAATATCCGTTAAAGTAAACCATCCAGTAGCCTGGAGTAGGCTGCAACTTTGTTGCAAATTTTGCAAAAGTTACACATAGTAAATCGTAAGTGTCATGATCCAGGTCTAATCTCACTTTTAGCTCTTAAAAATAGGCCACTGTAAATAGTGCCAAAATCTGACCAAATGTCACAGAAAACACTGCATTCGGCATCACATACGACATTTTTAAGCCAAAAAAAAAAAAACGGACGTGTGATTTTTATAAATGTCTCCCTATGACTTTTCCTAGCAACTTTGGCAAATTATATTTAAAGTCGGCATGGAAGGTAGATAACAGGAAAACGTGGCACTCACCAGGGTCGATTCTTCAACAGAACTTTATTGCTGGCTAGCAAGTAGGCATCAGCTGCACAGGCTGGGGAGCGGGACAGGCTGGATGTGGAAAAGCGATGACGGCCGTTTCACGCTGAATTGCGCTTCCTCGGACCGCTACTAGTGCGCAGACGCACAAGCGTGCATTTAAGGGCAACCCTGTGTCATCACTATGGCAACCGTGGACGCTCCCCAGGTGCGCGCTGAGACAGACAGAAACAGAAAGGGAACATTGCAATGTTACAATACATATTCCAAATCGTTACATAAAGCATGAAGCAACACTGTCAGCTAATGGAGGAGACAAGTTACAATAGTATACAGGGAAGTGCTAGAAAACAAATGAAGATACAATAAGAGAGATGTACATGAATGCTGTTTACCTAAAGCTACATAGGGCTAGCAAAATGGCCACCCTCAAAAGATGGGGGAAAGCAAGAAAAAAGGGGAGGGAATCCCTTAATGCCCTGCAGCTTTAGTGAATGAAGCATTGGGGAAAAGCGTGGGAAGCTATCACCATAAAAAAACAGGTGAAAAAATTCTGGCATGGACAAAGGGAAATGGCGAAACCCTGGATGAAAAAGGCCTTAGAGAAAGACTGCCATGTCGTTTTTGTCGTTCAAGCCATGTGGTCCCATGGCACCTGTTCTGATGATCCATCGAGCCTCCCGTTGCAACAAGAGGCGGTCCCACCGCCTCAATGCCAGCGAAAGAGAGGCTGGATGGATCACCATTATGGGTCGAACGAACATGGTCAATAAGGCGAGGCGACCCTCGTACTGTCCTTATTGAACCAAGGTGCTCCCGTATTCGCTCGAACAGGGGCCTAATTGTTTTGCCAATATAAAACCTGCTGCAGGTGCACGATACGACATAAACAACGTAGGAGGTGCGACACGTAATGAAATCATTGACCCTATGTGTAATGCCCCCTAAAGACAGAGACTTTCCCTGCGAGTTGTGGGAACAGAAGGAACACGTCCCACATTTAAAATTGCCCTGAGGTCTCCTACTTCGAAGCCAATTCGACTGCTTACTCTCCCCTAAGCACGCTGTGGACCAATCTGTCTTTTAGGGTGTGACACTTTCTAAAAGTGATCAAGGGGCGTTGAGAAACCAGATCCCCCAAGGCTGGATCACCTTTTAAGAGATCCCAGTTATTAGACACTGCTCGTTTCACTATATCTGCGGCTGGACCGAATTTGAAGATAAAGGTAAATCTATCTTTGTTGTCATTTTGAACTTGATCACTGAGGAGACTGTGCCGGGGACGAAGAGCTGCTCGATGTAGCGCATCAATCACGTCCCTTTTAGGGTCGTCCTGGGTGGATGGGACAGCGATTTGTGCACCTTGGGCACAAAATACAAGGCCGGATTCTTAGGAAACTTGGGGATTAATTTGTCTAGAATACTCCTAGGGAGAAACTGTGTATCCACAAATTATGAAAGAAGTGACCGCACTCTGTCCAGTATTAACGGAACAGGGTTGTCACCCAACTTCTCATATACTTCAGCATCTCCCAGTTGCCTAGAAGCTTCCTCCAAGTAAAACGCCTTGGTCATCAGGACCACGTTTCCCCCCTTGTCGGCGGGCTTAATTATGACGTCGTCGAGGCCAGTCAGCCACCATAACGCTGCCTTCTCCTCTCGAGTAATGTTAGGGGGTGCCACCGGTCGGGCAGTGAAAGTTTTTGTAGGCAGTTCGTGCAATACATGAATGAAACAAATAGAATGAACATGAAGTTCACCCACAACTTCGGTGGCAATAGTCTAGATTTTCTAGACGTGAAGGTCACCGTGGTTGACGGCACTTTGCAGACCAAAGGCTTCCTCAAGCCCACTGCAACTAATTCACTGCTCCACCAGACCAGCTTCCATCCCCCTACCGTTAAGGAAGCTATTCCCTTCGGGCAGTTCATACGCCTTCGTAGGATCAACAGCACCGATGAAAACTACTTCAGGCAGGCCCACCAACTCAAGAACAGGTTACTTGAAAGGGGTTACCCTAAAAGGGACGTGATTGATGCGCTACATCGAGCAGCTCTTCGTCCCCGGCACAGTCTCCTCAGTGATCAAGTTCAAAATGACAACAAAGATAGATTTACCTTTATCTTCAAATTCAGTCCAGCTGCAGATATAGTGAAACGAGCAGTGTCTAATAACTGGGATCTCTTAAATCAGCAAATTTCGGTCCAAGTCTGAATGAATTTGATCAGAATCAAAAGAGTCCTAATTGCCTGGAAAAGTCTGTCTCTCCATAATTCTTCCATGTTGAATTGCTAAAATTTTAGTTATTTTCTTTTCTACATATTTTAGTAAATGACAGTGATACATTTGTAAATAAAATCTGTAGGAATAAATAAAAAAAAACACGAATAATAATAAAAAAAAAAAAATAAAAAAAGTGATCCAGCCTTGGGGGATCTGGTTTCTCAGTGCCCCTTGAGCACTTTTAGAAAGTGTCACACCCTAAAAGACAGGTTGGTCCACAGCGTGCTTAGGGGAGAGTAAGCAGTCGAATTGGCTTCGAAGTAGGAGACCTCAGGGCAATTTTAAATGTGGGACGTGTTCCTTCTGTTCCCACAACTCGCAGGGAAAGTCTCTGTCTTTAGGGGGCATTACACATAGGGTCAATGATTTCATTACGTGTCGCACCACTACGTTGTCTATGTCGTATCGTGCACCTGCAGCAGGTTTTATATTGGCAAAACCATTAGGCCCCTGTTCGAGCGAATACGGGAGCACCTTGGTTCAATAAGGACGGGACGAGGGTCGCCTCGCTTTATTGACCATGTTCATTCGACCCATAATGGCGATCCATCCAGCCTCTCTTTTGCTGGCATTGAGGCGGTGGGACCCACCCCACGGGGTGTGGACCGCCACCGCCTCTTGTTGCAACGGGAGGCTCGATGGATCATCAGAACAGGTGCCATGGGACCACATGGCTTGAACGACAAAAACGACATGGCAGTCTTTCTCTAAGGCCTTTTTCATCCAGGGTTTCGCCATTTCCCTTTGTCCATGCCAGAATTTTTTTCACCTGTTTTTTATGGTGATAGCTCCCCACGCTTTTCCCCAATGCTTCATTTACTAAAGCAGCAGGGCATTAAGGGATTCCCTCCCCTTTTTTCTTGCTTGCCCCCATCTTTTGAGGGCGGCCATTTTGCTAGCCCTATGTAGCTTTAAATGAACAGCATTCATGTACATCTCTCTTATTGTATCTTCATTTGTTTTCTAGCACTTCCCTGTATACTATTGTAACTTGTCTCCTCCATTAGCTGACAAAGTGTTGCTTCATGCTTTATGTAACGATTTGCAATATGTATTGTAACATTGCAATGTTCCCTTTCTCAGCGCGCACCTGGGGAGCGTCCACGGTTGCCATAGTGATGACACGGGGTTGCCCTTAAATGCACGCTTGTGCGTCTGCACGCTAGTAGCGGTCCGAGGAAGCGCAATTCAGCGCGAAATGGCCGTCACCGCTTTTCCACACCCAGGCCGTCCCACTCCCCAGCCTGTGCAGCCGATTCCTACTTGCTAGCCAGCAATAAAGTTCTGTTGAAGAATCGACCCTGGTGAGTGCCACGTTTTCCTGTTATCTACCTTATATGCCGACTTCTTAATCTCACTACGCTGAGCACCACACTGTCTGGGTCCAATCTGTGTAGCCATGGGTCTTTGGAGTTTCGGGGTCCGAGGAGACGTGAGCGACTTCCTTAAAGGGGCAGTGCCGCTGTTTTTTCTGTTCTGTCTCCCCACCGTTTAAATTATATTCAAAGATGGAAAATCACATGTCTACAAATCTGTGCAACCTAATGCAACTAATATTCCAGAAGGAGCATGATAATTTAAACCATAAACTGAGCTTTCCTTACAAACTACTCCTTACCTGGGAGGAAGTTTGGTTCTAGTTTTTAGATTTAAATTCGTTTATGTATAAACTGTTTCTTATGTTTTTAAAGGATACCATACGTTAAACAGAATTGTAACAATAAAGATGTACATTCAAATAAACATTAAATAAAAAAACTTACTTTTCTACAAAATGTACATTATGTAAAGGTGAATACCAAATAAATGGGCAAACAAAAAAAACCTGTACATTATCTAACAAAATTACAGGATAATGCAGGATGTGTGTATATTGTGTAGAAAAGATGGAAGAAAAATACCTAGCCAGTGAAAGATTCATAAAGTGAACGAGGATCGCAACCAGGTGGTAGCCCAACTATGCACAGAATTTATATAAAAGCATGAATGTTGCCATGATCTTTCCAGCTGACTGCTGCAAATGAAATTTCTTTGGAGTTGGTGACCAGTTGTTCCTCCACTGCATGAACTCTTGTTTGAGCTCCGAATGGTGGTGGTGGACCCATGTTTCATCACTTGTAATCTTTTGAGAATAGAAGTCTCCTGGGTTTTCTCCAAGCATGTCTAAATTCTCTTGACTAAATAGCTAGTGACAAGTCTTTTTTGCTCAGGCGCCAACACTCGTGGCACCCACCGGGAAATGACCTTTGACATCATCAAAACATCATGAATGATACTGGAAACTGTGCCAACTAAAATACCTAATTCATTAGCTATAACACTGATTTTGACATGACGATCTTCCTAAATCATGGCCTCCACTTTAAAGCACATTTCCCCCTGAAATCCTTCGACAGGTCGCCCTGAACTGATTGATTCCCTACCCCATTTAAATTGCTTGGCCCAAAACTTTACTTGGTAGTAGGAAGGTGCATCACCACCATATAGAGCAATAACTCTTTCATGGATTTCTTTAGGCTTCTTTTCTTCCAGTGTAAGGAATTAAATCACAGAAGCTCCAAATCCCTCACTTTCTTTGCAGCCCCGCACTGTACTGCACTTGCCATCCTGTCACTTCCAGTGCTTTTATCAGACTTGCTACTGTGTGTGTTGCATGTGTAAACATGTCTCAAATTTTTGTTGTCCAAAAAATACTCAATTGGTAGTTGTGAAGAAGAAAACGCCATCACTGAAACCAACTACCTAAAACATAACTTCATTAAAGATCATTACATCAAGGTCCCTAACATGGGGACTAGTAAAGACATAAACAAACACAGAAAAATAGCTACTGCGGACCAGGTAGGGGATTGATGCTTCTGCTCAATTTTATTATGCCCTAGATAAGAGGCAAATTTAAATCATGTGTGACGCTGATGTCTCACTTCTTTCAGTCGTCAGTATCACAAAACATTTTAGGTTTACTGTGGTTTTTGCTATACTACATCTCATAGATCAAAAAAATCCCTATCTTTGCTGTCTAGAGCTATAGCTCAGTGGTAAGACACTTGCTTTGCATGTAGTGTTCATGTTTCAGGCTTTTAATAAAATTAATATTTTATTGAGCTCTAGATCAGAGACAAATTCCAGTGCTGTGTGATGTAAGTAGTCCTTTTTTATTTTATTAAGAGTACATGGGCAGCACTATAGTAAAGGGGGCCCTGTATACAGAGCTGTATCCTGGATTATACATATCTACTGTATATATGTGCATTATACACACAGTGTGCTATAGCTTCACCACACTGAGATCTGCTCAGAAAGCTGATATACATGTCACTGCTTTATCCACGGACACAATATATGATCATACAGATGGCAGTACTATGTGATAGCTTCTTAGTATAGAAAACCATGTGGTAATGTCATAGCTTGGAGGTTACATTAATGGCTTTGCTTGTTGAAGTCCCCAGAAAGACATATGTATTTTTTCTTTAATAGCATATACTATAATAAATAATATGTCATTAACCCATAGGATACCAGTGCTATACATGTATGTCGCTGGAAACACGGTCACAAATCCCAGCACCATACAGGTACAGCGCTCTGATCGGGCGGCACAGGAGCTACTCCCTCCCGATCAGCTGCAGTGCCTGCCGGACCCCTAATAGTTGGACCCCTGCTGTATGCACCGGCATCGGTGAAAACCCTGATGCCGGCTCATTAACCCTTGCACTGCCGCGGTCAGCACTGACGGCTGCATGTGCGGTATCCCCGTGGTGCTGTGATGTCAGCCTGCTGTCTAGCTCTGTCAATGGGGGAGGGGTGTGTGTGCAGAGCACGGGGTGTTATAGAGCATTAGAGAATAGAGTTGCCACCCGTACGGGAATGACCCGGACAGTCTGGGTTTGCAATCCTGTGCCCGGGTACAAGCCTTTCTCAGACCCAGGCACAGAATCAGCTGTGAATGATGGCGGCGGCGGCATGGCACAGGGAGATGAGCACTTCAATTGTGGAAGCGCTCATCGCCATAGTCATCTGCTGCGGCAGGAGAGGGAGAGGCGTCTCTCTCTCTCCTGTTCCTCTAATAGGCTGCGGGCCTTGTGCCGCCTGAGCCTTACAGCGCGGGACACAGGCCGGGAAGAGGCCTGCATCGCATCGTTGGAGGTAAGTAAAAGGTTTTTTGTTATTTTTTTTTTAGAGAAGAGAGGCACCTGAAATTGGCACATATGGGGGAAGGGGTGGAAAGAGGCACCTTATACTGGCACATATTGGGGAGGAGGAGAAATGAGGCACTTGAAACTGGCACATATGGGGGAAAGGGGGAGAGACACCTTATACTGGCACATATTGGGGAGGAGGAGAAATGAGGCACTTGAAACTGGCACATATGGGGGAAGGGGGGGAGAGACACCTTATACTGCCACATATTTGGGTGGGGGAGAAGAGGCACTTGAAATTGGCACATATAGGGGAAGGGGTGGAAAGAGGCACCTTATACTGGCACATATTGAGGGGGGAATGAGGCACTTGAAACTGCAATATATGGGGGGAAGGGGGGGAAAGAGGCACCTTATACTGGCACATATTGGTGGGGAGAAATGAGGCACTTGATACTGGCACATATAAGGGAAGGGGGGGGGGAAGAGGCACATATTGGGGGAGAAAAGATGCACTTCTTACTGACACATGGGGGCATCTATGGGGGGCACTTCTTACTGGCACATTATTGGGGGGCTTCTACTGAGGCCACAAAGGAGTATTTTATATGGGGGGCTATGTGTGTTACTAGTATTATCAGGGGGTTAATCTGTTTATGCAGTATAGTATTGGGGAGCACAGCGGCACAGTATTGGGGTAGTAGGATGATTTGTCCAGAAGATGGGAGGATGATGGAAAAGTAGTAAACTGAGATCTTTTTTTTGTTGTTGTCAAACTGCAGAGACGAAAAATGGCGAAAAAAGGGTAGTCTGGTCTGAAGATCTGAAAGGAGAAGATGAGGAAAGAACATCTACATCAAAGGAGACATCACTGGATGTAAGAGGTATGGGGTGCTGTATTTCTGTAGTGACGGGATCAGGGGCGTAATGATCGTGGTGCGACAGCAACCAGGGGTGGAGGCGGGACATGGGCGTGGCTGGAGGTGGGACATGGGTGGGGCCTGAAAGGGGCCCTCCCTCCCTTCTGTTCGGGTTTGGCTTAGAGAAAAGATGGAAACCCTAAACGCCATGCGCAAAACCCCTAGCATGGTACAAAGAAGTTGCGGTCTACTTGGTGCAGGTTGCCATGTACAACTCTTTTGTGCTGTCCCGGAGCGCTGGCAGCACAGGGACATTCCTCCAGTTCTATAAGGGCAGTCCTTAAGGCCATAATCTTTTCTGACCAGGAAAGAGCAGGCCGGAGTACCTCAGGAACTGGAGGCGCCCAGATCGTCCCGGCCAACACTTTCCAGGTGTGGTTCCCCCATACTGGAAAGAAGGGTTGGTCCCCAAAAAAAAGTGCAGCATGTGTAACAGGAGGGGGTAACGAAAGGACACCACCACTCAGTGTGAAACGTGTCCCGATCATCCAGGCCTCTGTATTGACGGTTGCTTCAGGGAGTACCACACTTACATGGAGTACTAAATTTATAATTCCCTTCCCCCATTTTAATTTATTTCTCCACAGTCTTCACAGGAATAGCTGCAAAGTGGAGGAGAAAATTCTAAATCTCTTTTTTTTACACTAACATGTAGCCCCTTTTATTTCATTTTTACAAGGGGTAATAGGAGAAAAAGTGCCCCAAAATTTGTAGCCCAATTTCTCCAGAGTAAGGACATACCCCATATGTGGACGTAAAGTGATCTGCAGGCAAACTACATGGCTCAGAAGAGAAGGAGCGCCATTGGGATTTTGGTTGTCCAAAATCCCAATATCGCTCTCTCTCTTCTGAGCCGTGTAGTCACCCGCAGATCATATTACGTTCACATATGAGGTATTTTCTGACTCGGGAGAAATTGGGCTATAAACTGTTGGGCAAACATAAGAGGCTAAAGAGGCTCTGTCGCCAGAATCAACCCTATTAGACCATACGTACTGCCTGGTAGGGCTCACTATGCTGATTATGTATGATAAATAGCTGCAGAGATATCTGTGTTTTTATTCATATGCAAATAAACCATTTGAGCCCTCAGAGGCGGGGCTTAATATTCTGAGCAATGCTCTATCTATAACACCCTGTGCTCTGCCGGGGACTGTCCGGGTCATTCCTGTATGGGTGGCATCCCTATTCTGAGCAATGCTCTATAACACCCCGTGCTCTGCACACACACCCCTCCCCCATTGACTGACAGAGCTAGACAGCAGGCTGACATCACAGCACCACGGGGATACCGCACATGCAGCCGTCAGTGCTGACCGCGGCAGTGCAAGGGTTAATGAGCCGGCATCAGGGTTTTCACCGATGCCGGTGCATACAGCAGGGGTCCAACTATTAGTGCCTGCCGGACCCCTGCAGCTGATCGGGAGGGAGTAGCTCCTGTGCCGCCCGATCAGAGCGCTGTACCTGTATGGTGCTGGGATTTGTGACCGTGTTTCCAGCGACATACATGTACAGCACTGGTATCCTATGGGTTAATGACATATTATTTATTATAGTATATGCTATTAAAGAAAAAATACATATGTCTTTCTGGGGACTTCAACAAGCAAAGCCATTAATGTAACCTCCAAGCTATGACATTACCACATGGTTTTCTATACTAAGAAGCTATCACATAGTGCTGCCATCTGTATGATCATATATTGTCTCCGTGGATAAAGCAGTGACATGTATATCAGCTTTCTGAGCAAATCTCAGTGTGGTGAAGCTATAGCACACTGTGTGTATAATACACATATATACAGTAGATATGTATAATCCAGGATACAGCTCTGTATACAGGGCCCCCTTTACTATAGTGCTGCCCATGTACTCTTAATAAAATAAAAAAGGACTACTTACATCACACAGCACTGGAATTTGTCTCTGATCTAGAGCTCAATAAAATATTAAATTTTATTAAAAGCCTGAAACAGGTTTTGAACCCATGAACACTACATGCAAAGCAAGTGTCTTACCACTGAGCTATAGCTCTAGACAGCAAAGATAGGGATTTTTTTGATCTATGAGATGTAGTATAGCAAAAACCACAGTAAACCTAAAATGTTTTGTGATACTGACGACTGAAGGACGTCAGATATCAGCGTCAGACATCAGCGTCACACATCATTTAAATTTGCCTCTTATCTAGCGCATAATAAAATGTAAACATTTTTTGAAGGCTGAAAGGGGCTTTGAACTCAGAAAGCCTAAACATGGGGCAGCAGCAATACCACTGAGCTACCAGCTTGCCTGGCACAGAGTTATAAGCTCAGCAATAGACAGTGTGATTTAGCAGACAAATACATAGTTTATCTATAACTCCTTCTCACTTTGACCCTGACCTATGAAGAGCATAAGCCAAACTCACATATGAGAGTCAGGTGTCAGAGTCAGGGGTCAGAGTCAGGGGTCAGAGTCAGGGGTCAGAGTCAGGGGTCAGAGTCAGGGGTCAGAGTCAGGGGTCAGAGTCAGGGGTCAGAGTCAGGGGTCAGAGTCAGGGGTCAGAGTCAGGGGTCAGAGTCAGGTGTCAGAGTCAGGTGTCAGAGTCAGGTGTCAGAATTTTTGGGAAGACTGAATTGAATATAAAAGGTGGAGGGGACACGTGGGATTGGGGGAAAAGATGATGGCACATATTACTAATCTTTACTCCAACCCCACGGCAGTGGTCAAAGTGAATGGCCAATTCTCCTCGCCCCTACCCATCCACAATGGCACGAGACAGGGCTGTCCCCTCTGATATTTGTGATCTGTCTGAAACCGCTTCTGTGCCACATAAGGGGGAACCCTGATATTTCAGGCTTACAGATTCATGGAACCTCTCACAAGGTTGCAGCCTACGCTGATGATCTGCTGTTCTTCCTCACTAACCCACGAGTTACCCTCCCAAACCTATTACGGGAACTTAAAGTGTATGCCCACCTCTCGAATTTTAAGATTAACTATCAGAAATCTGAAGCCTTAAACTTCACTCTCCCGCCTGCCACAGTCATGTCAATATCAGAGAACTTCCCCTTTAAATGGGCGCGTTCATCTTTAAAAGTACCTTGGGATTTTCTTGACCCCTACACTCTCTGACCTATACCAGGTTAACTACCCGCCTCTTCTCTGAACCATAAAATCAGACTTAGACAGGTGGCATAAAAACACGTTTTCGTGGTTTGGTAGGATCTCTATTTTTAAAATGAACATATTACCAAAAATCCTTTACTTCTTTCAAGCCCTCCCGGTCCATATCCCCAGACTCTTCTTTCACAATCTTCTGAAAATGTTGACCCATTTTATTTGGGCCGGCAAACCGCCTAGAATAGCCAGGTCCATACTTTTCTGCCCCAAGCTGGAAGGAGGACTAGGGCTGCCAGACTTCCTTTCCTACCACAGAGCATCCCATCTCCTTAGAATTGTATATTGGTGTCGCCACAAGGCCTATGAACAATGGATCTCAATTGAGCAGTCCTATCTACTCCATTACCTGCTACTCCATGGTTGCCCGCTCACATCCCATTGGAAGAGCGCCTACACCCGACCATAGGCCTCTCCCTGAAAGTCTTTTCAGCCATTCAAAATCGTCCCGGTATCTCCCCATCCCCCTCTCCTATGTTCCCTATCCTGGGTAACCCCCAATTCCCCCCAGGGATGGAACACGGACCCTTTCGTGATCTGGTAAATTGCAACAAATTCAGGGCCCATCATTTGAATTTGTGGCTCACTCCTCAACAGATCTCTGAGATGGCTGAAACTCCTACCATCAACCCTTCGCAGTCTTGACAACTTAAACATTTCGTGACCACACTCCCTCCGGCGGTGGCATTTATCCGAGACAAGACGGATTTTGAGTCTCTCTGTGACCAACCTGGTGTGACGAGATGTACCCTCTCCCGAATGTACAACTTGCTACTCACTCCACCTGACCAACCTCCTCCCAATTTCATTGACCAGTGGGAAACTGACCTAGATTTCACACTTTCCCCGGAACAACGATTAAGACTATATACTTGCATTCACAAAACATCTATTGCCAGCAGTGTTCAAGAAGCTGGGTTCAAACGTATGTCCTGTTGGTATAGGGTCCCTACTAGACTTAACTCTATTTTCCTATCAACCTCGCCTTTATGTTGGCGTGGTGGCTCCATGAGAGGCACTATACTACACACATTCTGGTTCTGTCCTCAGCTTACGAGTTTCTGGGATTCGGTGTGGTTGATTATGTCTAAGTTCACCTGCTATATCCTCCCTAAGACACCTGCTTTTTTCCTGCTCCATCAGTGCGAGATTCCTCTTTCTACCTATAATAAATCTGTGATAAGGCACCTTGTAAACGCAGCAAGAGCTTGTATCCCATGTTTATAAAGGCAACCGTCTGCTCCCTCTGTAACTCTGTGGATCAACAAAGTCCAGGAGACCATGAGAATGGAGGATCTTACCTCTTCACTGAAACACACCGAAAAGGGGCTCACTAAAACTTGGATTCATTGGATGGACTTCCACGGCTCCGCAGAATGTAGAGCGCTTTTATCCCCAGCATGAGAGCAAGGTTTGCTGTTGTCTACCCTCTCCCTCCTTCCCCTTCCCCCCTCCCCTTTCCCACCCCTTTTATTGTTTTCCTTCCTTTTCTGGCTTTCTCTTCCTTAAGACGTCAATGGGCATTTCAGTTTCTTCAAATTATTCCACATTTAATTGTGGGGTGCCCCCATTAGGCACTGCACTCATCTGCCTAGCCGATTGTCATCTATTACATTTTTGCTTCATTTATTGAGATATGTTCAACAGTTGTCTCATGTCTTGTCATGATTTGGATAAATGAAAAATAAAAATCTTAAATAAAGAATTTACAAAAAAAAAAGGTGGAGGACGGATGGTTTACGCTTGACCACTGAGGAAGGGGTGTAGGCGCCCCAAAACGCGTCTGGTGAAAAGGAGAAGCGCCCATCAAATCAACAGGACCTCCATTAAGTATATCACTTTAATACTGCATGGCCATGCAAAAATAAATCAAGTTAAGTCACCGGTACATCTGAACCTGCCTAAAGAAACATACGCCGCTGATAAGGTACAACTCTGCGTAATCTCGCGATACTGTGACACTGCTAGTCCGAGGTGTGCGACGCAAGACGCAGAGTGCTTTCCTGCACCGCTCGCCCCTCGTGTGACAAGACCACGAACGTCCCAGCAGGAGGCAGGTAGGAACCTGGAAATTACTTCAGCTAACACTGTAACTTTTAGTGACAAATAGTCACCACTATAAGCGGACATAAGATTACTACAACGTGTCCCAGACAATTGACTCTTTTGGTGGCTATGGTAGCTGAATAGAGGCTACAACTGTTAACCCTAGATGGGTTGTATAAACCCATTACCATCTACCATTAACCATTCACGATAGTCACTTGTGAAAGTGACCTGCTGAACAAATATATAGAGCGCTCTCTTGCTTTTTGAATATCATCCGGCGGATTGAGACATTTGTACACAAAGTTTGACTCATTGATAAGAGTTGGTTATCCCAAGGAGAAAGTTGCTCATATTTATAGCAATACCAATGACTCTCGCCATCCATTGTTGGGACAGAGTGTGCAAATATCACTCCTCAATCAGTGAATCTAGTCTTTGGCATTAATTGAATGTTTTTTATCTTACATTTAATTAGGTTTGTGTGATATATTATATGTATTTTATGTAACAATGGAAAAGTGAGCGGGCACTCATACACTTGGCAACCAAATTGACATATGCAGAAAATATCTATTATTAAATCCCCATAAAATTCAAGTAATAAAAATAATAAAAACAGTGTATTATAGCAATTACATACAAAAACTACAATCACAAACTATGGCAGATATAATTGATAATATATTCGATATTGTATTGAATGATAAAATATTCGATAATAAAATATTCTATACTATTCAATAATATATAGTCGATAAATTCACTGATATAAATCACACACCAAAAACTTCAAGTATTGTCCAGGTCTTATATATGCTGTTATTGTGAAGGGGGAGGTATTTTACTCTGACTCTATCCCAGATTGGGAAAATGAGTCACTTTAAATATTGTAGGTGCATTTCCCCATGGAACGTAATTTATTCATAAAATGTCCACAGGAATCCTGATAATGTTGGAATAAAAAGTCGCTTATGGCATTTCCTTTTAAAGTCGAGGTAAACTTTAAATCGGCATTTGGCTTACCGTCTGGTGTCTGCTGTCTCCCTGTTGCTTAAGTGGAGCTTTAAATGTCTGCCAGCTTATTTGATCGCTCCTTCCAGCAAGCTGGTTCAAATTTCGCGGGAGTTCCAAAGATCGCGGGAGTTGACACTCTGTTCCGCAATTTCCTTCGGTACAGCTTTTCGACAATAAAAGTAGTTGTTCCTTTACTGTAAGAATTTTTTCTTTCTCTGTATGGCCGTACAGTTTTAATCGGAGGCTTCTCAATACAGGTACATTACTTGTTTCACCATACGCGTTTCGGGTAGATTCGCTTTCCCTTCCTCAGTGGTCATTCACTTAAGCAACAGGGAGACAGCAGACACCAGACTGTAAGCCAAATACCGATTTAAAGTTTACCTCGACTTTAAAAGGAAATACCATAAGCGACTTTTTATTCCAACATTATCAGGATTCCTGTGGACATTTTATAAATACATTACGTTCCCAGGTGAAATACACCTACAATATTTAAATTGACACTCATTTTCCCAATCTGGGATAGAGTCACAGAGGAAATACCTCCCCCTTCACAATAACAGCATATATAAGACCTGGACAATACTTGAAGTTTTTGGTGTGTGATTTATATCAGTGAATTTATCGACTATATATTATTGAATAGTATAGAATATTTTATTATAGAATATTTTATCATTCAATACATTATCGAATATATTATCAATTATATCTGCCATAGTTTGTGATTGTAGTTTTTGTATGTCATTGCTATAATACACTGTTTTTATTATTTTTATTACTTGAATTTTATGGGGATTTAATAATAAATATTTTCTGCATATGTCAATTTGGTTGCCAAGTGTATGAATGCCAGCTCACTTTTCTATTGTTACATTCACTTTTTAACAGAGGGTGGGGTGATTCCCTCTATATGAGCTTGCAGCACCACCCTGTAACTACTAAGGAGTGAGCCACTAGAACCCACTAATATGTATTTTACACTTAATATTTTATTCTATGTGTAACCCTCCCATTAAATATTTCCATTATGGTACAAATGTTGTGAGTGCTCACTCACTCTCTATTCTTTGTTAGCTGTGGTTATGTAAGCAAGAAGCATACAGCTTACCATTCTGGCAGCATGCCCAGGGCTCCACCCCCCAATGAGATGACTGGGTGTCGTGATTCTAACACGACTGGGTGTCATCATTCTTATACCACTGATTCTTCCTCCATGGGCCTTTCTCCATGTGGGTTCGCAACAGCTACAGGACGGCCAACAAAATGAGTAATCTGTACTTCTTCCATGATCCCTTGTTGCATCAATGTGTCTACTCTAAGAGAAATATCAAGGGGATGATGTCTTTCATGCCTCAGTTGTCCCTACTGACAAATCTGATGGCTTCTTTGATAGCCCTGAATCTCTGCCACTGCCTGAGTTCAAAACAACAAATACTCACTGCCCGGGTGGTTTGGTGCATGACAAAATCATTCACAGTTTTACACTGCTCGTACAGATGCTCTAGTATATGCCAAGTGGAATTCCAGTGAGTTGGAAAATCGCAGATCAACCTATGTAGTGGCAGACTATTCTTTCTCTGCAAAGTCCAGGAGGACGTTCCGTGCAACATAATAGCTGAAATGTGAGGACAGTCTCTTGAACATGACCACCACCCTCTGCAATCCAGTGTACTTTTTAAAAGCATTGCATTACTATTTCAATAAAAATCTGTTTAGAAAAAAAAGCACTACATTACTAAATTCATCATGTGTGTCACGCAAGGACACACCAAATGCAGCGCAGCCACAATATTCCTGCCATTGTTGCTAACCATCTTGTCCAGATGAATTTGGTGGGGAAATATCCAACGGGATGTTTGCTGATTGATACACTTTAGCTAGTGTCCAGCTGTGTAGCTACTCTCGCCAACGCCAATGAGCTCTAAGGCTACATTCACACGTCAGTATTTTTCTATATCCCTATTTTCGGTCCGTTTTTTGCGGATCCGTTGTTCCTGAAAATGTTTCCGTATGTCATCCGTTTTTTGCGGATCCGCAAAAAACGGAAACATGTATAAATTTCAATAAGCAAATAAAGTTGTTTGGATTTGTCTGAAAAAAAAAAATTTCAATGTAATTTCCAGGAACGGAATCCGCATAAAACGGATGACATACGTAATGACATCCGAATGTCTTCCGTTTTTTGCGGATCCATTGACTTTGTATTGTACCAGGATCCGAATTTTGCGGAAAAGAATAGGACATGTTTTATATTTAAACGGACATGCGGTCTGATTTTTTCCAGGACCCATTGAAAATGAATGGGTCCAGATCTGGTCCAGATCTGTTCCGCAAAAAACGGAACAGATCAGGAAAGAAAAAACGGACGTGTGAATGGACCCTAAGACCGTATGGCAATGCTTCACTTTACACATATGATATGGGAGAGTCACAGCTATACTCTGCCCTGCTGCTATTGGGGATGGGAGGATTTTGTACTACTTTTTAAAAAATAAAAGCCTTTGAAAAAAGAAAAAAAAATGTTTGCATTGTTAAATTAAATTAAATAACAGCTATAACTTTTTTTATATTTCTGTATACAGAGCTGTACGAGGGCGTTTTTGACAACGTCTAGTTTTTATTGGTACAGTTTTATTTTTACAATTTTTGGGGAGACAAGGTGGAAAAAAATGGCGAATCAGGTTTTTACCTTTTTTTAAACTTTTTACACAAAAACTTTTAGACATTTTATGGGTCTAGAACCTCCAATCTTCCGATCACTTGTTACTGTTCTGGTCTACAAGATTTTGATACTCTGCCTGCTGAGTTGTGCCTGTGCACTGCTACACAGGCAGTTAACCATGACAACCCTGAAAATACTCAAAGGGCTGTCATGGTAACTGAACATAGTCCAGCGATTTTGCTGTAGAGTGTCCGACCAGAAGGCAGAGGGAGCCCCGTCCCTGTGCCTAAACCCACAGATCGTTACTGAATGCAGCATGTGAGGGGTTAAACGACCAGGTTCGGCGTCATTACCATTCCTAGCCATTGTGGCCCGGGGCCGGTTGCATTATTATACAGCTGGCATTTGCCATGTATACAGTGGGATCAGCGCAGCAGCCTGCTTTATACATCAATTTACACAAAATGACGTACATGATTATGAGTGAAGGGGTTAAATGTTACTAGCAAAATTACAAGTGTGTTTTCCGCGATTTAGGGTCCATTCACACATGTCCGTGTGTTTTTCGCGGATCCACGGTTCCGCAAAACACTGACATCGCTGGCACTTAATAGAAAATGCCTTTTTTTTATTTTATTTTTTATTCTTTACACATTACCATCCTGTCATCAAGGTCCAAATATATGTAAGGTATGACAGCCGTCATATTGAAGGACTAGCATGAGAAAGAAATGCAACCACTCTATGAGCGGTACAAAACATTAGGACTTAATCCAGCTTTTTGAAAAAAGAAAAACAAAAAGGAGAAAGAATCATAATAAAGACTGAACAATACAGGGAGAATGACCAGACTAACCCACAATAGGAAGGGTAGGACACATAAGGTAAAAGAGAACAATAATAGGGCTAAGCAAGTGACAATGATGGAAATAACCACTTCAAGCCAGTAAGGATTGGTATTCCAAGGAGTCTTGGAAAACAAACCAAGGAGTCCAAGTAGTAACAAAAGCTTTATGATTGTTCTTCAAGAACGCCGTTAGTTCCTCCATTCTCCGGATCTCTTCCACTTTCTGTACCCAAAGCTTAGTGGATGGTGGAATAGGAGACTTCCATTTCACTAGGATGCAGGAACTAGCTGCAATGACCAAATAGCGCAGGCAGAACTGGCGGAGTAAGCTCAGGGGTAAATCCGAGAGAAATAATAAGAAAAAAACTGGCGTGTTTGGTACGGGAAAAGAGAAAATAGTTGCCAAGGTCTTATGGATTGATTCCCAGAAATGTTTGACTTTGCAAAGAACCTTGAGATGTTTCGCAACGCCAGCATAAAGGGGAACTTGTCAGAAACATTCTCTGGAGATGGGTCGGAACATAATACCATCTTGATAGTATTTTATAGCTGGTCTCTTGATACTTACTAGCAATGGAGGATTTATGAGCTAACTGAAACAGTTTGTACCATTGGTCGGAGGAGATATCAACTTGCAAATGCTGAATCCACTTGTCTGTATAGGGAGGGTGGAAATCCGCTTTGGGTATTACCAGCGCTTTTTAGAGTTCTGAGAGAATGGCAGTATACTCCTGAGCCTATGCACCTTTTTTCAAATGGCGTAAGAGCTCTATCAAAGCCCGGGGGAGAGGAGATAGAGGAAAGGAAGTGATGTAATTGCCTAGTTTTCCATGGTCCGAGGGTACAGGGGTCAGACAGCCCCGATAGTTCAGCGAATGTGAACAACTGTCCGGAGGTTCTAAAGCAAGGCATACTACATCTACCACTCGATCGCCATGGTACAACTGGGCCCCCCGAACAACCTGCCGGGAAGTCGGGATGTCCCAGGACAGGAAACATTGGGGATGGTGTTGGAGAGATCATGGGAATGTGTTGGTATTTGTGGAATTGAAGTAAAGTTGGCTCAATGATAGGAAACCCCCTCTACAATTTCTACTCACCCTATCAGTCCATGGTAAAAGTGCCAGTGAGGTCTGGGATTAGAGCTGTTCAATGGAGATCCACTGTTTGAATGGAGCATGTCGGCAACAGTCTACCACCCGCTGAAGAATGGAAGCAGCGTAATATTTCCGTAAATCATGTATCCCTAACATTCCCTTATCCCTCAGAACATGTAGCAGGGATCTGATCAGTCTCGGGTTCCTCCCTGCCCAGATTAATTTAAAAAGGTCACGGTGTGCAATGTTAAAAAAAACTAGCTGGTACGTGAATGGGGAGAGTCTGAAATATATACAACAGAAGCGGGAGAACATTCATTTTAAAGAGGGCACAATGACCAAACCATGTATATGGGCCTTTGGACCATCTCTTAAGGTCTTCCCTAATCCGATTCAAGAGAGGTGTAATTCCTAGAATACAACTTCGGCAGATCTATGGGGATCATCGTACCCAAGTATTTAGTGGCACCTGTCGTCCACTTCAACGGGAAGGAAGTCACTAGCTCAGTTTCAAGGGAGTTTGGTAGGGATATATTAAGAGCCTCAGATTTTTGTAAGTTAATTTTCAGATTGGATTATGAAACGTCTTAAATTCAGCTATTAGGTTACGGAACGCAATACGAGGTTTGGTGATCATAGGCCGCTATCTTGAACTCCTGATCACCCACTACCAATCCCGAGATGTCAGGGTTTTTCCTGATCGTCCTAAGTAGGGGTTCTAGGGTATGAACGGAAATTAAGGGTGATAAAGGGCACCCTTGGCGGGTTCCATTCCTGATATCAAAGGGGGGCTAGAACACACCATTAACCTTTGTGGACGCCGAGGGTGAGGAATAAAGAGAGCGGATCCATGATAACAATGGACCCTCAATGTCCACATGGTTTAGCACTGCAAGTAACCAAGGCCATCCCACTTTGTCAAATGCCTTTTCAGCATCGGTAAATAAAAGACAAACGGGAAGAGCGTTGTATCTTAGCGTGATGGATCAAGTTCAACACTTTGGTGGTATTGTCTCTCGCCTCCCTTAAAGGAACAAAACCCACCTGATCGGTGTGAATTAAGATCGGGCAGGAAATGGGCTAAACGTGTGGCCAATACCTTCGCAAATAACTTAACGTCAACATTAAGTAGCGAGATGGGGCGGTAGCTAGCGCAGGCAGTCGGGTCCTTACCTTCCTTGTGGATTATAGTAATATGTGCATGCAACATATCTTTGGGGATGTGGTTTCCCGAACCTATTTTATTAAAGGCATTGGTGAGAGGGATCTGGAGAAGGGGGAGATATCTCTTATAATATGAAGCTGGAAGGCCATCTGGGCCCGATGCTTTACTAGGCTGCATTGATTTTAATGCCTCTCCAATTTCTTCAGTAGTGATCGGGCCACTCAGACCCTCAAGGGCCTCTCTCGGGAGTTTGGGAAGACCAGATCTGGTCAGGTATGTGCGCATGGCTAGATCTAGGGATAAGCTAGTTTGGTTAGACTGTGGGAGATTGTATAGGTTGTGGAATCAGTATTATTTAGAACATGGCCTTGTGGAGGCGCAATTCGGAGGACATAATTTCTCACTCTTTGTTCACGTAATGATCGGGCCAAGAGTCTACCACATTTATTACCATATTCGAAACAATGTCTTCACCCCCTTGAGAGGATAACTTTCGTACGAATATCTAGTTTGTCTTAGGGTTTACCCCTGGCCATTAAAAAAGCTGAACGGGGAGGGGGGGGGGGGGCATGGCCAGCCATGACCAAGTGAGGACGCGCTCTCTGTGAGCTCCTCTGCACCCCTGGCAGAATCCTCTTCAATCAAGCCTCTCAGGATGGGGAAAACACTCAAAAAGGGTAGAGCCCGTCCATCGGCTCCCCTTGCTACATCTCAAGGAGATCTGTCCCAGCTCTTCGCCCGGCACGTCTCTCCCCAGGGCTCCGGCCTACCCGGCCCACATGCCGGATCGCAACATGGCGCCGGCGCTCAGGCCGCGCGCTCACCCACTCACCGCCCGACAACCCAGGAGACCCAGGCCGCACAGCTTTCAGCACCACTCCTCCTCGGTGCCCCCTCAGCTCTCCTCACCTGACGCTGCCTTACTCCCCGCCGCCATCGGCCCCTCTGGAGCGCGCCTCTGTCAAGCCTGGACCGGCTCCTGCAGCGGGCTCAGCACCGATGACATCCGTCCAGCAGGTCAGTCACAGGGGCCCCCCACTGGACTTCCACAACGGGGGATTTGATGCGGGGGAATCACCCATCCAGCTGACATGCCCACTGAGACCCCTTGCCTCCCCCTTCTGGCCATCTAACCGGCCGTCCGGCGGAGGGGTCGCCCCTAATCCCCTGAGGGACCCCTTGACCTCTTCGGTTGGTGCGCAGCCCCCTCCTGCGGAGCCCCACCTCATTGAGGACCCTCATGCTGCTCAGGACCCCTTCCGACCCCCAACACGCTCCCCTGGGCCCTACCTGGCTGCCTCCCCGCACTGGTCCACTGGATCTTCCTGGGACGGGCACCATCAGCCCTCGTCAGGGGTTTCTCCCAAAAAAGCCGGGAGAAGAGGTCTCAGATCCTTTATCACTTCCACCGTCAAAGGGCGCAGTTTGTGTGCATCCAGGAAAGTCTGAGGGCCAGATTTATCATGACTGACAGCTCACTCCACTTTCACATATGGCTAAAGTCAGTTTTAGCCAAGTCAGATTTATGATCGGCCCTTTAAGACTGTAATAAATGTGGTTTGACGGTAGCAGTTTATCCGTCAGTAAGCAGCTTTATAAAAGTCGCACATCTTTACAAAAAAGTTGCATGTTTTTATGAAAAAGTAACATGTTCTATTAAAAAGTCTCATAAGATAAGCATGGTCCTCACTGGAGTGAAATTGTGACTTTTTTGCGACTTTTTAAATAGTCCCAATAGTAAAACTGTCTAGAGATTCATTTACATAAGAAAACACGCCCACTTTCAGAAAACTGGCGAGCATAGTGCAGAGCAGAAAAAAAAATTGTGCACAGTTTTAGCGTTTGCGCATTTTTTGGGGACTTTTTCACTCCATTATTCTGACCTGAGCTAATGATAAATCTGGCCCTGAGAGTAAATCCAAAGGGGTTGCCATAGCGATCCACAAATCTTTGGCTCACCAGGCGCTGGGATGCGTAGCCTACCCTGGGGCATGATATCTGATCCTCACACTCCTCATTGGTGGTCGGGAATTTACAATTCTCAATGCCTATGCTCCTAATAGTCACCAGGTCCCCTTCATTGTAGATTTAATGGATAAAGTCGCGCCCTTGATCCGTGGCACCCTAGTACTTTGCGGTGATCTCAATCTTACCCTTGACCTCACGCTCGACAACTCCTCAGGTAAAGCCTCCCTCTCCTACGCTGCCATTAAACGGGTTAAAAGGGCATTGTACCAATTACAAATGTCCGATCCGTGGCGTATTCACCATCCGGCAGATAGAGACTATACCTTTTTTTCAGCCCCCCACTCCTCTTATAGCAGGATAGACTACGTCCTAGTCCAGCAACCCGCCCTTTCCTGGTTGGTCTCCACATCCATTGGCAATATCCTATGGTCTGATCACACCCTGGTTGCTCTCTAGTGCTTCCCTCCCTGGCCAGGACTGAATGGACCTGGCGTCTAAATGAGTCCCTTCTGCTGGACACAGTATGTGCCGCTTACCTCCACACCACTGTGTCCAACTTCCTTTCCGATCACTCCTTGGACCAAACCCCCCTTCCTATGCAATGGGAGGCCTTAAAATGTGTCCTCCATGGGACTCTCATTAGGCATGGCACCCACCTTAAAAAAAGAAAAGGCCATCTCCCTGAAGAATGCTCTGCAGAAGGTAGCATCCTTAGAGCTCCTTCACAAGCGAGCCCTTTATCAATCTGTCCTTGGTGACCTACAGAACGCACGCATGGACGCGTGTCGCCTTCTGGAAGAGTCTTACAAACGGATGGTCCAGACCTGCCATAGCAAATTCTATGAATATGGTAATAAATGCGGACGCCTGCTTGCGAGAGCTCTCAGGGGTCATATTGCTGCCTCACACGTTTCGGCCGTTAAAGACTCCACGAGCCGTATGGTACACACTAATGAGGAAATTGCCTCCTCCTTTCAGTCGTTCTATTCCCAGCTATACAACCTCCCTGACCCTCATGATGTGGTGAATGACCCGTGTTCCAGTTCCTCTCCTCGTGGCCCCAAACTGTCAGCTGAACAAAGTGCCAGCTTGGAAACCCCTTTTACAGAGATGGAGCTGCAGGAGGCGATTAAGTCCATGCCGAGTGGCAAGAGCCCAGGTCCCGATGGATTCATGGCTAGTTTTTACAAATCTCTTTCGGCCTCCCTCACTCCTTTTCTGTCGAAGGTTTTCAACAACGTGTCCGCTGTGTGCCCCTTCCCTTTAAAGAAAATATGTCAAAATCAGAAGCACTAAACGTCTCTTTGCCCCGAGAGCTCCTCCCCTCCCTCCATACTTCGTTCACGTTCGCCTGGCCGCCTTCAGGCATAAAATATCTAGGCATTAAAGTTTCGGCGGATCTCTCTCAGCTGTTCCAGCTGAATTTCTCCCCGCTTCTACGGCGGTTCTAGGCAGATCTTGAGTCTTGGCATCGCCGTGACTTTTCCTGGTTTGGCAGGGTCAGTATCCTTAAGATGAACCCGTTGCCGAAATTGCTCTACCTCCTGCAGACCGCCCCTATCCGAATCCCGGCCGCCTATTGGTTGCAACTGAAACGCTCTTTCACTCAATTTGTATGGGTTCCGGGCAGACCACGGATAAGGTATGAACTACTGACCAGATCTAAGGAGACGGACGGGGTGGGTCTGCCGGATTGTAAATTGTATTACTTCTCTGGGGCGTATGCCAGGCTGCTGGACCTGTTGAGAGTAGACTCCTCCAAGGCGTGGGTCCATATGGCTAGGGACTCCTCATCTACCCTAGCCTCGACGCTCCCTTGGTTGATAGGATCGTCCAGCGTCCCCGCCCCAACCCCCTCTTTTACGGTTAACCATACCCTCGCAATACTCGGCTCCACACGTAATCACCACTTGCTCATTGATACTAAAGGTCCCCTGACCCCAATTACGGACCATCCTGACTTACCATCGGGGCGCTCCTCGCGTACCTTCTTGTCAGGTACTAGCACGCGCCCTCTCCGATTTTATCATGTTTTACGCGGGTCCTCGCTGAAACCCCTCAATCAGATGCTAGAGCCCTTCGCCAAAGCAATCTTTTGCACACCTCCAACTTCAACATTTTTATTCGACCTTGCACAAAACCCATGACCTATCCAGAGCCCTCACTAGGTTTGAGCAAATGTGCCTGGCTCCAGCAGCAGTATTCAGGGACATCTCCACTATATACAATTTGCTCATTCAGCAACACTCCTCCAGTCCTCCTCCCTTTTGCTCGGCGTGGGAACATGATTTAGGTGTCCAACTCACCCCCTCCCAATGGCAGAGAGCCTTTCTTCTGACTCACATGGCGCTGATCTCCACGAAGGCGCAGGAAACAAACTACAAGGTCCTCTCCAGGTGGTACAGAGTGCCCACTCTTCTCCACAAGTGGTTTCCGTCTGTGCCGGACAGATGCTGGAGATGTTTGTCAGAAGAGCGCACCATGATTCATATATGGTGGCAATGCTCTGCCCTGCGCCCTTTCTGGGACTCTGTGCATTCAATTGTGCGCAAAGTGACAGGGATTCCTATTCCCAATACCCCTGAATGCCTCTTGCTTTTCGCCTTTGACCTCACCATCCCAGCCTACAAGGCATCCCTCTTGAAATATATGCTCCAAGCCACCAAAACGGTCATTCCCCGCCACTGGAAGTCTAATTTTAAACTTGAGCTTGTGAAGTCAGTTTAGTAGAAATATCTGTTAGGTCAGCCTTGACTTCTGCTATAGCCTAATCAAGTTTGGCCTCGACCCTTTGTATGATCGCCTCCAGATCCATTTTAGTAGGGAGTATACCAAGGAGTGACCATATATCCCTTGGCTTTGGACGCTTAGAACGTCTACCTTGAGAAGAGGAGGCAGAGGATGGAGCCTCTAAAGAATCAAACGGTTGAGGAATGGAAAATAGCCGGGGTAGAGGGGAGATCCACTGGCAGAATCTGAGAGGGCCGATCATTCCCATCTGTGGCCGGTGAGTAGACTTGGGCCTGTAGCTGAAGTGTACATGGCTGGGCCGCTAGCGGAGTTTGGATAACACCAGGCTGCGGGGCCAGAGTCTCAGGTTGGCAGAGAAGATGAGATGAAGCCGGCAAGACACCGGCACGAAGCCTAGGTGCGGCATCACAGGGCATGTCACTCACCGGGGTAAGTGTGGGGGTCTCGTCTGTGTCCATGGACCCAGGAGTGGTCACAAAGAACTGTGAATGGGGGTCTCCGGAGGCTGAAACAAAAAGGCGCATGGGCCAACTGCAGGGACGTCGGCTTGTTAAGGTCCTGTACAGCACCACCGGGAGCTCTGAAAAATGCTTGTTCACGGCTCCATGCTCAGGCCACACCCTCTGAAAATGCCTACAATTGTCCACAATTGCGGACAAGAATAGGATATGTTCTATTTTTTTCGGGATCAGAATTGCGGACCCGTAAGTGTGGATCCGAAATTCCGCATTCGGGCAGCACATTGTGCGGACCCATTCATAAAAATGAATGGGTCCGCAATTCTGTTCCGCAAAATGTGGAACGAAATTGCCGACGTGTGAATGGACCCTTAGAGATAGAGACACAATTATATGTCCCTCTCCTTGTACAAATAAACTGCACACTGGTATTGTATAAAATTGACAATTTACTTTGGGAATAATGCAGTATTTGTGGTGAAATGTCTTGAACAATGCATTTAACCCCTTGGATACAAAAGGTTTTTTCAATTTTATTTTTCTACCTTATCTTCCTTGAGCCATAACTTTTTAAATTTTTCGTTCATCTATCCATTTGAGGGCTTATATTTTGTTGGAGAAGTTGTACTTTCTAATGCCACCATCTAAAAAAATACAAATGGGGTGGAATTAGAAAAAAAAACTAATTCCTCCACCGTTTCACGGGTTTTGTACCTACAGCGTTCCCTTTGTGGCAAAACTGACTAGTGCCCTCTGTTCTCTGGGTCAGTATGATTACAACAATACCACATATGTATATATTTTTTTATGTCTAAGTAGTGTAATAAAAAAATAAAATAAAAATGTTTACATCACCATATTCTGACCCCCATAACTTTTCTATAGTTATATCTGCTGAGCTGTGTGGGGGTTCAATTGTTGCGGGACGATCTGTCGTTTTTACTGATACCATTTTGGAGTGTGTGACGTTTTGATCACATTTTTCTAAAAAATAATTTGCGTAAAAGAAGTGATGAAAAAAATGGTGAATCTGGCATTTTGACCACTTTTTTCCGTTACACCATTCGCCATATTGGAAAAATATTTTTATATTTTAATAGTTCGAGGTAGAGGTGATGCCCATGTTTATTTATTTTTTGTTATTTATGTACTTTATTTTTTTATTCTACGTAAAGGGGGCGATTTACTTTTTTATTTTTATATTTTTTTTATTTTTTAACCTTTTTATGGTTTTCTAGCTCATGTTTGAGGCTACAAGACCATTTATTTTTTATACTGTACCATCATGTTTAAGAATTGCTCATTTCTTATGTTGGCATGCCAACTGCTGGCCAACCAAAATAAGAATTACAGGGGGCGAGTGGCCTGCAGCAGAGTGGAGCGGATGTTCTCCACCGCAGCTCCTGTGGACGACATCTAATACTTTTCCATCCACCCTCTCCCCAGCCACCTGGCTCACCCAAAACCCACTACCCGACCTCCCCATTACACCTGCCAAGAAAGAAGCCCACTCTGACGTCTGAGGTGCCCGGCCGACAAGAGAAGCAGCTGCAGCCTAGCTGACAAACCGGATCCCCGGCCTAGATTTTCCAGTGCGACGCGAACAAAGAGGGGCGTGCTGAACACGGCACTTCCCAGAAAAGTCTTGCACAAGACCAGCGGAGAAGCAGACTTTTCACCAGGCGGCATCCTCGCATACCTCTCACGTCCTACCGTTCGAGCTTGAAGTTATTTGTGCCGGCAGCGCCATCTTGGAAAGCGGGAACCCACCATCCGGGGCCTGCATGTGGCGTGCAGAGAAATGCAGAGGCAACCGGATCCCATAGAGAAACTGTACAGTGAGTACAACCACCAACAAGACCCTCAAAAACTCAGGTAATGTAGTCCATTAACCCCTCCAGTACTGTCAAAATGTCAACACAAAAATAGGCCCCAGACTCTGTAGTCTGCCACTTCCCTCCTCCTCCTCCCAACCTTTTACTTCTAATGTGCCCTCACTCAACTTTGAGGGGAAGATAACCTGTTTCATATATAACTTTTTTAAAAATAGTGCTACTGGTCACGCTATACTTTACACAAGAAAAAGTCCCATCACCGCCCTCTTCTCTTCCGACACAAAATGGTGAAAGTGGGCAAACGAGAAAGACCGCATTCACCTTCTAAGAAGAAGGCGCACCCAGAGATGGAGAAGTTCTGGAAGAAGGGAAGAACAAACCCAGGAGTCCACTCTATAGACAAATCTTTTCCCCAAAATGACCAGGATTCTGTAGAACACCCTGCACTAGAAAGCTCTGACAACAAAGACTCTCAAAACGCCAAAAATATTCTTTCAATTTCCCAAGCAGCCATGCAACGAATAATAGAAAATTAAAAAATGACCTATCAGATATAAAACATGACTTCCGGAGTATAGGAAGAGAGTAGAACATCTGGGAGCAAAGCAGTCATCCAAAATTTCATTTGGGGAGGCCACGACAGCAGCTCTTCACTTCAGCCATACACATCTTAACACCCTTCTTTCTCACATTGGAAGACCAAGAGAACAGAAATAGAAGGAATAACCTGAGGATCCGCGGTGTTCCCAAAAGCACCCCACCTTCAGCTTTGATGGACACTGTCTATTGAGCATTCCACCAAAAGCCAAGAGATGGAGAAACACCTAGAAATATAGTCTGCAAAATTTTGAACTTCCAACATTGAGAATTTATCCTAAAATCAGCCAGAGACCTAGAAAAAATATATAATCACATTCGAAGGGGCTCATATCACGCTCTATCAAGACCTTTCCCCATGACACTCAACAAACGCAAATGTCTCAGACCAATCACAGAGCTGCTGAGAAAAAGAAAATTCCCTACAGATGGCTGTTCCCCTTTGGTCTGTTTTTTTCCTTGGGCAGTGCTCTCAAGACAATCCGCCACCCTGAGGACCTCCGTCAAGTACTCGAAGCCCTGGGTTTAGATCCCGCCGCCGTCCCATCCTGGCTTCAATTCTCAGGCGTACTGGATCTGCCTAGACTCTCAGAATTTAAAATGAGGACTGGTTTCCTTAGGAATGTTGCTTCCTTTAACCTTCAATATTCTTTTCTTCCCTCATTGATTTATTAACGAGACACTAGAAGCCTCCTTTGGCTGTGGGACGGGAAAGGGCTATACAGAGCTCACTGGAATCACCCCTATTGGGTGGGAGCTTTGACTCTAAACCCCCTTACATTTCCGAGGAGACGTTGAACAAGCAACAAGTAATGCTCACAAACAAAATAATTCAGACAGGTATGCGCCTCTCCTTGGATTCGAGGTGGGCATATCGCCTTGATCTAACAATCCTTAGAAATATACTTTGTTAAACTGTTCTGCTACCATTTGTTTATGGTTTAGATTGTTTACTTACGTTTCTTACTTTGGTATACTGTTCACATAGTTACCTAGAATGCACATGGCCTAAACTCTCCGACAAAGAGGTCCAGGATACTCCAGCAGCTGAGATCAATACGCGCAGACATCGCGATCCTTCAAGAAACGCACTTTGGTAAAATACCATCAATTTCCCACAACCTTTTCTCACAATGATTTCACTCTTGCCACCCTACCTCCAAAAAAAGAGGAGTCTCTATTGCCTTTAAAAAGACAGTCCCCTTCACATTATCCTCTAGTATCTCAGACCCAGAAGGCAGATTTCGGTTTCTAAAAGGTATCATAGCTAATACCGTAGTCTCCATCGCAGATATATATGCCCCGAACAATGAACAGGCTCAATGGTTGATGAGGGTCCTCTGCCAATTTGACTCTCTCAAAGAAGGCATATGTATAGTGAGAGGGGATTTTAACATAGCTATGGAACCCCACTTAGATTCTTCCACAGTTAGGTTGCACGCATCTTTCAGGAATTTGAAAAATATAAAATTAGCTCTCCAATACTTCTATATCTATATAACATTCAGAAAAGCGAACCTCAATACTGTATATAAAAGCCCAGCGTAAAGAAGATATAGCAGCGTTCCTAGACAAATTATCTTTACCCTCACTGACTACCTCCCAGCTATCGAAGCTAGACAAACAATTCACCTTAGATGAGTTGAGATTGGCTGTCACGTCATCTCCACAGGGCAAAAGTCCAGGCCCAGATGGTTTACCAATCCAATACTACAAATCCATTAAAGAGATCCTGCTCCCTCCAATGTTAAAAACATTTAACTCACTAGGAGATGGAGTTAACTTTCCTACACAATCCTTAGAAGCTCATATTACGATATTACCTAAAGATGGAAAGGATCCCTCATTGTGTAGCAGCTACCGCCATATCTCACTCCTTAATGTGGATATTAAACTTTATACAAAATTACTAGCAAACCGATTGAAATCACTCCTACCGAGCTTAGTAAATGCAGAACAAGTCAGGTTTGTGAAAGGGAGAGAGGGCAAGGATAATACCGCTACGGGTCCTGCAAATGATCCAGTTCGCCCGGTCTACTAAAACTCCTCTGGCTTTCCTCTCTATTGACGCTGAAAAAGCGTTTGACCGGGTGGACTGGACCTTTATGTCCCAAACCCTAACAAAATTTGGGTTACCTTCACTTTTAATCTCCCGAGTAATGGCACTATACGCTGATCCCACAGCATCAGTAAGGGTTAACGGGTCATTAACTATAAATTACAATGTAGTCATCCATGGCCGGTACAACACTAAAAAGGAATCTATACCCATCACATGTGGCCAGAACACATCCGGATTCCTCCCTAGATATGGTCCAAACTCAGTGGCTCCGACTCGGGTAAATCCCGGTGAGTGTAATTGGCGACCATTAAAAAAGTGTAAACAACTGTTGACCAACACAGACAAACAATATACTGACCCTGAATATCCATGGGGAGGGAGGAAGGGGACATTCCAGCATGGTAACAAGATCTAGGACGGAACCTTACTCCCCCGGAAATATCCTAAATATACAAAAATAGCTGTGGTCCCTCAAAATGCACAAGCTTACAAGAGACCAAAAGAGACCAACTACAAGTTGCTGAGCAGTGACTTGACACAAGATAAATAACTCCATACCGAATCAATGCTGGAGATGTTTATCCAGAGCAGGAACATATATACATATATATCTGGTGGGAGTGAGCAGCCATAAAACCATTTTGGCAAGGGGTTGGGAAGATCATAAACAAAGCTTGTCCAGGTGCTCCACCTCTAGACCCACAACTTATTTTCTTAGGCCTATCACCCGGGTTCCCCCCCACGATTTAACAGGAAGCCCTGGGCTACCTTAGTTGTTGCCGCAAAGGCAATGATACCCCTCTACTGGAGAGACACAAACACACAAGATCACTCAAATCTCCCAAATGGAAGAACTCAGTTATATTGCATCACACAATCTGAATAATTAGCAGAGAAAGAGATGGTACCCACGCTTGCACCAGACTGTCTGCCTAATTCAAAATACACACAGTGGATCGCAATGTCTACAATAGGACCTGGACCTCTAGTATATCACTTACTTCGCATGCCTTCAAACTAGCCGGAGGCATTTGCTTAGTGTATCACTCCTGAATTGACATACAATGTTGATGCTATTGATTAAATATAAGTTGTCTATATATCTTTTTTGAGGTCTATGGGCTCTGTATGCCTAAGGCTACTTTCACACCTGCGTTCGATCGGATCCGTTCTGAACGGATCCGCTCATATTAATGCAGACGGTGGCTCCGTTCAGAACGGATCCGTCTGCATTAGAACTTAGAAAAATTTTCTAAGTCTGAAAGTAGCCTGAGCGGATCCGTTCCGACTTTACATTGAAAGTCAATGGGGGACGGATCCGCTTGAAGATTGAGCCATATGGTGTCATCTTCAAGCGGATCCGTCCCCATTGACTTACATTGTAAATCGGAACGGATCCGCTCGCCTCCGCACGGCCAGGCGGACACCCAAACGCTGCTTGCAGCGTTCAGGTGTCCGCTCACTGAGCGGAGCGGAGGCTGAGCGCTGGCAGGCGGATGCATTCTCAGTGGATCCGCCTCCACTGAGAATGCATTAGGGCCAGACGGCTGCGTTTAGGGCCGCTCGTGAGCCCCTTCAAACGGAGCTCACGAGCGGACACCTGAACGCAGGTGTGAAAGGAGCCCAAGAACACCAACAAAATGTCTTACATTTATATTTATACAAGAGACTGAAAAACTAAAATGATATGTTTTATTTCATGTTCATGAATATCCCACCAACCCAGATTATTGGGCCATTGGAACATGTATTCTAATATTTGCTTATTTCAATGAAAAGAAAATTGAAACAAAATAAGAATTACAGCTCCAATACCCTAGGTCTCTTCAGAGAGACCCAGCATATTACATTCAATTACTGGCATGATCATTGGCCGCAGAGGATGCCGGCAAGAAGCCCGGAAGCGCGCGTTTGAAACAGTGAGAGGCCCACCGGCCATGGCATCCATTGCATGTGCGAGTGGGCGCCATGTTTACCCATGTTACCGGATTAATATAACTTGTTGAACAATGCAATTATTTGTAGTAATATTTCTTAGAAACACATTGCCAGATGCAGTAATGCGTTCCCCAACACAAATATCACATAATTCTTCCAAAATTGTGAGAATTGCAGCAAGAAAAGGAATAAGCTTACAGAACCTTTTTTACCCATTCTTGGTATAAACCATTAGGAGTGTAAGGTTGACTTACCTTGTCTGTACTGTTTTGCTAAGTCCATGTGGGTAAAAGAATTGTAGTTTGTAAATCAAATAGGATTCACTTCCATTTAGTGCTTTCTGTGTGTTATAGGGTACACCTCCACTGGGATTTGCTCTACAGGAGTTATTTTATGTCTTCAAACTGCATCTGGATTAAATGTTTGGATACACTGTTCTTCACAAAACTTGACTTTGGATTTAAACAGTGACTGTTGACTTTTTGCCGTAACAGGTGAATGGTTTTGCCAAAATATTGCAATCTGCAGCTTTTTTGCTCTCTTTTTTTTACTTTATAACAGCCCTTGCCTTTTATATTGGCTTTTCAGGGATTGCAATTTTCACTTTCCAATACCTAGTAAAAGGTTTTTCTAATAAAACTGCCTGATTGGAGTAGGGAAGGAATTTTTTTCCCCCTCTAGTGGGGAAAATTGGCTTCTACCTCACAGTTTATTTTTTTGCCTTCCTCTGGATCAACTTGCAGGATAAAAGGCCAAACTGGATGGACAGATGTATTTTTTCAGCCTTATAAACTATGTTACTATATTACCTGTTTGCTAGTATTTAAAAGGTGACCTAAATCTTTGCTGAAACCACAAAAGGGCAGCATAGCTTCTCAGAGTGCTCTGCAACTTTGTGTTTTGTCATCTTTGCTCAGCTTTCCTGGAATGTAGAGTACGGATCCATACCCCACACGTTGGAAAAGCAGAGCATAGCTTATGAAACCTGAAGATGCACCTTCATGGTTTCAGCAAAGGTTTAGGTTCAAGAAAAGTTGCTTCCTTTTTTTCCTCTTTCAGACAGTCATCTGGACTAGAAGCCAGTTTTTTCCGCAATGCATTTTCCAAGAAGTTTCTTTGGATAACCTTTTTCTAAAAATCTTTTATCAAGTCATTTTGTTTGAGTCTTGTAGTCTGCTATATGCACACTGTAAATTGGCTGAAGATAATATTTAATTTCATTTATTGTAATGGGCACTTTGAAAATTCAACCTTTTTGAACTTAGTTCTGTTGGTAACCTCATTCTTTTCATGGTGCCCCACCTTTAAATCTGAGTTAGAAAAGGTACTGGCTCTCCCCAAAGAGGAAAGTTCGCCTCTCCTGTTTTAGTAACTAGACGTATTACCCATGTAATAACAATTCTGGAGCATCTATTCTTGAGTCTGTGTTGTGCCATTCTAGTATTATTCCTGCTAGAAGTTTACAAATACATTGCCAACAGTCTGCAGTAAAGGTACTGTTGAGTGTTACCAGTAGCTGGTGTGTCTGACTCTGTCCAATCGGTGCTGCTAGTGACAGACTTGCAGGGACACATCCCTGACTGGTAATACCCACTTGTTCCTTTAATGCAAGCTGCTGCCAATTCAATCATAAGCTTCTAATAGAAATAACAGAGGAATGTCACTACATAATACCGTAAGAAAATATGCTGGCGAACTGCAGTTATATAGGGAAAGCAAGTAGTTACTACAACAGCCATTTCTGGAGAGGTGACAAATGCTCTTTAAAGGTGTTTTCCAGTCTCTTGATACTAATGACCGATCTTCCGGGTATCAGATTAGTGAGAGTCCAATACGGACAGTGATAAGCTGCTTTAGTCAGTCGCTGGCTCCAGAAAAAAAATGCCAGAAGCCAGATGCTCCATAATCTGTGTAGTGGCTGTATCGGTATATTGCATCTCAGCTCCAATGGCCTTGGGAGGCTCCCAAGCCTGCCATGGTAATCTTCCAATTAGGCCTGACTATGACAAGGCTTAATAGGAAGACTAGACTGCACCACAGACTACAATACTATATGATAAGGAATCAAATGATCACATGTTCAATTACCATGTTAAAAAAAAAATATATATATATATATATATATATATATATATATACATATATATATGCAAACATATATATACAGTACAGACCAAAAGATTAAACACACCTTCTCATTCAAAGAGTTTTCTTTTTTTTTTTCATGACTATGGAAATTGTTGATTCACACTGAAGGCATCAACACTATGAATTAACACGTGTGGAATTATATACATAACAAAAAAGTGTGAAACAACTGAAAATATGTCATATTCTAGGTTCTTCAAAGTAGCCACATTTTGCTTTGATTACTGCTTTGCACACTCTTGGCATTCTCTTGATGAGCTTCAAGAGGTAGACACCTGAAATGGTCTTCTAACAGTCTTGAAGGAGTTCCCAGAGATGTTTAGCACTTGTTGGCCCTTTTGCTTTCACTCTGCAGTCCAGCTCACCCCAAACCATCTCGATTGGGTTCAGGTCCGGTGACTGTGGAGGCCAGGTCATCTGGCGCAGCACCCCATCACTCTCCATGGTCAAATAGCCCTTACACAGCCTGAAGGTGTGTTTGGGGTCATTGTCCTGTTGAAAAATAAATGATGGTGCAACTAAACGCAAACCAGAAGGAATAGCATGTCGCTGCAATATGCTGTGGTAGCCCTGCTGGTTCAGTATGCCTTCAATTTTGAAAAATCCCCAACAGTGTCACCAGCAAAGCACCCCCACACCATCACACCTCCTCCTCCATACTTCACGGTGGTAACCAGGCATGTAGAGTCCATCCGTTCACCTTTTCTGCATCGCACAAAGACACGGTGGTTGGAACCAAAGATCTCAAATTTGGACTCCGACCAAAGCACAGATTTCCACTGGTCTAATGTCCATTCCTTTTGTTCTTTAGCCCAAACAAGTCTCTTCTGCTTGTTGCCTGTCCTTAGCAGTGTTTTCCTAGCAGATATTCTACCATGAAGACCTGATTCACACAGTCTCCTCTTAACAGTTGTTCTAGAGATGTGTCTGCTGCTAGAACTCTGTGTGGCATTGACCTGGTCTCTAATCTGAGCTGCTGTTAACCTGCGACTTCTGAGGCTGGTGACTCGGATTAACTTATCCTCCGCAGCAGAGGTGACTCTTGGTCGTCCTTTCCTGGGGCGGTCCGCACGTGAGCCAGTTTCTTTGTAGCGCTTGATGGTTTTTGTGACTGCACTTGGGGACACTTTCAAAGTTTTCCCAATTTTTCGGACTGACTGACCTTCATTTCTTAAATTTCGTGTCTATGAGGGAAAAGATCAGACCCTGGAGCCGGTCGGTTGCCTAGACTACCTGGGGAGCAGTGGGAAGACAGTCTGGGACTTGGTGTCACCCTTATTCGGCAAGGGGTACCATCTTTATGTGGACAATTTCTACACAAGTGTGGCCCTCTTCAGGCATTTGTTTCTAGAACAGATTGGCTGCTGTGGCACCGCGCGAACTAGTCGCGCGGGCTTCCCCCAACGGCTCGTTACCACCCGTCTTGCAAGGGGGGAGAGAGCTGCCTTGTGTAACGAAGAACTGCTTGCGGTGAAATGGAGAGACAAGCGTGACGTTTACATGCTCTCCTCCATTCACGCAGACACGACAATACAAATTGAGCAAGCAACCCGTGTCATTGAAAAGCCCCTCTCAGTCCACGACTATAACCTTCACATGGGAGGGGTGGACTTCAATGACCAGATGTTGTTTCTGTATTTAGTTTCCCGCAGAACCAGACGCTGGTATAAGAAGGTGTCTGTATATTTGATTCAATTGGCTCTGTATAATAGTTTTGTTCTCTACAGTAAGGCTGGGAGAACACGATCCTTCCTCAAATTTCAGGAAGAGATCATCGAGAACCTCCTGTACCCAGGAGGTTCCATGGCCCCATCCACCAGTGTAGTTAGCCGTCTACACGAGCGACATTTCCCCAATGTCGTTGCCGGTACCTCAACCCAACCGTCACCCCGAAAAAGATGTCGTGTCTGTAGCAGGAGTGGAATAAGGCGTGACACCCGCTATTTCTGTCCTGACTACCCTGCCCTATGCTTAGGGGAGTGTTTCCGGAAGTACCACACACAGGTACACCTAGCATAGGGATCACATCTCACCAGGACAGGCACACAGTAAGCAAAAAGGTTAATGTTCAGTTCAAAAAGTTAAAGTTTATATGTTCTGTTCCAAAGTTAATAAAATTATTGCGTTGCGGCCTGTTTTTTTCTTTTTTTTTTACCTTCCAGGTGGACCAACCGATCGACTAGCTGCAGCACTGATGTGCATTCTGACAGAAGCATTGCGCTGCTGTCAGATTACACGCAAGTCGGTGTATGCGGCGCTGCAAGACGAGATTTCTCCTCTGCAGTAAAAGATACGTTTGCCAAGGCATATGAGCTGAGGAGGAGGCGGTGTTCCTATGCTTTGGCAAACACTTTGTATATAAAAATAAAGAAATCCCGGCAATGATTTATTCATCCACATCGATTGATGTGAATGGAGAAATCTGGTTTGCCAGGGCATACGAGCTAAGTGGGTATGGATGTTGGGCAGAGCTCCTATGTCCTGGCAGACGCCTTTCCCCTCTTTTTTTTTTGGCAGAGATTTTTTCATCTATACTGATCGATGCGAATGAAGAAATCTGTGCTGTTCATTTTTTTCTTTCAGCCCAGAGGCTGAACGGAAAAAAAATCTCATTACCTGTATGCTCAATATAAGGAGAATAGCAGAAACTCCTAATGCTTTTTTTTGTCGCAAGTTAGTGGAATATGAGACTTTGTAAGGAAAAAAATAAATCATCATTTTCCGCTAACTTGTGACAAAAAATAAAAAATTCTAGGAACTCGCCATGCCCCTCACGGAATACCTTGGGGTGTCTTCTTTCCAAAATGGGGTCATTTGTGGCGTAGTTATACTGCCCTGGCAATTTAGGGGCCCATATGTGTGAGAAGTAGTTTGCAATCAAAATGTGTAAAAAATGGCCTGCGAAATCCGAAAGGTGCACTTTGGAATATGTGTGCCTTTGCCCACCTAGGCTGCAAAAAAGTGTCACACATGTGGTATCGCCGTACTCAGGAGAAGTTGGGGAATGTGTTTTGGGGTGTCATTTTACATATACCCATGCTGGGTGAGAGAAATATATGTAAAATGACACCCCAAAACACATTCCCCAACTTCTCCTGAGTACGGCGATACCAGATGTGTGACACTTTTTTGCAGCCTAGGTGGGCAAAGGGACCCACATTCCAAAGTGCACCTTTCGGATTTCACCGGTCATTTTTTACAGATTTTGATTGCAAACTACTTCTCACACATATGGGCCCCTAAATTGCCAGGGCAGTATAACTACGCCACAAGTGACCCCATTTTGGAAAGAAGACACCCCAATGTATTTTGTGATGGGCATAGTGAGTTCATGGAAGTTTTTATTTTTTGTCACAAGTTAGTCGAATATGAGACTTTGTAAGGAAAAAAAAAAATCAGCATTTTCCGCTAACTTGTGACAAAAAATAAAAAGTTCTATGAACTCACTATGCCCATCAGCGAATACCTTAGGGTGTCTACTTTCCGAAATGGGGTCATTTGTGGGGGTTTTCTACTGTCTGGGCATTGTAGAACCTCAGGAAACATGACAGGTGCTCAGAAAGTCAGAGCTGCTTCAAAAAGCGGAAATTCACATTTTTGTACCATAGTTTGTAAACGCTATAACTTTTACCCAAACCATTTTTTATTTTTTTTGTTTTGCCCAAACATTTTTTTTTATCAAAGACATGTAGAACAATAAATTTAGCGTAAAATTGATATATGGATGTCGTTTTCTTTGCAAAATTTTACAGCTAAAAGTAAAAAATGACATTTTTTTGCAAAAAAATTGTTAAATTTTGATTAATAACAAAAAAAGTAAAAATGGCAGCAGCAATGAAATACCACCAAATGAAAGCTCTATTAGTGAGAAGAAAAGGAGGTAAAATTCATTTGGGTGGTAAGTTGCATGACCGAGCAATAAACAGTGAAAATAGTGTAGTGCAGAAGTGTAAAATGTGGCCTGGTCATTAAGGGGGTTTCAGCTAGCGGGGTTGAAGTGGTTAAAGTAATGATGGCCACTCGTTTTTCTTTACTTAGAATTTTTATTATGGCAAGAAAAAAGCAGCTAACAGTCTATTCAGTAGGACTATCAGCTGTGTATCCACCTGACTTCTCCACAATGCAACTGATGGTCCCAACCCCATTTATAAGGCAAGAAATCCAATGAAGTAAAAACCATTTCAGGTGACTACCTCTTGAAGCTCAGTGTGCAAAGCAGTAATCAAACTAAAAGGTGGCTACTTTGAAGAACCTAGAATATTATATATTTTCAGTTGTTTCACACGTTTTTGTTATGTATATAATTCCACATGTGTTAATTCATAGTTTTGATGCCTTCAGTGTGAATCTACAATTTTCATAGTCATGAAAATAAAGAAAACTCTTTGAATGAGAAGGTGTGTCCAAACTTTTGGTCTGTACTGTATATATATATATATATATATATATATTAATTAATTAATTAATGAAAATCACCAACCTTTCCTAATTTAATATATAAACATGAATATACAAAAAAAAAGTCAATGTGCCATGTAATAATTGATCAGAAAATAGTATGTACCCCAATATGGGACCATCAGAAATTAGTCCTGAAAAAAACCAAAAAAAAACAAACACACAGCTCTGTTAGAAGATTGTCTTCCTAGGAGATCCCATCCACCCCAGGGACGATAATCAGCATGTATGAGTGTTCGTGATCTGCAAGGATGGATTAATACCCAAATTGGTTAAGAGTGCCTTCCACGTGGATGAATGGGTCCAATGAATGTCACAAAAACATTCCCCTGACCATAATGATGCCACCACTAGCTTGTGTTCTTCGAGCAATGGTTGCAGGATGTTTCTTCTCAGATGAGACGCCTGACACTTCAACATCAATTCGTTCGATGAAGAACAACAAGGGACTCATCTGAAAAGGCAAACCCTTTGCCAAACAGCAGAGGTCCAATTCTGATAATGCCGCAAAAATTTAAGCCTTTTCTGCAGGATTTTTCTGGTTGGGTTCCAAGGTACCACTTGGAATCGAACCCGAGTTCGGGAAATGTTTTTTTACAGTATAAATCAATTCCTGAAGTTATTATGCGAAGTCTCGCGAGACATCGCAAAGTAATAACTTCGGCTCATAGGAGCCAATACATTCTAATCCTGTACGGAGCCCTGGCTCCATACAGTATTCAAACAAAGTTTTATGCGAATCGACTTCGGATGTTTCATCCACTGCCGTATCCCACACGGTCGTCTTCTTTGTATCCACTGTGCCTGGAGGAAAAAGCTCGGCTGCACCGGATCCTAGTGATTCACTAGAGGCCCATATTAGGTGTTGTGCTCCAAGCACAATTTTCCCAGGTATGAAGCTGTAACACAAGGGCTTATCTTGGTTCAAAAAATCCTTCCTATAAAGCACTGCTCTCTTCTACAAGCGAGTTGACAAGCAGGTAATCATGATGAGGAAGCAATGCTCGGAGTGCCACCTCCTCTTTAAAGGGACACTGACAGGCCGAATAAGCATAATTAGCTGTATATATGTATGCACAGGTATTCTATTGTGTAATAAAAACATATAAGTCTAACCCCTGTCCACCTTATGAAGACTGTAAAATGATGTTTTATAACCTGATAGAATTGCTTGTCTTTCTGCCCAAGGGGCGGCGTTTCAGCTTTACTTCTGCCCAGGCAACCCCCCCCCTCCCCAACCGCCGTTTTGAAGCACCGCCCAGCTCATCAATATTCACTTCGCTGCCCCCAGAAAAGTTTCCAACCAGAGTGGACTCTTAAATCTCTGATATCGCCATCATCCCTAAATATGGATTTCTCAGAATTCAAGGTACTTATGCCCATTAGGTCTGCTCCCGTTGTATCTTATGTATTAGAAGGAATTTTAATGTAACATTTTTTATCTGAATTCAAAATATATCTGTGGACTAACAACATTCAATAAGATTGCATTCTTTAGCTTGAATCAGAAGAAATAAAATGATGCAAACATGTGAATAATAGAAACATAATACATGAAATAATAAAAATGGCAATTTAATGAGCAAGACATGAAAAAAAAATATCACAAGAAGAAATATTGAGTAGAGATGAGTGAATTTCCCAAAATTAGTTTTAGATCCAATTTGGTCTAATCTACCATCAGATTTGATTTGATCCAAATAAATTCGGCCAAATGCGAAAGTGCCCAAACTTCCATGAAAAGGACTGTATACGACTCCTTTCAAGCATTTTAATGCCAAGAAAGCATTAGTAATGTCAAAGGGTGTGAAAAAAAAAAAAAAAGATAAAAAAAATCACTAAAGTTTCAGATTTGCAGAAATTCAGATCTTTCGCGAAATTCAGAACTAAATTTGAATTGAGTAGAATCGATTCACTCATCTCTAATACTGAGAGTGCTAGAGCTGTGTCTCAACATAATGTGCCATAATATACCACCAGGTCATACTTACGCTTGTTACAATAGCAAGTAACATATGAATTACAAGATTATATTTTCCCATATCTGAGATCTGTCATAGAAGTCAGCTCTTCTCAAATTACCTACAACATAAAAAGATAAAACTGTTGAATTAAATAATGTATTTTTAACTACTTAAAAGGTCATCTGTCAGCAGATTTTTACCTATGAAACTGGCTGACCTGTTGCATGTGCCCTTGGCAGCTGAAGGCATCTATGTTGGCTAGACCTAGAGGCTCTACTCTCTCTGCAACTGCTGAGCTCTCTCCACTATGATTGACAGGGCCAGGGATTGAAAACATCACATCTGGCCCTGTAAATCAAAGTGCAAATGGCACGGCAGTTGCAGAGAAAGCACAGCCTCGTGGTGTAACGGCAATGCCCCCTGTTGCATATATTCAAATATTTTCTCAGCAATGATGGCACATATGAACATGAAGGGGATTTTTTCTGAGTGTTTTATACTGATGACTTATCCCCAAGATAGGTCATCAGTACGTGATCCGTAGGGGTAATGTACTCTGATCAGCTATTTGGAGAGGCTGCAGCACTGTGGTGGCCTCCTCATAGCTTATCAAACACTGTGCCATACATTGGATAGCAGCTGTGCTTGTATCGCAGCTTAGTCTCATTCACTTGAATGGGACTGAGCTAAGCGTAGGTCATGGTTAACCTTTGGCACTTCAGCTGTGGTAAAACTACAACTCCCAGGAAGCACACTTCCTTGGCTGTTCTCAGAACTCCATAGAAATGAGTAGAGCATGCTAAAAGTCATAGTTTCACCACAACTGCAGTGCTGGAGGTTAGCCATCACTGGCCTAATAAGAGTTTGCAGTGCTCACCAGGGCACAGCAGACTCTTCAAACAGCTGACGGCAGGGGTTGTATTTTTCAGAGGCACCATTTCATTTACCATAGCTTAAACTGAAAAATTAAAGTTCTCTGTAGGTTGAAACTGAAAAGGAAAAAATGCAATTATTATAATTTTTTTGTTTTGTTTCTACTGTTCACTGTGAGCTAAAAAAAATACATGAACTTATTCGGTGGGCAAGTACGATTAAGTCAATATCAAATGTACATGTTGTCTTATCCTTAAACCTAACATTTTGACTAGAAAAGCTACTCTAGTTTTCCTACTCCACCTTTCTACTTGAGTGAGATTGAAAAAAAGTCTAAATGATAACTCAGGACTAAAACTCAAGCTCAGACACAGACAGTGTTCGGCACTGCACCTGTTCACTATGCTGAACGGAAAGGGTAGGTGGGCTTATCAGCTGCTAGTGACGTGTCGGGGAGCGGTGCTGCTGGGGGGTATTAGTGGAGGAGAGGCGTGCTTGGGTTCTGTAGGGGAGGGGGCCTGGGCACCTTTGAATGAACATAACGCCCCGATGGGCACCTTAAAGAGGACCTTTCATTACAATAAAAAATCTAAACTAAGTATGCTGACATGGAGAGCGGCACCCAGGGATCTCCCTGCACTTACTATTATCCCAAGGCTTTTAAGTTTCAACACTCTGTTAATTGAAGATCAGGTAGAAGAAGCTCTTACATTTTGAGAAAACTATGTCAACTCTTAGACCATTTTGCTGACCACACATCGCCGGCACTATAGAATATGCCTATTCATGTCCGCAATTGCGGACAAGAATAGGACATGTTCTATTTTTTTCGGGAACAGAATTGTGGACCCGGAAGTGCGGGTCCGCAATTCCGTGTCCGGGCAGCACATCGTGCTGCCCCGTAGGAATGAATGGGGCACGAAAATACAGAACAAAATTGCGGACGTGTGAATGGACCCTAAGGAGGTGCAAGTTATGCTTGTCCATTCTAGAGAAATAGGCAACACAGTCAGCTCAGTACTTTTGCAAGCACACTGCTCTGCTCCTGCCTGTGCCCACATTGCACATCAGTGCTAAACAGATCTTTTAGGGGAGCATAACAGGCAGAGGGATGAGCAGAGAGTGCTTATGCCAGTAGTAAGCTGATTTTGGCACTTACATTTTCCACATGACTGTGTCTACCACGCATGAGAAACATTTTTATTTTTTAATAGCTTTGACGTAGGGGTGGGCGATATTGCCTAAAATCTATATTGCGATATAATTTTAAGCATGTGCGATATGCAATATATATTGCGATTAGGGCTGCAACGATTAATCGATGTAATCGATTATATTCGATAACTGGATTCGTTGTCGACGAATCCAGTTATCGAATAATCGCCGATTCGTTGCTATTCGGGCGGGCGGGCGGGCGGGCGCTGCATCTTTATTTTACCTTTTTACAATGACGCTCCCGCTCCTGTAACAGCCAGGCAGAGCGGACGGCGGCGTAACGTCACTCAATCACGTGACGCGCCTGCTCCGCCTCCTTCATTCATGAAGTGGGCGGAGCAGGCGCGTCACGTGATTGAGTGACGTTACGCCGCCGTCCGCTCTGCCTGGCTGTTACAGGAGCGGGAGCGTCATTGTAAAAAGGTAAAATAAAGATGCAAGCGCCGGGGCTGTTAGGGGGAAGGGGGGTCTGTGTATAGCACTGCTATGGGGAGGGGGGAGGATCTGTGTATAGCACTGCTATGGGGAGGAGGGGGGGTCTGTGTATGGCACTGCTATGGGAAGGGGGGTCTGTGCACTGTTATGAGGAAAGGGATCTGTGCACTGTTATGCCCATAACAGTGCACATATCCCCCTCTCCATAACTACGCCGTCCACAGATCCCCCATAATAGTGTCGTCCACAGATCCCCCATAAGTGTCGTCCACAGATCCCCCATAAACGCCGTCCACAGATCCCCCATAAACGCCGTCCACAGATCCCCCATAAACGCCGTCCACAGATCCCCCATAAACGCCGTCCACAGATCCCCCATAAACGCCGTCCACAGATCCCCCATAATAGTGTCGTCCACAGATCCCCCATAAACGCCGTCCACAGATCCCCCCATAAGTGTCGTCCACAGATCCCCCCATAAGTGTCGTCCACAGATCCCCCCATAAGTGTCGTCCACAGATCCCCCATAAGTGTCGTCCACAGATCCCCCATAAGTGTCGTCCACAGATCCCCCATAAGTGTCGTCCACAGATCCCCCCATAAGTGTCGTCCACAGATCCCCCCATAAGTGTCGTCCACAGATCCCCCCCATAAGTGTCGTCCACAGATCCCCCCATAAGTGTCGTCCACAGATCCCCCCCATAAGTGTCGTCCACAGATCCCCCCCCATAAGTGTCGTCCACAGATCCCCCCCATAAGTGTCGTCCACAGATCCCCCCATAAGTGTCGTCCACAGATCCCCCCATAAGTGTCGTCCACAGATCCCCCCATAAATGTCGTCCACAGATCCCCCCATAAATGTCGTCCACAGATCCCCCATAAGTGTCGTCCACAGATCCCCCATAAGTGTCGTCCACAGATCCCCCATAAGTGTCGTCCACAGATCCCCCATATAGTGTCGTCCACAGATCCCCCATAAGTGTCGTCCACAGATCCCCCATAAGTGTCGTCCACAGATCCCCCATAAGTGTCGTCCACAGATCCCCCATAAGTGTCGTCCACAGATCCCCCATAAGTGTCGTCCACAGATCCCCCATAAGTGTCGTCCACAGATCCCCCATAAGTGTCGTCCACAGATCCCCCATAAGTGTCGTCCACAATTTGTTTTAATATGGCCTTTGAACATAATTTTTCAAGTAAGATCATATAAACCTCTGTTTTGTAATTTTGTCGTTTTTCCCGATTAATCGATTAATCGTAGAAATTAATCGGCAACTAATCGATTATTCAAATAATCGTTAGCTGCAGCCCTAATTGCGATATATTGTTTTCTATATTGGGGGGGGTTTAAACTTTTTTTTTATTTTTTTACTTTATTGATTAACTATTGGCCTCCTTAAGGGCTAGAACCCTTGTCATATTCAACCTAATAGAGCTCTATTAGGGTGAATAGGACTTTATAACAAAATCACAGACATATAGTGGCCAATATGGGGGAACTGCCCAAGCGCCAAACACTGTAGCGTGTTTCTCATTGGGCGAGCAGTCCCACCGCATGTGAACCACAGAAATACAGTGGCAAGTATGGGGGAGCTGCTCAAACCCCAAACACTGTAGCGTGTTTCTCATTGGGGGAGCAGTCTCACCGCATGTGGACCGCAGCAAACGACCATCCCGAGCAATTATGCGTACAAAGGAGGACGCCAGCGCGGTCCACATGCACCACAAAAGCATCCTACACAGACTGGAGCATTGTGCGGATGACAATACAATTATATAAATCACTGAAGAAAGTACACCAAACGGATATGCCACTGACTATACTAGCTGGTCATACAAGCAGATATTAAAAGCTGAGACTTTTGCCAATATATTCCTGTCAGGAAGATATCGGAGCCCATCATGCTCTGATAGCTTAAAACCTAAAGGGTTAAATGTGGAATATAATCCTGGATGTATTTAGATGACTGTTTGCCTGATACCCCATAACCTATGCTCTCTGGCATGATCCCTGTTGTGAAGGTGGTATTTAGATAAGATTCACAAGCATACGAGTAATTTTCTCTTTTTGTTTTTTAGACACCATGCAGACTGATGCGGAAATAGTGAACATAGAAGTTCGGACACATGTGACAGCTCGCGATGTTCTATGTGTATAAAATTAACTGGATAGATTTTCCTCTGTTACTGTATCCACGCTGTGTCAAAATTAATCTCTGCTATTAAGTGGTTTATATGGGAGATCCCCATTACACTGTCTATGGACCGAAACAATGAGACGGTTCGGGGTACACTACACTCACGTGTGTTGTCCCCCTTACCTGACCATAATTTTGGAGGGGTTGATCCACCCGGGAGGTTGGATCCCTTTCCGATTGGCCCAGACAGTGAGGTTGACACAATGATAAGTGCCTTGTTCCAAACTGAGACGATTCCTTGAAGTAATGCCACATTATGCGCGTGCAATAGCCCCTACACAGTAACATCATGAAACTAGGTTGCTGGTGATGTAATGGAGCTGAGTTGCGTGCGCATATTGGAGGCAGAGGTCTGTCTTTAACATTATGTGGTACTTGCAGTATTAGTTAACAGTGCTGTTCTTGACCAGTATTCACATGGATATGCAATTTTGTCAGACATGGTCAAACGTTTACTGTTTTCCTCAGTCTCCGTGGTGTATGATTTTAAACATTAATATATGATTTATCTTTTTTGTACCTTTATGCACATATGCACTTTGTTAAATGCACTATTCAAATGTTAAGAGTTTGGATGCAATACTAATGGACACAGCTCTATGTATTCAGTACTAGGATACTTTGCATATGTAATTGTTCACATGACCTAATTAGGTTAATTATTTTCACATGACGAACAGTCACATGTTTTTGATCTGTAAAATTCATTGGTCACTTGATTTTTGAGAATGCTGTATAAGATAGGCACAGGCTTGTGGCTCTTTGCTTGAGAAAGGCTCAGTTGTGAGCTGAAACGTTGCAATTATTTTTCACATGGGTGAATAAAGATTTCTATCCTTTTCAAGTCTTGGAGTGCTGTCCCGTTTTCTACATTTCCTTGATTACTGCTTTGCACACTCTTGGCATTCTCTTGTGGAGCTTCAAGAAGTAGTCACCTGAAATGGTTTCCACTTCACAGGTGTGCCCTGTCAGGTTTAATAAGTGGTATTTCTTGCCTTAATAAATGGGGTTGGTACCATCAGTTGCGTTGTGGAGAAGTCAGGTGGATACACAGCCTGTTAGACTGTTAGAATTTGTATTATGGCAAGAAAAAGGCAGCTAAGTAAAGAAAAACGAGTGGCCATCATTACTTTAAGAAATGAAGGTCAGTCAGTCCGAAAAATTGGGAAAACTTTGAAAGTGTCCCCAAGTGCAGTCACAAAAACCATCAAACACTACAAAGAAACTGGCTCACATGCGAACCACCCCAGGAAAGGAAGACCAAGGGTCACCTCTGCTGCGGAGGATAAGTTCATCAGAGTCACCAGCCTCAGAAATCGCAGGTTAACAGCAGCTCAGATTAGAGTTCTAGTGGCAGACACGTCTCTAGAACAACTGTTAAGAGGAGACTGTGTGAATCAGGCCTTCATGGTAGAATATCTGCTAGAAAACCACTGCTAAGGACAGGCAACAAGCAGAAGAGACTTGTTTGGGCTAAAGAACACAAGGAATAGACATTAGACCAGTGGAAATCTGTGCTTTGGTCTGATAAGTCCAAATTTGAGATCTTTCGTTCCAACCACCGTGCTTTTGTGCGGATGGACTCTAGATGCCTGGTTCCCACCGTGAAGCATGGAGGAAGAGGTGTGATGGTGTGGGGGTGCTTTGCTGGTGACACTGTTGGGGATTTATTCAAAATTGAAGACATACTGAACCAGCATGGCTACCACAGCATCTTGCAGCAGCATGCTATTCCATCTGGTTTGCGTTTTTATTGGACCATCATTTATTTTTCAACAGGACATAACCCCAAACACACCTCCAGGCTGTGTAAGGGCTATTTGACCATGAAGGAGAGTGATGGGGTGCTGCGCCAGATGACCGGACCTCCACAGTCACCGGACCTGAACCCAATTGAGATGGTTTGGGGTGAGCTGAACCGCAGAGTGAAGGCAAAAGGGCCAACAAGTGCTAAGCATCTCTGGGAACTCCTTCAAGACTGTTGGAAGACTATTTCAGGTAACTACCTCTTGAAGCTCATCAAGAGAATGCCAAGAGTGTGCAAAGCAGTAATCAAAGCAAAAGTTGGCTACTTTGAAGAACCTAGAATATGACATATTTTCAGTTGTTTCACATTTTTTTGTTATGTATATAATTCCACATGTGTTAATTCATAGTTTTGATGCCTTCAGTGTGAATCTACAATTTTCAGTCATGAAAATAAAGAAAACTCTTTGAATGAGAAGGTGTGTCCAAACTTTTGGTCTGTACTGTATATACATACATACACATACACACAGCCCTCACATTTTTGTAAATAATTTATTATATCTTTTCATGGGACAACACTGAAGATATGACACTTTGACACAATGTATAGTAGTCAGTGTACAGCTTGTATAACAGTGTAAATTTGGTGTGCCCTCAAAATACTGGCAACAAAAGTGAAAATGGCCAAATTGTGCCATTTCCCTTCCCGGTGTCATGGGACTCGTTAGTGTTAAAACACCCGTTCCCCTTTCACACCTGAGATTTTGTATTAAATTTGGTGTTATTGCTCTCACACTGGTCACTGGTAGTTCATCATGACAAAGAACTCTTAATAAATAAGGTGCATCTCTGGAAGTCCATGAGCCAGAAACTGAAGGGTCTGGCATACACTTCAGTTATGACTTACACCAGTTGCTGACATAAGTTATAGTAAATCCATCTGCCTATGCTAAGCCTCACCTCCTTTGCTTGCCATTTTAGAAAAGTGTTGAGAAGCTTAAAGGGAACCTGTCACCCAAAAATCGTCTATCAAGCTGTTTACAGTACCTTATAGTGCTGTATACTCGTTTCTTGATGCACTTTTTGTTCGTTTTGCCGCATGTCTGCTCATTCAGAAATCGTTGTTATATTCAGCTGCTGCCCCGTGCTTCAAGTCAGGCTTGAAGTCACGGGGGCAGCGGCCTCGGCGTCTTACATGGCCCTCTCCCCGCCCCCTGCCTCTGTGACTGACACCCGAACTCCGAATCCGGGACCGCGCTCAACGGCCGCATGCGCAGTAAAGGGCGGCAGGAGCGCGGTCCCGGCTGCCGCGCGTACTACGCGCCGTCTTACTTTCGCCGCACTGCGCATGCGCCCGACATCCTGTATCAAACGCGCCCGCGCCCGGCATCTGGGCGCGGGCGCGTTTGATACAGGATGTCGGGCGCATGCGCAGTGCGGCGAAAGTAAGACGGCGCGTAGTACGCGCGGCAGCCGGGACCGCGCTCCTGCCGCCCTTTACTGCGCATGCGGCCGTTGAGCGCGGTCCCGGATTCGGAGTTCGGGTGTCAGTCACAGAGGCAGGGGGCGGGGAGAGGGCCATGTAAGACGCCGAGGCCGCTGCCCCCGTGACTTCAAGCCTGACTTGAAGCACGGGGCAGCAGCTGAATATAACAACGATTTCTGAATGAGCAGACATGCGGCAAAACGAACAAAAAGTGCATCAAGAAACGAGTATACAGCACTATAAGGTACTGTAAACAGCTTAATAGACGATTTTTGGGTGACAGGTTCCCTTTAAAAAGTTGCATTGCTTGCACCATAATTAGCAACATTTTTATGTCACTGTTGACATTCATAAACGCCCACCATTGTGTGGCTGCATGACCAAGCATGTTCTCTTGGGATTCAGCTCACAGACATAAGTACTGACAATTTCCTCTTGAATTTGAAGTTATAATTCAGAATTCATTGTTCCATCAACGATGGCAAGCTGTCATGGCTCAGAAGCAGTAAAAGAAGCCCAAACCATGACACTACCACCCCCATGTTTCACAGCCAAGATTGAGGTTTTTATGCTGAAACGCAGTTTTCCTTTCTCCAAACATAATGGTTCTTATTTAACCCCTTCCTGACATTTGATATAGTACATCACAGTGGACAGTTACTTCCCACAAACTGACACACTAGTACGTGCAGAGTCCTGGCTGTTACTGACAGCCGGACACTTGCTGTATCCACTGCCAATGACAACGGATTAACACCTTACGTGTCATGATCAATGCTGAAAGCAGCATATAGGATGATCACAGAGGTGCTGAGCACAGTGCTGGTGGACGTGACTTAAGGACCAGCGCCGTACATGTACAGTGGGCTGATCAGGCAGGTGCAGGAGACCCTTAGGCTGGGTCTCATAGGCAGGCTGTTAGCATAAAAGCTGACAGCCAATGCATTACAATACAGGTTGTGTTGTATTGTAATGCATTGCAGAGGGGATCAGACTCCAGAAGTTAAAGTCCCAGTGGGACAAAAAAAAAAAGTAAAAATTTCACAAAATAAAAAAATTTCATTAAAAAAAATGAAAGTTTCAAAATAAAAAACCACATAAAATTGTAAAAAAAAAAGAAAGAAAAGAAGACATATTCGGTATTGCCGCGTCCATAACACCCGGCTCTACAAAAATATCAGATGATCCATCCGCTCACCTGCTGAACGCCATAGAAAAAAATAAAATAAAAACTGTGCTAAAACAATCATTTTTTTCACCCTACATCACAAAAGCGATCAACACCAAGCGATCAAATAGGCGTATGCCCCCAAAATAGTACCAGTCACCTCATCCCGCAAAAAATTACCTCTTGCAAAAAATAAAAACTATAGCTCTCAGAATATGGCAACACTAAAACATGACTTTTTTTGGTTTAAAAAATGCTGTTATTGTATAAAACTTATTAAAAAAAAGTATACATATTAGGTATTGCCGCTTCCGTAAGAACCTGCTGTATAAAAATATCACATGAACTAACCCCTCAGATGAACACCGTAAAAAAAATTAAAATAAAAAGGGTGTAAAAAATGAAAGTTTTTTTTGTTTTTGTCACCTTACATCACAAAAAGTGTAATACCAAGTGATCAAAAATTCATGTGCACCCTAAAATAGTACCAAACAGTCATCACATAACGAAAGAAAAAAAAAAAAGCACCTACATAAGACAGTCGCCCAAAAAATAAACTATGGATTTAAGAATATGGAGACACTAAAAAGGAATTTTTTTTCCTAAATAATTATGTAAAACTGAAAGAAACAACCATATTTGGTATTGTCGCGTCCGTAACAACCTGCTCTATAAAAATACAACATGATCTAACCTTTACATTCCCCATATGTCTACTTCATGTTTGGATCATTTTGGGAATTATATTTTATTTTTTGGGGATGTTACAAGGCTTAGAAGTTTAGAAGCAAATCTTAAAATTTTTCACACAAAACCCACTTTTTAGGGACCAGTTCAGGTCTGAAGTCACTTTGCGAGGCTTAATAGGCGAATAGAAATCACAAAAAAATTACCCCATTCTATAAACTACATCCCTCAAGGTATTCAAAACTGATTTTACAAACTTTGTTAACCCTTTATTCTCCATTAATTCTTGTAGAACACCTAGAGATACAATTTCAAAATTTCACTTTTTTTGGCAGATTTTCCATTTTAATTATATTTTTCCAGTTATGACCCCCAGCTTGCACATGATTATTGACTTATCCTTATTACCGCTCCCTTATATATAGGCTTTACACCTAATCTACCTGGATCAAGATGAGCCCGTTCCCACCTTGGAACCTGTTTTCACAAATATATATATATATATATATATGTAAATATATAACTATATATCTATTCTACAGTTCTCCTCTGCATTCTATGTATAAATGTTATTACACCGTACTATGGATATTCTATCATTGATTTGCCACAGATATTTTGCTTTATTGCATATTTATTGTCTGCCCTGTAAATTTTGTCTATACCAAACTCTTATATGTATTTGTACTTTAGGCCGTGAACAAGGTCCTGGTGGACAGAAACGTTGGCCAGTGTATATCAATTTAATTTTGGGATGGACAATAAAATGAATCTTTTCTAATCATTTCAATATGAGTGCCGTGGTCTTCATCTATATGTATATTGATTAATACCACTGAGCACCGGAACCTATACGGAACCAGGAGTGCCATCCACTATACATTATCCTTTACGCACCTAGGCCGCAAAAAAGTGTCACACATGTCTCACTTTCCGCTCTTGATCGCGTAGCTGGCAGTCTCTTCTTACTTCTTTAATGATGAGCTGTGATCTTGGCTGCAAAAAAGTGTCACACATGTGGTATCGCCGTACTCAGGAGAAGTAGGGCAATGTGTTTTGGCGTGTATTTTTACATATACCCATACTGTGTGTGTGAAATATCTCTGTAAATGACAACTTTTTACATTTTCTTTTTTATACAAAGTTGTCAATTTACAGAGATATTTCTCTCACCCAGCATGAGTATATGTAAAAATACACCCCAAAACACATTGCCCTACTTCTTCTGAGTACGGCGATACCACACGTGTGACACTTTTTTGCAGCCAAGATGCGCAAAGGGGCCCAAATTCCAATGAGTACCTTTAGGCCTCTTCCACACGGGCGGCAGTTTTTTTGCCCGGATAAGAGGCGGGTGCGTTGCGGGGAAAATGCGCAATTTTTCAGCGCAAGTGCAAAACATTGTCATGCGTTGCACTCGCGTGAGAAAAATCGCGCATGTTTGGTACCCAAACCCGAACTTCTTCACAGAAGTTCGGGCTTGGGATTGATGTTCTGAAGATTGTATTATTTTCCCTTATAACATGGTTATAAGGGAAAATAATAGCATTCTGAATACAGAATGCATAGTAAAACAGCGCTAGAGGGGTTAAAAAAAATTTTTTTTTAAATTCAACTCAACCCCAGTCCACTTGATCGCAAAGCCCGGCATCTCCTTGTGTCTCCTCTGCTGAACAGGACCTGGGGTGAGCTGCTGCATTAAATAGAGGTTAAGGACCTTTGATGATGTAACTCCGGTCATCACATGGTACGTCACATGATCTTTTACCATGGTGATTCACCATGGTAAAAGACCATGTGATGACCGGAGTGACGTCATCAAAGGTCCTTAACCTCTATTTAATGCAGCAGCTCACCCCAGGTCCTGTTCAGCAGAGGAGACACAAGGAGATGCCGGCTTCGCGATCAAGTGGACTAAGGTGAGTTAAATTATTATTATTTTAACCCCTCTAGTGCTGTTTTACTATGCATTCTGTATTCAGAATGCTATTATTTTCCCTTATAACCATGTTATAAGGGAAAATAATAATGATCGGGTCTCCATCCCGATCGTCTCCTAGCAACCGTGCGTGAAAATCGCACCGCATCCGTACTTGCTTGCGGATGCTATGTGATTTTCACGCTTCCCATTCACTTCTATGGGGCCTACGTAGAGTGAAAATCGGACAATATAGAGCATGCTGCGATTTTCACTCAACGCACAAGTGATGCGTGAAAATCACCGCTCATGTGCACAGCCCCATTCATAGAAATGAATAGGTCAGGATTCAGTGCGGGTGCAATACGTTCACCGCACGCATCGCACCCGCACGGAAAACTCGCCCATGTGAAAGGGGCCTTAGGATTTCACAGGGCATTTTTACGCATTTGGATTCTGTGAGGGGTATGGCGAGTTCATGTAAGATTTTATTTTTTGTCACAAGTTAGTGGAATATGAGACTTTGTAAGAAAAAAAAAAAAGATATATCTATTTCCGCTAACTTGTGCCAAAAAAAATAATCTTCTATGAACTCGCCATGCCCCTCAAAAGTGATCTTTATAGCGCCGCAGTGATTTTACAGTGTTTTTGCAGTGATCAGAAAAAAAAACAACACATTGCCGGATCCGCAAAACACATACGGACATCTGAATGGAGCCTTACGGGGGGGGGGGGGGGGTGATCAATGACAGGGGGGTGATCAGGGAGTCTATATGGGGTGATCAGGGGCTAATAAGGGGTTAATAAGTGACAGGGGGGGGTGTAGTGCAGTGTGGTGATTGGTGCTACTTACAGAGCTGCCTGTGTCCTCTGATGGTCGATCCAAGCAAAAGGGACCACCAGAGGACCAGGTAGCAGGTATATAAGACGCTGTTAACAAAACATCGCCTAATTTACCTTTTTGGGGTTAAAAAAAAAAAATCGCATGATCGCGAATGATCGCTGCTGGCAGGCTGTAGATCAACTTCTCAGCTGTGCGTCGCTGTGAACGCGCGTTCACGCGAAATCTCGGCTCTCACAAGATGACGCATAGATGCGTGAAGGAGGAATAACCCGGCCACCCTCAGGACGCATCCCTGCGTTAGGCGGTCGGAAGGTAAAGTGAATGGGTCCGCGATCTGCTGCGGCTGCCCCAGGGTCGGTGTTCGTGCAAATTGCGGGCCGCAGCACGTTCGTGTGCAGGAGGCCGAATGTGAAAAATGTCCGCAAGGGATTAAAGGGTCGAACATGGAGTTATAGGATAGCTGCTAATAATATTATTATTATTATTATTATTAATAATATTATTATTAACAACATTTATTTATATAGCGCTACCATATTCTGCAGTGCTTTTACAAGTTCATAACTGGATAATATGCAACTGAAACACTAGGAGTCAGGGCCCTGCTCGCAAGAGCCTACAATCTATGAGGAATTGAGGGTGACACATAAGGTAGTTGATTGTGATAAGTAGGATTTGAGACATTATTGAACAGACAGGAGTGGTGCCGGCCGATCTGCTTCGGGTTTGGGACTACTACTAGAGGATCTAGTTTAGGCCAGAGGAGTTGGTGGGGGGAAGGTTTAGTCTGGGAAAAATCATTTTAGGTAGCTTTATAAGCCTGCCTGAAAAGATGTGTTTTTAAGGCATGTTTGAAGGTGGAGAAGTTGTGGATTGGCCTAGTATTCTGGGGCAGAGTATTCCAAAGAGTAGGTGCAGCTCGAGAAACGTCTTGAAGATGGTAGTGAGAGTTACGAATTATGGAGGTTATTAATCTTAGGTCGCTAACAGAACGGAGAGCACGAGTAGGGTGGTAGATGGAGATGAGGGAGGAGATATATGGAGGTGCGGCGTTGTGCAGAGCTTTCTGGGAGAGGGTGAGAAGTTTTAACTGTATTCTGTGGTGGATAGGCAACCAGTAAAGTGACTGGCACAGACTAGTGGCATCAGTCTAATGGTTGGATAGATGAGCCTGGCTGAAGCTTTTAGAACATACTGAAGGGGGGAGAGTTTAGTGAGAGGGAGACCGATCAGTAATGTGTTGCAGTAGTTAAGACGAGAATGGATCAAGACAACAACAAGAGTTTTGCCGTTTCCACCATGAGAAAAGGGAGGATTCTGGAGATATTCTTGAGGTGCAGATGACAAGAGCGTGTAAGTAATTGAATATGGGGTACAAAGGAAAGATCAAAAGTCAAATGTGGCCCCAAGGGGGGCATGGCCAGCAGCCGGCATGAGAGCACGAGTTTGAGTGCAGCTCCGATACCCCTCGTCTATCCTGCATCATCCTGACAAACTGTCGAACCCCACAACTGAGTGGACGGTGTGCAGGCGTAAGAGAAGACCCCGCACGCCGACCATGGGTCCTAACAAAGCGCAGGCTGCGGCTGAGAGGCTTAAGGAGTTTGCGCGTACAGAGGCCCAACATGGCACCGCAGCAGCTACTCCGTCGTGCGCTGCTATTACCCGCAGCCAAGCTGCCCAACAAGTGGCGTCGGGGGATGCCGCTGAACCGGAATTCACCCTGAAGGCTGCCTATGAGCAGCTTCTGTCGGCTATCTCCTCTTGCCAGACCTCACTAACTGGGAAGATAGAGGAGGTGCGTGTGGATTTGGGCCTGCTGAGACGTCCAACAGCTGAGAGACCGGGTCAAGCACATGGAGGATCGAGCGTCTGCCCTGGAGGACTTGACCAGACCTATGGCGGTTAAAGTACAGGAGCTGAAGCGCTTCGTTGGTCGGTGGCAGCAAAAATGCGATGATTTTGAAAACATTGCCCGACATAACGTCAGAATCCTGGGTCTCCTGGAAAAAGCAGAGGGCCGGGATCCCGCCACCTTCTTGGAATCATGGTTCAAAGAGCAGTTTCCTGATGCACCATTTTCTACTGCCTATGCTGTGGAGAGAGCGTATCGAGTTCCCGCCAGACCTCCCCTGCCCGGGGCCCCCCCTAGACCTCTCCTGGCACGTCTGCTGAACTGGAAGGACAGGGAACTCATCCTCAGCCAGGCCAGGAACAAGCAGGAAGTCAGATATGACAACGCACGCGTCCCATTGTTCCCGGACTTCTCTGCCGACCTTCAGAAGAGGAGAGCCACATTCGTATCGGTCAAGCATCGCCTCCGTGAGTTAAACCTTCAATACTCCATGGCGTATACAGCACGGCTCCGAGTTGTCGACAGAGAAAAAAATAAAACAGTCTTCCTCACCTATCCTAGAGAGGCTGAGGACTGGGTTTCCAGGAAGCCAGGACGTCCCAGACCATGCTGAGGCGGCAACTGAGCATCTCATGCAAGTATATCTCTTAGGCCTCATGCGCATTTTTTCACTGTCCGCAAAACGGGGTTCCATTGGTCCGTGATCCGTGACGGTTTTTCGTCCGTGGGTCTTTTTTTGGAGGATCAACGGACATGAAAAAAAAAGTCGTTTTGGTGTCCGCCTGGCCGTGCAGAGCCAAACGGATCCGTCCTGAATTACAATGCAAGTCAATGGGGACGGATCCGTTTGACGTTGACACAATATGGTGCAATTGCAAACGGATCCGTCCCCATTGACTTTCAATGTAAAGTCTGGAGTCCATTTTATACCATCGGATCAGAGTTTTCTCCAATCCGATGGTATCCAGGCAGCAGGGGGCAGTCATGTACACAGTTTGTAGTATATTCTAACTAGAAGCGTTCCCATCACCATGGGAACGCCTCTATGTTAGAACATACTGTCGGATATGAGTTACATCGTGAGAACTAATATCCGACAGTATATTCTAACACAGAGGCGTTCCCATGGTGATGGGAACGCTTCTAGTTAGAATATACTACAAAGTGTGTACATGACTGCCCCCTGATGCCTGGCAGCACCCGATCTCTTACAGGGTGCCGTGATCAGCACAAGTAACCCCTCAGGTGCCGCTCCTGAAGGGGTTAATTGTGCGTATCATAGCCCGGGGGAGGGGGGGGCTGCACACTGCCACCAATGTATTAAAACAATAGAGGGAGGAAGGGGGGGGGGGGGGCGCACACTGCCACCAATGTATGAAAACAATAGAGGGAGGAAGGGGGGGGGAGCGCACACTGCCACCAATGTATTAAAACAATAGAGGGAGGAAGGGGGGGCGGGGGCGCACACTGCCACCAATGTATTAAAACAATAGAGGGAGGAAGGGGGGCGCACACTGCCACCAATGTATTAAAACAATAGAGGGAGGAAGGGGGGGGGCGCACACTGCCACCAATGTATTAAAACAATAGAGGGAGGAAAGGGGGGGGGCCGGGGGGGTTGCGCACACTGCCACCAATGTTAATGCAATAGAGGGAGGGGGGGCCGCACACTGTGCCACCAATGCTATTATTACAATAGACCACTGGCCACCAATGAAATTTAAACTGGGGAGGGAGGGGGGTCTGCCCCCTCCTGCCTGGCAGCCCTGATCTCTTACAGGGGGCTATGATACGCACAATTAACCCCTTCAGGTGCAGCAGGGGGCAGTCATGTACACAGTTCTTTTAGTATATTCTAACCTAACGAAGTGAAAACTCAGCTCTGAAAAAGCTTTTATGCAGACGGATCTTCGGATCTGTCTGTATGAAAGTAACCTACGGCCACGAATCATGGACACGGATGCCAATCTTGTGTGCATCCGTGTTCTTTCAAGGACCCATTGACTTGAATGGGTCCGTGAACCGTTGTCAGTCAAAAAAATAGGACAGGTCTTTTTTTTTTGGACGGACAGGATACATGGATCACGGTCTCGGCTGCAAAACAGTGCATTTTCCGATTTTTCCACGGACCCATTGAAAGTCAATGGGTCAGCGAAAAAAAACGGAAACCGGCACAACGACCACGGATGCACACAACGGTCGTGTGCATGAGGCCTTACAGAGACGTGGCTGATGGCCTCTCGAGCTTGCCACTATATTTCACATCAGTTTTGCTGAGACTTGCTGCTCACATGTATGTGAGATATACAGTTATCCATTACCGTTGGCAGTATAACATTACACTGTTGTAGAGGGTAGGAGCACTACCTGCATAGTTATTACACCTGAATACGCTATGCAGGTCCCCGAGTTATTAGCCACTATGTTAGTCGGCTTTGGTACCTACGATTTTATGTACATATAATTTTTGCTTTGTATTATGTTCGAAACTGCTCAAGTTTACTTAACTCAAGTATGGTTACACCACTTCACACTGATTACATGAGGGGCGCTGGAGAGTAGAGTTTGCGGTCCCGGGTGTTCAATACATGCACCTTGGCTGAACACTCTGTCTGCTGAATTATGGTTAGTGCACACATGGCCTCCATGAGAGTCCTGTCTTGGAATGTGTGGGGCCTAGGTGATCCTAAGAAAAGAAACACTGTGTTCTCTAATATACGTTCTCTTAATCCACACATTATAGGCCTCCAGGAAACCCATCTGACTCCAGAAACGGGTAACAAGCTCAGAAAACCCTGAGTTCAACACTATCAATGCTTACGGTAGCTCTCACTCCAGGGGGGTTGCTTTGTTGGTCCACAGGAGTCTTAGGTGGGAAGTCAGTCACTCTGTTGCGCCCCATTTATAATCATTAATGTGTATAATCCTCCCCCTGCCTCCCTTTCCCTCCTGCAGGCAGTGGCAGGCTTTGTGGCTCAGTTTCCCAATGCTCGTCTACTCTGTATGGGGGACTTTACCCAGGTAATGAATGAGGATATGGACAGGTTTCGCACTGGGGGTAGTGGGAATAGATCTAGTCACGATGGCACCGTTCTTTCTAGGGTCTCCCTGGAGATGGGATGGATTGACATGTGGAGAGCCAGAAACCCGCAGGAGTAGGTGCCCGGTCTAGAATAGACTATATGTTTGGCAATGCCCCGGTATATACTGATCTGGTGGAGATAAGTTATGGACCTCAGGGACCATCGGGTCATGCCCCGCTGCTTGTGGTGCTCGCTCTATCTGATCCTGCCAGCTCGGGTTGCAAGATGTGTATTCATCCTTTCTGGTTGTCCCTCTTCGGCCTGAATTATAGGGTCCCAGATCAGCTGAGGATGTTCAGGGTGATTCGACAGACGCCCTGTTGCTCTGGGAAACTATGAAGGCCTATCTTAGGGGATGTCTTAAATCGTCCATCTGTTATGTTAAGAAGGACTCGCAGCGCAAAGAAAACAACCTATATGCTAGATGCAAGGAAGCCGAAAAGGCTTTTACGGAGGATCCCTCTGAGGAGAATAGGTTACGATGGCTCTCTACGGGGAGATTGTATATGATGCATTTGGAAGAGAAGAGTAAAACACAAACTCTTCTTCCTTAAACAACAGGCGTTTGAGATGGGTAATCAGGCTGGCAAGTTGCTTGCACATATTGCGCGTAGCAACACTATGTCCCCCCAGTACTCTGCATACGTGATGCTGATGGGCACGTCGCTGAGTCGGTAGATGGCAGGCATTCTGACGTGTTTCCATAACTTTTATCAAGATTTGTATAGGTCAGCTGCAACATATACTGAGCAAGATCTGGAGGCATATCTCCGAGAGGTGTCTCATGCTCGGCTAGGAGACCTAGACAGAGGTCTAATGGAGGAGGATGTCATGCTGGAGGAGATTACACAAGCGATCAGTGATCTCCCGGTAGGGAAAGCGCCAGGCCCGGGTGGCATCCCGATTGAGGTCTATTCTAAATATGTAGATGTTCTGGGACCACAGTAGTTGAACTTGTACAATGCCGCACGTTCTTGCGGATCCTTGGCGGACTCTCTGTATGATGCCACAATAGTGGTGATTCTGAAGCCTGACAAGAACCCGTTGGATTGTGGATCTTATCGTCCAATTTCTTTTCTGAACTTGGATTATAAAACCCTGACCAGAATTTTGGCTAATCGCTTAAATAAAGTGATTACGTCAGTAGTCCACACAGACCAGTCCGGCTTCATTCCAGGCAGATCCACCTCCGATAATATATGGAGGGCACAGGTAATTGCACAGATTGGGGTATCAGAGAAGGCACGGTGGGCTATGGCTTCTTTGATAAAAAAGGGCCAAGGCCTTCGACTCAGAATGGTCGTTCTTATTGACCGTGCCTAGGCGCTTTGGCTTTGGCTCCAGGTTTATTAAATGGATAGAGATATTGTACAAGAGCCCCACAGCCAATATTCAACTCAATATATACTTTGACACATTCCCCCTCCACAGAAGCACAAGTCAGGGTTGTCCTCTGTCGCCTTTACTATTTGCTGTAGCAATAGAACATCTGGCAGGACCAGGTATATGCGGGTATCAACATGGGAGGCAGGGAGGACAGAATAGGATTATATGTGGATGACCTAATACTCTTTATGTCTGACCCAGAGGTGACTCTGCCTAGAGCGATATCGATTGGGCCAAGTCAGCCATTATGCCTCTCTGGTCTCATGATTGGCCTTCTCATCGCCATAACCTGCTGGTGGTTGACCGTTTCAAATATCTAGGGGTAATAATCAGGGCTGTGGAGTCGGTAGATAAATGGTCCGACTCCAACTCCGACTCCTCAGTTTTTGGTACTCCTTTGTATTTAATATGCAAATGTCATTACCATGTCATTACCACAGAACTACTGGCTAGGAAGCTGCTGCCTTCTCCTTTGTGTGCTGATCTTCTGCTGAAGATAGGGCAGTGGGAGGATCCAAGAAGGGTCAGGGGAAGGGGCATTTATTGTAAAACATGATTTCCCTAGTAGAATCCCATAGTCATGTTTAAAGTTGAAGCTAACAATCGCGTTTACAAGTTTTTATAGCCTTAGCTGAATGACACCAGTTTTTCAAATGGTTTACAGCTTCAGTCTTGAACCATTGACTATCCATTCCCTTCACGTATACAAGTGTCTAGTCCTGCAAAAAACATTTACTTAATCAGTTATCAGTAAGAGGCCAGGTTAACCATGGGCGTTGCATTCCCTGTAACAGCGGAACACAACACAATGGAAAGTATAAGTATTGCCGCTCCTTAACTGTGCATTGCGTGCCATATAGTGAAGCATATGAAAAGCATGCTTCTTCATGGTTACTTAACGTGTTCGTTTTGCGGTAACGTGACGCACTGCATGCATTGGCCTTTATTCTTACAGTAGAGAAGTACCGTATTTTTCGCAAAAGTGGGGGAAAAATAGCAGTGCGTCTTATGGGGCGAATGCTACGACCGTCCAGTGAATAGGCTGAGAGGGAGGAGGGGCTGGGGGCCGGCATCTGTTTCTGTAATGGCAGCGGGGCCCGATGCAGTCACTGTATTCTACTACACCGGGCCTCGCTCACTGAAGTATACAGTAATCATATCCAACTTGTGGGTATTGTTAAAGTATTCCAATCATCTTAAAAACTTCTTGGCAGTCAGGAGGCCGGGTGGGTGCTCGTAGCGTAGCTCACTACGTCACGCGCCTGCTCCGCCCACTTTATGAATGAAGCAGGCACCGGGCCCCGCTGCCATTACAGAAACAGATACCGGCCCCCATTCACTACACAGGGACACTGTTATGGGGGGGATCTGTGGATGACACATAAGATAACATGCTATATATGTGCCACCCACAGATGCCCCCATAACAGTGTCACCCACAGATGCCTCCATAACAGTGTCATCCACAGACCACCATTAGTTCAAAACCCACCAAAAGCACACCTTTTGGTTAAAAATATATTTTTTCTTATTTTCCTCTTCAAAAACCTAGGTGCGTCTTATAGGGCGAAAAATACGGTAATTAATTATAACTTTTTGTGAATTGGGACATTTAAACTTGCTTTATTTTATTTTTATTCCAATTTAAATCTAGCAGGTGTCGGAGTCGGTTCATTTTTTGCCGACTCCAACTCCAGGTACCCAAAATTGCCTCCGACTCCACAGCCCTGGTAATAATTACAAAAGAACCACATTTGTCTTACACACTGAATATTGAGTCCCTAGAATCCGTATTTCAGGAAAAGATCAAAACCTGGGGAGCCCTCCCATTGTCCATCTTGGGAAGTGAAAATTGTGTTATTACCTAAAGGTCTATACCTTCTGTCACATGCCTGCACTCCAGTACCCCTTTTTTTTTGTTTTTTTTTATCGCATTCATGCCCTGATCGCCTCCTTTGTTTGGGGCAAGGCTAGAAGGAAACTCTCACTCTCGGTGCTACAGAGATCGAACATGCAGGGAGGAGCCTCCCTTCCCGATTTCTTCCTTTACTTTATAGCTAGTCAAATGCGGTTCTTGAAGCACCAGATTGTAAATGCGCACTGCCCAATGCTGACTTTTATCCGCATGATGCATGATCATTTACGAATGAACACGCTGGGGCCCGTTTTGGAGGGCTCCAGCTCTTCACGCACACGTCTTCTGCCACTACACAGACTGGCACATCAAGCTTGGAAGGCCTCTAAGCTTAACACATATACAGATCTACCTGATGCAGTCCCGATTTGGGATAACTATGTTTCCCCACTTGGCATTGTTGGAGGGGGTTGCCGACTGGAGATGCCACGGAGTTCTGACCCTGGGAGACGTGTATGGGGGGGGGGGGGGGGGGGGGTCAGCTGCGCTCCTTTACACAAATCCAAGAGAAATTTGAGGTATCTTGCACGCTATTCTATAGGTATCTTCAATTAAGACATGCACTGCAGGCTCAGTTCCAGGGTGCGAGGAGAGGCATATCCAACTATCCCATCATTGGAGTGTTAAGGGTCAAAGGGCATTATTTCTGCGCTGTATACACACTTGCTCAACTATCGCATGAATGTGTCCCCATTGACGGTTGAGAATAGGTGGAGGCTGGCTATTCCTTCTTTATCTTCTGAGGATTGGTATGAGGCTCTATCAGTCCCAATGAAGGTATCCCCTTCCATTAATAAGCTGGTTCAACTATTCATACTGCACCGCAGCTACCTCACTCCCCCCAGGCTACACAAAATGGGATGTCTCACCCATAACAGGTGTCACAGGTGCGAGAATGAAAATGCTGATTTTTGGCACATGATCTGGGAATGCAAGATAATTCGTCAATTCTGGACATTCGGTGTTAGAGGTTCTCTCCACCATGGTCTTTCTGGGGGAGGCTTTGTTTCTCGCCAGGAAGGCCATAGCTATACGATGGATGGGGGATAGACGTCCTACACTAGGGCAATGGATTTCTCTAGTAAATCACACAGTCTCTATGGAGAACTTTGTTTTTAAGCACAGAGGGTGCCCACAGAAGTTTCAAAAGGTATGGGGAGAGTGGTGCTCATCCCCGTTAACTCTGCGCACAACACAAAAGTACTCAGCGGCCGATGATTAGGCCTGACAACCCAATTGTTCTTTAGTCAGCTCTTTCTGTTCGTAGCATATGCTGTCCCTTTTACCTCCGTAATTTTATTGTATCCTCACCTTAATTGATCTGTTACAATGTTGATGCTCAATATGTACTAAATTCCATGTAACTGTGACATTCTTTGAGGCCCCTGCGTGGGCAAACATTATGCTTTATCTAAACCATACTTGTGCTGTTTACTCCTAATAAAACGAGTTAAAAAAATAAATAAAAACGTGGCCCCAAGACAGCGAAAACCGAAATTGAAATATCAATATATTTAGGCGAGTTAGTAGATGGGGGAAAGACAAGAAGTTAAGTTTTTGAGAGGTTCAGTTTTAGATACAGAGAGGACATGATGTTAGAAACAGCTGCCAGACAATTACTGGTGTTTTGAAGTAAAGCAGGGGTGATGTCAGGGGACGAAGTGTATAGTTGGGTGTCGTCAGCATAGAGATGGTATCGAAAGCCAAATCTACTAGAAGTCTATCCGATGGGGGCTGTATAGAGGGAGAAGAGTAGAGGACCTAGTACTGAGCCCTAAGGAACTCCAACAGGAAGAGGAAGAGCCAGTGAATGATACACGGCCAGAGAGATCGGAAGAGAACCAAGAGAGTGCAGTGTCCTAAAGGCCAATTGAGTGGAGCATGGTGAGGAGGAGTTTATGGTCTACGCTATCGAACGCTGCAGAGAGATCCAGCAGAATCAGTAGTGAATAGTCAGTTTTTTTGTTTGTTTTTTGCTGTTACATCTGGTGGCATTAGAAGCAGAGCTCATTTGCATTCCTTTATTCCCAGAATACCCGAAGAGCATTTATGTCCTATAAAGCTCCTGATGCCGATTAGGGCGCTCTCTCCCCAAGAAGAGATAGTACCCCCAACAGGGGTGAAGAAAGTAGAGAAAAAAAACACCTGTTTTATAAAAATAAAAAAATAAAAAAGTTTCCCCTCGTCAGGCCATATTTAACCACCTCAGCTCCCCTAGCTTAAACCCCCTTAATGACCAGACCACTTTTTACAATTCTGCACTACACTACTTTCACGGTTTATTGCTCAGTCATACAACTTACCACCCAAATTAATTTTACCTCCTTTTCCTCTCACTAATAGAGCTTTCATTTGGGTGTATTTCATTGCTGCTGACATTTTTACTTTTTTTGCTATTAATCGAAATTTACAGATTTTTTTTTTACATATTACATTTTTCACTTTCAGTTGTAAATTTTTTTAAAAAAAACCTACATTTCTATAAACATATTTCTCTAAATTTATTGTTCTACATGTCTGATAAAAAAAAAATGCAAAAAGTGTATATTTATTGGTTTACGCAAAAGTTATAGCATTTACAAACTATGGTGCAAAAATGTGAATTTCCGCATTTTGAAGCAGCTCTGACTTTCTGAGCACCTGTCATGTTTCCTGAGGTTCTACAATGGCCAGACAGTACAAACACCCCACAAATGACCCTATTTCGGAAAGTAGACACCCTAAGGTATTCACTGCTGGGCATAGTGAGTTCATAGAACTTTTTATTTTTTGTCACGCGTTAGTGGAAAATTATGATATTTTTTTTTCCCCCTTACAAAGTCTCATATTCCACTAACTTGTGACAAAAACTAAAAACTTCCATGAACTCACTATGCCCATCACGAAATACCTTGGGGTGTCTTCTTTCCAAAATGGGGTCACTTGTTGGGTAGTTATACTGCCCTGGCATTTTAGGGGACCTAATGCGTGAGAAGTAGTTTGAAATCCAAATGTGCTAAAAATGCCCTGTAAAATCCTAAAGGTGCTCTTTTGAATTTGGGCCCCTTTGCGCACCTAGGCTGCAAAAAAGTGTCACACATGTGGTATCACCGTACTCAGGTGAAGTAGGGCAATGTGTTTTGGGGTGTATTTTTACATATATCCATGCTGAATGAGAGAAATATCTCTGTAAAAGACAACTTTTCGCTTTTTTTTTATACAAAGTTGTCGTCATTTTACAGAGATATTTCTCTCGCCCAGCATGGGTATATGTAAAAATACACCCCAAAACACATTGACCTACTTCTCTTGAGTACGGCGATACCACATGTGTGACACTTTTTTGCAGCCCAGGTGTGCAAAGGGGCTCAAATTCCAATCAGTGGGATTTGGAAATAACCAGAATTAGACCGCACTGCTGTGTGAGTTTACCCGGATGGGTGCTCTCAGCCCACAGATTCACCCAATCTATAAGCTAAAACAATATTTCAAAAGGAAGGGCTGGGCACTCTCTATATCTGGAGTAGGTGGTACTTTATTGAATAAAATGCTATAATATCTAAAATAGCAATACAATCAATAACAGGTCTGGCCAGACTAAAATATGACAAACAGTACCTATAGACACAAAAACAATTCAAAAATTTATTAAGAACACAATATTCCTATAAAAGACAATGGTTGTTTTTTGATCTAATGTCCAAAATTTTGCATAAATAATCACAAGATAAAAAGTGGCATTATATTCGAGATTATTTCTTAATATTCGATCCAATTTCCAGAATTATACATATAATCGTGAATTATCCAAATATTTTCTGTATAATTTTTAGTCTGTTTAGTAGGCAAACTGCAATATCGAGAAATGTCTTCAAATAGGACTATGTATCGATTATATTTTTCATCGCAAATACTAATTCCATCTCAAATTGTATTGATTATTACTCACGAAACAGATGTACGTAGGCGGATCCAATCGACAGTCTGCGGCGTCCCGCGTGGTAATTCAAGTCCGATCTTCCACTGCTGCTTATTCACGTGAGTATCGACTTTACATGGAACAGTAATATACGACTTATGCAGAAATTTCGACAACAAATGTCCTTTGCCGTTCTCTTCAACAGGTTCAGGTTTTCACTTACTGGCGCCAGTAGCTCCTTTATATTTCACAGCTGCACATAGTAACACTGAAAGCATTTTGAAGACGGATCCGTCTTCAAATGCTTTCAGTACACTTGTGTTTTTCCGGATCCGGCGTGTAATTCCGGCAAGTGGAGTACACGCCGGATCCGGACAACGCAAGTGTGAAAGAGGCCTTATGCAGAAATTTCGACAACAAAGCAATTCAAGTCCGATCTTCCGCTGCTGCTTATTCACGTGAGTATCGACTTTACGTGGAACAGTAATATACGACTTATGCAGAAATTTCGACAACAAATGTCCTTTGCCGTTCTCTTCAACAGGTTCAGGTTTTCACTTACTGGCGCCAGTAGCTCCTTTATATTTCACAGCTCCACAAATGCATGCGGTGTGCCCTCGATAATCTTTCTCCAAAATGTCCAAAGCTGCGAAAGCTGGTGGTCTTTGTGTTGAATAGGGGGGTCCAGTACCAAACTCGTTTCGGGGCTCTAAGTGGCCCCTTCCTCAGTGGTTGACCCCCCCTCCATAATGCCTCTCCTTTTATAGGAGGATTAGAGACATGCAAAATGGGAAATGGATCTGGTTTTCCTCAAACTAATGGATTTTTATCATGGAATCCATTTGGATCAAACATTATTTTACAATAATCTTCATTATGCAAATTCTATGAGTTCTGTTGATCATATTGCACCAAAAAACGCAAAATACCAGAAAAACGCATATGCGGTATTAATGCGTTTTCATTGAAAACATTTGTTTGAAATATATTAATACATAAATACCCCATATATATCCCAAAATGTATATAAAAATGTGTAGAAATACATAAAAATATATAAAAGTCATATAATTGATACCTTCATGTTGATACATTGTGGGTCCTATATTCCTATTTCGTACAACGGTGAGGAGATATCTCCGTTGAGACCCACTTTAATTTATGGTGAGGTCTAAAAAGTCTTAAGAACAATTAAGATAAAAAAAAAAAAAAAATAAGAAAAATTTAAAAAATAAAATAAAATTTGTAAGAACTATATATAGCATATAATGGCTTCCTGCTGGCATGAGGTGTTTAAAGTTGAATTTATAGGGTCCGCAAGATGGATAGGAGCTCCTTTTTTGATGATAGTACTGTGCCCCAAAAAAGGAATGTTGATGACCAGGTGAGGATGATATTACCATATAATGAATAATATGTGAAAATCCAAAAGATCATCAGAAAACACTGGCACATGGTCTAGAAAGACAAGATTATTGGAGCCATGATGCCAGAATACCCATTGATTTTTTTTGTACGAAGGCCCCAAATTTGGGCATCAAGGTAGCTCCATCCATTAAATCTAGAACGAAGAAAATCACAAACTATACAAAAATGGGCTGATATTAAAAGGTTTTTTCAGGTGTGGACAGTGCAATAATTGCAAGTCCACGACCTTGGGGCCCCCCCCCCCCCCCCCAAAAAAAAACAATGGAGATAACAGACTTCAAATGGGCATAAACATATGATAAAAATTCTTTAATCTTGTGATTCAAGTGACGTTATTTACATCATTGAATGCCCTTGTAGACGACAATACATTGGGAGAACCAAGAGGTTATTAAAAAAAAAGAATAGCGGAGCATATTGCTAAGATCAAAAAGGGCTTCGAAAATCATTCGCTTTCGAGTCATTTTAAAAGTGTGCACAATCAGGATCCTTCAGGTCTCAAGTTTGCAGCCCTTGAAAATATACACAAGGATTGGAGGGGAGGAGACCACATTGGCAGGATGTCGAGAGCGGAGACAAAAGATTTTTAAATTCGACACACTCCTGCCAATGGGGTTGAATTCCGAATTTGAACTGTTTGGCATCTTGTAGGGTTGATCTGGGGTGGGTGCAACCGGTTAACTAGGGACCGTACCATATTTAATGGTGGCCGGTCCCTCTTTGCCGATGACACTCACCCGTATCATACGACATTCAACTTTAAACACCTCATGCCAGCAGGAAGCCATTATATGCTATATATAGTTCTTACAATTTTATTTTATTTTAATTTTTTTAAATTCAAAAATCTTAATTGTTCTTAAGAATTTTTAGACCTTGCCATAAATTAAAGTGGGTCTCAACGGAGATATCTCCTCACCGTTGTACGAAATAAAAATATATAAAAGTCATATAATTGATACCTTCATGTTGATACATTGTGGGTCCTATATTCTTATGTATTTATACACATTTTTATATACATTTTGGGATATATATATATAAGGTATTTATGTATTAATATAGTTCATACAAATGTTTTCAATGAAAATGCATTACTACCGCATATGCGTTTTTCTGATATTTTGCGTTTTTTGGTGCAATATGATCCACAGAACTCATTGAATTTGCATAATGAAGATTATTGTAGAATAGTCTTTTTTTTTTTTTTCTAACTTTCTTTATTCAGATGTATAAAGCATATCGTTGCATATTACAGAAGATATAAAACATGGAATATATAACCATTATCCATATCAGATACTTTCACATACATCTTTTTATGTCATTAGTTTACATCATTAGACAATCTTACAGTCAAAACATTAAACATATCTCCCCCCCCAACATCTGCTGCTCCTAACAATCTCATTACTCCCTCCTTGCTTCTACTACATGATATTATCTATGACTACACACTCAGATCTCTAATAATCCCAGCTTGCCCTTCACCTTCGCTTCTAAATACCACTTGGTTAGCTCAAATGGTGTCATTAACTCTTTTATTTCTTCCCTTGTCAAGGTATGTTCAATCAGTTTCCTCCATTTTTTCATGAACTTTGCTATTGCCTTCTCCTTGTTTTTACCCGCTTCTAATCTTTCCAAATAGAGCATCCTTTTTGTCAGTCCTATTACTTCTTCTCTAGTGGGTAAAGTAGTTACCAGCCAATGTCGCAAAAGGCATTTTTTCGCCGCCATGAGGACTATATGTATCCCCAGTTACGCTACCCCTTTTCCTTGTGAGATATCCTGGCCCACTGGAATATATTGAAATATGCACTGTTGGGGGATCTGCGTTCATCTCTACCTCCCATATCTCTTTAATCAAAGATTTTAAGTCATCCAATAATGGCTTAATGCGTTGGCAACTCCAAAGACCATGCAAAAGATCTGCTTTAGGTTGCGAGCATTTAGGGCACTCCCTAAGATAGTGTGCTGGGGCATTAGAATATGAGAGATTGTATGCATATGTAGCTTTATGCAGGATCCTAAATTGTGATTCTCGCCACTGCTCACTATGAATTGCTTTTCTAATACACTATATAGTGTTTTTAGTGGAGAAAAGAGTAATGTTTGATCCAAATGTTTTTGAGGAAAACCAGATCCATTTCTCATTTTGCATGTCTCTAATCCTCCTATAAAAAGAGAGGCATTATGGAGGGGAGGTGAACCACTGATGATGGAGCCACTTAGAGCCCCGAAACGCGTTTGGTGCTGGACCCCCCTATTCAACACAAGGACCACCAGCTGTCGCAGCTTTGGACATTTTGGAGAAAAATTATCGAGGGCACACCGCATGCATTTGTGGAGCCGTGAAATATAAAGGAGCTACTGACGCCAGTAAGTGAAAACCTGAACCTGTTGAAGAGAACGGCAAAGGACATTTGTTGTCGAAATTTCTGCATAAGTCGTATATTACTGTTCCACGTAAAGTCGATACTCACGTGAATAAGCAGCAGCGGAAGATCGGACTTGAATTGCTTTGTTGTCGAAATTTCTGCATAAGGCCTCTTTCACACTTGCGTTGTCCGGATCCGGCGTGTACTCCACTTGCCGGAATTACACGCCGGATCCGGAAAAACGCAAGTGTACTGAAAGCATTTGAAGACGGATCCGTCTTCAAAATGCTTTCAGTGTTACTATGGCAGCCAGGACGCTATTAAAGTCCTGGTTGCCATAGTAGGAGCTGGGAGCGACATACTTACAGTCCGTGCGGCTCCCGGGGCGCTCCAGAATGACGTCAGAGCGCCCCATGCGCATGGATGACGTGCCATGCGATCACGTAATCTATGCACCTGGGGCGCCCTGACGTCACTCTGGAGCGCCCCGGGAGCCGCACGGACGGTAAGTATACTGCTCTTTACCATGGCAGCAACTTTACCATGGCTGCCAGGACTTTAGCGTCCCGGCAGCCATGGTAACCATGCTGAAAAAGCTAAACGTCGAATCCGGCAATGCGCCGAAACGACATTTAGCTTAAGGCCAGATCCGGATCGATGCCTTTCAATGGGCATTCATTCAGGATCCGGCCTTGCGGCAAGTCTTCAGGATTTTTGGCCGGAGCAAAAAGCGCAGCATGCTGCGGTATTTTCTCCGGCCAAAAAACTTTCCTGTCCGGAACTGAAGACATCCTGATGCATCCTGAACTGATTTCACTCCATTCAGAATGCATTAGGATAAAACTGATCAGGATTTTTCCGGCATAGAGCCCCGATGACGGAACTCTATGCCGGAAGAAAAGAACGCAGGTGTGAAAAAGCCCTAAGTCGTATATATTACTATTCCACGGTAAAGTCGATACTCACCTGAATAAGCAGCAGCGGAGGATCGGACTTGAATTACCACGCGGGATGCCGCAGACTGTCGATTGGATCCACCTACGTACATCTGTTTCGTGAGTAGACAATACAATTAGAGATGGAATTAGTATTTGCGATGAAAAATATAAATCGATACATAGTCCTATTTGAAGACATTTCTCGATGTTGCAGTTTGTCTACTAAACAGACTAAAAATTATACAGAAAAAATTCGGATAATTCACGATTATATGTATAATTCTGGAAATTGGATCGAATATTAAGAAATAATCTCGAATATAATGCCACTTTTTATCTTGTGATTATTTATGCAAAATTTTGGACATTAGATCAAAAAACAACCATTGTGTTTTATAGGAATATTGTGTTCTTAATCAATTTTTGAATTGTTTTTGTGTCTATAGGTACTGTTTGTCATATAGGACTTTATTCAATAAAATACCACCTACTCCAGATATTGAGAGTGCCCAGCCCTTCCTTTGAAATCAAATTCCAATGAGTACCTTTTAGGAGGGCCCTAAAATGCCAGGGCGGTATAAATACTCCACATGTGACCCCAATATTGGAAAGAAGACACCCCAAGGTATTCCGTGAGGGGCATGGAGATTTTTTATTTTTTTTGGCACAAGTTAGAGGAAAATTATATTTTTTTGTTTTTTCTCGCAAAGTCTTCCTTTCCACTAACTTGTGACAAAAAGTTCAATCTTTCATGGACTCAATATGCCCCTCAGCGAATACCTTGGGGTGTCTACTTTCCAAAATGGGGTCATTTGTGGGGTATTTATAATGCCCTGGCATTTTTGGGGCCCTAAAGCGTGAGAAGAAGTCTGGAATATAAATGTCTAAAATATTTTACGCATTTGAAAATCCGTGATGGGTATGGCGAGTTCATGTGAGATTTTATTTTTTGTCACAAGTTAGTGGAATATTAAACTTTGTAAGAAAAAAACTAAAAAAAAGAATTTCCGCTAACTTGTGCCCAAAAAAAAAAAAAAAAAAATTCTATGAACTCGCTATGCCCCTCAAAAGTGATCTTTTTATAGCACCGCAGCGATTTTATGGTGTTTTTGCAGTGATCAGAAAAAAACATTTTCTCTCACTGCGGTGGGGCGGACTGAACGCAAGTGTGCACACAAGATCAGGCCTGATTGGGTGAACACTGCGTTTTTTGTAGAGCCTATAGAACATGTCCTATTCTTGTCCGCAATTGCGGACAAGAAAAGGCATTTTCTATATAGTTCTGGCAATGTGCGGAGAAGAAAAGGCATTTTCTATATAGTTCTGGCAATGTGCGGCTCCCCCTTACATGGGGGGGGGGGGATGATCAATGACAGGTGGGTGATCAGGGAGTCTATATGGGGTGATCACCCCCCTGTAAGGCTCCATTCAGACGTCTGTATGTGTTTTGCGGATCCGCGAAACACATACGGATGTCTGAATAGAGCCTTACAGATAAGATTGAAAGCACATTTTTCATTAAAGGGAGTCTGTCACCTAATCCAAACCTTTTAGACCACCCAGATCAGGTTAAAGACTCCTGTGCCCTCATTACAATGGTGCCTTTGTTTGTGCTGTCCCTCGCATTGATCTTCCAAAAAAGACTTTTAAAACGTATGTTAATGAGGTTCGGCAAGTGCCCAGGGGCGGCGTTACTGCAGCAAGTGCCCAGGCCCCTGGGCAATGTGCCCAGAAAACCACACCTATTTCACCTCTCTGGCCCGCCCTCCTTTCCTATTATTACCTCCTCCTCTCCCTCACAAATCTCGCGCCTGCTAGAGGAAAGACGCTGCTGCGCCAACCCGCCCCTTCTTTGGCTTCACTGCAGTCCTCTGCAGCGGCTGGTTACTTCCTGTTCCTCTGCCCATAATGGGCACAGCAGTTCGCAGGTGCAGGACAAGTGTAAAGCGGCGCAGGAGCGAGATTTGTGAAGGAGAGGAGGAGGTAATAATAGGAAAGGAGGGGGGAAATAGGTGTGGTTTTCTGGGCACTTGCTGCAGTAATGCCGCCCCTGGGCACTTGCCAAACCTCATTAGCATAAGTTTTAAAAGTCTTTTTTGGAAGATCAATGCGAGGGACAGCACAAATAAAGGCACCATTGTAATAAGGGGACAGGAGTCTGTAACCTGATCTGGGCGGTCTAAAAGGTTTGGATTAGGTGACAGACTCCCTTTAAGGAAAAATGTGCTTTCAATCTTATCTTGCGGAACAATTGACCGGGGAGTGATGGATAAAAAACTATATGATTTTTTAATTAACTATTCGCCAGTGGCTACAGTATTTTATGTACTACCCAAAGTGCATAAAACTCTGGATAATCTACCGGTTTGACCCATTTTTGGCTTCGGTTAACGCAATACTATCCCCCCCTAGCAATAGTCCTGCGTCTTTCCTACTAGACACAACACATTTCTTAAAAAGCATAAAGGATCTGGAGACAGTTGGCTGGTAACAATAGATATGGTCAGTTTATACACGTCGATAGAGAACAGTAAGGGCATGGATGCTACTCTAGCTCTGCTATGTTCAAGCCATTAGTCTAAAAACCAGCAGGAATTTTTCATGAATCTGTTACAACTGGTCTTATATGAGAATCACAATTTCGTTTGGTGATGATCTTTATCGGCGCGATGTGGCCCCGCCCTACGCAAATTCGTATATGTCATCTTTTGAACAACAATTTATATATTCTCATGAGTTGTTTCATGGAAAAGATTCATTGATGACGTTTTTTTCATATGGGCGGGGCCAATCAAGTCACTCCTCCTTTTCCTTGAATAACTAAATGGGATCTGGGAGGAACTTAAATTTACTATGACATACAATAAGGAAAATGTCTCCTTTCTAGACACCGTAGTAATAAAAAATAAAGATGGAAATTTAAACACAGATCACCATAGGAAGAAAACATATAGGAATAGTATCCTGCACTATCAAAACGCTCATCCACCAGCTACAAAAAAGGCCAACCCAAGTCCCAATACATGAGAGTAGAAAAGATGGCGACAGACCCTTTAACCCAGCAGAGAAGAATGGAGGAAATGGCATCTAGATTTTTGGAGAGAAATTATCCCCCAAAATAATTATCAAAAGGTGAGGGAATCGGCGATGCAACAACAGATACAAAGTTGAACGTATAGCAATTATACACAAATACCATTCCTTTAACCATTGCATAGATAACATACTCCATAAACACTGGCATGTATTGGGAAGAGCGTATCCAGGCCAGGAGTTAAGGAGTTTCAGAATACACCACTCATTTGTAACAAACGAAATTCCAACTTTAGAAATCAGTTGATACATGCAGACATGGGAAGTATGAGAGGAAGTCAGGTTCAGAGAACCTTGATGCAACAGAAAATCGAAACGTTCCCATGTCTGCATTGTATGCAGTGCTCCAATGTGGCAAAGGGCCCATATTTTTACCACCCATACACAGGGAAATCCTATAGGATCAGGGGTTACTACACTTGTGACACATCTAAATGTGATATATCTGATTAAATGCCCTTGCGTTTTTTTATACATGGGAGAGACCATGCAGATCATTAGAAACAGGATTTGTAAACACAAGTCAACGATTCACAAGAAAAATCTACTGCTACCGATAGACATTCTATTTCACAGTTAAAATACCAGGTGATAGAGCAGGTTTGCCCTCCACGAAGAGGAGGAGACATAAAAAATAACTTTCATTAAGGAGGGAAGCATTCTGGATCCACACTTTAGATACACTGCAGCCCAGAGTTCTAAATAGGGATTATGAAGTTATGGCATTTTAAGGTTCTTTTATCGATTCAATATTTATTGTGATATATTTTTTTCACAGGCCGCCACATTGCGATAATGGAATGATGTTTCTATATGAAACCAGAGTTCAGGTGAAATGTTTTACGCCAGGTTACACTTGTCCAATTGATTGGTCATTTGACGATGTCATAAGCATGTGATGTGATTGGATACCTTTAAAATGGAATGTATTGTCATTTGTGATATGGCCGAGGAAGGCTATATGTGCCGAAACGCGTCCCGTTAGAGGACTACTTTTTTATAATAAAGACATAAGATTCAAGCAAGCAAGGCAGCTGGGATTTTTATTTATTTAAAAAAACGCATCTGTCACCCATTGTCTTTCAATGTATTTAGTGACGGATCAGTTTTAAATTTCACACACAGCATCCAAATGGAACGGATGCATCCTTATGTGCAAAATCAAAACGTATCAATTTAATTCCAATATTGAGATCCTCTGCCAGATCTCAATACCGGAATTAACACCACAAGTGTGAAAGTAGCCCAAGAAGCAAACAACAAGTCGTATGTACCCAAAAATAGAACCAATGATAATGGAAACTCATTATAGTTCTCAGAAAATGTCTGTGCTGGCACACAGATACTGTTCAAAAGAAACATGGCAACTGTAAACCAAATCATCAAAAGCTCTGCTGCAAAGCCAAATAGTGGTGTTTACCTTCAGAATCCTGTGGCATACCCAAACAGCAGTTTAGGTCTGAATTTATGGCATTTCAGTACCTAGCAGGACCCACCTAACAACTTAAAATATTGGGCACTGAAATGGCATATCTGTGTAAAAATGACAGTTTTCACTTTGTACCACCTGCTGTGAATTGATTTTTGAAAAACACATGTGGGGTCAGATTTCTCACTACCCCCACTGGTAAATTTTGCGAGGGATGTGGTTTTTGAAAATGAGGTCACTTCTTGGAGGTTTCTTTTTATTTATTTAACCTTAGAGCCTCTGAAGTTGTCGGCCAAACTAATCCTCAAATGCACATGGTGCCATTTCTCTTCTGGACCCTGCTGTGTGTCCACACAGCACTTTACGACAACATGAGGTGTTGCTGTATTTAGAATGACTTACAAATTGTGGTGTGATTTTCTCCTGTTATCCCTAGTAAAAAGGAAATGAAAAACCTGGGCCTAAAGGGACATTTTCATTTTCACAAACCAAGATTTAGTAAATTCTATGAAATGCCTGTTTGGACAATGTGCACACCTTTAAAACATTCTTTGGAGGGTGTAGTTTCAAAAATGGGGTAATTTTTTGTTTTGTTTCCACTGTAGGAATTTCATAGTCTCTCAAAAGATTCTTGAAATATTCTTTGGGGGTCAATTTTCCAAAATGGGGTCACTCTTGGGGGGTTTCCACTGTAGAGGTGCATCAGCGGGCACAGGCAGACTGAACACTTAGTGACCCCTGAAAAAAAACAAAAACTAAAAGTTAGCCCCATGTTGTAGGTGGATCCAGTTTGACAGAAGGATGGGCTAACAGTATCTTAGTGCAGCAAAACTACAGCCCCAGCAGAACCACATACCACAATGCAGCACAATAAACTGCTTCATGTGCCACAGTATTGAACTGTATCACTGTCCTGAAGAGGGTGATACAGTTGAATTTAAGAGGGCACCTGTGAATGCCAGCCAGGTAAACAAAGTTCCTGATTCCCCTAGTATCGGACGGCCATGAAGAGGGCTCAGGCAGTACCCTGGGCATCGGCCCATCGCAAAATGTACCTGTAGGCTCTAAGAGCAGTCCATATCTGTCTGTGAAATCTGCCCTCCAAAACCCATATAATGCTCCTTCCTTTGTGAGCCATGCGGTGTGCCCATGCAGCAGTCTACGATCATATACAGAGTGTTTCTGTAAAGTGCAGAATCAGAGGATTGTTTGGTTGTGTTGTGGAAATTTTATTAGGTTGTGTATTTAATATATTGTGTATTGTCATCATGTCTCTCAGTGTCAGGGTAAACCATTGGAGCGCATATCTTCCAGTGTATGTCCTGTCACAGCTGCTGGGCGCAGAGGTCTCTGTCGGCGAATGGTCCATGTGCTAAGCACTGGGCTGTGGGCCGGGGGAGACTGATGTGTTCAGCAGAGCAGTGTTTTGTTGGCTCATGTATTGCCGCCGGCTAGGGCCCCCGCGCAAGAAGTTGATTTATTGGCTTTGTGGATGCATTTGTTAAGAGAACAATATATGAAAGGAACGTGCATTTGTTGTCTCTGGAGATAATGACGCTGTACTGTAAGTAAACCTGCATGAGGATCATAGTAATTTTATTTGGCATTGATCACTGAGCAAGGCTGGATAACATTAGCTCCAGTGGTAATGGTAGGTTATAGTATACATGTGTTTGTTAGCTGGCTAGGTTATTCTTGTCTTCCTATGTCATCACTTCCTGTATCCTTGTCTTGGGCCAGCCCCTTTTACACCTTTTGTGAGCGAATAAAAGAAACAGACTGGGCAGGGAGGAGAGGAGTTGCTCAGCAAGAAGTCAAGATGGTAACACCTGGGTCTGGCTCTGACTGCGGCTGAGGGAAAGGGGGCTTACATTTCCTTACACAAAGATATTGGAGAGCAGATTACAACTATTAATATTTCTACAACAGTTAACCCTTGCTGTGTTAAACATACAGTTTATTAAAATGTAAAATCTGCAACAAAAAGACATTTTTAAATTTCTCCTCTATTTTTCTTTTATTCTTGTGGAAAACCTAAAGGGTAACAAAGTTTGTAAATTCAAATTTGAATAACTTGAGAGGCATAGTTTCAAAAATGGGGTAATTTACGGACATTCTCTATTATGTAAGCCCCTCAAAGCGATTTCATAACTAAATTGGTCCTTTCAAACAGTCATCTCATCCCGCAAAAATCATATCCGGCCAACCCAAGATAAATCGCCCAAAAACTGAAAAAAAAAAAAAAAAAAAAAACTATGGCTCTTAGACTATGGAAACACTAAAACATGATTCTTTTTGTTTCAAAAATATAATCATTGTGCAAGACTTACATAAATAAAAATATTGTATACATATTAGGTACCGCTGTGTCTGTGACAACCTGCTCTATAAAAATACCACATGATCTAACCTGTCAGATGAATGTTGTAAACAACAACAAAAAAAGGTGCCAAAAAAAGCTATTTCTTGTTACCTTGCCTCACAAAAAGTGTAATATAGAGCAACCAAAAGTCATATGTACCCTAAACTAGTACCAACAAATCTTCCACCCTATCCCGTAGTTTCTAAAATGGGGTCACTTTTTTGGAGTTTCTACTCTAAGGGTGCATCGGGGGGGGGCTTCAAATGGGACATGGTGTCCAAAAAAAAAAACTGTCTAGCAAAATCTGCCTTCCAAAAACCGTATGGCATTCCTTTCCTTCTGCGCCCTGCCCTGTGCCCGTACAGCAGTTTACGACCACATATGGGGTGTTTCTGTAAACTACAGAATCAGGGCCATAAATAATTAGTTTTGTTTGGCTGTTAACTCTTGCTTTGTAACTGGAAGAAAAATAGTAAAATGGAAAATTTGCCAAAAAAATTCAATTCTGAAATGTCACCTCTATTTGCCAATAACTCTTGTGGAACACCTAAAGGGTTAACAACGTTTGTAAAATCAGTTTTGAATACCTTGAGGGGTGTAGTTTCTAGAATGGGGTCATTTTGGGGTGGTTTCTCTCATGTAAGCTTCACAAAGTGACTTCTGACCTGAACTGGTCCTTAAAAAGTTGGTTTTTGAAAATTCTGAGAAATTTCAAGATTTACTAAACTTCTAAGCCTTGTAACATCCGCAAAAAATAAAATATCCTTCCTAAAATGATCCAAACATGAAGTAGACATATGGAGAATGTAAAGTGTAAAGTAATAACTATTTTTGGAGGTATTACTATGTATTATAGAAGTAGACAAATTGAAACTTAAAAAATTGCCAATTTTTCCAAATTTGGTATTTCTTAATACATACAAATTAATTTTATTTTACTCCATTTTACCAGTGTCATGAAGTACAATACGTGACGAAAAAAAAAAAACTCTCAGAATGGCCTGGATAAGTCAAAGAGTTTTAAAGTTATCACCACAAATTGACACTAGTCAGATTTTCAAAAAATGGCCTGGTCCGGAAGGTAAAAATGAGCCCGGTCCTTAAGGGGTTAAATTGTATCTAAAATTTTAAGCCTTTTAACGTTCTAAAAAATAAAATGACATTTAGAAAATGATGTCAACAAAAAGAGGATATGTAATGGATGGAAATACGGGGAATGTGAAGTAATACTATAACTATTTTATAAGGTATCTGTCTTAAAAGCAGATAAATTCACATTTTGAAAATTGCAACCTTTTTTTTTTTTTATAAAGGTGTAACATCAACTTAAATTGACCACTAACATGAAGCACAATATGTAATGAGAAAACAATCCAAGAATGGCTTAGGCTACTTTCACACTGGCGTTAATATTTTCCAGTATTGAGATCCATCATAGGGTCTCAATACCGGAAAAAAAACGCTTCCGTTTTGTCCCCGTTCATTGTCAATAGGGACAAAACGTAACTGAACAGAACGGAATGCTCCAAAATGCATTCCGTTCATATACCAGAGAGAAAACCGCAGCATGGAGTTCATGACGGATCCCTCTAGGCTATGTTACAGAGGATACAAACGGATCCGTTCATAACGGATGCATATGTTTGTATGATCAGTAACGGAAGCGTTTTTTGCTGAACCCTGCCGGATCCAGCAAAAACGCTAGTGTTAAAGAAGTCCTTAGATAGGTAAAAGTGTTCCAAAATTATTACCACATAAATTGACACTTCAGATTTGCGAAAAATTGGCTGGTCAAGAACAAGGCGGCGACAACTTGCCCAGGGTAGAATGTGAAAGTTCTATTTTGGTCTCATTTGTCCACAATACATTGTTCCAATAGCCTTCTGTCCTGTGACCTCGAGGATTAATTTACACCTTACTCTTAGCATGATGTTTCTTGGTTGCTCACTCCTGGGGAGAGTAATAATGTACAAATGCCCACTATTTGTACAAATCTTTTGTACTTGTTTGTAGATTTTTAAGTCCAAACTCATCAGCCTGATGAGCATAAACAACTTTTCTTCAGAGGTCCTTCGAAATCTTTCTTGTTTGTGCCATGATTTTTTCACATATGTGTTGTGTAGATCAAATATCTCTGTTCTTTATATACAAGTCACCCACTCACACCCGATTGCCATCCCATTGATTGTAAATACTTGACTCTAATTTCACCTTCAAATTATCTGCTAATCATAAAAGGTTCACATACTTTAGCCACTCACCCAAGTAATATTGCATCATTTTCATCAATAAATAAATGAACAAGTCTAATTTTTGACTCATTTGTTTGAATTGGTTATCTTTATCTACTCTACAGTTAAGGCCTCATGCACACGACAGTGTTTTTTCTCGGTCCGCAAAACGGGGTTCCGTTAGTCCGTGATCCGTGTCCGTTTTTTTTTTTTTTTGGGCGGACCGTCAAAAATTAAGGAATTGTGAAAAAAATGAAATTTTACTATCTCCACCCAGGATACTGGTATAAATCAAGGGCACCCGAGTATGCATTTGTGGCCATTTTCTGTAGTCTTTCCAGAGTACAGAGGTTATTTTGGCTGCTTCTCTTTGCTGCATCACCATGTCTGATTCTGAGAATGAGGTCTTGCTGCATTGGCTGGTTTCTCGGCGTTGGGGACAGCGCACTCCTTTGATGGATGAGAAACAGTGTCAAAGACGACGATTTTGGGTCCATCCGATTGTTTCACAACGTTACCGGAAAGGACACTTCCATACCCTATACCAAGATCTGCGACTGCATCCAGAGAAGTTCTATTCCTTCTGTCGGATGTCAGTGGGTACCTTTGATAGCTTGCTGTCATCTCTACGTACTGTCCTTACCTTTATGACACCAATATGAGGCGCAGCATTTCTCCTGAGGAAAGGCTCATCGTCACGTTGAGGTAAGCAATATTTTCAAATTAAATTATCACCAGTAATGTGCACTGCTTCTGTCAGGGATAACATGTGCTACAAAATGGCTGCTGTTAGACATGTGCTTCTGTTTGCTGAAGCAACTTTTCTTTGCCCCTAATGTTTTCTTGAAATATTTATCTTGGTTTTGTTTTATACCATTAATCCCTACCACATAACCTCCCAATATTGTTGGTTTTTAGTTTTTTAGTCCAAATTTCCAAATTGAGTTCATCTAACGGACTCCAGACACTCTGCACTAGTTTTTCCAAAAATGGTGTTTTATTCGTTCAGACAGCCATGTTACAGCAGGCTGGAGTCTGCCTGTCTGAGTGAATAAATATTCTTTTTGGAACTATTATTGGTGAGTGCAGAGGATTAGTGAAGTGTCTGTGACAATTGGGCCCCTCAGTCAGGATCCCTATCTGCATGCACCTCCCGCCCTGAAGCCTAGATACAGGTCTGTACACTATTTTGGTGGATTGTGGTGCTGCCATCCCCCTTGTTTTTTAGCTAACAACCTCCTCAGGCATAATGTTCCCATAAACATTCCATCTGTCTTATTACTTGGAGCAGTTCAAAGGGGCTTAAGTCACTTGTTGTCCCTTATACTTGTGGTACTACTGCCCACACCCCAGAAGTCGGAAAGTGTTTTGCTCCAAGCCCCCTTTTTTTTTAAAAGTATTTATTTGTGTCTATAAACGACAAAGGTCAGTGGTGGCGATCCAATTACAAGCTGAGTTTATCCAGTATTACCAAAAACACTTTTTTTAAAAAGCAAAGTGACAAAATGGCAATTTTAATAGAATTTATATAGTCCAATTTAGTTTTTATTCCATGTATTAGATCATTGTGCTATATTAGCCTGCTTACATGCAGTGCTGCCTGACCTGATCCTAGTGCGCCCTGCGCAGATGATTTTTTGCAAACTTGAAGGTAGATTGTAAAACAGAAGAATTTTTCAAGGGTGTGGGTGCCCACAGAGAGGGCCCAGAGTGCTGTCTCTGGCACCCATGCCATAGTTTTGCCACCACTGACATATGGTGTCTAATATCATGTCTTGTATGCAACATTATAAGTGATTCATGAATCTTGTTTTTTCCATTTTGATGTCCTGCTTATTTTATTTTTTTTGTCCCACAGATTCTTTGCCACAGGGAACTCATTTGCATCCCTGCATTTTGAGTTTCTTTTAGGAACCTCGACGTACGACACACCTGCCATGTCATCTGGCAGCAACTCCGAGAGACGGTGATGCTGCTGCCCAAGGGTTCGGATTGCTGAGGGCTTCCAAATTTCTGCGCAGTTTCCAAACTGCATCGGGGCAATGGATGGTAAACACATCCATGTGAAGAAGCCGCCACACTCAGGGTTCCGATACTTCAATTATAAAAAGTATTTTTCAATGGCTGTTGCTGACAGTAACTACCGGTTTATAATGGTTGATATCGGGGCCTATGGAAGCACTGTGGATGCTCGCATCTTTAGTGCTTCTAGAATGGGTGAGCGGCTTCGTGCCAACCAGCTTGCCCTGCCAGAGTCCAGAAGACTGCCCAGATATGCAAGTCCGCCGGCTCCATTTGTCATCGTGGCGGATGAAGGGTTTGCATTGACTCCCCACGTTATGCGGCCCTTTCCTAAGCGTGGTTTGGATGACTGAAGGCGTATTTTCAACTACCGGTTGACTCGTGCATGTCGGTATGTTGAGTGCGCTTTTGAGATACTGTCTAGCAAGTGGAGTGCGTTTTTGTCATCCATACAGATGGATCCGGAGAATGCTACCCTGGTGATTCAAGCTTGTGTTGTTCTGCACAACTTCACCAGGATTCACGAGGCTTCCTCTTCTGTTGACCTGGAAGATGCTCCAACGTCATCAGATTTGGGTTTGGAAAGGACCCTGCATAGACGACCTGGGACTGCAGGCATTGCAGTTCGGGAACTCTATGCAGACTACTTTTACAGCCCAGAGGGATCCTTGCCATGGGACGCTATTTTTATTTATTTTTCTAGATAGATTAATGACATTTATTGCAGTAGTTGAGTGTAGGGACTCGCAAGAGACTGAGGACCCTTGACGTGGGCTTGCGGGCTGAGTTTTTTTCGCCAGCAGATTTTTTTACGTACATATCCATACTAATGATGTTTGAATGGAACTGTGAACCCCAGTCACATCATTAGAAATGTATGTCATTGGCCAAAAAATCTTCTAATACCTCATATACACATAATACCCTTAACGTAATCTGTCCCTACCAAATAAATATTATGTTCATTGAGACCTCGTGTGCGTCTATATGTCTGTATAAATTGCATTTATGAACTGTCAATATTGTTTGGTTTAATATAAAAACAGACTTTGAAATAACATTTTTTGGTTCAATTTGTTTTATCGAACACATATCTCGAACCCATAAAGAATAATGCATTAACACATACAAATAAACATAAATAAAAAAATAAAAAAAATTAGAGATCGAACAGTTCTCTTGTAAATGGCCCTGGGTGATATTCAGCTTGTGGCCGCACGTGGCCAGGATCACTGGCCCGAGTTGCCATCCTTGTTTGAATATTGGATGGTGTTGGGCCTTGGAACCGCTAGTAGGTTGGTTGCTGTGGGAAAGATGGGCCAGGAGGTTGCATCGGAGGCTGGTGAGTAGCCGGGGTCAGGAACATGAGGAGCAATATTTAAGACTCTCCGCCGGAGGTCATTGATTTCTGTCAAGAGGTCTCCTTCATAATTTGATGCATACATTTGAATGACCATGGCCAGTGCTGCCACGCATTCGGGATGTTTGGCCGCAGGAACTTGACGGAAAATATTTGCTAGGCCCCTCAGTGTAGACCCCTCAATGCCGTCACTCCTCCTCTGGGCACGGAATTCAATAAATCGGGCATCTATAGCCTCACGAGTTTCTTGCCCAGAGGAAGTTTGAGGGACATTGCAGCGTCTCCTGAGCTGTGGCTGCGGGGTGATCTTGAGGCCTCAGCCTGGGATGGCTCGTCTGGCTCCAGAGCTGGCGTTGGTGCAGGGCTGGTGGCCGGAGAAAATACTGGCGAAATTTCGCCACTCAATGCCTCCTCTGAGTCTTCGGCCTGTTCCAGACTGTCCACAGTACTGTATTGGAAAATGACATGAAAACATTAATTACCAAATTTGACTACAACCGTTCCAAAATGACATTTGTTTAACCTCTACAAAACAACTTTGTGTGAACCAGATATACTTGGCGCCTACATCTCAAAATTTAAACTCTGCAATGGCCTTTTTCAAAGTTATTTGCAAACCCAATATTTAATTTGGTCTTATATATTTTACAAGGTCAATTAGCTTACAATGCAAAATTTCAAAGTACTGAAACCTATGATTGCCTGTGGAATCGGGGAAGCACAAAACAAGGTATACACATTCATGGACCAAAATCAGTGCTGATATTCAGACCGCCTCATCTATATAGGGACTGCTTTGAAATGCCAACCATCTTGATGTAATGCTAATTGTAGAATTCCAAAATTGTGAAAAATTGCAAATTAGCACGCAGCACAAGGCCATTTTGGTAGTAGCAGCTACAATTCAGCAGTATGGACACTGTTGGCGCATCATTATGCTCTATTTTTATAAAGTGGTTTCAGTTTATTTTTTAGTCTTTATTAATAATTTTGGGAATAAAAACTATAAGCAGAGGTTTGGATCTGAAAAAAATAAATAAATAAAAATAAAGGAACTGTCATTTAAGTTCCACAGAGGTACTTAAACCTAAAACCGCCATATTTAAATTTGCATGCATGTCCCATCAATTACAAAATATACACCAAGCTTTAAAAAAAAAAAAAAGGCTGCGCTATTCTGTGCCTCACAAAAACAGGCATCTAGTACAAATTTTAACATTAATACCAATATACGTGAGCTTTGCTGAAAAATGGTGCCAGTCTGGGAAAATAAATATACAGGAGGTGGCATATGCGCTCTGCACATGTCGTGTCATCATACTTCTTCGTCATCGATGGGGGATGGTGTTACTAACCCACACCAAAGAATAGGTTCGCACACACCATGGAAAAAGTTTGACAATTGTTCAACGCCCATGGACGTTACTCTAGGGCAGTGGTGGCGAACCTCTGGCACGGGTGCCAGAGGCGGCACTCCGAGACCTATCTGTGACACTCGGCCCCTGGCAAAAGTCTATGGGGTATCAATATGCCTTTTAGACTTTTCACGCCATACATCAGCGCCGGGCACGCTATGAACAGCACAGGCAGAACACTGAATGCAGGCAGGCTATTCCAGCTAAATGATAAAGTCCATGGAAGATATACTATATTGGACTGCGGCATTTTTGAGAAAATGACGTGTGTGTAGTTTGCAAAAAATAATGGGTTTAGGGTTGCAGATTTGGCACTCGGTCTGGAAAAGATTCACCATCACTGCTCTAGGGGGTGCTAAGGTACCAGTCACTTATGGCCCCAGGAGCCTGAGGTGGCTGAAATACACTTAAACCACATTAGAAGACACACAATGCACTGAGGGAGGTGGGCCAAAGCTGAACTCTTGCACCAGGCCACATGAGCCGTTAGATATGCCCCTGGCAGCGCCACACTACTCATTTTTGGGTCAAACACTATGGCATAATTTTAAATTTGGTAGTAATAAATAGCCGGAGAAACACTTTTTAGTAACATCAACAAGACTTACGGCCTCAAATCCATGACCGGGCAAAGACACATCAATTGTTGGGTGTACAGATATAGCCGTTTCTTCGAACCACCTTCTCCACTGCGGCCTTGTGAATTCAGTTCACCCCGAAACTGGTCCCTGCAGCTGTTCCAGCGCGTTTTAGTTTGCTTGACAAAAAAAGAAAGAAAATTATATTATATATATATATATATATATATGTATATATAAATTGGTGGAAACATAAGCCCGTTTAAAATATTAAAAAATATCAAGAGAAATAGAAAAAGGCAAAATTTAAATAAATAAAAAAATGGAAACTGAGAAAAAAATTTAAGAAAAGGACAAATTTTTAAAGCACATGGTACTGTACTGCAGGTGTAGGGATACTAATGAACAATAAGTTCAGGAAGGAGGAGATTAGTTGTGCAAGCCATTTGTCCTTCATGAATTTCGAATATGACATTGAGAGAACTAAATAAGATGCTCAATTATAAAAGGGACATGAAAAAAAAAAAGTGCACATACAGGATTGTGACAGTAGTACTGTTTGCTGTAGCAAAGGGAGACTCCACCATTTATCCGAAAAGATATGGGGTATAGCATTTAGTGCACGACAGATCCATAAATCATGTTTAGGTTGGAAGCCAAATGAAGCTGGACCACAAACAAAAATTTCGGCAGAACGCATGGAAATTATAACATAACTTTATAGGGACAGACTAAGCAAGGACAGTACAATTACATTGCTGGCACTTACCTAAAGATGCACGGCCACGGCCATCTGCTTTGGCCCATTCTTCACGCCTCATGTGACGGGCCACCTGCTCCCACGCAGCATCTTCGCGGACGCGGTCCTGGTTATTCCGGGAACGTGTGTCCCACAGTTCTGGCCTCTCCTGCACCAGACATATTAGTTTGTCAACATTCCACCTTGGCATTTTGGATAAAAGCAAAGAGGAAAATGGCACCAAAGATAAAGGACAGTAGACAGACAGAAATGTCTCCCCAGTCTGAAAATTCTCCTCAGGTGCCTAGCAATTTGCATATCCTGTTTATTCCTGTATCTGTTTTTTATTTTATTGGCACAAGTTTTGGTTGACAATTTTGCCATGGCCAACAAGAGAAATAAAACGGACGCGGACGACAATCGGATGGGCTTCCGCGTTTTTCCACGGACCCATTGACTTGAATGGGTCCGCAAACCGTTGGCCGTCCAAAAAATAGGACAGGTCCTATTTTTTTGACGGACAAGAAACACGGTTCACGGACGCGGATGCCAAACGGTGCATTTTCCGAGGTTTTAACGGACCCATTGAAAGACAATGGGTCCACGGAAAATGACGGAAAACGGATCAACGGACACGGAACACAACAACGGTCGTGTGCATGAGGCCTAACCCTTTGTGATACAATGGCTCAATATTTTCACCCAAAAAAAAGCCAATAGAAAATATGATTTTTAGCAAAAAAAATGCAATCAAACAAAAAATGCCTCCAAAGGTGTACATATCCTTTAATGAACTCTAGTATGCCCTCCAAGAAATGATCAGGGTAACCCCTTTCTGCAGATCGCACCTGTAATGTGGGTTCCTTGTGTATAAAATCTTGTTTAGTGGAACAGTTTTGCCTTAGCTTAAGGTATTTTCCAACGGGTATGCCTTAAGTGGGTGGGTTTCTGTCTCTCCCTCCTCAAGAGTGAATGTGTAAACATTGATTGTCTATCCAGTCATTTATAAGGCTCTTTATGCTGGACACAGCATACCAGCAATTTGTACTGGTATTTCATTCTATACTGGCCAAATCGCCCATTACCAGAGGTGTAGTTTTGCTCACCATGTCCTGCCTCATTTGCCTTTGCCTCTTCGTAACTTCGCCGGATCCTCCGCCAGCTCAAAATGTGAGATAGTCTCCTTGTTGCCTTACAGCTAGACCTTTTTCTACGCCTGAAACAGGCGTAGAAAGTAGTAAATGAGATGGGCCACGCTCACTTTTATTTTTAGACCTTGTGTGAGCGGGGAGAAGTCGCAGATATAATATAGGCATATTTCAGCTTAATAATAAATGACGCACAGAATTTAAAGCTATATGACATCCATTGACTCCTCATAAAAACTGATTAGTTTGACGGAATAGATCCCTCATAAACCCATGCTGATACAGTGCTATACATTTATTTTCATTTAGATACTCCAGGATAGCATCTCTTGGAACACATCTCTTTACCCACAATAGATATATTAACACCTTTAACCACCGTGACGTACACGTACGTCACAGTCGTTGAGGAAATGTATAGAGTGAGCTGCTGCTATAATACAGCAGGTAGCCGGCTGCAATAAAGGGGAACAGCAACCATGCCGAACCCCATCATTTAACCCCTTAATTGTTGCGATCAACACCGATCGTGGCACCTGCCTTCCGATTAGAGGCCCGCAGTGAAATCGTGGGGCGCTGATCGGTTACCATGGTAGCTTGGATGCTGCGGAAGCCTTCCACAGCTTAACAGGTAGTGCTGTATTATGCAAATCACCCTAATAGATCACTAGGGATGAAAATGTTCTAGCCTCGAGTAGCTTGGGGGGCGTGGCCTGCTGCAGACTGAGATGGCTGCTTGGTGAAAGAGCTCCGCTTCACCATCCCTGCAAAGCGATCTTAAGCATTCTGGCAAAGGAGAATCAGAGTCACCGATCCGTATCCTACCTCAGTGACATGATGACCAGGAAGAAAGCGTCTCGCCCGGGTCTTAGACGTCTCACTGAATTCTTTTCAGCCCAGGAGCCTGATGGTGGCTTCCCGCCACTACGATCCATCTCTTCACCAGCGCGGCAGGAGAAGGAAAGCCCCTCAGCTCATGCAGCCACGGGTATTTCATCTCCTCCTCCGGCTAGCCATGATGAAACAGAGACGAGAGGCAAGCGAGCCCACACGCCGTACAGATCCAATACCAGGGGAAGTGAGCTCCTTGATGATGCTGAACCAGAACAAGGGGAAGCCATGATGTCCATGCTGCCGGTAAGTGACTCCATAGCCGCGTTCCTCCGCGGTAGCTAAAGAACCAGCAATAGGGGTTGCGACAGCAGATCCTTTGCAAGACTTTGTATGCACAGATCAGGCGGTGACAGAAAACTCACTTAAAGGGGTTCTGCACCTTCATTTAACTGATGATCTATCCTCTGGATAGATCATCAGCTTCTGATCGGCGGGGGTCCGACACTCGGGACCCCCGCCGATCAGCTGTTTGAGAAGGCAGCGGCGCTCCAGCAGCGCCGCTGCCTTCTCACTATTTACCGCCGGGCCGGCCGCCCACTGACGTCATGACTTGTATCAACTAGAGTGGGCGCAGCTAAGCTCTGTTCACTTGAATGGAGCTTAGCCACGCCCACTCTAGTTCATACAAGTCGTGACGTCAGTGGGCGGGCGGCCCGGCGGTAAACAGCGATCATCAGTTAAATGAAGGTGCAGAACCCCTTTAAAGCGATGATGACGGCTGTACATCACTCCCTTACATCTCAGTTACAACAAGTAGCTTCCTCCATTACATCTGCAGTGGATGACCTAGGTTCCAGGGTGAACCATATTGAACACAAAATGGGGGAGCTAACCAACTCCCACAATGAGCTAATTGATGCACATTATACTCTGGAGGATGAAGTCGCAGGGCTGAGAGCTAAATTAGCCGACCTGGAGGACAGAAATAGGCGCAATTACCTGAAATTCAGAGGGATATCAGATTCAATCGCACCGGCTAATCTGCAGCAATACCTGGGTGATATGCTCAAATCAATATTCCCAGACAAAGATCCCCAAATGCTCCTGATTGACAGGGCTCACCATCTGCCTAAACCTAAACACCTTCCAGCTTCAGCGTCCAAGGATGTCATTGTACGCTTTCACTTCTACTGCATTAAGGAAGAGCTTGTCTCCTACATCAGGAAAAATCGTAACTTACCAGATCCGTTTCAAGACATTCAAATATTTGCTGATTTGTCGCAAGTGACATTACAAGCTAGAAAGCAACTTTCACCAATAACCAGAGTTCTGAGGGATCTCCAAATTCCATACAAGTGGGGTTTTCCGCTGAAACTCCTGATTCATAAGGATGGGAAATTTTTTTTATTATCAAGAACCCTGAAGAAGGAGAGTCGTTGCTTAAATCGTGGAACACTGGAAGACCCTCATCGCCGGTTCCAGCTAGAAAGAAATCTACTACCCATGTGACCCTGTATTGGTCCACGGTGGGAGACTGATCCTGAGAGTAGTACCTATGTTGCACTGGTTTCCCTGTAGCCAAGTCGCTATCACCAGATGGCGGAGTAAGGCCGAACTGTTCACCCCCAATTTTTCTGGTCCAGGTTTCTTCTGAGAACCTCCTTTAGACCAGACATTCCCAGTTGTTGTTTAATAACCTATGTTTTCTCTACAGGTTGTATCAGTACTGGTATTTGATTTTTTTTGTCCTTTTTCTTTTTTCCAATGGTCCCATGTCAATCTATCATCCTTCACCAGAATCTAGGGTTGTAGATGTTATAACATGTTTTCAGCATCAAGGTACTAGTATTTATGATGGCGGGTAGGGTACTGTCTATTAATGCCAAGGAGCTAAACTCCCCTTATAAGAGATCCTCACTCTGGAAAGATGTGCGGTCCTCGCAGACTGATATTGTATGTATTCAGAAAACACATTTCATGCATAACAATCATCCAGATTTCGCTAACAAAGGTTTCTCTACTGTATTACTTGCCAATTCTAGCAAAAAGAAAGCAGGGGTGGCTATTGCAATTAGAGATTCTCTGGCTTTGTAGGTTGAGAAAGTGTTAACTGATGTGGGTGGGAGATATATCGTCCTTGTAGGTCTAATTGGCTCAGTTGCGTCGACCCTGGTTAATATATACGCCCCCAATAAATCTCCCGTCAGGTTCCTAAACAAAGTCCTGAGAAAAGCGCAGTGTGCAAAAGGGTCATTTAATGATTTGTGGGGACTTTAACATAGTACCGGATAGGAATATGGATTCTTCAAGTTCTAGCAGAATATTGGCTCCATCCTTGGGGCGATGGCTAAGAGATAATCGACTATATGACACATTTCGATGTTTAAACGCGAATTTGAAAGAATATAGCTTTAACTCCGCTAGACATCGATCGTTCTCTCGAATCGATCTGTTTCTCGCGGACAGGCCTTTACCTAGGATCTCTAGATCTTCGGTAGGAACAACGTCGTGGTCTGACCACGCACCAAATAAGGTTAGATCCATCTGTAACTCTTCATAGGAAGTTAATGTCTTTGAGAAATGAAATCCATTCCACTCTCCAAATAGACTATGATCTTCAATTAACCTCCATGCGACTGTCATACTATAAGTCCTATAATAAACAGAGTAGGTTAATGGCGAGGAAAGTAAAACCCTTGGCACAAAAAATTAACATCCCCTATGTGCTTGCCCCCGATAAAAAGTCCAGAATCACTCATCCCAATGAGATAGTGGAATCCTTTAATCAATACTACTCGAAGTTGTATAATCTCAACAAAGATCCAGCCACACTGCAACCATCTGTAGAGAGCATTGCTGCTTTTCTCCAAAAGTTAACCTACCCTCAATGAATACTGAACAACTGGAGGATCTGAACTCCCCAATTTCAGTTTCAGAAGTCGAAGCCACCATTAAATCTCTCAAACCAAACAAATCACCCGGCCCTGATGGGTATTCAAATGAATATCATCATCTGTTTCCCCTATATTACAACCACATCTTGTGCAACTTTTTAATAAGGTGTTAGCTGGAGATCAATTTCCAACTGAAATGCTACAAGCTACGATTGTCACTATACCAAAGCCGGGAAAATCAACAGATTCCCCAGCAAATTTTCGCCCGATTTCCCTCCTCAATTGCGATGTTAAGCTGTATGCAAAATTGGCCCATAGGCTTTTGAAAATTTTACCTGAACTAATCCATAGTGACCAAGTGGGATTTACAAAGGGTAGGGAGGCACCAGATGGTACCTGCAGGATATTGGGTCTTCTACAAAAGGCTGGGGGTTTGACGATGCCTTCTCTGCTTCTTACTTTAGATGCAGAGAAGGCGTTCGACCGGATTCATTGGGGATTTGCATCAGCTGTATTAGATAAATTTGGCTTTCAGGGTCATATAAAAAACGCGATTCTTGCTCTTTATTCTTCCCCATCCGCTAGGGTATTGGTGAATGGATCCCTCTCCTCCCCTTTTTCCATTACTAACGGTACCCGCCAGGGCTGCCCTCTCTCCCCTTTCCTCTTTTTAATGGTAATGGAGCCCTTCGCGGAAATGATACGGATGGCAGATAAGATTCGTGGTATACCAGCGGGCAATCGACAGCATAAGATTGGTTTATTTGCTGATGATGTTATTCTGACTGTATCTGACCCCTTGTCTTCACTTCGGGCTACATTGCAGATTATAAAGGAATTCGGAGAGGTATCCTACTATAAAATCAATTAATCTAAATCCCAGATATTAGCCATCAGGATTCCCCCATCTTTGAGGAAGGTGTTGGAAATCGAATTCCCTTTTCAATGGGCAGTAGATTCTATGTCACTTACTTGGGCGTTCAAATTTGCTTCCCGCTTTCGCACTTAGTCAAAGCTAATTATGATACGCTGTATAATTCCCTTCAATCCGACCTGAACAAATACTTCAAATTGGACCTATCCTGGTTAGGGAGAGTAGTAATTTATAAAATGATGGTGCTCCCAAAGATTCTGTATCTATTTCGCACTATCCCTATCCCTGTCTCGGTCTTTGTAAGATTTAAGGCCCAGATGCTCTCCCTTATTTGGAACAAAGGCCCTCACAGAATAGCATCCTCTATACTTTATAGTCATAGAATGCATGGAGGTTTAGGGGTTCCAAATCTCCAGGGATACTACAACTCCTTTGTTCTCAAGCAGTTAAAATTTTGGTACAGTCAGGAACAAACTCCAAGCTGGCAAAAGATAGAGGTGGACCTTAACAAAGGGAAATCTCTCTACTCTCTTATTTTATTGCATGCTATAGACGACAGCTTTCCGCTACCTACAGAACTGACTCTGAAATCATCAATTCAGACTTGGAAGTTGTTGTTACATAGGGTGGGTCCGTCGTCCCCAATGAGAACTATACAGATACCAATAGAAATTCTGCAATACTATATTTCGGATTTCTCGGTGAGTAGTTGGTGGAAAGCTGGACTACAGGTGTTAAATGATTTCTATGATAATGATGTTCTTAAGTCATTTACAAGCCTTCAAGCCTCTTATAAGCTACCAGACGCATATCATTATCAATACACTAGGATTGCTCACTGTCTAGCTAAAGGGCCTAAAAGAATTGCTAAACTTCCAGTAGTTCTTCTTAATACTATACTTTGTACACAAGGAGATACACGTATTCCTACCAGCTCAATATACAAAACAGTTATAGGTGATGAACTCCTTTCAAAGAGAGCTAATTTTCTGAATTGGGAAAGGGATCTAAAAGTCTCATATCCTACGAATAAATGGCAAACAGCAATTAAAATTACCCTACAGGCTACAAAGTGTTCTAACTTGTTGGAGGGTTACCTTAAATTACTTTCTAGGTGGTATTTTACCCCGGCCAAGCTTTCCAGATTTTATCCCAATGTTGAAAATGTATGTTGGCATTGTCAGAAGACGCCTGGTAATCTGTTACATATATTCTGGGAATGCGTGGGAATCCTTCACTTTTGGGGTGCGGTTGAAGGTCTGGGGAGAGAGGTAACAGGCTTTAATATAACACTTTCTCCAGCATTGGCACTCTTCTCATTAGATCTCGATTTGTTTTAACCTGTCATATTCTGCTAACAGCCAAACTCCTGATTGCTAAACACTGGAAGTCGGCCAAGATTCCTTCCCAGACTGACCTAATTGACAAAATTTCCACACATGTTATATTTGAACATCTCTGGGCTCAGAGGACTAAAAGGTTGCGGCATTTTCATACATCCTGGTCACCTTGGCTTGCTAAATTCCCTATGCCTAGTTAACCTAACTCCCCCGTTTTGATTCTAAGCTGGCTCCACAAGCTGGTTTAGTTCTCCAGCAGATATAACACTGGGGCCCATCGATTTCCCTACTTCCTTATTCCATTGGTATTCCCTTTTATTTTTATTCTCTCCTGTTTATTTTTCTTGTCTTTGTTCTTCTTCTTATATCTTGATTGTCCCGGTTCTACGTTGGTAGCACCCAGGCGGGTGCCGTAGAACTTCTTTAACCACCTCCCGACCGCCTAACGCACGGATGCGTCCGGAAGGTGGTTGATTCATTCCTCCTGAACGCATCCGTGCGTCATCTCACGAGACGCAAGATTTCAGTCAGAGCCGGCCCGCGCATGCGCATCGCAGGCCGGCAAAAGTTAAAAGAGTATTTCGTCAGCAACCTGCCAGCCAATGATAGTCGCTGGCAGGTTGCTGATTTTTAAAAAATCGAATCAGAAGCCAGATAACAGATCAGATTAGTAAATATGATCTGTTATATGGCTTCCCTGCTCCTCTGCTGGTCCTTTTCGTCGGTTGGATCCAGCAGAGGAGCAGGCTTCACAGTGAGTAGCACCAACAGTACACTTCAGCCCCAGATCACCCCCTGCACCCCAATTAACCCTTTGATCACCCCTTTGATCGCCCCTGTCAACCACTAGTGAAAGGAAAAAAGTGATCAGTGCAAACTGTCACTTTTTTTTTCACTGGTATTGGACTGTTAGGTTTTAGGGATAGTTTAGGCCCCTTGGTTAGGTAGTTTAGGGATCAGTTAGCGCCCAGCCCACCGCACCGCAGTCCCTTATTCGCTGATTAGCGTATCGCTAATCAGCATTTGTACTTTTATAGTATCTGTAAGTGATCAAAACTGATCACGGTCAGATCTATAATAGTATTAGTGTCACTTTAGTTCGCCCTCCACCCAAAACGCAGTGTTTGCCCGATCAGGCCTGATCGGTCGCCCACACGTGTGTTCGCCCACGCCCGCCCTACCGCAGTGACAAAAAATTTTATTTTTATTTTTATCACTGCACATTCACTTTACACGCACTGCGGCGATAAAAAAATCTGTTTAGATATTTTTTTTATCAACCGCAGCGGCCTCCGGTACTTCGCTAGCTTCCCATTTGTAAGACAGGCTTGCTTTTTTTTTTAGGTAGTCTCAGGGAATACTCCTAAATTTAGTTGCCCAAATGTCGAACAGGGGGTATTCTTCTGAAGAGGCCTACAGGCTTCTGACCCAGTCGGATGAGGAATGGGAACCCTCATCTGATGAATCTAGCGGGTCAGAATATGAACCTGTAGAAAGCAGTGGCTCTCTGACCCAAAGTTCGGACGAGGAGGCTGAGGTCCCTGATAGCACCAGGCGCACCCAGCCCAGTGTCGCTAGACCACAGGTTGCGCAGGATCCGCTTCAAGAGCAGCAGAGTGGGGCTGGCGCTGTCGGATTAAGTGGTGAGGCATACACCAGCAGCGCAGCCCTTCCTGGACCTAGTACCAGCACTTGGCGCCTTGGCTTCAAACAATACATCCCAAGCAAGCGCGCCCGGTATGGGGTCAAATTGTATAAGCTCTGTGAAAGGGCCACAGGCTATACCCACAAATTTCGTGTCTATGAGGGAAAAGATCAGACCCTGGAGCCGGTCGGTTGCCCTGACTACCTGGGGAGCAGTGGGAAGACAGTCTGGGACTTGGTGTCACGGCAAGGGGTACCATCTTTATGTGGACAATTTCTACACAAGTGTGGCCCTCTTTGTGTAACGAAGAACTGCTCGCGGTGAAATGGAGAGACAAGGGTGACGCTTACATGCTCTCCTCCATTCACGCAGATACGACAATACAAATTGAGCGAGCAACCTGTGTCATTGAAAAGCCCCTCTCAGTCCACGACTATAACCTTCACATGGGAGGGGTGGACTTCGATGACCAGATGTTGTCTCCGTATTTAGTTTCCCGCAGAACCAGACGCTGGTATAAGAAGGTGTCTGTATATTTGATTCAATTGGCTCTGTATAATAGTTTTGTTCTCTACAGTCAGGCTGGGAGAACACGATCCTTCCTCCAATTTCTTGAAGAGATCATCGAGAGCCTCCTGTACCCAGGAGGTTCCGTGGCCCCATCCACCAGTGTAGTTAGCCGTCTACACGAGCGACATTTCCCCAATGTCGTTGCCGGTACCTCAACCCAACCGTCACCCCGAAAAAGATGTTGTGTCTGTAGCAGGAGTGGAATAAGGCGTGACACCCGCTATTTCTGTCCTGACCACCCTGCCCTATGCTTAGGGGAGTGTTTCCGGAAGTACCAGACACAGGTACACCTAGCATAGGGATCACATCTCACCAGGACAGGCACACAGGGCTATTAGGGCCCATTCACATACAGCTGCTGCAAACCTCTCCTTTCACCTGGGATAAAGTGCATAATGTACTTCGCCACATCTTTGGGCAATTTGCGCTTTGCACATTGTCCCATGGGGAAGGAGAGGTTTGTCCTATAAAGGCAAAATATAAAACAAATAAAAAAAATCACCAGTAAGCAAAAAGGTTGTTCAGTTCAAAAAGTTAAAGTTTATATATTCTGTTCAAAAGTTAATAAAATTGTTGCGTTGCGGCCTGTTTTTTTTTTACCTTCCAGGTGGACCAACCGATCGACTAGCTGCAGCACTGATGTGCATTCTGACAGAAGCATTGCGCTGCTGTCAGATTACACGCAAGTCGGTGTATGCGGCGCTGCAAGACAAGATTTCTCCTCTGCAGTAAAATATACGTTTGCCAAGGCATACGAGCTGAGGAGGAGGCAGTGATCCTATGCTTTGGCAGACACTTTGTATATAAAAAAATAAATAAAAAAATCCCGGCAATGATTTATTCATCCACATCGATTGATGTGAATGGAGAAATCTGGTTTGCCAGGGCATACGAGCTAAGTGGGTATGGATGTTGGGCGGAGCTCCTATGTCCTGGCAGACGCCTTTCCCCTCCTTTTTTTTTTGGCAGAGATTTTTTCCTCCACATTGATCGATGCGAATGAAGAAATCTGTGTTGTTCATTTTTTTCTTTCAGCCCACAGGCTGAACGGAAAAAAAAAATCTCATTACCTGTATGCTCAATAAAAGGAGAATAGCAGAAACTCCTAATGCTGGCCATACATGTAATGATTGTGGAGACCCTCAAATGCCAGGGCAGTACAAACACCCCACAACTGACCCCATTTTGGAAAGAAGACACCCCAAGGTATTCGCTGAGGGGCATATTGAGTCCATGAAAGATTACAATTTTTGTCCCAAGTTAGCGGAAAGTGAGACTTTGTGAGAAAAAACAAAAAACAAAAAAATCAATTTCCGCTAACTTATGCCAAAAAAAAAAATTCTATGAACTCGCCAGGCCCCTCATTGAATACCTTGGGGTGTCTTCTTTCCAAAGTGGGGTCCCATGTGGGGTATTTATACTGCCCTGGTTTTTAGGGGCCCTAAAGCGTGAGAAGAAGTCTGGGATCCAAATGTCTAAAAATGCCCTCCTAAAAGGAATTTGGGCACCTTTGCGCATCTAGGCTGCAAAAAAGTGTCACACATGTGGTATCGCCGTACTCAGGAGAAGTTGGGGAATGTGTTTTGGGGTGTCATTTTACATATACCCATGCTGGGTTAGAAAAATATCTTGGTCAAATGACAACTTTGTATAAAAAAAAAATAAAAAATGGGAAAAGTTGTCTTTTGCCAAGATATTTCTCTCACCCAGCATGGGTATATGTAAGATGACACCCCAAAACACATTCCCCAACTTCTCCTGAGTACTGCGATACCAGATGTGTGACACTTTATTGCAGCCTAGGTGGGCAAAAGGGCACACATTCCAAAGAGCACCTTTCGGATTTCGCAGGCCATTTTTTACACATTTTGATTGCAAACCTCTTCTCACACATCTGGGCCCCTAGAATGCCAGGGCAGTATAACTACGCCACAAGTGACCCCATTTTGGAAAGAAGACCCCAAGGTATTCCGTGAGGGGCATGGCGAGTTCCTAGATTTTTTTTTGTCGCAAGTTAGTGGAATATGAGACTTTGTAAGGAAAAATAAATAAATAAAAATCATCATTTTCCACTAACTTGTGACAAAAAATAAAAAGTTCTATGCCCATCAGTGAATACGTCATTTATGGGGGTTTTCTACTGTCTGGGCATTGTAGAACCTCAGGAAACATGACAGGTGCTCAGAAAGTCAGAGCTGCTTAACCCCTTAAGGACCGGGCTCATTTTCACCTTAAGGACCAGGCCATTTTTTGCAAATCTGACCAGTGTCACTTTAAGTGGTGATAACTTTAAAACGCTTTGACTTATCCAGGCCATTCTGAGATTGTTTTTTCGTCACATATTGTACTTCATGATACTAGTAAAAAAAAGTCAAAAAAATTAATTTTTTTGCATAATAAAATACCTAATTTACCAAAAATTTGGAAAAATTAGCAAATTTCAAAGTTTCAGTTTCTCTACTTCTGTAATACATAGTAATACCCCAAAAAATTGTGATGACTTAACATTCCCCATATCTCTACTTCATGTTTGAATTATTTTGGGAATGATATTTTATTTTTTGGGGATGTTACAAGGCTTAGAAGTTTAGAAGCAAATCTTGAAATTTTTCAGAAATTTACAAAAACCCAATTTTTAGGGACCACTACAGCTCTGAAGTCACTTTGCGAGGCTTACATAATAGAAACCGCCCAAAAATGACCCCATTCTATAAACTACACCCCTCAAGGTATTCAAAACTGATTTTACAAACTCCGTTAACCCTTTAGGTGTTGCACAAGAGTTATTGGCAAATGGGGATGAAATTTGAGAATTTCATTTTTTTGCCTAATTTTCAATTTTAACCCATTTTTTCCACTAACAAAGCAAGGGTTAACAGCCAAACAAGACTGTATCTTTATTGCCCTGACTCTGCTGTTTACAGAAACACCCCATATGTGGCCATAAACTACTGTACGGCCACACAGCGGGGCGTAGAGTGAAAGGTGCGCCGTATGGTTTTTGGAAGCCAGATTTTGCTGGACAGTTTTTTTGACACCATGTCCCATTTGAAGCCCCCTGATGCACCCCTAGAGTAGAAACTCCATAAAAGTGACCCCATCTAAGAAACTACACCCCTCAAGGTATTCAAAACTGATTTTACAAACTCCGTTAACCCTTTAGGTGTTGCACAAGAGTTATTGGCAAATGGGGATGAAATTTGAGAATTTCATTTTTTTGCCTAATTTTCCATTTTAACCCATTTTTTCCACTAACAAAGCAAGGGTTAACAGCCAAACAAGACTGTATCTTTATTGCCCTGACTCTACTGTTTACAGAAACACCCCATATGTGGCCATAAACTACTGTACGGCCACACAGCGGGGCGTAGAGTGAAAGGTGCGCCGTATGGTTTTTGGAAGCCAGATTGTGCTGGACAGTTTTTTTGACACCATGTCCCATTTGAAGCCCCCCTGATGCACCCCTAGAGTAGAAACTCCATAAAAGTGACCCCATCTAAGAAACTACACCCCTCAAGGTATTCAAAACTGATTTTACAAACTTTGTTAACCCTTTAGGTGTTGCACAAGATTCAATGGAAAATAGAGATATAATTTCAAAATTTCACTTTTTTGGCAGATTTTCCATTTTAATATTTTTTTTCCAGTAACAAAGCAAGGGTTAACAGCCAAACAAAACTCATTATTTATGGCCCTGATTCTGTAGTTTACAGAAACACCCCATATGTGGTCGTAAACTACTGTACGGGCACACGGCAGGGCGCAGAAGGAAAGGAATGCCATACGGTTTTTGGAAGGCAGATTTTGCTGGACTGGTTTTTTGACACCATGTCCCATTTGGAGCCCCCCTGATGCCCCCCTAGAGTAGAAACTCCATAAAAGTGACCCCATCTAAGAAACTACACCCCTCAAGGTATTCAAAACTGATTTTACAAACTTTGTTAACCCTTTAGGTGTTGCACAAGATTCAATGGAAAATAGAGATATAATTTCAAAATTTCACTTTTTTGGCAGATTTTCCATTTTAATATTTTTTTTCCAGTAACAAAGCAAGGGTTAACAGCCAAACAAAACTCATTATTTATGGCCCTGATTCTGTAGTTTACAGAAACACCCCATATGTGGTCGTAAACTACTGTACGGGCACACGGCAGGGCGCAGAAGGAAAGGAATGCCATACGGTTTTTGGAAGGCAGATTTTGCTGGACTGGTTTTTTGACACCATGTCCCATTTGGAGCCCCCCTGATGCCCCCCTAGAGTAGAAACTCCATAAAAGTGACCCCATCTAAGAAACTACACCCCTCAAGGTATTCAAAACTGATTTTACAAACTTTGTTAACCCTTTAGGTGTTGCACAAGATTCAATGGAAAATAGAGATATAATTTCAAAATTTCACTTTTTTGGCAGATTTTCCATTTTAATATTTTTTTTCCAGTAACAAAGCAAGGGTTAACAGCCAAACAAAACTCATTATTTATGGCCCTGATTCTGTAGTTTACAGAAACACCCCATATGTGGTCGTAAACTACTGTACGGGCACACGGCAGGGCGCAGAAGGAAAGGAATGCCATACGGTTTTTGGAAGGCAGATTTTGCTGGACTGGTTTTTTGACACCATGTCCCATTTGGAGCCCCCCTGATGCACCCCTAGAGTAGAAACTCCAAAAAAAGTGACCCCATTTTAGAAAGTACGGAATAGGGTGGCAGTATTGTTGGTACTAGTTTAGGGTACATATGATTTTTGGTTGCTCTATATTACACTTTTTGTGCGGCAAGGTAACAAGAAATAGCTTTTTTGGCATGTTTTTTTTTTTTGTTATTTACAACATTCATCTGACAGGTTAGATCACGTGGTAATTTTATAGAGCAGGTTGTCACGGACGCGGCGATACCTAATATGTATACAATTTTTTTTATTTATGTAAGTTTTATACAATAACTTCATTTTGAAAACCAAAAAATTGTTTAGTGTCTCCATAGTCTAAGAGCCATAGTTTTTTCAGTTTTTGGGTGATTATCTTGAGTAGGGTCTAATTTTTTGCGGGGTGAGATGACAGTTTGATTGGCACTATTTTGGGGTGCATATGACTTTTTGATCGCTTACTATTACACTTTTTGTGACGTAAGATGGCAAAAAATTGCTTTTTTTACACAAATCTTTTTTTTTTTTTTTTACGGTGGTCACCTGAGGGGTTAGGTCATGTGATATTTATATAGAGCCGGTCGATACGGAGGCGGCGATACCTAATATGTATACTTTATTTTTATTTATGTACATTTTACACAATGATTTTATTTTTGAAACCCAAAAAAAATCATGTTTTAGTGTTTCCATAGTCTAAGAGCCATAGTTTTTTCAGTTTTTGGGCGATTATCTTGAGTAGGGTCTCATTTTTTGCGGGATGAGATGACGGTTTGATTGGTACTATTTTGGCGTACATGCGACTTTTTTGATCACTTTTATTACCTTTTTTGGGAAGTAAGGTGGGCAAAATTTCAATTTTCTCATAGTTTTTATTTTTTTATTTTTATGGCGTTCACTGTGCGGGGAAAGTAACATGACCATTTTATAGATCAGGTCGTTACGGACGCGGCGATACCTAATATGTGTAGTGTATTTTATTTTTTTAATTTTTATTCAGTGATAAATGTTTTTTTTTTTATCTTAACTTTTTTCACTTTTTATTTGATTTTTTTGACCCAGACCCACTTGGTTCTTGAAGATCCAGTGGGTCTGATGTCTGTAAAATACAGAACAGAACCTATATAGGTTTCTGCACTGTATTTTACTTACACTGAACAGGTCTATGCTTTCAGCACAGATCTGTTCAGCACCATGGACAGCAGGACGCCTGATCAGGCGTCCTGTTGCCATGGGAACCTTCCCCGTCTGCTCAGTTATGGTCAGAACTTCGCAGACGGGGAAGGGTAAGGACGGGGTTCTGGGGGGGCTGTCTGGGGGCTCTCTCCTTCTCCCATCGGGGGGCTGCAAAGGCACAGCAGCCCCCCGATCGGAGAGGGAGGGAGCTCCCTCTTACTGTTAACCTTTTCCATACAGCGGTCCGTACGGACCGCTGTATGGAAAGGGTTAAACGGCTGACATCGCATCAACGATGTCAGCCGTTTATACCAGGGTGCCAGCAATGTGCTGGCACCCTGGTATACCCACTGTACACCAACGATTATGCAATGGGAGGCGGGCGGGGGATCGCGATCCCGCCTGCCGCACCGCCCGCCTCCCGCAACGCCCCCACTGCATGCGACACCCCCCCTGCACCACCCGCCGCCATCAAATCGTGCATTTGATGCACCACCCGCCGCCATCACCCGCCCTATGTCCTTAAGGGGTTAAAAAAGCGGAAATTCACATTTTTGTACCATAGTTTGCAAACGCTATAACTTTTACCCAAACCATTTTTTTTTTTTGGCCAAACATTTTTTTTTTATCAAAGACATGTAGAACAATGAATGTAGCGAAAAATTTATATATGGATGTCATTTTTTTTGCAAAATTTTACAGCTGAAAGTGAAAAAAGCCATTTTTTTGCAAAAAAATCGTTAAATTTCGATTAATAACAAAAAAAGTAAAAATGTCAGCAGCAATGAAATACCACCAAATGAAAGCTCTATTAGTGAGAAGAAAAGGAGGTAAAATTCATTTGGGTGGTAAGTTGCATGACCGAGCAATAAACGGTGAAAGTAGTGTAGTGCAGAAGTGTAAGGGCCGTTTCACACGAGCGGATGCCGTGCGTGGCATCCGCTCCGTGAAAGAGTGCCAAGACCCGCTGCAGACTGCAGAGGCACGGAGCAGTAACATGACTGTTAATGCTCCGTGCCTCTCTGTGATCTCTTTCCTACGAAATCACAGTTGTCACTGTGATTTCGTAGGAAAGAGATCACAGAGAGGCACGTTGCATTAACAGTCATGTTACTGCTCCGTGCCTCTGCAGTCTGCAGCGGGTCTTGGCACTCTTTCACGGAGCGGATGCCACGCACGGCATCCGCTCGTGTGAAACGGCCCTAAAAAGTGGCCTGGTCATTAAGGGGGTTTCAGCTAGCGGGGTTGAAGTGGTTAAAAGCAGAGAAATAGAAATTTTGAAAATTGCTAATTTTTCTAAATTTTTGGTAAATTTGGGATTTTTTGATAAATAAAAGGTGAAATATATTGACTCAAATTTATGACTGTCATGAAGTACAATGTGTCACGAGAAAATCTCTGAATGGCTTAGATAAGTAAAAGCGTTCCAAAGTTATTACCACATAAAGTGAGATATGTCAGCTTTTCAAAATTAGGCCTAATCAGGAAGGGGGCAAATGGTCCAGATGTGAAGTTGCTAAATGTTTATGACCTCTTAGTAATACAGAGATAAGGGGTATTAGCTGACCAGCACAAAGTGAAAGTACAGGTCACACAGCTAGAAAAAGTTAACCCTTTGTGACAGAACAACTTTTAATAAATACCAATTGAAAAAAATATTTTTTTCAAATTGGCCCGTGAAGGGATACAGATCATTTAAGTTAAATACAGTTTGGCCCCAATGAAGGCCTGGAAAATGTCGTCTAAACACAATCAGCACACTGTCCCGTCTGGAAATAATCAATTAACACAATGTCTATTTTGAACCATAAACTTTGAACCCACAGTCTCTAATTATTTATCTGTACAGCTACACATTCTGCAGGTATTCCTAAACATCTAGTACCGGCCATATAGTCGCTAATAAGCGCTCATAGGAACACTCGTTACCAATTATATGGAGGTGTTACCCTAAGTTCACACCTGAGCGTTTTAAAACGCTCAACAAGGAGAAACCAATGCTTCCCTATGGGAATGGTTCTCATCTGGGCGTTTTACAGCGCGTACGATCGCGCTGTGAAACGCCCGACGCTCAAACAAGTTCTTGAGCTTTTTTTTGGGCGTTTGTCGCGCGTTCCCGTACATAGACTTTCGGAAACGCGTGACAATGTGTGTTCGCTTGTCTCTGTATGCGCGATTGTAAACGCCGGTACAATCGCACATACAGAGCGCTCGTTTCAGAACGCTCAGGTCTGAACCCAGGGTAAAGGTTCTGCTGAACACTCGTTCATTAGGTAATTGAATCATTCATTTTGCCACCTTAGGCCAGGTCTACATGACGACATTTGTTGCGCGACATTTTGTAGCACCAATGTCGTGCGCCAATTTTTATAATGGTAGTCTATGGTGTCGCACTGCAACATGCGACATGCTGCGACTGCGACGTGACAGTGGCAGAAAAATCCATCTCGAATGGATTTTTTGCAACTGTCACGTCGCAGCATGTTGCAGTGCGACACCATAGACTACCATTATAAAAACTGTCGTGCGACATTGGTGCTACAAAATGTCACGCAACAAATGTTGTCGTGTAGACCTAGCCTAAATCGTGGTTTGTCTGCAGCCAATTGTGTGTTCTAAGCAGCCTCTGCTGCTGGCAAAAATAATTCTGTATGGGGATGAACTAGAGTTGTTGCGATACCAAATTTTTGTTTCAGTTTCGATACCATGAAAAAGTATTGCGATACTCGATACCATGCGAACAAAATAAACCAAAAAAGCCACGTGCATTCCGCATTTTAAAAAATGGCGAATCACGCAGTTTTTATTGAATTTTTCTGTTCCGGCGTTCACCACATAGATTTTTATTATATTTTAATAGTTTGGACTTTTCTGACGTGGAAATATGTACCGTATTTATCGGCGTATAACACACACTTTTTCCCCCTGAAAATAGGGGGCAAATGATGTATGCGTGTTATACGCCGATATAATGTTAAGAAGCCATGTTTTTACAGTATTAACAAGTACCGTATACACCATATACACCGCCGATATAATGTACATACCGCACAGCAGCGAGTGGATCAGTAGCAGCGTGTGGAGTGTGAGTAACGGCAATCGGTAGGCAACGGCAAGCCCAGGTCACCCGCGCCTTCCTCACGTCTAATTCTCGCGGCCGTCGGAGCGTAACCATGGTAACGCTCTGCACTGCGAGAGTTTGCAGACTCACAAGAGTTTGCTGTCTGAGGCAGGAGAACTTGTACCCGTGAGGTACAAGTAAAGTAGTGAAGTAAACTGGAGTGGGGTTTTATGTACGGCGTAACAACTTAACGAATTAACAACTTACGGTATTAACAGATAAAATATATGGTAATTATAAAATAATTATACAAAGTGCTAACATGCTAATTCCCATATGTGCAAAAACTATAGTATATATACAATAGTGCCAGCATGCTGGATCCAATATGTGCAAGTAGATGGATCCTTAAATAAATAAATATTACTGTATGTGCTGAAAATATTCTAAAATTACTGCTTCAAAGTGCTTTATTTGAAATTTAAATTTTTTTTCCTGAAATTTTCGTCTTAAAATGAAGGTGCGTGTTATACGCCGGTGCATGTTATACACCGATAAATACGGTAATATGTTTATTATTTATACATTTTATATGTGAAATTGAGAAAAGGGGGTGATTCATACTTAATATTTTGGTGGGGGGTTTCTTTACTTTTTATTTTTATTTTTTATTTTATTTTTTTACACTTTTTATTTAATCACCATTTCCCTTCTTAGGGGCCAGAACCTGGGATGTTTTCATCCCTTGTCCTATTCACCCTTATAGAGCTCTATCAGGGTGAATAGGACCTCACACTGTACCTGCTGCTCTATGCACTCAGCATCAGGGATGTTACCATGGCAGCCAGGGCTTCAGTAGTGGCTGCCATGGTAACCGATCGGAGCCCCAGGATTACACAGCTGGGGCTCCGATCAGAAGCTGCCACTGCACCACCAATGAAAGGGAGGGGACCACTGCCACCATACTGGGGAGGTTGAGAGGGGCCAGTGCACTGTGCCACCAATGATTTTGATGGGGTGGGGGGTAGAGGGGGGGCGCACTGCGCCACCAATGATAATTACCCCTTTATACAGGAGGTGGATACTGGAAGATCAGCATCCATTAACCCCTCAGGTGCCGCACCACCACATCACTTAGCACGTTTGTCTCTCATATAGGAATTGATGGGGCTACAGAGATGTTGTACGACCAGTCACTGTTCTTGAATGCCAGCTTGTTATTAAAGTCATCTGTGTTCTTGTATCTTGTGAACAAACTGGAATTTACAACATAGTTGGAGACGTTTTGCTTCGTTTTCTTGACATGTAATAAGTAATTATATGTCAGACCAGAACGCTGCTCACAACAGCATCAGAATGACAGAACTGCGGGACAATTGCTTTGTTGGCGAGACATAGTCATATGTACAGGCAAATGCCCTTTTAGAAATCTGCCTCCCTTATAAGTGCACAGCTTAACGTCTCATCTGTATGCGCCACAAAGATTAGAATGTGGCGGATTTCTAAGACAGTAACAGGGTTACCCATCTCAAAATATTTTTTCTCCAATTTCCTTTGAAAATTTTTACAGTTTGAATAAAACCATATATACTCATTATTTCATCCTATAATAATTTTGCACTCTCACTACACCACCAGATGCATGATTTAAGGCAGGGATGCTCAACCTGCGGCCCTCCGGCTGTTGCAAAACTTCAACTTTCAGCATGCCTGGACAGCCTTCAGCTATCGGACTACAGCAGGGCGACGTGGGAATTGTAGTTTTACAACAGCTGGAGGGACGCAGGTTGAGCATCCCTGCTTTAAGGGATCTAGTTTTTAAAATTGGATCATTTATAAAAGGGTTTTCGATCATTTTGCAGCCTAATGCCATTAAAAGTGTGCAATGAGGCCTGAAACATTTTCAATTTATTTTCTGAAAGCCACTGGGTGTTCCTTTATGTTTGGTCCCTGTCATGTGTCAAGGCATAAGATCAGGGCCACACTGGGGGATATTTCTGAAGACAAGAGAAGTAGGTTGATGCATTTTGGGGTGTACTCCTTCATTTTCATTTGCAAAGTACAAATTGACACTTTTGTGTAAAAAATGAAAAAAAATAAGATAAAATTCACCTGCTTAGCATTTATTTCTTCAGAAACTGAGGGATCAAAAAAACTTACCAGACCACTAGATCAGGGATGGCCAAGCTGCTGCCCTCCAGCTGTTGTAAAACTACAATTCCCACCATGCCCTGTAGGCTGATAGCTGTAGGCAGCGTTTTCATGCTGGGAGTTGTAGTTTTGCAACAGTTGGAGAGCCACAGGTTGGCCATTGCTGCCCTAGATGAATACCTTAAAGGGTAAAGATTTCAAAATAGGGTCATTTATGTGGGTTTCCATAATATTGGCAGCTCAACACCATTACATAATGCTGTCAGTGTAACACAATATAGTACCGAACTCTAAGGCCCCTTGCAGATGAGCGTAAGTGGATTAGGTCCAGATGCGTTGCGGATGCGTTCAATGAAAAATGCGCAATGTCGCAAGCAGGTTCATGCAGTTTTGCCTACGATCGCGGTCAGTTTTTATCGCGCGGGTGCAAGGTATACAAACATCTCTTAGCAACCATCCGTGAAAACTTGCTTGCGAATGCAATTTTCACGCTGCGCCATTCACTTTTATGGGGCCAACGTTGCGTGAAAAACGCAGAATATAGAACATTCTGTGAATTTCACGCAACGCACACATGAAGCGTGAAAACCAATGCTCACGTACACAGCCCCATTGAATTAATTGGTCCAGATTCCGTGCAAGCGCAATGCGTTCGCATCACGCATTGCACCCGCGCTGAATATTCGCTGAAAGGGACCCAAGGGTTACATTGCATCATAAATCAATATAATGCTATGCAACCCAGTCAGTGCTAGGGAAAGCAGTACGGGAGCTTACGCAGACACGCTGCGAGTTCAATGCTTGTGTGAAACCAACCTAAGGATGTTCATGTTATCAATGCAACTCAGGATTTATTTGAAGATTGACTCATTGATAATGCAGGTGCCGTACAGCCAACAGCCAGAAAATGTGGTTCTCAATAGATAATTTGAGCCCAATGCTACTTGTACGGCCACAATGTGAATGCACAGCACAGCCACCGCATGTGGCTGAACCCTAATTAGTACCAATTACTGCAGGACAATCCAAAACAAGTTTAGACTATAGGCATTGAATAGGGCAAGTACTGCAAACCCACAAACAATAAAGGTTACTTCAGTAAATATCACTGACATAATAGCAATAGAACAATGAACAATACAACCATTTTTAACCCTTTCGCTACCAGCCCTGTACATGTAAGGCACTGGTACGGTCATTAAATATGGCGCCCATTGGTCATTTTTTAATTGCTTCTCTTACCCCCAAAAAATGAATAAATGTGATCAAAAAGACACACACACTCCAAAATGGTATCAATAAAAAGTACAGACCATCCTGCAAAACAATGAGCACCCCACACAGCTCAGTAGACAGAATATGGTGATATAAAGAAAAAAAAATGTTTTTTTAATTAATTTTTTCACTATTTAGACACATATGTGGGATTTTTGTAATCATACTGACCCAGAGAATGAAGTGCACAGGTCAGTTTTGCGGCAAAGGGAACGCTATAGGGAAATAAAAAGTAATACTGTAGGGGAATTCCTTTTTTTTTTTTTCCTGCTTCCCACTACATCGTATAGCACATTAAATGGTGGAATTAGAAAGTACAACTTGTCCCCCATAAAACAAGCCCTCATATGGATATCTGAATGGAAAAATAAAAAAAGAGTTATTGCTCCAGGAAAACAGGGAAGAAAAGTTAAAACAAAAACGAAAAAAAAAATCTCAAGTATCCCAAGGGTTAATCTGTTATTCTGTATACAAGACATAGTAACTCATGTATGAAAAGCTGGTGCAGGAGAGAAGTGCATGTTGTCCCTAGCAGCCAATCACATTATAGTTGCCATTTTCAAAGGCAAGTAGGAAATGAAAGTGTGATCTGGTTACTCCAGGCATCCTCAAACTACGGCCCTCCAGCTGTTGTGAAACTACAACTCACAATACCCTGCTGTAGGCTGATACCTGTAGGCTGTTCGGGCATGCTGGGAGTTGTAGTTACTGTGATGCCGTACAAGGAATGGGCATTGCAGTGCGCATGCGCGGGATATCGGCGGAAAAACAAGCTATGAGAAAGGCGGTCAGAGGGAAAGGATGGGCGGGCGGAGGGTAGGAAGGGGCGGGGGGACGCAATGAAAAGGCTGAGCAAGTAGGGCACCTAAGACTAACGCCACCCCTGAACAATTGTGAGCCCTCATTTGCATATCTTATGAAGATCGTTTTTGATGGATTTATAAGAGCAGCAAAAGATGCCAGAGGAAACGTTTTGATTAACTGTAAGCATGCTAGAGAGCAGTGGGAAAGGTTAAAAAAGTGAAATGCTGGTGACAGACTCCCTTTAAAACCTTTGAGGAATTTTATTTTTAGAACCATATTCTGACCCCCTATAACTTTTTTCTAATTATGTGTACAGGGCTGTGTGAGGGCTCATTTCTTGCGGGACAATCTGTTCTTTTCAGTGATACCAATTTGAAGTGTGTGCGACTTTTTGATGACACTTTATAAAAAAAAAAAAATAATAATAAATACTGGGTAGTTGAAGTGACAAAGAATGGCAAATTGGCTGTTTTTTGCAGGGTTTTTTCCCGCTACACCACTAGCCATATACCATTAATATTGTTATATTTTAATAGTATAGGAAGTTTCACACGTGGCGATGCCCGTGATATATATATATTTTTTGTATTTTCAATTTTATTTTTTATTTTAACCACCTCCCGACCGCTGTACGCACCGATGCGTCCGGGAGGTGGTTGATTAGTTCCTCCTGGACGCATCGGCGCGTCTTCTCGCGAGACACGAGATTACGTCACAGCCGGCCCGCGCATGCGCATCGCAGGCCGGCATTTCACTGCAGAGTATTTTGTCAGCAGCCTGCCGGCCACGATCATTGGCTGGCAGGCTGCTGATTTTCAAAAAAACCAATCAGCAGCCATTTAACCCCACATATTAGTAAATATGATGGGTTTATATGGCTGCTGTGCTCCTCTGCTCCTTCTTTTGGTCGGTTGGTTCCAGCAGAGGAGCAGAGGAGCACATCATTACTGTGAGTACCCACTACACCACACTTAGCCCCCAGATCACCCCAATTAACCCTTTGATCACCCCTTTTATCCCCCCTGTCAATCACTAGTGAAAGGAAAAAAGTGATCAGTGCAAACTGTCACATTTTTTTTTCACTGGTATTGATCGTTAGGTTTCAGTATAGTTTAGGCCCCTTGGTTAGGTAGTTTAGGGATCGGTTAGCGCCCAGCACACCGCACCGCAGTCCGTTATTCGCTGATTAGCGTATCGCTAATCAGCATTTGTACTTTTATAGTATCTGGAAGTGATCAAAACTGATCACGGTCAGATCTATAATTGTACTACTGTCACTTTAGTTCGCCCTCCACCCAAAACGCAGTGTTTGCCCGATCAGGCCTGATCGGTCGCCCACACGTGCGTACACCCACGCCCGCCCCACCGCAATGACAAAAAAAAATTTTTTTTTTTGATCGCTGCACATTCACTTTACACGCACTGCGGCGATAAAAAAATCAGTTTTGATATTTTTTATCAACCGCAGCAGCCTCCGGTACTTCGCTAGCCTCCCATTTGTAAGAATGGAATACCCCGAAATTTAGTTGCCCACATGTCTAACAGGGGGTATTCTTCTGAAGAGGCCTACAGGCTTCTGACCCAGTCGGATGAGGAGTGGGAACCCTCATCTGATGAATCTAGCGGGTCAGAATACGAACCTGTAGAAAGCAGTGGCTCTCTGACCCAAAGTTCGGACGAGGAGGCTGAGGTCCCTGATAGCACCAGGCGTACCCGGCCCCGTGTCGCTAGACCGCAGGTTGCGCAGGATCCGCTTCAAGAGCAGCAGAGTGGGGCTGGTGCTGTCGGATTACGTGGTGAGGCATACACCAGCAGCCCAGCCCTTCCTGGACCTAGTACCAGCACTGCCGTACAACCTGGTGAAGTAGCGAGCACCAGAAGGGCAGTTGAAGCTGGTACGGTGGCACGTGCAGTAGTGACCCCGTCGCAGCCACCGCAAAGACGTGCCCGTAGAGCCCCTAGAATCCCAGAGGTGCTGGCAAACCCTGATTGGCAGTCCCCAACTTCAGCCGCACCCGTAGTTTTCCCCGGAAAGCTTTTATGCCCAGCCTTTCCGGTGGAAACCAGTCCAAGTTTCCGAATTTAAAACTTTTCTGGGCCTCCTCCTCAACATGGGCCTGACAAAAAAGCATGAATTGCGGTCATATTGGTCCACGAACCCGATTCATCACATGCCCATGTTCTCTGCTGCTATGTCCAGGACACGATTTGAGGTCATCCTGCGTTTCCTGCACTTTAGTGACAACACCGCCTCCCGTCCCAGGGGCCACCCTGCTTTTGACCGGCTCCACAAAATTCGGCCCCTCATAGACCATTTCAACCAGAAATTTGCAGATTTGTATACCCCTGAGCAAAACATCTGCATAGACGAGTCCCTGATACATTTTACCGGGCGCCTTGGCTTCAAACAATACATCCCAAGCAAGCGCGCCCGGTATGGGGTCAAATTGTATAAGCTCTGTGAAAGGGCCACAGGCTATACCCACAAATTTCGGGTCTATGAGGGAAAAGATCAGACCCTGGAGCCGGTCGGTTGCCCTGACTACCTGGGGAGCAGTGGGAAGACAGTTTGGGACTTGGTGTCACCCTTATTCGGCAAGGGGTACCATCTTTATGTGGACAATTTCTACACAAGTGTGGCCCTCTTTAGGCATTTGTTTCTAGAACGGATTGGCGCCTGTGGTACCGCGCGAACTAGTCGCGCGGGCTTCCCCCAACGGCTCGTTAGCACCCGTCTTGCAAGGGGGCAGAGGGCCGCACTGTGTAACGAAGAACTGCTCGCGGTGAAATGGAGAGACAAGCGTGACGTTTACATGCTCTCCTCCATTCACGCAGACACGACAATACAAATTGAGCGAGCAACCCGTGTCATTGAAAAGCCCCTCTCAGTCCACGACTATAACCTCCACATGGGAGGGGTCGACTTCAATGACCAGATGTTGGCTCCGTATTTAGTTTCCCGACGCACCAGACGCTGGTATAAGAAGGTGTCTGTATATTTAATTCAATTGGCTCTGTACAATAGTTTTGTTCTCTACAGTAAGGCTGGGAGAACTGGATCCTTCCTCAAATTTCAGGAAGAGATCATCGCGAACCTCCTGTATCCAGGAGGTTCCGTGGCCCCATCCACCAGTGTAGTTAGCCGTCTACACGAGCGACACTTCCCCAGTGTCGTTCCTGGTACCTCAAACCGACCGCCACCCCGAAAAAAATGTTGTGTCTGTAGCAGGAGTGGAATAAGGCGTGACACCTGCTATTTCTGTCCTGACTGTCCCGACCACCCTGCCCTATGCTTAGGGGAGTGTTTCCGAAAGTACCACACACAGGTACACCTAGCATAGGGATCACATCTCACCAGGATAGGCACACAGGGCTATTAGGGCCCATTCACTCACAGCTGCTGCAAACGTCTCCTTTCACATGGGACAAAGTGCATAACGCACTTCGCCACATCTTTGGGCGATTTGCGCTTTGCACATTGACCCATGGGGAAGGAGAGGTTTGTTCTATAAAGGTAAAAAAACAAAACAAAAAAAACAGGTAAGCAAACAGGTTAATGTTTAGTTCCAAAAGTTAAAGTTACATGTTCTGTTCCAAAGTTAATAAAATTATTGCGTTGTGGCCTGTTTTTTTTTTTTACCTTCCAGGTGGACCAACCGATCTACTAGCTGCAGCACCGATGTGCATTCTGACAGAAGCATTGCGCAGCTGTCAGATTACACGCAAGTCGGTGTATGCGGCGCTGCAAGACAGGATTTTCTCCTCTGCAGTGACAGATACGTTTGCCGAGGCATACGAGCTGAGTAGGAGGCGGCGTTCCTATGCTTTGGCAAGCACTTTGTATATATAATATATATATATATATATATATATATATATATATAGATATAGATATAGAGAGAGAGAGAGAGAGAGAGAGAGAGAGAGAGAGAGAGAGAGAGAGAGAGAGAGAGAGAGAGAGAGAGAGAGAGAGAGAGAGAGAGAGAGAGAAGGAAAGTCCGCAGCACTCCTTTTAAATACAAAAGTGAAATTTATTCACACATGTCAGACAACGTTTCGGTCCTCTCACAGGACCTTTTTCAAGTCAAGACTTGACTTGAAAAAGGTCCTGTGAGAGGACCGAAACGTTGTCTGACATGTGTGAATAAATTTCACTTTTGTATTTAAAAGGAGTGCTACGGACTTTCCTTCTCTACTGAATTTGTCCCATATCGAGGGACCACCGCGGGCACCTGCATTTCTATATTTGCACTAAAGGGAGTGCTGCCTGAATCTTTTTATGGATCTATATATATATATATATATATATATATATATATATATATAAAAAAAAATCCCGGCAATGATTTATTCATCCACATCGATTGATGCGAATGGAGAAATCTGGTTTGCCAGGGCATACGAGCTAAGTGGGTATGGATGTAGGGCGGAGCTCCTATGTCCTGGCAGACGCCTTTCCCCTCCATTTTTTTTTTTGGCAGAGATTTTTTCATCCACATTGATCGATGCGAATGAAGAAATCTGTGCCGTTCATTTTTTTCTTTCAGCCCAGAGGCTGAACGGAAAAAAAAATCTCATTACCTGTATGCTCAATATAAGGAGGATAGCAGAAACTCCTAATGCTGGCCATACATGTAATGATTGCGGAGACCCTCAAATGCCAGGGCAGTACAAACACCCCACAACTGACCCCATTTTGGAAAGAAGACACCCCAAGGTATTTGCTGAGGGGCATATTGAGCCCATGAAAGATTGAAATTTTTGTCCTAAGTTAGCGGAAAGTGAGACTTTGTGAGAAAAAACAAAAAAAAATCCATTTCCGCTAACTTATGCGAAAAAAAAAAATTCTATGAACTTGCCAGGCCCCTCATTGGATACCTTGGGGTGTCTTCTTTCCAAAGTGGGGTCACATGTGGGGTATTTATACTGCACTGGCTTTTTAGGGGCCCTAAAGCGTGAGAAGAAGTCTGGGATCCAAATGTCTAAAAATGCCCTCCTAAAAGGAATTTGGGCACCTTTGCGCATCTAGACTGCAAAAAAGTGTGACACATCTGGTATCGCCGTACTCAGAAGAAATTGGGGAATGTGTTTTGGGGTGTCATTTTACATATACCCATGCTGGGTGAGATAAATATCTTGGTCAAATGCCAACTTTGTATAAAAAAAAATGGGAAAAGTTGTCTTTTGCCAACATATTTCTCTCACCCAGCATGGGTATATGTAAAATGGCACCCCAAAACAAATTCCCCAACTTCTCCTGAGTACGGCGATACCAGATGTGTCACACTTTTTTGATGCCAAGGTGGGCAAAGGGGCACATATTCCAAAGTGCACCTTTCGGATTTTGCAGGCCATTTTTTACACATTTTGATTGCAAAGTACTTCTCGCACATATGGGCCCCTAAATTGCCGGGGCAGTATAACTACCCCACAAGTGACCCCATTTTGGAAAGAAGACACCCCAAGGTATTCTGTGAGGGGCATGGTGAGTTCCTAGAATTTTTTATTTTTTGTCACAAGTTAGTGGAATATGAGACTTTGTAAGAAAAGAAAAAAAAAAAAAAAAAAACACATCATCATTTTCCGCTAACTTGGGACAAAAAAAAAAAATTCTAGGAACTCGCAGTGCCCCTCACGGAATACCTTGGGGTGTCTTCTTTCCAAAATGGGGTCACTTGTGGCGTAGTTATACTGCCCTGGCAATTTAGGGGCCCATATGTGTGAGAAGTACTTTGCAATCAAAATCTGTAAAAAATGACCGGTGAAATCCGAAAGGTGCACTTTGGAATATGTGCCCCTTTGCCCACCTTGGCATCAAAAAAGTGTGACACATCTGGTATCGCCGTACTCAGGAGAAGTTGGGGAATTTGTTTTGGGGTGCCATTTTACATATACCCATGCTGGGTGAGAGAAATATGTTGGCAAAAGACAACTTTTCCCATTTTTTTTTATACAAAGTTGGCATTTGACCAAGATATTTATCTCACCCAGCATGGGTATATGTAAAATGACACCCCAAAACACATTCCCCAATTTCTTCTGAGTACGGCGATACCAGATGTGTCACACTTTTTTGCAGTCTAGATGCGCAAAGGTGCCCAAATTCCTTTTAGGAGGGCATTTTTAGACATTTGGATCCCAGACTTCTTCTCACGCTTTAGGGCCCCTAAAAAGCCAGTGCAGTATAAATACCCCACATGTGACCCCACTTTGGAAAGAAGACACCCCAAGGTATTCAATGAGGGGCATGGCGAGTTCTTAGAATTTTTTATTTTTTGCATAAGTTAGCGGATATTGATTTTTTTTTGTTTTTTCTCACAAAGTCTCACTTTCCGCTAACTTAGGACAAAAATTTCAATCTTTCATGGACTCAATATGCCCCTCACGGAATACCTTGGGGGTGTCTTCTTTCCGAAATGGGGTCACATGTGGGGTATTTATACTTGTGCCAAAAAAAATGTCTGAATGGAGCCTTACCGGGGGGGGGGGGGGGGGGGTGATCAATGACAGGGGGGTGATCACCCATATAGACTCCCTGATCACCCCCCTGTAAGGCTCCATTCAGACATCCGCATGATTTTTACGGATACATGGATCGGATCCACAAAACACATGCGGACGTCTGAATGGAGCCTTACAGGGGGGTTATCAATGACAGGGGGTGATCAGGGTGATCACCCCCCCTGTTACTGATCACCCCCCCCCCCCCTGTAAGGCTCCATTCAGACATCTGCATGATTTTTTACGGATCCATGGATCGGATCCACAAAACGCATGCGGACGTCTGAATGGAGCCTTACAGGGGGGTTATCAATGACAGGGGGTGATCAGGGTGATCACCCCCCTGTCAATGATCACCCCTCCTGTAAGGCTCCATTCAGACATGCGCATGATTTTTTACGGATCCATGGATAGGATCCACAAAACACATGCGGACGTCTGAATGGAGCCTTACAGGGGGGTTATCAATGACAGGGGGTGATCAGGGTGATCACCCCCCTGTCACTGATCACCCCCCCTGTAAGGCTCCATTCAGACATCCGCATGATTTTTTACGGATCCATGGATACATGGATCGGATCCACAAAACGCATGCGGACGTCTGAATGGAGCCTTACAGGGGGGTTATCAATGACAGGGGGTGATCAGGGTGATCACCCCCCTGTCACTGATCACCCCCCCTGTAAGGCTCCATTCAGACGTCCGCATGTGTTTTGTGGATCCGATCCATGTATCCATGGATCCGTAAAAATCATGCGGACGTCTGAATGGAGCCTTACAGGGGGGTGATCAATGACAGGGGGTGATCAGAGAGTGTATATGGGTGATCACCCGCCTGTCATTGATCACCCCCCTGTAAGGCTCCATTCAGACGTCCGTATGCTTTTTGCGGATCCGATCCATGTATCCGTGGATCCGTAAAAATCATACGGACGTCTGAACGGAGCCTGACAGGGGGGTGATCAATGACAGGGCGGTGATCAATGACAGGGGGGTGATCAGGGAGTTTATATGGGGTGATCATGGGTGATCAGGGGTTTATAAGGGGTTAATAAGTGACGGGGGGGGGTGTAGTGTAGTGTAGTGTGGTGTGGTGTTTGGTGCGACTGTACTGACCTACCTGAGTCCTCTGGTGGTCGATCCTAACAAAAGGGACCACCAGAGGACCAGGTAGGAGGTATATTAGACGCTGTTATGAAAACGGCGTCTAATATACCTGTTAGGGGTTAAAAAATTCGGATCTCCAGCCTGCCAGCGAGCGATCGCCGCTGGCAGGCTGGAGATCCACTCGCGCGCGTTCACAGGAAATCTCGGGTCTCGCGAGAAGACGCGTATATGCGTCCAGGAGGAATAAAGCAACCACCTCCCGGACGCATATACGCGTACAGCGGTCGGGAGGTGGTTAGAGAGATGGCTCCGCCCCCAGGACAGGAAACCTGCAGCATAAAAAGGTGGAGCCACTCTCCCACCTCAGTGAGTTTCCAGAGCATGAGAGGAACTCCCCTTTGCGTTAGTTTAGTTCTTACATATTTAGTCCAAGGGCACTCGGCGAGAGGCCCTTGGACTAAAACCACGACATGTCCGACATTTAGTACGGCAGCCTCTCACCAAGTGCTGCTGCTGGAACTCCGCCCCCATTATAGTCAATGAGGCTGAGCAGCAGTCTGGGGCCACACGTGAACTAGCGGCAGGACGGATCCGACGGATCCATCCTGTCGCTAGTGTGAAACTAGCCTGAGTGGGCCATATGTCCCGGACTGGTATTGATCATGTGCAGATGAGCACACAACATCATAAGATCTTATGATTGTGGGACATTAAACCCGCCGGCAGCCCAACATGCACAGCATCACAGTAACCTATGATGTTGTGTGCTCCCCTGTACACAATCAATGCCAGTCAGGGATATCTGGTCCGCTCACGTTATTTTAATGAAAAAAACGGATCTCTGCCGGTCCCCAATTATAGCGAACAGGGCCAGGTGAACTTCCGGCAGTGCACGTGGTAGTTACGGATCCGGCAGGCTGTTCCCCCACCGGAAAAACCTGCCAGAGAAGTCTGCCGCTAGTGTGAAAGTAGCCTAAGTTGGGAAGTGTTAAAGTTACCATTATTTTTCCATTCTGAATAAAGAAAAAAAAAAAAAGAATCCTGTAAAAAAAAAAATCCTGTGCATCAGTTGCTCATTTAGCATTTATTTGATCCATTTCTGTGTGATCCTTTAGGCCTCATGCACACGACAGTGAATAATGGCCATGTGACTGCCGTCTAAGTAACGTCCGTCACACGGCCATAGCACCAATGAAAGTCTATGGGGCTATTCACATGGCCGTTCTTTTAACAGCCAGTGAATCGCATCTGTCCAAAAATAGGACATGTCCTATTTTTGTCTGTTTCCACAGGCATGCGGACCCCACTGAAATCAATTAACAACTAATCGACGAGTACACTTAAATTAGGGGTTTAAAAAAGTGTCCCCCATGGTTTAAATAATGCCCCCATGGTGACCCGCAGCAAAAAAAAAAAAAAAAACTCACCTCATCCTCTTGCTCGCGGTGCGGCAGTCTCTTCTCTCTTCATTGAGCAGGACCTGCCGAATTACCTGCGATGTGTGTGTTGACGTAATCACGTGGGAGCGCGCAGTGATGTCATCACGCACATCGCAGGTCCTGTTCAGTGAAGATAGAAGAGACTGCTGCAGAGCGAGCAAGTGGATAAGGTGTGTTTTTTTTGTGTAAAATCAAGAAAACAGAAACAACGGTGGACCATTATAGGGGCATTGTTTAAAGCATGGAGGAAATTAAGATGGGGCATTAAAAAAAAATTATTCATACCCTATGGGGGGCCATTATTTAAGATGGGGACCTACATTGGGGCATTAATAAAGCTGAGGGTGCTAAAAAAAACACACACACACACACTATGGGGGCCATTATTAAAGCAGCGGACAGTAAAAAAAAAAAATCCTACACCATGGGGCATTATTAAAAAAATATATTTACACTGTGGGAGACATTATTTTAACTGGGGACAAAATAGGGGGCATTATTAAAGCTCGGGGCAGTAAAAAAAAAAAAAAAAATACCCTATGGGGGACATTATTTTACCAGGGAGCCTACATGGGAGCGTTATTAACGCTGGGGGCAGCAAAAGAAAAAAAAAATCCTACACTATTGGGGACATTATTTTAGCTGGGGGTCTACCATCCTGTGGGTGTTCTCAGAAGGGTGGGTCTAGAAATGACTGCCAATCAAATTCATCAATTTTTAACGGACATGAAAAACTGATGCAAAACGGACATAAAAATGGACACATGGCCAGAAAATGGATGCACACACTGATGCAAAATGGCCATCAGAAACTGACAGTGTGTCCGTTTTTAATGGACGTTTTTTTCCCCCTGTCATGTGCATGTAGCCTTAGGCTACTTACACACATACGCTTTGCATTCTGGCAGGCTGTTCCCTCTGAGAACACCCTGCTGGGATGACTTTATTCAGTGCAGCCAGATGAAAATGCAATATCTTCCAGCCCCGTTGAAGTATAATGGGGTACAGATGACATTGCATTTACAATATGTTTCGCCCTATAAGAGACACCAGCCCATAAGACGCACCTAGGTTTTAAAAGGAGGACAATAATAAAAAAAAAAATTCATTAGACCTCCGATCAGACCACCAATCAAACCTCCAATTTTAATAAGAACCTCAATCAGACTTGGCTCAGACCCAAATGTAAATGTCTCATCCGCCCCCATGTGTCTCATCAGTCCCCGTGCGTCTCAGGTCATCCCCCATGCCTCTCATCAGCCCCAAGACACAGAGCATATAAAATAAAATAAAACACCTCTCCTGCTCTGGATGCCACTGCCATAATGGAAGCGCTCATTAGTATTTGCCCCATAAGACGCTGGAGCATTTTCCTCCCACTTTTGGTGGAAAAAAAATGTGTCTTATGGGGCGAAAAATACAGTACATCTGGCTGACCCCTGAAGGATGGACAAAAACAGCAGAATGCGTCCATTTTTTGTCTGGATGATCTTCCACTTGCATGCTGGAACATACTACCAGACATCTGCTAACGCACTAATGCAGATGTGAAGGTAGCCTTGTCCTGCATGCAGGATTTTTTTTTCCACCTGAAAAACATATCTGAGATAGAACTAAACATACATAACTGATGCACACAATAGTTTTTTTTTTTTTTGCAGGATCCATTTCCATTGCCCTAATGGAAATGGAACCCCAGCTAAGAATCACTGCCGTAGATTGTTGATTTAAATTAATATCCATTTCTTTAGTGTTAACTAATAGTAATAGCTATTTTTGGTATAGGGATAGATTTTATTGGGTGCTTCATTTTTCTTTTTAATGTTGTGTATTTGTAGACTCCAAGTCTTGAACACCCAAAAATGAGTGCAGCAAAAAAAGCAAAAATAGATAGTGGAAGATCATTCCAAGAGGCCTGGACAGAGTCATTTGGAGTGATTGAACGCAATGGGAAAGCGTTATGTATTCAGTGCAATGAAACTGTTGTGTGTCGCACATCAAGTGTCAGACGCCATTTGGTGAAACTGAAAGAAAAGTGTTTCTTGAAGGGAAATTAAGAAGCTATCATTCCCAGTACCGTAGTTTTTCAACTACCTTTCTAAAACAAATCATCTGACAAATGCCAGTTTTCAAATTTCACTATGCCTAGCAAAACATGGTAAGCCCCTCTCTGATGGGGATATTATAAAAATGGCCATGCTGTCTGGGAGTAATTCCCTTTTCCATGATTTCCCAAACAAGGATAAAATTATTCAGCGCATCTCTGAAATGCCACTTAGCAGAAATACTGTTAAAGACAGAGTCCAGCGCATGGCCAGTGATGTTAGTCAGCAGCTCACCACTGACTTACAAAAGGCAGCCTGTTACTCCATGTGCTTGGACGAAAGCACAGATATAAATAATCATGCAAGGTTAGCAGTAATTTTGCGTTATGCTGCTGGTGACATCATGAGAGAAGAGCTGGTGAAACTAGTGTCTTTGCCTAAAAGAACACAAGGGATAGATATCTACAATGCTGTGATGGAGGTTTTTTTGTCACAAGACATAAGACCAGAAAAAGTGGTTTCAATTACTAGTGATGAGGCGCCTTCTATGGTGGGGGCAACATCTGGTTTCATACAGTTCTTTGTTAAAGAAACAAAACATGAAGTCATTCAGTTTCATTGTATTATACACTAAGAAGCTCTTTGTGCCAGGGAAAGCAGCAAAAAATTTGACGATGTCCTCCATAATGTCAAAAAAAATGGTGAATTACGTCATGGCTCGCGCTCTGAATTGTTGACAGTTTCAAGCACTTCTTGAGGAGGTTCAGGCCCAGTATAATTGTTTACTTATGTACAATAATGTACGGTGGCTGAGCAGAGGACGAGTCCTGGAGAGATTTGTAGCCTGTTTAGATGAAATCAGGCTCTTTATGAATGAAAGAGAGCAGGACTATCCACAGCTCACTGATATGGCCTGGCTCACCAACCTCATGTTTTTTACAGATTTTACACTGCACTTTAATGTACTGAACAAACAACTGCAAGGTGTAGGGAAAACAGCAGAAAGGATGTTTTGCAATATCAAAACATTTGAGAGAAAACTACAGGTTTTTGAAAGAGACCTTGAAAGTGAGCAGCTAAAATATTCTCCAAATCTAAAAAAGCATTTAGAAAATGCTACAGCATTTGCAGACAATCCTACCAGCCACCAGGAAATCTACAAGGAATTTTCTAGCATCCTAGCAGCTGCGAAGGTGAATTTTAGTAAACGATTTTTACAATTCCGTAAATTGGAGACAACCCTGTGTTTTCTCACTTCTCCAGATAAAGCCAAATTTGAAGAACTTGATCTTTCCTGCTTAGACTGGTTAGATTTAGGAAGTCTGGAAATGGAGCTATTGAAATTTCAAGAAAGCTCTATCTGGAAAAATTTATTCTCTGACCTGCGTGAAACACTTGAGAAGATAGAAGGGATGACAAAGGACAGCACAGCTAGTTCTGAAAATGAGAATCTTAAAGTGTGGAATTCCCTGCCAAATAACTCTACGTCTATTAACCACCTCCGGACCGCCTAACGCACATGTGCGTTCC